>NC_066581.1:294480535-295090535 GCF_024323335.1 Lathyrus oleraceus | reverse complement strand
CACCTTAATCGGAGTCACGAAACTCAAGTTATGGCAAAAAACAGGGGAACCAATAGAATGTTCTGAATATTTTGTCCAACATTTTTCACTCAAAGTAGGGAATCAATCGATTGTAGCAGGGGACTAATCGACTGCCACCTGGAATTTTCCCAAAAATCTCACCTCTAAATTCATCTTCTTCAACCTTTAATCACCTCAAACCATATTCAATCATATTCTAACATGCCTAAGCATTTCACACCATGAACTCAATATACATAACATTTAACACATCATACTACACATATTAATCATTTATTTAATCAATTATGCCACTGACTCATTATTAAACTGTCAAATTAAAACATATAAACATGAACATCAACCTCAAAATCACTCATACCAATTTGCACGAAAATAAGTTATTAGCAGAGCACGAATTTCACATCATAACACAACAATCAAGAGAGGTTTTTCCCAAACCATCTCAAGATTCACAAAACTCATTAATGAAAGTAAAGGAAAAATAAGAAGGAAGATGGTTAGGATCTCTCTCTATCCTTTATGCATAATACAGTCATAGATAAATAATTCTCTACACCTCAAATTTACAGTAAAAACCTTGAATCTACAACTATGGACGCTCTACTCTTGCTTTGTTAGGGTTTCCTAACTATGCTGACAATTTTTCACGTACCAACACTTTCTCTCCCTATTTTTCTATTTAAAACAAATAAAAAACCTAGTTTTATTTTCATTAATTACATTCCTTCCCTCTTAACTCATGGTAATTATCTTCTCACCACACTAATTATTTATAAAAATTCTTTTATTTCTCTATTAATTTTATTTATAAAAATTCTAATAATTCTACAAAAAATTCAATAATTCCCCAAAATATCAACTAAATCAAATAAAGCACTCTAATACTCAAATAAAATAATATAATGTATTTAAACTCAATTAAAATAAATTTAAAAACCAGGGTGATACAATATCTATTTCACGTTGTACAATGAGCACCGTCAGACACGGTCTTTGGAGGCTAGATCCTGGTATTTTGAATGACTAGCTTGTGGGTCTTGACTTATATGTCATGCATCTACCTGAACGAGTACTTCGGTAGTTCAGGTATTTGCATGGTATACCCATGGATCCCATAATTGGTGCTCTTGCCGCTGACATTTGTAGAGATGTCGATATAATATTTGCGGACTACAATGAGAATTTGGTTCCAAATTAAGTATGTAATGTGATAGCTCATCGTCCATGAATTATGATATAGAGTTGCATTCAATGATTTTATAGTGTTCCATCCTAACATGGCACTAGAGCCATAAGGAGATCCTCCTAAACCGGTTTACAAGGAGTTACTAGAAGAGGAACGAGCAAGGACGGACTATGTCGTTGATGTATTGTCGATATGTCATCGCATTGTTACTAATGAGAGAAAGGTCATTGGTAGAGGATAGCTTCTGGAAAGCACTCCTAAGAGACTCACTCTATAGGAAAGTTTAGCATAGGCACGACATGCATTGCAGTATATGAGGTAGAAGACGAATAATGGTGTTAGATATACATAATAGTAATTTTATTTTTATTCGTATTTTGTAAACAATTTGAATATTTGTATGATTAGCTGTATTTTATGAATAATTGTTCTTTAGGACTATTGTTCTATTTTGGATCGAATGACTGATGTATGATTTTCAAATGAGTTTATGAAAAATTGATATCAATTATGTATGACTTAGGTGTATTGTTTATTGTGTGAATAATGAATACACCTTAAATGATATGGAAATTTCTTCCTAAGTACTGTTAAGGGGTTCATAATTCTGTCCAGGGGTGTGTCTGGATTTTAAAATTTGGATCCATTCCATTGTTCTAAAATAATGACCCATGAAGTGCGTAAAATTCTATCCAAGAGTGTTTCTAGATTTTGAAATTTAGATTCGCCATATGCTTAACATACACAGGCAAATCATCCAGACAATATTGTTTTAGGGGTGAGTCTGAAGTTTAAATTGTTTTAGGGGTGAGTCTGAAGTTTAAAATCCAGACTCATTTTTAACATGGATGAAGATGCCTTTCTGTTAAAGAGAATTGATGTATAATTGGTGCGTCCGACTTTTAAATTTTAAAATCCAGACGATATAAATAACATATTTGAGTTTTCATATGGTTAGCGATCACTACATGGGGTGTAGTGAACGCAACCTATTTTCAAAAGTAACTTCATCTTTTTTATTTGTCAAGCCCAAACTATAATGTAACTAAAAAAGCCCAAACTATTATACTGGAGCACCAACTTTACCTACCACTTCATGATTTCAAAAAATGCATTCACACCATAATAAATTACGAACGATAGCTACATGCAATTAGCATTTATCTAAGCGTGTTTGGTGTTGTTCGTCACTTAAAATATACTTTTTGCGGTTATAACAACTTGATTTAAGAAATTATAGCTGGTTATAAATATTTTAAGTGAATGCACCAAACTTAAGAATATGCTCCCAAGTTTTGTCTAAGAATAAAATAAATCGAACAAAACTGATTTTCTAATAAAAAATCAACAATGCAAATCACTTGCAAGTTAAAACATTCCACTTTTCTAGTCAAATGCATCTACTTGTTTTAAAGTATTCTAATCCAAACATGCGCTATATATAGAGATAATATTACAACAATATCAGTGTATAAATGTACATGTGTGTTCCAATTACATTCTTTTTTGGTAACTTCTGATTTAAGGTCACAATTTGAACAAAGTAAGATTATATGAGTTCATCACATCTGACTAAGTGTGAATCTCATAAGTTAGTGTTATTAAGCTCTTCGTCCTCATCCATAAGCAAGTCACCATCATCATTATCATCATCGTCATCAAATGATTCTCGATCTTTAAGAAAGTATCCATCCTTCAAGTGCTTATAATCCTTCCCCCTCCAAATGACAATTTGTTCTTTATCAAAAGTCACCAGAACACAAGGGACTAGGTCCTGCATCAATACACAATATAATTGAAAAGCAGCAACTTAGAGAGCCAAGCCCTGTGAAACAGAACTTTGAAACCAGAAATCATGCATGTCTTAAAAAGTTTGAAAGGTAGAACAGAATGCCACCATTGCTCTATTGCTATTACTACTACTATCATTATTTACATCACATTACTAGAAGGGTAAGCTAAACTTCACCCCCTTGGTTTGACTCACTCGTCATGTGTCATAAAATGTTACATATTTTCCTCAAAAAGCAAAAGAGATTTGGATTTACCCTAAGTTTGCAGCCTATTTTCTTGTAATCACTCCTCTCGAGACCTTGACAGTCTATCCGAACCAATTCACACGCGAGGAAAGCATCTCTGACCATGGATACCAAATGAGCATAATAGCCATTTTTTGCTGCAATTCAGTTACAAGTCAATAACATTTAAAAACGTAAACTAGCAACTGAAATTCATGAGTATTATAACAAGCATACCAAGTTTTGTTAAGGCGGGAACAGCCAATCCTCTCTTCCTCATTGCTTTTGTTTCCTCAATACTTAAGCCATCAATCGTTGTCTTAATCAGTCTCGGATATACAGGTTCATGAGGTTTCCACAACATGATAGGAATTACAGGTCTCTTTCTCGGATTATAATTCCTACCTCGGTATAATATAAGTGTACCCCCGTGTCTGAAAATGACCTTTCCAAATGTTTTGTCCTGCAACAAGAACAAGAGAAATGCTTATCCTTGTGTTATTGGATGAGTTTAGACAAAAGAATGACACATAATCCAAAAACGTAGTCTGCAGTTAGACTTGAAAGAATCAAAAGAGTATAAATAGTTGGTACTTGGTATAAACCTCAAGCTGTGTGCAAACGTTTTTCATATCCACAGTAGGAACACCCATGCATTTGATCCTAACAGCTTCTGTATATTTCCAATGGTTATGAATTTCAATCAACATGTTGTGTGTTAAACCGTCCCGCCCTGCAACCAAATCAAAGTCAATCATGAACAGAGTTACAAACCTCACATAAACACATTCAGACATGCACACTAAGGATCCCCCACTTTATTTTGAAATGATAAAAATTGACCCATCATTACATATGAACCACGGACACAGACATGACACTGACACGTCAACACCGATAATAATTTGAAAAGATGAATAAATTGAACGTAATCACAAGTGTCGCTCTTTTGTTGGTAGCCGACACGGACACGGACATGCCTTTTTTCAGTGGTGGCAGTGATACAGAGATTACTACTATCAATGCTTTAACAAAAAGGTCTACAAGGACTACAACCATGATATATGTCACGACATCAACGTTCTTGATGTGTCTACAACCGCAACTAAGACCACATTAGCCACAATTTGATCAAATTTCTCTCCATTATCAAGAATCACAATGCAACAAACAACAATTTGAAACATTGATTACAAATAGATATTAAACAGAATGAAACATTAACTTAAAAGCTAGCTATTTTCAAAGCATTACTGGCATAAGCACTTCTGAGATTCATTGAGAGAATTTTTAAAAACAGTTTATGACAAGTCTATAAGCAATTATATAATAAGCACTTAATTAAGCTGCTTATCCTAACAGAGTCAAAGTTAAGAAAAAGAACAATGTTGTTAAATTTTGATACCCATATTAACTTGGCGCTTAGTTTTGCCTCTTTCACATTGCAAAACTAGGGCTTTCCTTTCAGCATTGGTAAGGGGATTCCCTTGAACATACTCTCTCTTCTTCTTCCTCTCCTCTTCCAGCTTCGGATCTTCATCTCCATCTAACTCCTTCACCTTCGGATCCACCGCCGGTGCGCAAACCCCGGTCCATGGCCGGTCGATCCGGTCCGGTCCAAACGGAGAGTATTTAGGTTCTCTAAGTCCGATAGGCCTCACCGTTTGGCTGCTCTCCGTGTAGCTAAACCGGAAATCGAAAGGTAGGCTCGAACGAATCGGTTTTTTTCCGGTTCGATCGAGTGACGACGGAGGTTGGTACCTAGGCTTGGGCTTTTTTCTGTGGGGTTTAGTTGGTGGTTCATTGGGGTTTTGAGAAGAGGAAGAGAGGGAAGCTGGTGGTTCGAAAGTGTAACGGTCGTGGAGTTTGGATGTGGTGGTGGTGGTGGTGGTGGTGGCGGTGGCGGAGGAGGAGAGGTGGCGCGTGAGGAAGAGTACGGTGGGTGAATTTTGGCGGGTGATGTGTTTGAAGAGGGACATTAGGGTTTAAGATTGCACGTAGTGTTTGCACAAAGTTGCTTCAAACTCTTTTTTTTAAAACTATGAGAATATTTTATTTTTACATATTCATTTTTTCTTGCGCGTAATTTTAGAGATTAATTTTTTAAATTGAAAAAATTATAATGAAAGATAAAATTTTCATGTTAAAAAATTCAAAGTTGTTGAATGTTCAAAACTTAAATTTATTGTATATTTAAAATTGTATTTGAACTAGTTAAAAAATCTTTTGTCGTCTCATTCCATAGAAAAATTAAAAGAAAATAAGTTAATTAATTTTTAATCATCTAATGATTGTTTAATTTGGATTTAACTTGAAGTTAAGCCGATTATTAAGCCAAAGTAATCAGTAAATTGTACGGCTAAAACGCTTGCATTGGAATTCAAGGAATAGGGTATTGATAATGTGAAGTGCTCTTTATTTTAAAGCAATATCTCTACTATACTTGATAGTGATGTGATGTGTTGTCTTTGAAAATTGTAACATGAAAACTTGTATAATTCTGCTACTTATTATTATCAACATTTCTTGCTACTCAATCTTTCATATGCACATTTGATAACTTTCAAAACACTATATAAACTTGTTCTTTGAGTCTTGTTTTTTTGTCATTTTAAAATCACTACTAAATATGGTTTTACAGGAACATGCCAAATCCTTTCCTTTTCTTTGCCTTCAGTTGTTTCTACTCGTCTTGCTAAACATTGGTTCTTCGGTTCATGGAGTCGATCAAAAGGCATTGAATTTCTTCTTCTTCCAGTTTCTGCTCGTCTTGCTAAACATTCGCTTAAGATTTACTTTTATTTTTCTACTTGTCTGCAGAATTTTTACATTGTTTTCTTGGGAGCGAAACCTGTAAGCAGAGACGTTGCGCGTAAGACTCATTTAAATGTTCTGTCTTCTGTCAAGGGAAGGTAACCTCGTTAACTTACTCGAACATTTCTTTCTCTCTTATTCTTTTAGATGAAGCCATTTTATATTTTTCTTTTCTTTTTTTACTTAGCTATCATGAAGCCAAAGAGTCCATTGTATATAGCTACACGGAGAGTTTCAATGCATTTGCTGCAAAACTGTCTGAACATGAAGCCGATAAGTTATCAGGTGCGAGTCATTTTTCTCTAGCTTCGATATTTGTTTAAACGATATATATTGTTGCCTTCTCAAATTCTTTTTCGTATTTATAGACATGAATGAAGTTGCTTTGGTGTTTAAAAATCGGTATCGTAAGCTACACACAACAAGATCATGGAACTTCATTGGTTTGCCTCTCACTGCTAAGAGAAGATTGAAATTAGAACGCGACATAGTGGTTGCTCTTTTGGACACAGGTTTATCCTAGCTTCATTTTCTTAAATATTCTAGTACTTAATTATGAGAATAATATGATATTTGTATAAATGGTACTTTATTTCATAAATTGTGCGTAGGGATCACGCCGGAATCGAAAAGCTTCAAAGATGATGGATTAGGTCCTCCACCAGCAAGATGGAAAGGAACTTGTGGCCACTATGCTAATTTCTCCGGCTGCAACAAGTAAATTGTCTTTGTTTCTTGGTGAATAAGTTACCAATTTTACATAAAGAATCTTAACATGCTAACAAAAATATTAGATCTATAAAACTCAGAAGTAAAGGGTGATTCTGAATTCAAATATACATACTATTGATCGATCGATCAGCGTTTTTTGTATCATAAACTATTTAGTTCCTAATGTATTCTTTCTGCATGAAAACTCTATGGAAACCTGAAGCAAGATCATAGGAGCCAAATACTTCAAAGCTGATAAAAACCCCGATCCATCCGACATATTATCTCCGGTAGACGTTGACGGTCATGGAACTCACACTGCATCAACAGCAGCAGGTGATTTAGTGCCTAACGCAAATCTCTTTGGATTGGCCAACGGAACTTCGCGCGGCGCCGTGCCATCGGCTAGGTTGGCAATTTACAAAGTCTGTTGGTCATCAAGTGGATGTGCAGACATGGACATACTTGCTGCATTTGATGCTGCTATACATGATGGTGTCGATGTCATATCAATTTCCATAGGCGGAGGAAGTCCTGATTATGTTCATGACCCGATATCAATCGGCGCATTTCATGCCATGAGGAAAGGTATAATCACTGTTGCATCAGCTGGAAATGATGGTCCAAGTATGGCGACTGTAACAAATACCGCACCATGGATTGTCACAGTCGCTGCTAGCGGCATCGATAGAGCTTTCAAGAGCACCGTACAATTAGGGAGTGGAAAAAATATTTCTGTAAGTTTAATTCTTGGACTAAATATGATTAAAAAACAAAATTTGAGATAATTAGTCTATGAAGCACAGACACTCACAAAAACACCAAACACGACACTGAACACTGAACACAGGCACGGACACTGACATATGATTCAACTATGTCAATATGCAGGGAATAGGACTGAGTTGTTTCAATCCAAAACAAAACCAGTACACTATTATTAACGGGATTGATGCTGCGAAAGACTCGAAAAGCAAGGAAGATGCTAAGTAATTTTCCTTATGTTTTCGATAACAATACATAGTTAATCGGTTGAAAACTAACCAAGAACAATTAAATGCATTGACAGATTTTGCGACTCAGGCTCCTTAGCGGAAAATAAGGTGAAGGGAAAGCTTGTTTACTGCTTAGGATCATGGGGGACTGAAGCTAATGTGAGAGAAATCGGCGGCATTGGTGCTGTAATCGAATACGACAGCTATCCCGATGTTGCTCAAATTTTCATGGCTCCTGCTACTATTGTCAATCATAGCATAGGTGAATCTGTTACCAATTATATCAAATCTACAAGGTACAAAAACTTGCTCTTGACTATTCTTTTAATAACAGCTTATGATATGTCTATAAACTTTCCAAAATAGCTTATGAAAAGAGCTTATTTGTTACTAAAAATCTTTTGACTTGATTATCTCACACCATCGATTTCTTACACGAATTTCTTGTTCAACGAAGATCACCATCGGCGGTAATATACAAGAGTCATGAAGAAAAAGTGCAAGCTCCATTTACTGCTACATTCTCATCTCGAGGACCGAATCCAGGATCCAAACATATCCTCAAGGTACTGATATTATATGCAAGTTTTCGAACTTTTTATATAATTGTAACCATAATATTTAACGAACCGAAGGTGTTTTACAATGTATATGTTGCAGCCTGACATTGCAGCTCCTGGAATCGACATCTTGGCATCTTATACTCTTAGAAAATCACTCACTGGTTTGAAAGGAGATAAACAATTTTCAGAATTTTCTATAATATCCGGAACTTCCATGGCATGTCCTCATGTAGCTGGAGTAGCGGCGTATGTGAAATCATTTCATCCCAATTGGACTCCTGCTGCAATCAGATCTGCTATTATCACGACCGGTGAGATTAACGTTTTTTTTTCGTATACTCACGATTCACGCAACTTTGACACGTCTAACTTGTTTAAACAATCTTTGTGAAGCCAAACCTATGAGTAAAAGGATTAACAATGAAGCAGAATTCGCCTTTGGTTCTGGCCAATTAAACCCGACAAGAGCCGTTTCTCCTGGTTTAATCTACGACATGGATGACTTTGGTTATATCCAATTTCTATGCCATGAAGGTTACAAAGATTCAAGTTTATCGGCCCTAGTTGGTTCTCGTATAAATTGCTCCTCTATACTTCCTGGACTTGGTCATGATGCTATCAACTATCCAACCATGCAACTTAGCTTGGAAAGCAAGAAAGACGTAACGGTTTTTAGAAGAACAGTTACGAATGTAGGTCCTATTCCGATTACCTACAATGCTACTATTAGATCGCCGAAAGGAGTTGAAATCTCTGTGAAGCCTAGTTTCCTTAGTTTTGATAGAAAAATGCAGAAGAGGAGCTTTGAAGTGGTTGTGAAAGTAAAATCTATTGCGAGTATGGAGATTCTATCAGGTTCACTTATATGGAGAAGTACACGTTACATTGTTAGAAGTCCTATAGTTATTTACAAGCCATAAGGTTGCATTTGTATAGTGACCTATTTCATGGCCCTTGTTTTGCAAAATGTTCTAATTTTCTTTATAGAATGATGAGGAATATTTCTTGATGACATATTTTCGAATAAAGAATAATTCTGTCTCTTTTTATATTTCAAAGTGAATTGAAGTGGACTATTCAAAACCTACTCCTCTTGATCTTGAATGTGTAAAATTCAAAAGTTTGTCTAGAACAAATTAATCGAAGACAAAATTAATCAAAAGGAGAATGCAATTACATGGACTACTCTACCCTACATTGGTCACACAATTTTAGTGTTTCTTCCCAATCTTGTTCAAATAAGTGATAAATATGACAGAGAAACCTATTAAGATTATGGGCTGGATCCTGTCATAAGTAGGAATTCTGTTATGAATTCAGTTAGAGTTTCTAACTATATAAATGATTGTAACAAAAATTGAAAGTAATAAGGAAAATACAGTTAAGGTTCAAACTAACTTTTTCTCTCTCTCATCTCGCTCTTCATCTTCTTCATGATTACCATATTCTAATATGATTTTCCGTTGCGGAACTACAAATGGTATTGATTGTGAAAACTATGGTGGAGCGGAGCTTCCGATGCACTACGTCGATGTAACATTGTTTATCGAAGGTTGATCACGGTGCTTCTTGAACCAGAGATTTCGGACTTGTTACGTTGTGGTTAGGCGGTGTTTATGATCTCCGATACGATGGACCTAGGGGTACCTGCATGATTAGCATTCCAATACCCAAATCATTTTAGGGTTCAAGACAGTAGAAGTGATAGTGGAGATTAGAGATTGTGTACCTTAGAACCCTTTACAAGGTATTTATACCTTGGGCCTGACGGAGTAGGTTAGATGGTGGGCCCGTAAGAACAGTGCAAAGAGGGGTGTCTATGGAAGAGTTAGAGGTAATATCAACATGTAAGGTGACTTTTATCTCAGCACACACAGAACAAAAATGAGTGTCAGTACATGCATCACAAGTGTAAGTATCATCAAAATCAGACAGTGATTGAAAATCAGTTGAAAACAACTCATAATATGTTTCATGAACTAATTCAGAAATCAAATCAATTTGAAAAACAGAATCATCTTCTATGTGGTGTTTCATGACATCAAAGATGTTAAATTTTGCAGTAATATCACCAAATTTCATGGACATTGTTCCATCATCAACGTCAATTTTTGTTTTGGCCATTTTCAAGAACGGCCCGCCTAAAATGATGGGTGCTCTGTATGCATTTGAATTAGTTTCTCATTTCATGTCTAGAATGTAAAATATGAAGGAACAATCAAGTCATTAACTTACACAAGTACATCTTCCACTACTCCGATAGGGCGGACATTGCTTTTGTTTTCCAACTGAATCGTTAAACATGTATTCTGTAAAGGACCAAGATCAAGATTCTTAAAAATATAAATAGGCATATCATTAATGGAATCTCATAAATCTAACATGCAATTTTCGAATTTACTATCCTCAATGATAGATGGAATAGAGAAAGGAGCATGGTCTGAGTGGGAGTTGAAACATTTTGTCTCGTTTTGGCTTTTTCAGGTACAAACATAGGTTGAATGAAGTCTGAAACATTTTGTCCCATGTTAACTCTTTCATTTCCCTTTAATCTTCTTTTTGTGTGCTTAAGTCTTTTAGAAATTTTACATATTTGAAAACCTGCTTAATGACATTAAGAAGTGGGATTTTCACCACCACTTTCCTGAATACGTCAAATATTTCCTTGTCCCTTTCTTCCTCATCCATTTTTTTAGTTTTCACTACTCTTTATGAGAAATGAATTGATGGTACATGCTCTTTCTCAACAAAAACTTCTGAATCAGGCATGGACTCAACAACTTTTTTACTTTTTTTTTCTGGTTCTACCATTTCAACACCTTTTCCAGATCTCAAGGAAATTGCAATCACAATAGATCCTTTTGAATTCACTACTGTTTTGGAATGTAATTGATTGGATCCTTGAACTTTCATGGTACTCATTGAAGTGAGAAGTTGTTCAATCTGTGTCTGCAAATTTTAAATACTAGAATATGTTCATAGCTGAAATTGGAGATTTTATACAATCATTTTCTTGACAAGGTTGTCTAATGAAAGTCCATAAGTTGTAGAGATAATCTTAACTTGAGTGTTTTGTGGTGGTGGCAGTGGTAACACTAACTATTGTTGCAGCCTAGGTTATTGTTGTGTGGGTGGATTCTCATATAGAAGGTTTAGGTGGTTTCTCGAGTTGGGATGGTTTCTGTTAGTGGATAAATCAGGAGTGTTATACATGTATCGTTGTTTTTCTGAGGATTATAAATTTTTGTTGGACACGCTTGGGAAAAATCAATAATTGAACCCTCTTGCAAGGTAGGGCAAAAATTTGTTGGGTATTCATGAGAAATGCAAATACCCCATAACCTTTCTGTTTAAGTCTTACTTTATGCTAATTATTTGACAATTGATGTCAGTTTATCATGTTTGTTTTCTAGGGCCTTGTTAGAAGACCCTAGATTTATTTTATATATATATATATATATATATATATATATATATATATATATATATATATATATATATATATATATATATATATATATATATATATTAAAAAATTAAATTAAGACAAGGAAAGTTGATTTTTTCGAAAATATGAAATCGAAAAATAAATCGAATAAAATATTAAAAAAAACAAGGAATTTATGGTTTTCTAGAAAAATTGATTTTTTTTCTGATAAAATGGCACGTAAAAAGTTCAATTCAAAGACAATTTTCTAGAAAGTCGAGTTTTTTATACTAGATCGCTAATTGGACAAAACAACAGGAATGGATGGGCCAGAACGCAAGAACGCAACACATATGACTCTAATATCGGTTAAAATCAACAAAGAGCCCCCGAAAACAATGTCAATTTGATCCACTGTCACAAACGGGTTAAAAACAAGTTAATAAAATATAGTATATGGAAGCGACACTCGAGTCGTATCGCAAAGACTCTGAGTTAGATTAACGGATAGAAACGATAAAAGGTTTTTTTTAAGGTTTCAGAAACTTGGACCGTAAGCAAAAAAAAAACTGAAAACAAATATGATGAACGAGTTAATCTATTGGTTCGATTTCCGACTTATCACTAGTTACTAATTTTCCAATTCCCTAATCGGATTCTATTCCTATTCGATTACAGCATCGATCAAACAAGCACCATCGATACTATATGAATTACGCTCATATTTTCCGAATTAAGCAAACGGTTAAAGATTACGCAAATTAACGAAAAAGCTAAGTTAAACATAATTATGGTTAAGAAGCGTGCATCAATCGAATTTAATTAATACTACTTTATGTCATATCAAATTAAGCATTTGAAATTCACATAACAGAATTGGAAAGGAAAATAAGTTGAATTGATAAATGTAAAAACCTTAAAGTCTTGATGGAAACATGATTTAGTAGATAACCATATGGTTTAACTCTCCATGGAATTCTTAGCGGCCGTCTATTCTAATTTTGTGAAAACTTAATATTCTTCCCTAGCATTGCGCTTTGACTTAAATAATACAAGAAATTGGGTTCTCACAACAATCGGCCCAAAAAAACATAAATTTGGCCCATAAAGTAAATATTTTATTAATTCTTGAATGAAAATGCATTATTTTATTCCTCTACACTCCGAATGGATTTTTACTTCAACATGAAACTTGTTGCTTTTTCTTTTAGCTTCCCAACGCATATTAGAATGCATCAATCGGATACTCGTAGCTCAAGTTATGATATGCACAGTGAGAAAGTATCAAATTACGGCTTATTAAAAAAATAAGTAACGAAAATAAATAAAAGCAAAATTAAACTAAACTTAAAAAACATACTAAAAACAATAAAAATAACAATAGAAACTTAGAATTGTCATAGCATAAAGTAAAAGAGTGTGCATCAAAATGCACTGATTAATCTCATTTAACATATCAGAACCATTGTTCAACATACGAACAAATTTTGTCACATTGTCAAGATTGGACTTTAACAATGTGACTTCCTCTTCTAGATCTGCAATGGTTGAGCCAAGCTTATCTTTTTCCATAAGCAGAGCATTTATGGTCTTCTTTTGTTTCTCTTTTCTCAACAAGATTTCTTCCATTGAGTGAGTAGAAGTCTATTTATTTCAACTAGCTCTTCTTCTGAGATATCTTCATCATTAGATTCACTACAAGAGTCACATTTTCTAGTGAAAGTCATCACCTTATTTTCTATTTCTCCTTCACTATCATCATCGGAGTCAAACCAAGTTATTGACAATCCTTTTTTTGTTTCTTTAGAAAAGTAGGACATTCGGGTTTAATGTGACCAAAACCTTCGCATTCATAAACTTTTAATCCTTTTCCTATGTTAGGTTTGTGATCATATTTGCTCTTGTTCAGGGGAGTGATGTCTGACACCTTGTTTGTGACATTTGTCCTCCATTTTCTGTCTAGTTTCTTTAAGGAGTTGTTAAACTTTCTTCCAACAAGGGCTATAGCCACTGAAGCTTTCTTCACCTTGATCTTCATCCTCTTCACTGTTGGACACAAAAGTTATACTTTTGTTCTTATTTTCATATATGTCATTCAAAGTCATCTCAAAGGTTTGTAAAGAACCAATGAGTTCATCAACTTTGATGTCGCTAAGGTCTTTGGCATGTTCAATAGTTGTGACATTCATATCAAACTTCTTGGGAGGAGATCTTAGGATCTTTCTGACCAGCTTTTCTTCAGACATCTTTTTAACTAATGCAAAGAAGGTGTTGGCAGTGTCACACAGTCTGATGTTTAAGTCATAAATAGATTCATATTCATTCATCCTTAGATTCTTAAACTTTGTAGTGAGAAGCTACAACCTTGACATTCTAACATTGGATGTGCCTTCATGAGCAGTTTTGAGAATCTCTCATACTTATTTGGCTTTAGTACATGTGTTGATCAATCTAAATATGTTATTTTCAACATCATTGAAAATAGAATTTAATGCCTTAGAATTTCCAAGAGCTTCATCATCTTCAGCATTTGTCCAATCAGCTCTAAGCTTTAAGGTTGATGTTCCATCTTGAGAAGTAATCACATGATGTTTCCAACCTTTTATAACAACTTTCCATGTTTTTTGCCCATGGATTTGATAAAAGCAACCATCGTGGCTTTCCAATAATCACAGTTGGTGTCATCCAAAATAGGTGGTCTATTGAAATGCCCTCCATTCTTTGTGTTGTCCATTTGAATATAAAATATCTTCCATGGAGCTCATCCAAACATAATAGGGTGTCTGCTCTGATACCAATTGAAATTTTATTCTTAAGGGGACAGGTGTTGTGTAACACCCCAAATTTGATTTATTAATTTAATTGAATTATTTATAATTTTAGTTGATTATTTGGTATTTTAATTAAAATAAAAGGGTTAAATATACGTCACCCCCTGAAATGCAAGCGAGTTTCTCTTTCTCCCTATAATGTTTTTTATTCCCCCCTTATAATATGAATATTCCATGTCTATGGCCATTGGTTTTAATCTGCCAACCCAAATTCCCATTTTAATCCGACGTGGCAAATGAGAAGGAAGTGAGGTAGATTTTTAATTTTAATTTTCATCCAATATTATTCCACCTGCAAAAGTTAGGGTTCCAATTGCAAAATCATTTTCAGCTTCATCTTCTTCATTCCCGTTCCAAGCTTATTACTTCCTCATCTTCTTAGCTCCCAGCTTCGTCGTCCCTGTTCCAAGCTTGTTACTTCTTCATCTTCTTTGATCTCAACTTCGTTGATCTTCATCTTTTTTGGTCCTAGTTTTATCGATCTTCATCTTCTTCGGGTTTGAAAACATGGATGCAAGCAAAACTTCATCAGTTGGTAACTCAAGTGGACTGAGTTTATCCAGATATGGATGTAACGAACCAATGAAGATGTGGATATCAAACACCATTGAAAACCCTAATAGAAAATTTTGGAATTGTCAAAATTCAGGGGTAAGGTTCGGTTACTTTTTTTTCTTCATTTTTATCTTTAGATTAACTCTTCTTTTTTTCTTAATTTTGTTATCTACTCAATTGTCGAGTGTGGTAAGCTGTGAGTTATTCATCTGGGACGATGAAGTTGGTCAGGTTGAAAGAACTCAAAAGATTCCCCCAAATTGCAAGAACTGTGAAATGATAATGACTTATTTGAGGGAATTTGGGAAGGATTTTGGCAAGGAATTTAGTAAGCAATTTGGTGTTGAAGTTAGTTTAAAGAAGCATGAAAAGACCAAGAAAAGCTTGAGATGGAGAAGAACAAAAGTTATTGTTTGATAGTTTCACTTATGTTGTCCTGGATTTTGTTTTCCATTGTTGTGAAGTTAATGTAATTTTTAGTGTATCAGATAATATTGAAGCAAATGTGATGTATGAATTATCAGTATAGTAATTGTTATTTTATTTAATGGAAATTTTGTTTTTGGTTACAAATGTGATGTGGTATTGTATTTTCTTTTAAAATTATGTTAAATGACATGGTATTGTATTTTGTTTTAAAATTATGTTAAATGACAGTGTGGACCTATTTAGTGCATCATAAGACATAATTCATTAATACTTATTGCACATAAAGTGTAACCAAAATAAGACATAGATAGTAAGAAGTACATAAAGTTCATAAGTCATTACAACTAAATTACAATTTCATTACAAAATGGCACCTAAAGTGCATCAGATTTAAGACATAACTAAGTGCCTTAATACAAACATAACCAAGTTCCTTAATACAGACATAGCTTAAACATACTAGTTGTTACAAAGTTCCTTAATACGATATAACCATGCTCTGTCATTTATTTTTCTTCTAAGATTTAAAGGATCTGGTACACACCCCTGGCTTTGAATCAGTTCTATGTGTCGAAGTTCCCGCATCATGCTTTGTCAATGTGATGGATTGGTGAGAAGTTGAACCTTGACCTGTAACTGGTTTTTGAAACCATTTCAAATTTAATATTTCACTTTGCCTTTTTATCATCCTCAAAATAGGTTTTTAATGCTTCTTCTGTTTTGGTTGAGCTTGACTTCCTTCAACCTGACTTGTGTCAAACACACATGATTCAGCTTGACTTGCATCAATATCAGCATCAACATGGATTACATCAATCTCAGTATGAACTTGGATTGTATTAGTCTCAGCATGAACATGGTATTTTACTCTCTCATATGGACCTGCATCAATCCCTTCATCAACTTGAATATTACATGCATCAGCTTGTACAACATCTTGCACATTAGTTGCATCAGCATTGCTTTTCTTTGGCTAAAATCTAGCATGTCCTTCTTTGGGTTTCCTCTAAACAAGAAAAAAGATTTGTTACATTAAAATCATCACAATGTAATCATATAAAACTTGGCAGTTTTGAACATTACATTTCTTTTCAAAGCATTAGGATCTTGTGTAGGGCTCTTGCATGACATTGCGTTGTGCCCAAATTTATCACATTTGGTGCACTTATAATCTACACCAGGTCTTCTTCTCCTAGCATCATCCTCACCACATTCCATTATCCTAGATTTCCTAGGTCTTCCTCGTCCATTTACATACACATGAGGTTATAGTTCATCAGTTTGTACTTCAGGCCACGTGTCCTGTCCATTTATAGAACTCACAAAAAAGCCATAACAGGGTGCATACTTCTATCTTGAATAACAGTCATCCATAAATTCATTAGGGTTTTATTTTCTATAACTTAATGCAGTAACAACATGCCTACATGGAATTCCAACCAATTCCCAAAAATTACAACTGCAAGATCTTTTGGCAACGTCAATAATAAACTCTTGTGTGTTAAATGAATTTGTAACCTGGAACTTTTCAGCAATAGACCAAGTTGGCAGCCAATGACCACTATTGAACACCTTATTATCTAACCTCTTCCTAGGTATTGGCATAACTTTATGTTGACACTTCTCAAGTTTGGTGGCAGATGTTTCTAACCTATTCATAAGATACTTTCTAATCCACTCACATATGGTTAATATAGGCTTATCCCTAGTAACTAAAATAGTAGCGTTAAAAAAGTCAGCAATATTGTTCATTAAAACATCACATTTATGGTAAAAACTAAATGCATGCTTAAACCAACATTTGATAGGAACTCCCATTAGCCAACTCCAAGCCTTGACATCCACTTTCTTCAGTTCATTCATCTTTTGGATCCAACCTTGATAGTAAGTTGCCTTAGCAACTCCCATCATCAAATCCCTTATAAGGGTTCCACCTCCAAACCTTTTCTTAATATTTGCATACAAGTGTCTGAGACATAACCTATGATCAATTCTTTCAAACATTTCTTCCAAAACATCTAATAATCCCTAAAACAAATTTAATATATGCATTAGGTTAGAAATAGTTATAATAGATGAAATGAATTAAAAATGTGATGTTAACTACATACCTTTTATTGATATGAAATAAATAGATATCTTTTATCTTGTCTAGTGTCTTCCATTAATAGTTATAGAAACCATCTCCAACTTTCCTTTGTTTTACTTTCAACGCACCAAAAGCCAATGGGAAATATTGATCATTGTTGTCCCTACCCACAACAATAAAAAGTTGTCCACCATATTTTGTCTTCATATGGGAGCCATCAACTCTAATAAATGGTATGTATCCATTTATGAAACCCTTCTTACAACCATCAAAATAGAAGTAGAATGATTCAAACCTTGGTTGTATCGATGGCAATGGTCTTTCAACATTGATCTTCATAGTATTCCCAGAATGAACCTTTGTTAACTCATTAACATACCTCCATAGATTTTCATATTTCTTATCAGCATCCCCTTCAATAATTTTCTTTCTAATAAACTTTTCCTTCCATGATCTAGCAACACTAATCCCCACAGAGAAATTTTGTCCCATATCTTGCATAATATCATGTGTTATCACTTTTTCAGAAGTTTGCATTTTCTTCACTACTGCCTTTGCCACCCACTTTGAGTTTGCAGATCTATTATTCAAAACCCTAACACATATGTAGGTATCCACCAATGTCCTTATAGCATAGGTATTCTTATGGCCCATTTTAGAGCATAATACTAAAAAACCACATGTAGCCTTGCATTCTACCCTTACCTTATAACTCTCACTTTTTACAAAGGTGATTTCCCTCTCTAAAATCAGTAAGAGAACTAAATTTCATGCCCCACTTAAACTTGTAATTCTTACTGAGATGCTCTTTCCTTAACCCTTCAAACTTTGGCCATTCATCATCACTACTCTCATCTGGATCTGAGTTGTCTAGTTCATCACTACAATATTCATCATCATTATCAATTTTCTTTTGGGGCCTACCTAGTAATCCTACAACTATGTCCCCATGATTTATAGGTACATTAACATCAATTCCTACAAATCCATTTATAAGATCAGTATTTTTATCATCCTCATCATCTTCAAACCCTTCAACCACCTCATCATTTAATCCTTCCATATATGTCACCCCATTAACACACTTAGGAACCCTTACTTTCAGTTATATGTCAGTAACACCATGTTTCAGATAAATATCACCATCAACTTAAGTTGCACAAGCATATGCAGCAAAATTGTATGCATCATCATCCTTTCTTATTTGAAAGAAATCCTCATATATTTCAATAATTTTTGTCCATAACCTATAACTTCCTTCTTTATAACCCCGCGTATTCACCAACCTATGAATTTCAGACATTGTCCATTTGTTAATGTGTTGACTAGAAACTATTGTATCCACACCGCCTATGTATATGATATCATTCTTATTGACCATTATAAATTCACCTCCATGGTGAAAAACTACATTGAAATTTTGTATGTTATGTGAAAAGGATTCGAATAAATGTTTAATATTCTCATGGTTTAACCAATACATAATCAAACTCAGACATTTCAAGAGACATTGAAAATACTAACCTCATACATTGAATTCTTCGTTCTTCGTATTCGACGTTGCAAGTTGATGGCTTTTCATTTTCGTCCTAAAAAAGGCTTGTGCTTCTTCAATGGCGTTGTCTTCGTGTTTCTTTAATAGTGTTCAGTTGCTTCGTCTTTGTCTCCTTGCCTGATTTGGGATTTCCAAAGTAACCGTAGCTTTTACAGGGGTAAATAAATAGGATAAAGCAAAAGTTAAAAAATGAAAATAAAAAACCACCTCATTTCCTACTCATTTCCATGTCGGATTAAAATGGGAATCTGGGTTAGAAGATTGAAAACAGGGACCATATATAGGAAATCTTCATATTATAAGGGGGAATAAAAAAATTACATGGGGAAAAGAGAAACTCACTTACATTGCAGGGGATGTATATTTAACTCAAAATAAAATTATATGGTTATGGGGGTGTAATGATATTGGTAGGGTGCAGTGAGAAATAGGTGTTTGGTAGATTGATTAGAAAATAATTAGTAGTAGTCATTTTATTTAATTTATTAAAACAAATAAAGGAAGAGATTTTGTTGGATAAATAAGAAAATAAAAATAGTAGAAATACGGGAGAATAATAGTAGTATTTGTTATTAAAATAAAATTAGAGATGAGAATGACATGTTAGTAAATAAGAGGATAAGTGAGGGTAGTGTTGGAAGTCTCTAATTGAGGGAGGTTAGGTTAATAATAAAAAGGTTAGTAAGAGGGTTTTGGAATTTTTTTGCGTAAAACATAATTTTGGTGAAATAGAGAGAGAGGAAAGGGCTATGGCATAGAGAGAACAACCTTTGAAGGAGCTTTAAGGAGTTTTTGTGGAAAAATCTAAGGTAAAGGTGGGGGGATTACTCCTAATATGATGCATATTGTAACACCCCAGTTTTTGATTTATTGAAATTACTTGATTTATTATGACTTTTGTGTATTTATTTTATTAATGGATATTATTAATTAAATAAATAAGGATAATGGGGTGTGTGGCGTTAAGGGTGGAGAGTAATTAGAGGCTGCTAGAGTTCGATTAAATTATTATAATTTATTTTAATAATTAAAATAATAATATTTTATTTAATTTATTTAATTTAATAGAAAATAGAGAGTTTGGGGCAAAAGTGTGATTTATGAGGAGTAGAAGGGAGGAAGGAAGAAGAGTAATAAGAGTTTGGGCCAGAATTAAAATGATGAAAAGATTTATCCTAATGATATAATTAAAACATAACCTAGTTTTAGGGAGTTTTATCAGTAAGTATAATCAGATTGGAGAATAGAGAAGAGACTAGAGAAAGTGCAAGAGAAGGCTTAGAGCTTGGAGGGGATTAGAGAATCAAAAACCAGAATTTTGCATTGCTGCTAGGATAACCATGTAAGGGGAAGAACTATCCCAATAACGGGTATATGCATGAGGGGTAGAATTGAGGAATCATTAACCTCCAATAGGGCATTGGGATTTGAACATAATTATGTTCTTGATGATTAATTTGATGTATGTGATGATGATTAGTGATAAAATTTGTGTGCTAGGATGTATGACAAATTATGTTTGATAATTTAACATATATTCACCATTGTTCACATTTTGAAGGTTTCGAGAATAATATGATTTTATGAAAACCATGAATTAAAGGTGTTGATTTAATGAAATTAGATGTTTTTTATGAGTATATAGCCTACGTGTAATGTTTTGGGTCGATTTTGTATGTCTAGAATGAGAATTAGGGGTTTTGCATTGAACTCCATGGAAGAAGACGAACTATGCAGCTTGCAAGGCGCTGACGGGCGTCATGTTGGTGACAGGAAACCCGTCATGCTGCCCAGGTTTGTTTCCTAAGTCGGTCGTCACATAGGTAACGCTCTAAAGTATTGAGGTCGGTGACGGGCGACACGACCGTGATGAGTAACCTGTTATGACTCTATAGTGGGCGTAAATGCTTATTTTGATGATATTAAGTTGCAAATTTTGATTCTTCAAATTTTGTGGATGTTTTGGGAATTATTAGGCTCTATTAGCTACTGTTTAAATGATATTATGGTATGACCTAACGATTAAACATGATTTTAATCGAATACATGAATTATTTGATGAATGATAGATATGTGCATACGTGATGATGATGTTGTGTTAATTTCTGTGAATTGTGATGATGATATGTTATTGTATGAGCATGAATTATGTTGTGGAATTGTGAGCATGTTGTTGTAGGATGATATTTCGGGAGGGGGACTATTATTGTTAGGTCAGTGCATGGTTTGTTTATTATCGGGAAGGGACTTTAAACATTATGTTTTCATTGCATTGATGTTTTGTGACATGCATTCAGTATATCATTGTTATTGATGAAAGAAGCAAGATGCAACCCGAGAATGGTGGATTGGTGACTTGTCCCGAATTCAAGCAGGGCGGATTCGAGGTTTGAGTAGGGTGAACCTAGTTTCTGGGTGAACCAATTGATGATGATATGGTACCACATGCATGTGAGTTTAGTTAAAGTTGTGAGTCTTGTTACATGATTTAAATGATGAATATGTGATTGCCTTATGTATGATGATGGATTTGCATGTGAGAATTGAAGTGCCGCGAAAAATACAGAGTCGCCACCGGATTTTATTTATTCTAAAGGAAAGGGAAAATAGCGATAAAACCCCAAATGAGAGAAACGGTCTCGCAACCAAGAGCGGATTCGGAAGTCGGTTATGCAAGGGGAAGGTATTAGCACCCCTCACATCCATGGTACTCCATGGGAACCACTTGCTTGTATCAAATTCGTATGGATGTTTACTTATTTGTAAGTTGCTTGCTATCAGGAATGAGACGAGAGATGAGATGGGAGAGAAAATAAGTTTTAATTTAGTGTGCTCGCCAAGGATTTGGGCCCTTGTGCCTATGTATCCCCATACGTGCAATAGGGAAGTCAGAGCTTCGTAGTTCGGCTCAAAAATTGGGTATTTGTTTGGTTGTTTTTACTGAACAGTATTAACGTTCGCGTGCTACTGTTCACTTGCTTGTATACTCTGTCATGGGAGCAGAAAGTATTTGCTTGTTTGCGGTAAAATGGATACGCTTGGCTCACACTCTAGCAATTAAACATTACTTGCTCACACATGGAGGCTTAAGCTTCGTTCACGGTAGAACGCAAGTAACACGTCCTTATCGAAAGGTTTTGAAGAGTGCGCTAAGGCAAAATATGATTTGATTTGTTAGGGTTGATTTTATGCATGGAGACTGAAATTCTGGTATCAGATATAAGATGTCGAAGGTAATGTCACGACACTGATATCTGGTTATAAACAATGGATAAACAAAAACAGAATGGTAAAGCAAATAACACAAGCAATTGTTAACCCAGTTCGGTGCAACTCACCTACGTCTGGGGGCTACCAAGCCAGGAAGGAAATTCACTAAAATAGAATTAGTTCAAAGACTATCCGTACACTTCAACAAGTTACAGTCTTTCTCACCTAATCTCTACCCGTGCAACTTCTACCTAAGCACTCTTAGATATGAGAACCCACCCACTTCCCTTACAATCACACACCCGTGATTTTAAACAACAATCCCTTCTGAAAATAAAATACTTTTCAATTACAAACTCTTGATTTTACTTCACAGTTTCAATCAAGAAGACACACTCTTGATCTTGCTTCACAGCTTTGATCAAGAAGACACACACTTGATCTTGCTTCACAGCTTTGATCAAGTGGACACACACTCTTGCTTAACAGCTTTAGAGTGACAAATTACAACCACAAATTAGTCCAATTCAATCATCAATGGATGACTTGAATGACCTACAAGTCTTACGACTAAACAGACACAAACCCTAGCTCTCTCTCTCAATTTCGCTCAGTCTTGGTTGTGTGTAAAAACAGGTTTTCTAAGTCCCTTTTTATAGAAGCATTGGACATCTTGAAAACCCTAAATATATTTTCTAATCAAATCTTTTTATAACAGCTGTAGAGATCTCCTTGGAAAATAAGCAAATCTGGTTGTAATCCATGATTGAATGCGCCAGCTAGCCATATCTTCAATCATCCAATGATTGCCATTAATTGTGCAATCACAAAACACCAGACATTCATACTGAATGTTATGTGTACAGGATGTCATGACATCGGGTCTGACATCCTGGAAAAATCCTGCATAATCCAATTTCCTTTTATAACAGGTACAACCATATCAGATACCATGACATTGTGTATGTCATCTGAAACAATCCTGCATGAACATGTCTTCCATATAAGCTTCAGTAGGTACAACCAATATCAGAAGCCTTGTCATTGTATGTGGCATTCTGAAACAATCCTGCTTGCATATGTTCTTTAACTCCAGCAAGTACATAGGATATCTCATGTTAAGACATCACACATGACATCTTGTGAACACTCTTTGTTTTACCAAAATTGCTGCCAACACTTAGAATCAACAAACTCCCCCTTTGGCAAATTTTGGCTAAAACATATATCTGTCCTTTTTGTTCACAAGGCAAACTATCAGCAGTTTAAACCACATAACAGTAGTCTAATCAGCAGCAGAAGCAAAACAATTACTAGCTATGGTTACTAGTAATACACACATGCACAAGGGTACTTCTCCTCCCCCTAAATCTGTGCAACACCAACAGAATTACTAGTTATGGATGCAACTAGTAAGACACACAAATGCACAGTGCACAAGGGTACTTCTTCTCCCCCTAAATTTGTGCCTGCAACAACCATAACAGCTACTGAACTCCAGTACATGTACCAGCCAAAATGTCATACTGACATCTGCTACAACATCAGCACCTGTGCACCATATCAGACATCCTTTTTGACATCTGCAAACAGAACAACTGAAACATTCTGTTTTAACACCTGTGCACTTCTTCCAATAATAGTTGTCCTTCTGTCCAACCACATACAACTTCCATATCAGCACTTCTCCCCCTTTTTAGTCAAAATTGACCAAAGGTGACCAATTAGACAAAATAAATGTCTATTAGCCTAGCAGAGAATGTTAGAACAGATGTTATAACATTAAGCATGTTAAAACAAAAAGTCAGTAAGTACACACCATCATTAAACACAGCTGTGATAGCTGGAATGATGAACAAATCCAAGGAACTCATTAAGAGCCCTAAATATTACATAACAGGCATCAAGAGGACTGCCACAAAATACAAAAACAAAAACCAATCAAGACAACAGCCTTCCAAACAGCAACAACTTCCACCACACCTCCCAGTCTTCAATTCAGGGAGGAACCATTAATCAAAAGAGGAAGTATCACCTTCACCTTCATCTTCATCTTCTGAACACTCAGAGCTTCCAGAGCAGCCACTGGATTGTGCTTTTCCATCTAAGTCCTTACCATCCTTCTCTAACTCTTCTTTTTCCAGGTTACAAATAAGAGCTTCCAAAGCTTCTTTTCTTGCCTTTGCCACCTTCATACCCTTCTCCAATTCCTTGCAAGTATCTTTCAATTATTCAATTAGGCTTCCTTGAGATGTAGGCTCTCTTCTGACTGATGTCATAACAACATCATTTATATGACTTCCCTCAAACAGCTTATAATGAATGGATAGAGGGGTTTTTCTCCTGCTTGGCATGTCATTAGTATTGAGTATGCCTGGTTGTTGGCTAAGGATAATGCCACACATAAGGGAAGGGAATGCAATAGGTAACTTCACAGCATTTGTAGAAGCATGTCTGATGGTTTGATCAAATATGAATTTCCCAAAATCATAGTTTATCTTGGTTCCAATTGCATGAATGATCCTTCCCAGGGCAATGGAGATGGTAGAGACATGATTAGTAGGTACCCAATTTGCTGAACCAATCTTATGCAGAATGGCATATTTCACAGTGAGCTTACTAGCTGATAGGTGTTTCCTACTAGGCCATTCCTTAACTTAGCCAGCTGTAATAATTCTACAGACCTCATTGTCTGTGGTCTCTAGATCTACTCCTCCATCAGTTCCTCTCCCTAGGAACTTGTTGATGATAGTAGGTGAAAGTTTCACACCCTTACCCCTTACAACAACTTTGCAGCCCTCCCTGCTGCTTCTTTCATATATCTCCTCAGGGATGTTCACAATGAATTCTTTGACCAACCCCTCATAGCACTGAGGCAGAGCAGTCACAGTTTTCATAAGACCAGTTGTCTTAATTAACTCCATGACTCCCTTTACTTCACTTGCCTCTTTTCCCAATTCTCTTTCAACTGCTACCCTTCTTTGAGTCACAAACTTCCATTTGGCAGCACCACCTTCCACGTGAAACGAGATATTGTCAAGATGAATAGCAGCCACTTTGTTTGGAGACTTCTTTACAGGCTTCCTTTTGACAGAGGGAATGTCTGAGACATCATATTCGACATCCTCATCAGATTCAGAACTCCCACTTTCCTTCATCTTCCTGACCTCTACTTTACTCCAAGTCTTGGAGGGACCTATACCAGCAACCCTTTTCTCTTTCCTACCTGTCCTTATCTCAGCCATACTCTTCTTTTTTCTCAGTCTATTAGCTACACTTATTTTCACAAGATTGACCAACGTGTCATCTTCTTCCTTAATGTCCTGAGCAGTATTAGGGGACATACTAGGTAAGTTTTTTCCAAGAAAACATATTCCCTCAGCAGCTACTTCCTTTTCTGTTTTAGATGAGTCATCATCTTTCTCAACTTGGCTTTCCACCTCAGGTGAGGGGTCCCTTCTGGACAGAGGGGTAAAAATGTCCTTAACTCCATGCTCTTCATTTTAGTATCCTAGTAACTGGTATCATACGCAGAGGGGTCACGTCCATCAAATCTTCATCTAAACATTCCATGGAGGAAGTTCTAGTATGAAAGGATTTTGAGCTAGATGTTGACGGATGTTGAGACATGTTGTTGAACTTTTGAGAAAACTTTCTTTGCCCTAGCAGAGGTTCTTTGAGAAGTTTGATGAAGATGGAAGGAATTGTGTTCAGGCAGAGTGTGCAAATGAAATAGATGATATTTCCAATACTAGGAGATGGTTCATTATTAATATGGCTTTTTCTTTTCATTGGGCAGACAATATTTTTGTTACCTTTTCCACTCCTCATTAATTGCCATATTTTCTCAAGAAACCAATCCCCTAATTTTCCCTTTTCAACATACCAATCCCTTGCAGTCCTGTTGGTTAGTTGCATTTCATGCTGTAGAACTATGAGTTTGTTTTCTATATATTTTCTACATGAGTGATAAAAGCAAGTGATGTACTTGGTCCAACTGTGCTGAATATGGTCTTTGGACAAAGGTGTACCATCCAGGTTGTCATAATATAATGTCATAACATCGAGTGTGACATTGTATGTAATTATCAGTATTTTCATCCAACTTGGTTGAGCATTGTTGCTATCATCTGATATCTTCTCAATTTCCTTTGCACTCATAGTCCCTTGTGTCTCAGCAAAGCTCTTACTACCTTCAGACTTCATACCACCAGTCATATGTTCAGGTGTTTGGGCCATCATGACCTTTTCTTCCTTGAGGTTTAGCATCCTTATCTGACACTTTTCCTTTCCCTTGAAGATTCTTCTTGCAACTGTACTCATCTTAGAGGGGTTATCCATTTGAGAGCTCCACATGTAGCAGTTATTGTTGGTCCTGATTCCTTTCATAATTACTTCACTGTCTTTGTTCACAATCAGACATTCAGTTTTAGTGAAGATGATATTCATACCTTGATCCCCTAGCTGATTGATGCTTATTAGATTTGAAGTCAAGCCCTTGACCAGTAGAATATTGTCAAGTTTAGGAGCTCCAGGACACTCAAGCTTGCCTATCCCCTTTATTTCACCTTTAGCTCCATCACCAAAGGTTACATAGCTTAAGTCATGAGGGTGAAGATTAGTTATCAAGTCTGAGTTCCCAGTCATGTGTCTAGAGCATCCACTATCAAAATACAATTCTTCTTTGTGAGCCATTATACTTGTAACATTAGTCTTAGGAACCCATTGCTTCTTGTTGATAGGCCTGTGATGTTTGGGTCTGGGTTGATAGTGAGTCTGTTGATGAACATGGCTAGGATAACCATACAACTTATAACAGGAAGACCTAGAGTGTCCAGATTTCCCACAGTATTGACATCTCCATCTCTGGTGTTTGCCATCCTGCTGTTTTCTCTTCTGATGGTGTTGATGAAAGGGGGTAGGGTAACCATATAGCTTATAGCAGAAGGGCCTTGAGTGTCCAAATTTCCCACAGTAATGACATCTCCATCTTTGGTGTTTGTCTTTCTGCTGTTCTTTCTTCTGATGGTGTGACATATGATGTGACATCTTGGAACTGCTCTTACTATTGCTGCATTTAGGTTTAGCTTGAGCTTTGGAGCCAGTGTAACTACTTTCAGCCTTAGTTTTATGGTACCTTATTCCAAATTTGACTCCTGTGATTTGTCCAGTTTGAAGAATCTTGTCTAAGGAGTCAGATCCATTGTTCAGCATCCTTACATACTTGGTTGTCTCTTCTAGTTTTGAGTTTAAGAGCACAACTTCAATTTTTAGCTTGAAGATGGTTTCGACATGTTCTGCTTTTTCTTTCTCCAGTTGAACTATCTTCTGGCTCTCAACTTGTTGATCTTCATCTAGCTTGACCTTTAGAGCCACAACTTCTGTTTTCAATTTGGAGATGGTTTCCAAGTATTCTACCTTCTCATTCTCAAGTTGAGTTATGTCTTTCTTCTGGTTTAAAGACTGCTTGTTCAGCTCTACACTTTTCTGACACAGCTCTCTGTAGGTAGAGGCCAATTCCTCAAAGTTTACTTCACCATCACTTGAGTCTTCATCAGATCCCCATCTTCCTGTCAAAGCAGTCACAAGATTTGCAGCCTCCTCTGTATCACTTTCATCTGACCAGGTGGCAGCAAGACTCATCTTCTGCTTTTTGAGGTAAGTACCACATTCTGTTCTAATGTGTCCATACCCATCACATTCATAGCACTTTACTTCTTTTCCTTCTTTGGGCTTTTCTTATGACCTTACTTTTCTTCCATCGCTGATGTCAGATGAGATGTTTTTGACATTTGCCTTGGATCTGACATCCATTTTCTTTAACAATCTATTAAACTGTCTCCCCAGCATTGCAACTTCATTGGCCCACTTTTTATCCACATCTTGACTGTTTTCCTCTTCTGTGTTGGATACAAAGGCAATGCTCTTGGTTTTCTTTTCAGTTCCCTCAATCAATCCCATCTCAAAGGTTTGGAGGGAGCCAATTAGCTCATCTACCCTCATGTTGGAGATGTCTTGAGACTCTTCTATGGCAGTCACCTTCATTGCAAATCTCTTAGGGAGTGACCTGAGTATTTTTCTTACCAACTTTTCATCTGTCATCTTCTCTCCCAGGGCTCCTAAAGCATTAGCAATCTCAAGGATACTCATGTGAAATTCATGAATGTTTTCATATTCTTTCATCCTTAAGTTTTCAAACTTGAAGGTGAGCAGCTGAAGTCTAGACATCTTTACCCTAGAGGTGCCTTCATGAGTGACCTTGAGAATGTCCCAAGCATCTTTGGCCACTTCACAGTTATTTACCAGCCTGAAAATATTCTTGTCTACCCCATTGAATATTGCATTCAAGGCTTTAGAGTTTCCAAGAGCAAGATCATCCTCCTCCTTGGACCATTGTTCTTCAGGCTTCTTCTCAGTGGTGGCTTCTCCTTCTTTAGTAATGACAGGATGCACCCAACCTGTTAGCACAACTTTCCAAGCCTTGTTATCGAGGGATTTTGGAAACGCTACCATTCTAGGTTTCCAATAGTCATAGTTAGAACCATCCAAAATTGGTGGCCTATGAACAGATCCTCCATCTCTCTCCATTGTACCAGAAAGTATTGCCCCTAGATCTCACCCAGAACCAGAGCAGGATGCCTGCTCTGATACCAATTGAAATTCTGGTATCAGATATAAGATGTCGAAGGTAATGTCACGACACTGATATCTGGTTATAAACAATGGATAAACAAAAACAGAATGGTAAAGCAAATAACACAAGCAATTATTAACCCAGTTCGGTGCAACTCACCTACGTCTGGGGGCTACCAAGCCAGGAAGGAAATTCACTAAAATAGAATTAGTTCAAAGACTATCCGTACACTTCAACAAGTTACAGTCTTTCTCACCTAATCTCTACCCGTGTAACTTCTACCTAAGCACTCTTAGATATGAGAACCCACTCACTTCCCTTACAATCACACACCCGTGATTTTAAACAACAATCCCTTTTGAAAAGAAAATACTTTTCAATTACAAACTCTTGATTTTACTTCACAGTTTCAATCAAGAAGACACACTCTTGATCTTGCTTCACAACTTTGATCAAGAAGACACACACTTGATCTTGCTTCACAACTTTGATCAAGTGGACACACACTCTTGCTTAACAGCTTTAGAGTGACAAATTACAACCACAAATCAGTCCAATTCAATCATCAATGGATGACTTGAATGACCTACAAGTCTTACGACTAAACAGACACAAACCCTAGCTCTCTCTCTCAATTTAGCTCAGTCTTGGTTGTGTGTACAAACAGGTTTTCTAAGTCCCTTTTTATAGAAGCATTGGACATCTTGAAAACCCTAAATATATTTTCCAATCAAATCTTTTTATAACAGCTGTAGAGATCTCCTTGGAAAATAAGCAAATCTGGTTGTAATCCATGATTGAATGCGCCAGCTAGCCATATCTTCAATCATCCAATGATTGCCATTAATTGTGCAATCACAAAACACCAGATATTCATACTGAATGTTCTGTGTACAGGATGTCATGACATCGGGTCTGACATCCTGGAAAAATCCTGCATAATCCAATTTCCTTTTATAGCAGGTACAGTCATATCAGATACCATGACATTGTGTATGTCATCTGAAACAATCCTGCATGAACATGTCTTCCATATAAGCTTCAGCAGGTACAACCAATATCAGAAGCCTTGTCATTGTATGTGGCATTCTGAAACAATCCTGCTTGCATATGTTCTTTAACTCCAGCAGGTACATAGGATATCTCATGTTAAGACATCACACATGACATCTTGTGAACACTCTTTGTTTTACCAAAATTGCTGCCAACATTTAGAATCAACAGAGACAAGCATTAAACCCTTGGCTAGATACAGTCAACGGTCCAATAACTCGGGAGTTGAGAGGATAAGTTATCCTAACCACTCTTTTCGTCCAAAAGAGATTTGATTATGAAAAGAATTTGGCAAGCTTAATCGTTGGAACTTAGAGGGCGACAAGTATCTAACCCTTGACTAAGTACAGTCAACGATTAAAGTACTTGGGAATCGAGAGGACAATGGAGTCCTAACTATTCTTTTTCTTCCTCATAACGCCTAGATTTAACTTGATTATTAACATGCATGGTAAACTAAGCTAGAAAGAGATAAAGCTAAGCTATTACATGATTAGGGGGAGGGGAACATTTGACCCATAAATGGGGGATGGATCCATACAATACAATGGAAAGGAAATGAAAGGAAAATTCACAATCTAAATTAAGAAATAGAATTCTAGTCTACATGATTATACAAATCATCATACAAAAGGCCAAATCGAATGAGAAATTATCCTAAGGTTTAGCCAAGGTGAAATTGATATCTAACATATTAGTCTCAAAACAAAATCCACATGGTTAAATCTACTTTCTAATCACATGATCAAAATCTACTAATTGATCAATTAACCTAAATTAGCTCCTAATTAACAAAAGAAATATTAATTTCTAATTAGACCTAAAACTATGCACTAATCCTAAATTAAATTCTGAAACGCTAAGGTCAAAATTGAACTAATTTCTAACCAAACCTAATTAATCCTAATTAGGACTTAATCTAATTGCTCCCTAAAATTATGTTAATTCCTAATTATGAAAATCTAAAATCCTAATTTTAGCCTAGCAAGAAATCAATGACAGTGGTGATTAATAGAAATTAAGCAAATTTAATATACTTAACAATAATTAGCAATGGATTAGTGGGGTTTTAATGAGGGTTAGCATGAGCATTAGATCAGGGATGTGGGAAATGATCTGCAACAGTAAATTTGGGACAGAAGCCCAAAGCATCAACAACAAGGTCACGAGTTTCAAGGTTACCATGGATCGTACCTTCTCTACCAGGCGGCGACGATGCTGAAAGGCTTCTCTACCAGGCGGCGACGACACTACCTCGTGCGAGCATCATCGAAAACCAACAAGAATGATTCATCTCACCGTGGAAAAATGGCTTCAATCCTCTTCTTCGATTGAGCGTTCGTTGTGAAAGATGAAGACGATACTCCGCGTCCGTGCCTTGTCGATTCGTTATGTCGCGATTGACGGAGGTGCACGGAGCGTCGCGGTGAAGAATGAAGATGAAGGTCGTCCGGACGTGGACGGGTAAGCTCTCTCTCGATTCTCGTTTCCGATTTTTTGTTTCAGATTCCTTCGCTTTTCCGTTCCGATTCCGTTGCTCTTCTTCTTCTATTTTTTATTTCTGTTGCAGGGTGGTGGATCGTTGTGTTGGAGGTTGTTGTTGGAGATAGAATGGAGTCGTCGTCAATGACGATGGATGACGGTGGATGAGTCACGGGTGAATCTAGAGTAACTGAAGGTGAAGAAACCACGCTCAGGTAACCTTCAATCTCAATACTCCTCCCGCCTCCTATTCTTTCTTCTTCTTCTTCAACTTCTTTAGCCTATAGGAGCTATGATGTGGTTGTTAATGAGAGGTATGTGAATGACTGTGCTGGTTTCTTGGAGGAGGTTGATCGAAGTTGGAGAAGGTTGTGTAGGGGATGTCTGGAGGTTCGCGTGAATGGGAGGTTGCAGGTTTGGTTAGGGTGAAGAAGAATTAGTCGAATGGTGATGGAGGTTACGGTTGGGGATGTTGAAGTGGTTAAGATGGAGAAGTATGGTTAAAGGTTGATGAAGGGTTCTGTTAACTGTGATGGAGAGTGAAGAGGGTGAATGATTGGTGAACTGTTGAATTATGGGAAAGATTATGGAGATGGAAGAAGACAAAACCCCCAGGTGAAGAATAAGTTATCAGTTATATAGAGGTTGTTGAAGTTGTTAGGAATTAGTTAGATTCAATGACAGGTGGCGACAGTTGGTGACAGTTGGCGACAGTTGGTGACAGGTGGCGACAGTTGGAATTCGGTTCGAGTTGGTTATGAGATGGTGAGTTAGTTGGTCGAAGAGGATTCTGATGGCTTTTGTTTGTAGGGAATTCGAGGTGAAGTTGGATTACCGGTTCTGTTATGGAGAGTTTTGCAGGTACTGTTGAGAGGTTGTTCCCTGGTTGAAAGGTTGTGAATTCAAATCAAGAGAGATTGGATGGAAGGTTATGTATGAAGGTTTTTGTTAGTAATTTTTTGTTAGGATTTTTGGTTATGATGAATCAGTTAGAGATTGGAGGGTGATCTTTTTGGAGGATGGAAAATGAGAGGGTTTTGAAACAGTTCAAGAATTTGGTTCTGCCTGTTGCGGGAAGTTATGAGATCTCTTGAGGGGGTCCAAGAAAATTCAGTTAGAAAGGTTGAAGATTTTTTTGAAGAGGGTTCAATTCTGTTTTTTTTTTCTGGATTTGTAGTTCCCTTCTCTGTTTTTCTTCATTTATTGGAAGTGGTTCGGCTAGCTTGGAAATGGTTCTTTCGTCTGTAGGTTACGTCGAAACCGTTGGCGGTTAACTGTAATGATGCAGGTTAGTTCCCAACTGGGATGGAGTCGGTGTGGTATGATTGTCAGATTGTCTTCATCAGAAAAAGTAATCACGTTGAATCAAGCATCAATGGAGGTTCACACATCACTTCAAAGCTCATCACTCTTTGCAAATTATGTAAGAGAAATGTTTTGATATTTTCCATTTATGCCGCTGCCGAAGTTTTTTTTGCAGGATTAAGGATATTATCTGGTATATGCCATGGATGTTAAGCGTGGTATGGATTTGGTATCAGTCTTGTTATCATGTGAATGTCGTCATGCGGGATACTGATATCTATCTTTTTGTTTTTTTCTTGTAGCAATTTCGTCTAATGTCCTCCTGATTATGGCAGGACCTTTAGAACAGGATCCTGGCGCTTTGGCTCGGAAACGGTTAACTTAATTTGGAAGCATTGGTTAATTGTGATTAGAGTTGAAGACGGTCCGGGTTTCTCGCAATGAAAGTGAATACTTACTCAGTTATCAGATTTTGGATGTAGGGAGTTAGAGCCTTGGTCGGTTTTTTCAGTTATGTTTCGGGTTCAAGTATGTAACGTGCAATGACATATGTAATGGGCATTGAAATTGTAGCAAAATTACCCATTATATGCTATGTGCAACGATTCCTATGCAAATGAATTGTAAACCCCCTTTTTTTAATCAATTTTAAAATCTCTTTCTAGACATGCTTGTATGAGATTGTTATATGGACTTGTGCTTTACTAGATGAATTCATGTAAAAAAGGAAACAAAATATCTTTATGAACCCAAAGAATGCCATGGCCTAACATGATTCAAACAAAATGGGAAATGGGAGCTTGAGGCTGAGATTAGGATAGGGATTTAGGATGGTCATGGTAGGTTGGTTGACTTTGGTCAAAGTTGACCAAAAGTCAACTGTTGACCAAAGTCAACAATTTGGTCGAAGTTCAATTTTTTTGCAATTTTCTCATGTAATGGACTTGTTTATGCTTTCTAATGAAATTTTATATTCTTGAATGAAATAAGATTGGTATGGAATTTATATGGACATGACTTGAATTAATTGATATTTGGAATGAATTTGAACATGGCTATGAATTAAAATGTGAAAGCGGTATAGGTTTAGAGTGGTTTATGAAAATGATTAGGAATGGTTTTAAAATATGAAGATGATTAAGAAATGGTTTTTGGTTAGAAGGTTGACTGGTCAACTGGTTGACCAAAAAGTCAACAGTTGACCAAAAGTCAACTTAGGTAAAAATGTTTGTTTTCTTGTGGAATGGATTGGATACGACCGAAAAGTCCAATGTTCTTAAACCAAATAAAACAGTTCAATCCAGGATTCGAAACCCAATCAATCCAATTCAACCAAATGATATTCGACCAAGCAACAGATTGTGACATCTTGAATGAATGCCCATTGGTCCAAGCATGAAGATCATGAACAAGTAGACTTCTGATGAATTGTTGAACAAGCCAATGAAACTCCAATGAATGACCAAATGGATCTCAACCTTGTAGGCCCCATATTCAATGCCACGTGTGATAACACCCTTGAACCCATGATTTTATGTCCTTTCAAATGCAAGTGGAATGTGTTATGATACAATGGACGTATAGATGAGATGAATGCTTATCAGGATATGCAAATGCTTAGGGTTAGTGACCTAGATGAACTTGTGAATGATAAGGTGAATTTTGGGGTATGACAAGAATGATGTTATGTGATTATTATGTAATGTGTAGATGTTTGAACTCTACCTTGTAGCTTATGCCATCAAATTATTGATGTGAATTCTCACCCCCTTTGCTTTGATGTTGTACACCATGGATATCTTGCAGATACTTAGGAGTAGAGTTGCTGATGTGAGTGGGAAATAGCTCTTGGAGTTATTTTAATTAGTTATCGCATTTATTTTTAGTTGTTATGCTTTGATTCTGTAACACTGAGGGTGAATGATGTTTTCTTTTTTTATGTTTAATGTCGACATGCTTGTTTCGTTGATGTTTAATAACTATTATGTTGAGTTATTTTGAAAGTTGTCGAGAGTTGGATATTGGAATTGCTTTTGAAATCATTTTGTGAAAGTTAAGTCGTTATAAGGCCTAATTTGAAGTTAATATGTTTTATTTCCGCGATTAATGGGATTTCGCTATGATGATACCCTAAGTCAAGGTGGGCACACGATAACATGTGTTGTATGTTATTTACTTTTCCGCTGCATGCTTTAAAAATGTCTATGATTTGTTGAAGGGTTATCATTGATAACACCTTAAATATGGAGTAATCCTTTACATATAAGTTTTGGGGTTTAGGGTGTTACATAGTGGTATCAGAGCCTGGTTGGTCTGTTCGGCCAGGTTTTTGCATGATGTTTGTTACCTTATATGCAATAAGTGTATGTGAACATTGTCGATACCTTATTTCTTATGATGTTTGTTTGTTTGTTTGGATAACCAGAGTTATGGATGGAGGAAGAAATGATTATGCTATTTCTGAGGCTTTGGAATCATTGGCTCAAGCAATTGCGCATAATCCTCAGAATAATTATAATGCTGGAGAGAATGATGAGTTTCGTACTTTGGAAAAGTTTCAGAGAAACAATCCTTCAACCTTCAAGGGTAGATATAATCCAGAAGGAACGCAGACATGGCTTAGGGAGATAGATAAAAATTCATGAGTGATGGCTTGCTCAGAGGTACAGAAGGTATAGTTTGGTACACATGTGCTATGTAAAGAGGTTGGGGATTAATGGGATAACACACGTCAGACATTGGAAGGTAATGGTACTTAGATCACTTGGACTATGTTTAGAGCTTGATTCTTGGAGAAGTACTTTCCTTAGGATATGTGTGGTAAGAAAGTGATTGAATTCCTTGCACTGAAACAAGGGAGGTTGATTGTTGTTAAGTATTCTACCAAGTTTGAGGAGCTTGTGAAGTCTTGCCCACATAATAATGTTGTTATTCCTGAGGTGCCTATGTGTATTAAGTTCGAGAGCGACTTACGACCAGATATCAAGCAGGGCATCGGATATAAGGATTCTCAAATTTGTTGTACTTGTGAATAAGTGTCGTATTTATGACGAGGATTACATAACCCGTTCTGCTCACTACAAGAGTCTTAGTGAGAATAAAGGGAAAGGACAATTTCGAGGAAATCCGTATGTGACTTCTGTTGACAAAGGGAAAAAGAAAGCCACAGTTGAGAAGAAGCCAAGTGAGGGAGGATCTCCTACTTTGGTCCAGTGTTATAGGTGTGGTGTGATAGTTCATCATGCCCATGATTTCTCCAGTGCTGAGAATAAGTGTTACAAGTGTGGGAAGATGGGGCACCTCATCGTTGATTGTAAGGGTAATGTTGTGACTTGCTAAAATTGTGGAGAGCAAGGCCATATCCGTACTCATTTCCAGAAACTAAGAAAGGCCCAATATGGAGGAAAGGTTTTTCCCTTGTTTCAGATGGAAACTACTAGTGTTGGAAGGTTGAATCGAGGTACGTGTTTTATCAATAGAATTTCTCTGATTACTATTATTGACACGGGTGCAACACATTCTTTTATTTCTCTTGATTGTGCTAAGAGATCGAATTTAAATTTATCTTTTATGGTTGGAAGTATGCTTATTGATACCCAAACCAATGGTTCAGTAATTACTTTATTGGTGTGTTTGAAGTGTCCACTGACTATTTATGATATGAGTTTTGCAATGGACTTAGTCTGCCTACATTTGAGTCAACTTAATGTTATCCTGGGAATGAACTGGTTGGAGTTCAACCGTGTTTATATCAACTGTTTTTCCAAGACTGTGATATTTCTAGAGATGGGAGGAAATGGAAAGTTGATGTAAATATCTGCTAAGCAAGTAAAAAAATTATTGAAAAAGGAGGCGCATGTGGTCGCTATGTTTACTACTTTAGACTTACTACTTTATCTGCCAATTGTGTGTGATTTTTCCGAAGTATTTCTTGATGATATCAGTGATTTGCCGTCGGAGCACAAGATGGAGTTTGATATAGACTTAGTACCTGGTACTAGTCATGTATTGATCGCTTCTTATAGAATGTTCACTTCAGAACTAAGTGAGTTGAAGAAACAATTGAAAGAGTTGCTTGAGAATAATTTTTTCTGACCAAGTGTTTCTCTGTGGGGAGCACCGACGTTGTTAGTTAAGAACACTATAAAAATAACGCTTTTTATGACGAAGCTTTCACCACGAACAATATAAAACTGAGGGTGTATGTAACGGAAGCGCCTTGTTTTTTTTTTTATAAAAAAAAATCAATATGTTACCGAGGTTTTTTGAAAAAACAGCATAAATACATGCTCAGGGTTTAAGATTCGGTTCCTAGCTCCTGTAGTTTTATGTTTTATATGGAACCAAAAAGATGCCTTTAATTTTTATAGGTTTTACGTCGGATATGTTACCTTGGTTTTCATGAAAATTGAGATAAATACTATCTAACTTTTTATTCTTTTTGGAACCAAAAAGGCACCTTTATTTTTTAAATATTTTACGTCGGATATGTTACCTCGGTTTTCAGTATAACCGCGATAAATATTCTTTATATTTTTTATGCCCTCAGTGTCTACCTCATTCACTTCTTGAGCACTAGCGAAAGAACACTTTTTCTCCAGCCAACGAAAGAACACTTATTCTCCAAGGAGTCCTAGCAAACGAAAAAAGTCTCTCCCCATTATTCTCTAGTATGTTATTATTGTTGTTTCTTTGGTCCATTACTCTTGTTCTTATTATTCTCCATTATTGTCGTTGTTGTTTTTGAGAAGCTTTATTTTTTGTGGTTGTGTACTATTCTTATTTTTTTCTGAAGCTTTATGTAGTTATGGATCGTAGTTGGATGAAAGGAAATAGATTAAGTATAGAGTATGAGAATGGATTGAAACAATTTCTTGATCTTACTGGAAAAAAACCTTCCTGACAATAATGGGATTTAGACTCAATAATGGGAAATGCTTCACGAAGGTAACACGCTGTCAGGTCGTACTTATGAGGCCAAGAAGATGTTGTGTCTAATGGGTTTGGACTATGTCAAAATACATGCATGTCGTAATGATTTCATGTTATATAGGAAAGATTTTGAAAACATGAAGGAGTGCCCGAGGTGCAGGAAGTCACGCTACAAGAAGAAGAAGAATGATATTGATGACGATGATGGTATAACTAGCAAGGGCGTTCTTGCCAAGGTGGTGTGGTACTTACCGATAATTCCAAGGTTCAAGAAATTGTTTTCTAATGTTAGTGAGGAAAACAATACTAGATAGCATGATGATGAAATAGTGTGTGATGGAAAAATTTGCCATGTAGCTGATTCATTGCAATGGAAGAAAATTGATTCCTTGCTTCCAGATTTTGCCCTTGAACCGAGGAACCTTAGGCTTGGACTTTCCACCAACGAAATAAACCCTTTTGGTGATTTGAGTACTAACCATACGTCATGATATGTTCTTCTCATGCTTTATAACCTATCTCTATGGTTGTGCATTTGACACAAGTATATGATGATATCGATGATGATTTCAGGTCCAAAATAACCATGGAACGACATTGATGTTTATTTAACGTCATTGATTGAAGATTTAAGACTTTTGTGGGAAGAAGGTGTTAATTTTTATGATGTGTATACAAGTGACAACTTTAAGTTGTGTGCCATGTTATTTTACGTAACCAATGACTTTTCTGCATACAATACTTTTTCTGGATACAGTGTCAAGGGATATAAAGTGTTTCATACATGTGAAGTTGATACATGCCACCACCAATTACAAAAACGAAAAAAGACAGTTTATCTTGGGCCTCACAAATTTCTAAAACATAATCATCCATATCGTAGAATATGGAAGACTTTTAATGGAGAGCGGGAGTTTGATATCGCTCCAAAGCCCTTAACTGTGAAGTAAGTTTATAGAATACAACAACACATTAATGTTGTCTTTGGAAAGAAACAAAAAAGTATATGGAGAAAAATATTTGGAAAAAGAGGTAAGTATTCTTTGATCTTCCATACTGGTCTAGTCTTGATGTAAGACATTGTCTTGATGTGATGCACGTGGAGAAAAATGTATGTGATAGTCTGATTGGAACACTTCTCAATATTAAAGGCAAGACAAAAGATACTAAGAAATCCCACAGAGATATGGTTGTGATGGGTATACGGCAAGAGTTAGTCCCAAAAGAAGTAGGAAATAAAATCTATTTGACTCAGCATGTCACACTCTTTCTAAAAAAGAAAAAAAAAGTTTTTGCGATTGTTTACAGGGTATCAAAGTTCCCCAATGGTACTCATCAAATATGAAGAAACTTTTGTCTGAGAATGATCACAAACTAGTTGGCTTGAAATCTCATGATAGTCATGTCTTGATGCAACAACTTCTACTAGTGGCTATCCGTGGAATTTTACCAAGAAATGTAAGGGTAACTATAATCAGATTATGCTTATTCTTTAATTCTATATGTAGTAAAGTTATTGATATTGGAAATTTAGATGACTTGGAACACAAAACTGCAGTTATCTTGTGCCAATTAAAAAAGTTTTTCCCTCCATCATTCTTTGACATTATGGTTCACTTAGTTGTTCATCTAGTAAGAGAGATTAGAATTTATGATCTAGTTCATTTACGGTGGATGTATCTGATAGAGCATTACATGAAGATTTTTAAAGGGTGTACAAAGAATAATCACCGCCCGGAAGCTTCGATCATAAAAAGGTACATCACAGAAGAAGATATTGAGTTTTGTACAAAATATTTGTCATAAGCTTCCTTTATAGGAATTCTTGAGTCTCGTCATGATGGATTTTATGATGGTAGAGGTATTCAAGGTTTAAATGTTAATACATTTTCCTGAGAAGTAGTTCTTCAAGCACATTTGCATATATTGAATAACCTTAGCGAAGTTCAACCTTACTTGACCACTCACAAAAGTCTTTTAAAGGAAAAAATCCCCCAGATGATTGAAAAATGGTTGTTGACAGAGCATAACAAAACTTTCAGAAATTGGTTCAATGAAAGTATTTCTAAAGAGAGTAGTGCGTCGAATCTTTGCAAATGGTTGTCACGTATGCCTAAGTTTAATGTTATTACTTGGAATGCATACAATATTTCTAAATATTCATTCTATACAAAATCAAAGGATGATTGTAGCACCATTTAAAATAGTGGGGTTAGGTTTAAGGCTAAATCCATGTACTTTTCTAGTTCCAAAGATAACAATCATGTACTACCATCTAAGGCGTATTTTGGGGTCATTGAGGAGATTTTGGAGATTGACTATGTTTCTTTTAAAGTGCCTTTATTTAAGTGCAAGTGGATTGACAATAACACTGGTGTGGAAACCAATGAATTGGGATTCAAACGGGTTGATATTCGTAAGGTAGCTTATAAGAACAAACCTTTTATCATGGCATCCCAAGTAAAATAAGTTTTTTATATCACTAATCCTTCTAACACTAGATGTTCAATTATTCTTCAAGGTAAACATGTTCCCGATAGTACTGATGAAAATCAAGATTTTAACTATGAGACACCTTGTTTAGCAACACATGTACATCAAGCATCTGAAGAAAATGATTCAGATGATGTGCATGTTATTCATCGTGATCACAAAGAGGAGATATGGAGAAACTAGTAAGTAAATGTTTTATATCCCTTTGAAATTTATAATTAATCATTTTACTCCTTTTTAATCATTGTACTATATATTTAAAGTTGTTGTTGATTGACCTAATTAGTTTCAAATGTTGTTCAAACTATATGTGCTTAAGGACCAGTGACAAATCCTATTGGACAACCTACAAAACTTTCCATTTTTGTTATTGCTTTTGTTTCATAATCCTTTGTTTTAGTTTTGAAACTGGTTCTCTAATTGGTTCTGTAATATAGGTTCCAGAAAGTATGGTTTTATATTCCTGTAATTGGTTATAGAAATATGGTTTTATATTTAGAAATACGGTTTTATAATACAGGTGCAAACGACAGTACAAACAAAAAACTTTACCCATTGGTGTTTACATAAAACCGAGGTAATAACATTGAGAAATTACCTCGGTGTTTACATAAAACTGAGGTAATAACATTGGGCGCGTCATCCAGTTCTGAGAATAATAAAAATGCTGAGGTTGGGGATCAAAGCCACGACCTTTTAATTTCTAACCTCGGTTTTAGAATCACTGAGGTGATAAGTGATTACTTTTCATGTCGCCCTTCGTTACCTCGCGTGTGTAGTCAAGGTTAAATGCATTTTGCGACCGACGTTAGATGTGTTATTTGTAGTAGTGGAAGAAAGATGGTAGCATGCGGTTGTGTGTTGATTATCGACAACTGAATAAAATGACTATCAAGAAGAAATATCCACTTCCAAGAATCGGCGATCTAATGGATCAGTTAGTTGGCGCTTGTGTTTTTAGCAAGATTGATTTGCGGTTAGGTTATCATCAAACTTGAGTGAAATTAGAGGATATTCCGAAGACTACATTCAGAACGAGATATGGCCATTACAAGTATTTTGCGATGCCATTTGGTGTATCTAATACGCGTGAAGTATTCATGGAGTACATGAATCGAATATTCAATTTGTATCTAAATCAGTTTGTGGTTGTGTTCATCGATGATATTCTGATATATTCGAAGTCAAGTGAAGATCATATAGAGCATTTGAGAATCATGTTGCAGACCTTGAATGAAAAGAAGTTGTATGCAAAGTTATCTAAGTGTGAGTTCTTGATGAAAGAAGTGAGTTTCTTAGGTCATGTAATTTTCAGTGAAGGTATCGTTGTTGATCCTTCGAAGGTTGATGTTATGTTACAATGGAAAACTCGAAAGTATGTTATTGAAATAATAAGTTTTTTAGGTCCGGTTGGTTGCTACAGATGGTTTATTTAAGGGTTTTAGAATTTGGAGATGCCTTTGACCTAGTTGACTCAAAAGAGTCAAGCGTACGTGTGGGATGCTTTGTGTGAAGATATTTTTATAGAACTTAAGAAGAACTTGATTTCTGCTCCAATATTATTTTTCTCCGAATACGAGAGAGTCTTTTATTGTGTATTATGATGCTTAGATGATGGGTATGGAGTGGTGTGCTGATGCAGAATAGACAGGTTATGGCTTACGCTTCTAGACAGTTGAAGGTTCATGAGATGAATTATCCTACGTGTGATCTGGAATTAGCTGTTGTTGTCTTTGTACTTAAGATTTGGAGGCATTACCTGTTTGGTTCCAGATTTGAAGTGTTCAGTGATCACAAGAGTTTGATATACTTATTCGATCAATAAGAGTTGAATATGATGCATAGGAGGTGGCTAGAATTTTTGAAAGACTATGATTTTGGTTTGAATTACCATCCTGGTAAAGCCGGTGTCGTAGCTGATGCTTTGAGTAGGAAGTTATTACATATATCGATGCTTATGGTTTGAGAGTTGGAGTTGATTGAACAATTCTGAGATCTGAGTATAGTATGTGAAAGGACTTATGACAGCATGAGGTTAGGCATGTTAAAGCTGACCAGTGGTATTCTTGAAGAAATCAACTTAGGATTGGTTGTCTGGTTGGTGATTTCAGAATCAACGAGAAAGGTGTGATAAGATTCAGAGAGGACTATCCAATCCTTAGAAGACTTGTTAAGTGATTGTGTGCTAGAATAAAGAGGTGTTTGGGATAGCTTTTTACCGTTGATCGAGTTACCTACAACACCAGTTTCCATTCGAGCATTGGAATGACATCGTTTGAGGCGTTATATGGTAGAAGGTGTAGGACACCTTTATGTTGGTATGAGTCGGGAGAGGGTGTTATAATTGGCCCAGAGATTTCCCAACAGACCACAACGAAGATCAAAGTGATCTAAGAGAAGATGAGAGATTCACATAGTCGCTAGAAGAGCTATCATGATAAGCTAAGGAAAGCTCTTGATTTCCAAGAGCGGGATCAATATTTCTGAGAGTTACCCTGGTAACTAGTGTTGGTCGAGCGTTAAAGTCTCAAAAGCTCACTCTGTGTTTCCGTACCAGATTTTGGAGAGAATAAGAGAAATGTCCTATCAGATTGCTTTACCACTGTCGTTTGCTAATCTTCATGATGTGTTTCATGTGTCTCAGTTGAGGAGATACATTTTAGATTTGTCTCATGTGATACAAGTGGATGACGTGCATATGAGAGATAACCTGACTGTTAAGGTATCATCCATATGGATAGGGGATCGAGAAGTGAAGCAATTGCGCGGTAAGGAGGTTACCTTAGTGAAGGTAGCTTAGGGAGGACCAACTGGTGGAAACGTGACTTGGGAGCTTGAGAGCCAGATGAGGGAGTCGTATTCGAATCTGTTTACTTAAGGTAATTTTTTAGGGCGAAAATTCTTTAAGTGGGGGAGAGTTATAACATTTCAGTTCTTGATTTATTGATATTACTTAATTTATTATAATTTATTTATTTATTTGATTAATGGATATTATTAATTAAATAAATAAGGGTGGTGGGGTGTGTGATATTGAGGTGTGTTGGTTCTATGAATTGGCATCAATTTTGGTAAAACTTAGTGTTATCACAAGATGTCCCGCTTGTAGTATTGACATGTGATATCAGCTTTCTGCAGGTTGTTTGATATGGTTGTGCAAGATTTATTCAAGTGTCGGACCCGATGTTACGACATGTGGATATATAACATTCAGTCTGAATGTTATGTATTTTGTTGTTGCGATTTTCATGCAAGTCTTTGTGTGCTTATGTGGAGATTGCATGTGTAACACCCCGATAAAAATAAGATAATTATTTAAATTAAGTTAATAGTATATTTATTAATTTAATTAAATAATTGGAGTATTATTGGAATATTATTGGGATTATTATTACTGGATTATTATTATTATTATTGGAATAAAAGTTGGAATTAGAAAAGAGTTCCATTTGGTAAAAAGGGTTTTCACGTTAAAACAAAGAAGCGGCTGAAAAGTGGAAAAAGAGCCAGAGAACAAGGGTTGAAGAGAGGAAGAGCTCGAAGCTAAAGGATTGCCGGATTAACTCAGGTAAGGGGGGTTTATCGTCGTTTAATGGGTATTATGGGTTAACATGTAATGGGTAGTGATAAGCCATTGAATTGTCCCTGATTAGAGTGATGAATGTTAAAATGTATGAACTTATGGATGAACGTGATTTGAGTTATAATTGAAGAAATTCGTAAGAATTAGATGGAAAAATGTTAGAATTTGTGAAATTGAATAGGGTATGATTCGTGTTAGATGATATGAACGATAACTGTGTAAAAATTGGACTGGGGAAGGTTGGATCTGAGGAATCCCGTAGCAGAGAGAAAACCATAGCAGATCTGGAAATCAGGTTTCTGGTCATACGCGTATGGCACTAGGCAATACGCGTATGAGATGGTCTGGTACGCGTATGGCACTAGGCAATACGCGTATGAGATGTGGTCTGGAAGGGGGAAAACTGGCGCTGGCACGCGCCATACGCGTGTATTACGCGTATCCTGTGTTGGTACGCGTATGGGTTTGGCTGAGAAATGGGCCATACGCGTATGGGACTAGGCAATACGCGTATGGGCAGAATTGTGATTTTTCTGAGCTGTTGTTGTGCAGTTTTTGGTTGTTCAGCTGAGTAATGTAATTTAGCTGATGTATGATATAGTGGGGATCATTCCCCGTCGTTTTGAGCAGTGTAGGTATTAGTAGAGTGTGCTAATACTGTGATTATTAATTGGCATGACATGATATGATTTTGTGATAACATGCTGATGATGTATGATTGTATGCATAATGCTGTGAATGTATGTATTATGTGGAATGGACTGTTTTATGGCTTAGAGTGTGAGCATATGTCCATTGTGGATTATTGTTGATGATTTTGCATTACTAGGTGATTTAGCATGCATGTTGTGGCCTTTATGGTGGTAGCTAATTCCCATGGTGAGGAATTAGTGAGTTAGTCATTATGGACTGTTGTTGATGTTTGCATGCTAGGTGAATTAGCGTGCATAGCATAGCCCTTGGGGTGGTAGCTAATTCCCATGGTGAGGAATTAGTGAGTGAGTCACTAGGTCTCAAATGAGTGGGACTAGTGGACTTGGTAGCCGTATCTGGGTTTGATCGGTGAGGTGAACTATATGTTCACGAATAGTCGGTACCGCATGCATGGAGTCTCATTGCATAATGTATGTATGTATGGCGTATAATATGAATGGATGTATTCCAATATTATACGTGTTGTTTTGGTGATTGTGTTGAGTATGATTTTGGAGTTGATATTGCCGTTACTGATTGTGTGATCTGATTAGGGTGATTGAATGTGTTAACTTACTTAACATTACATGATAATTTATAATGCTTATTATATCGATTGAGGAACTCACCCTTACAACTATGTTTCAGGTAACGAGCAGTGATTGAGTAGAAGCTAGTCCTTGGAGTCTAGTGTAGTTCCTTAGTGGGTCATGCTCTGGTAGATGTAACATCGGGACGGGATGTTTTACTTGTTTTTCATTGATGATTGTTGAACAAGTTTACATGTAATGTGTTACATGTTTTGCATTGTTGTTAGACTTTATCCGCTGCGAATCATGCAATTGTTTTATTTTGATTAAATAAATGAGCATGACGAGTTAAATTGGAACATGGTGTGGAGTTGATTGTGTGACACCCTTAAATTGCATATCTACTCTGATTTATGTTTTGTTGATTTAATTAAATATTTGGGGTATTTTAGAAGGGTGTTACATTAGTGGTATCAGAGCATAGTCGGTCGAGTCGAGTCGTAATTATTCTGTTTCCCTGTACGGGATAGGTGTTGTGTAACCCTATCAGTACTTATTGTTTTAGCTTGTTGGGTTTTCAGAATAGAGATGGCTGGAAGAGGTAGAGACGATGCTGCGATTGCTGAGGCTCTGGGTATGCTAGCTGGAGTACTTGGAGGGAATCCGAATGTTGTGGGAATGGGAGCTGCTCGTCAACTGAGTGAGTTCTAGAAGAACAATCCTCCAATGTTCAAGGGAGCATACGATCCAGATGGTGCTCAGAAGTGGTTGAAGGAGATCGAGAGGATCTTCCGAGTGACTGAGTGTGCCGATAACCAGAAGGTCAGGTTCGGTACGCATATGCTGTCAGAGGAAGCAGATGATTGGTGGGTTGCTACCCGCACTGAGTTGGAAGTTGCTGGAAGTGCTGAGATCACTTGGGCGGTGTTCAGAGAGAGATTTCTGAGGAAGTACTTTCCGGAGGATGTCAGAGGAAAGAAAGAGATAGAGTTTTTAGAATTGAAGCAGGGCAACCGGTCTGTTACTGAGTATGCTGCTAAGTTCACAGAGCTGTCGAAGTATTACACTCCCTATAACAAGGCTACTGGGGAATTTTCGAAATGTGTGAAGTTTGAGAACGGGTTACGTCCCGAGATCAAGCAGGCTATTGGGTATCAGCGGATTAGAGTGTTTTCTGATTTGGTTGACTGTTGCAGAATTTTTGAACAGGATACCAAGGCCAGAGCGGAGAGCTATCAGCAGAGGGTTGATAGGAAAGGCAAGAATCAGAATGATCGTGGGAAACCGTATGCAGCTGGCAAAGGTTTCCAGAGACAGAGTGGGATGAGGAGACCTAGTGAGGGAGACTCCAGTGCCCCTGCTAAGTGTTTCAGATGTGGTCAGGCTGGACATCGTATCCATGAGTGTACCAGTAATGAGAAGAAGTGTTTCAAGTGTGGAAAAGGTGGTCACTTGGCTGCAGAGTGCCGGGTGAAGACTGTGACTTGTTTCAACTGTGGAGAAGTGGGTCATATCAGTCCACAGTGTCCTAAGCCGAAGAAAGAGAACCAGTCGGGAGGCAAGGTTTTTGCTTTATCGGGTTCTGAGACTTCTGCAGATGATCGTTTGATCCGAGGTACGTGTTATATTAATGGCTTTCCTCTTGTAGCTATTATTGACACAGGTGCAACTCATTCCTTTATATCTTTGGATTGTGCTGTGAAACTTAAGTTAAAGATATCTGAGATACATGGTAGTATGGTGATTGATACTCCTGCGAAGGGTTCAGTAACTACTACTTCAGTTTGTTTAAATTGTCCTTTGAGTATTTTTGGTAGAGACTTTGGGATGGACCTCGTGTGTCTTCCACTAGTGCAGATTGATGTTATCCTGGGTATGAACTGGTTGGTGTTTAACCGAGTTTATATCAACTGTTTTGATAAGACTGTGATCTTTCCTGAGATTGAGGAAGGAAAGAGTTTGTTTCTATCAGCAAGGCAGGTGAATGAGGCAGTAGCAGATGGGGCAGAGTTGTTTATGTTGTTAGCGACTTTGGAGGCGAAAGATAAACTAGTGATTTGCGATCTAGCCGTGGTGTGTGATTTTCCTGATGTGTTTCCTGAAGAAGTGAATGAATTACCACCAGAGCGTGAAGTTGAGTTCTCTATTGATTTGGTACCTGGTACTAGGCCGATATCGTTGGCTCCGTACCGTATGTCTGCTATTGAGTTAACTGAATTGAAGAGTCAGCTGGAAGATCTGTTGGATAAGAAATTTATTCGTCCGAGTGTGTCACCGTGGGGCGCACCAGTGTTATTGGTGAAGAAGAAAGAAGGTACTATGAGGTTGTGTGTGGACTACAGACAACTGAATAAAGTGACGATCAAGAATCGGTATCCTTTGCCGAGGATTGATGATTTGATGGATCAGTTGGTTGGTGCGAGTGTGTTCAGCAAAATAGATTTGAGATCGGGGTATCATCAGATACGTGTGAGAACCGAGGATATTCAGAAGACTGCTTTCAGAACAAGGTATGGACATTATGAGTATTCTGTAATGCCTTTTGGTGTGACTAATGCGCCTGGGGTATTTATGGAGTATATGAATAGGATTTTCCATCCGTACCTAGACAAGTTTGTTGTGGTGTTTATTGACGATATTTTGGTGTATTCGAAATCTGAAGAAGAGCATGCTGAACATTTGAGAGTGGTTTTAGGAGTTCTACGAGAAAAGAAGTTATTTGCTAAACTGTCTAAGTGTGAATTTTGGTTAGAAGAGGTTAGTTTTCTTGGTCATGTGATTTCCAGAGGTGGTGTTGCTGTTGATCCTTCTAAGATAGAAGCCGTATCTAAGTGGGAAGCTCCGAAGTCAGTTTCTGAGATAAGGAGTTTTCTTGGACTTGCAGGTTATTATAGGAAATTTATTGAGGGATTTTCTAAGTTGGCGTTACCGTTGACGATGTTGACTAGAAAGGGGCAAGCGTTTGTTTGGGACTCAAAATGTGAAGAAGGTTTCCAAGAGTTAAAGAGAAGGTTAACTACTGCTCCTATTCTGATATTACCAAGTCCGTCGGAACCATTTGAGGTTTACTGTGATGCTTCATTGTTGGGTTTGGGTGGTGTTTTGATGCAGAATAAGCAGGTTGTAGCTTATGCTTCGAGACAACTGAAGGTTCATGAGGGGAACTATCCGACACACGATTTAGAGTTGGCAGCTGTGGTATTTGTTCTGAAGTTATGGAGGCATTACTTGTACGGGTCAAGATTTGAGGTTTTCAGTGACCATAAAAGTTTAAAGTATTTGTTTGATCAGAAAGAGCTGAATATGAGACAGAGGAGATGGTTAGAGTTTCTGAAGGATTATGACTTTGGTTTGAATTACCATCCGGGTAAAGCAAACGTAGTGGCTAATGCATTGAGTCGGAAATCATTGCATATGTCTATGTTAATGGTTAAGGAATTGGATTTAATTGAGCAGTTTAGAGACTTGAGTTTGGTGTGTGAGAGTACTCACAATAGTGTTAAATTGGGAATGTTGAAGTTAACGAGTGGTATTCTAGATGAGATTAGAGAGGGTCAGAAATCCGATGTGCTTTTGGTTGATAAGTTGACTCTAGTGAATCAAGGTCAAGGTGGTGAATTCAGAGTTGATGAGAATGGTGTTTTGAAATTTGGTAATCGGGTGTGTATTCCGGATGTTACCGAACTTAAGAAGAGTATTCTTGAGGAAGGACATCGTAGTGGCCTGAGTATTCATCCTGGAGCTACGAAGATGTATCATGATTTGAAAAAGTTATTTTGGTGGCCGGGAATGAAAAGAGAAATTGCAAGTTTTGTTTATTCTTGTTTGACTTGTCAGAAGTCAAAGATTGAGCATCAGAAGCCGTCTGGGCTAATGCAACCGTTGGTTATTCCAGAGTGGAAGTGGGATAGTATCAGTATGGATTTTGTTTCTGGTTTACCGAGGACAATTAGGAATTTTGAAGCTATTTGGGTGATTGTTGACAGATTGACAAAATCGGCTCATTTTATTCCGATCAGAATGGATTATCCGTTAGAGAGATTAGCTGAGTTGTATATTGAGAAGATTGTAAGTTTGCATGGTATTCCGTCGAGTATTGTTTCGGACAGAGATCCTAGATTTACATCGAAGTTCTGGGAAGGTTTGCAGAGGGCTTTGGGAACTAAGCTGAGGTTGAGTTCTGCATATCATCCGCAGACTGATGGTCAGACTGAAAGGACGATTCAGTCACTAGAGGATCTTTTGAGGGCTTGTGTTTTGGAAAAGGGAGGTGCTTGGGATTGTTATTTACCTTTGATTGAGTTTACCTACAACAATAGTTTTCATTCGAGCATTGGTATGGCACCGTTTGAAGCTTTGTATGGTAGGAGATGTCGAACACCTTTATGTTGGTACGAGTCCGGTGAGAGTGTTGTGGTTGGACCTGAGATTGTTCAACAAACTACGGAAAAGATTAAGATGATTCAGGAGAAGATGAGGATTGCTCAGAGTCGTCAGAAGAGTTATCACGACAAGAGGAGGAAGTCACTTGAGTTTCAAGAGGGAGATCATGTGTTTCTTCGTGTTACTCCGATAACTGGGGTTGGTCGAGCTTTAAAGTCGAAGAAGTTGACACCTCGATTTATTGGTCCTTATCAGATTTTGGAGAGGATAGGGGAGGTAGCCTATCGTATCGCTTTACCGCCGTCACTTGCGAATTTGCATGAGGTTTTTCATGTGTCTCAGTTAAGGAGGTACATTCCCGATCCGTCGCATGTAGTCCAAGTAGATGATGTACAGGTGAGAGATAACCTGACTGTTGAAACATCACCTATGAGGATCGAGGATCGAGAGTTGAAGCAGTTGCGGGGTAAAGAGATTGCCTTGGTGAAGGTAGCTTGGGAAGGACCAGCAGGTGGCAATGTGACTTGGGAACTTGAGAGTCAGATGAGAGAGTCTTATCCGGAGTTATTTGCTTGAGGTATGTTTTCGAGGACGAAAACTCTTTTAGTGGGGGAGAGTTGTAACACCCCGATAAAAATAAGATAATTATTTAAATTAAGTTAATAGTATATTTATTAATTTAATTAAATAATTGGAGTATTATTGGAATATTATTGGGATTATTATTACTGGATTATTATTATTATTATTGGAATAAAAGTTGGAATTAGAAAAGAGTTCCATTTGGTAAAAAGGGTTTTCACGTTAAAACAAAGAAGCGGCTGAAAAGTGGAAAAAGAGCCAGAGAACAAGGGTTGAAGAGAGGAAGAGCTCGAAGCTAAAGGATTGCCGGATTAACTCAGGTAAGGGGGGTTTATCGTCGTTTAATGGGTATTATGGGTTAACATGTAATGGATAGTGATAAGCCATTGAATTGTCCCTGATTAGAGTGATGAATGTTAAAATGTATGAACTTATGGATGAACGTGATTTGAGTTATAATTGAAGAAATTCGTAAGAATTAGATGGAAAAATGTTAGAATTTGTGAAATTGAATAGGGTATGATTCGTGTTAGATGATATGAATGATAACTGTGTAAAAATTGGACTGGGGAAGGTTGGATCTGAGGAATCCCGTAGCAGAGAGAAAACCATAGCAGATCTGGAAATCTGGTTTCTGGTCATACGCGTATGGCACTAGGCAATACGCGTATGAGATGGTCTGGTACGCGTATGGCACTAGGCAATACGCGTATGAGATGTGGTCTGGAAGGGGGAAAACTGGCGCTGGCACGCGCCATACGCGTGTATTACGCGTATCCTGTGTTGGTACGCGTATGGGTTTGGCTGAGAAATGGGCCATACGCGTATGGGACTAGGCAATACGCGTATGGGCAGAATTGTGATTTTTCTGAGCTGTTGTTGTGCAGTTTTTGGTTGTTCAGCTGAGTAATGTAATTTAGCTGATGTATGATATAGTGGGGATCATTTCCCGTCGTTTTGAGCAGTGTAGGTATTAGTAGAGTGTGCTAATACTGTGATTATTAATTGGCATGACATGACATGATTTTGTGATAACATGCTGATGATGTATGATTGTATGCATAATGCTGTGAATGTATGTATTATGTGGAATGGACTGTTTTATGGCTTAGAGTGTGAGCATATGTCCATTGTGGATTATTGTTGATGATTTTGCATTGCTAGGTGATTTAGCATGCATGTTGTGGCCTTTATGGTGGTAGCTAATTCCCATGGTGAGGAATTAGTGAGTTAGTCATTATGGACTGTTGTTGATGTTTGCATGCTAGGTGAATTAGCGTGCATAGCATAGCCCTTGGGGTGGTAGCTAATTCCCATGGTGAGGAATTAGTGAGTGAGTCACTAGGTCTCAAATGAGTGGGACTAGTGGACTTGGTAGCCGTATCTGGGTTTGATCGGTGAGGTGAACTATATGTTCACGAATAGTCGGTACCGCATGCATGGAGTCTCATTGCATAATGTATGTATGTATGGCGTATAATATGAATGGATGTATTCCAATATTATACGTGTTGTTTTGGTGATTGTGTTGAGTATGATTTTGGAGTTGATATTGCCGTTACTGATTGTGTGATCTGATTAGGGTGATTGAATGTGTTAACTTACTTAACATTACATGATAATTTATAATGCTTATTATATCGATTGAGGAACTCACCCTTACAACTATGTTTCAGGTAACGAGCAGTGATTGAGTAGAAGCTAGTCCTTGGAGTCTAGTGTAGTTCCTTAGTGGGTCATGCTCTGGTAGATGTAACATCGGGACGGGATGTTTTACTTGTTTTTCATTGATGATTGTTGAACAAGTTTACATGTAATGTGTTACATGTTTTGCATTGTTGTTAGACTTTATCCGCTGCGAATCATGCAATTGTTTTATTTTGATTAAATAAATGAGCATGACGAGTTAAATTGGAACATGGTGTGGAGTTGATTGTGTGACACCCTTAACTGCATAATTACTCTGATTGATTTATATTTGTTATTTTAATTAAATATTTGGGGTATTTTAGAAGGGTGTTACAGCATGCATTATTCAAGGAGTAATTCTATTTAAAGCCAGAATATTCTGTTTCCCAAAAAGGAATGATTCGCTGCTATTTCTTAAGGAATACGCATTAAATAGAATTAGGGTTTCATGCTGCCCAGGCCCATTTAGAAAGCTTCTATTTAAAGACTATGTAAACCCTGTTTTAGACACAAGAAACACGAACGGTGAAGTGAGTGAGTATTAGGGTTTTGGTCTTGTGTGCGTTTGTGAATTGTGAGCCATTCATCCATCTTGTTGATGTGTGAATTGGGATGAGTTTTGAGTTGTAATTTGTCCATTCTAAGCTTTGAAGTACGAGTGTATTTGTTTACTTGATTGAAGTTTTTAAGCAAGATCAAGTGTGTGTCCTTGAAGTGTGTCTTCTTTCTTTTTGGTATTTGTGCTAGTATCACTGTTGTGATTGAGGGGGAGTGAGTAGGGTCTCATGTCTAAGAGTTCTTAGATAGAAATCACTCGGGTAGAGATTAGGTAAAAAGACTGTAACTTGAAGTTGTTTGCTGAGAGTCTTTGAACTAATTTTGTTTAGTGGATTTCCTTCCTGGCTTGGTAGCCCCCAGACGTAGGTGTGTTTGCACCGAACTGGGTTAACAATTGCTTGTGTCATTTTTCAATTGTTTCCTGGTTTTTATTTTGTTCATATTTCACTTGTTGTTCAGACATTAGTGTCGTGACATTACCTTCGACATCTCATATCTGATACCAGAATTTCAATTGGTATCAGAGCAGGCATCCTGCTCTGGTTCTGGGTGAGATCTTGGGACGCTACTTTCTGGTACTATGGAGAAAGACGGAGGATCTGTACACATACCACCAATTCTGGATGGATCTAACTATGATTACTGAAAACCTCGGATGGTAGCCTTCTTGAAATCTTTGGACAATAAGACTTGGAAAGTTGTTCTAACAGGCTGGGAACATCCTTTCATTACTAAGGATGAAGAAGTTACAACTGATAAGAAGCCTGAGGAAGAATGGACCAAGGAGGAGGATGAACTAGCTCTTGGAAACTCTAAAGCATTGAATGTTATATTCAATGGGATTGATAAGAACATCTTCAGACTGGTGAACAATTGTGAGGTGGCTAAAGATGCTTGGGATATTCTCAAAACCACTCATGAAGGTACCTCTAGAGTGAAGATGTCTAGATTGCAGCTGCTTACTACCAAGTTTGAAAATTTGAGGATGAAAGAAGATGAGAGTATTCATGATTTCCATATGAATATTCTTGAGATTGCTAATTCCTCAGGTGCCCTGGGTAAGAAGATGTCAGATGAAAAGCTTGTGAGGAAAATTCTCAGGTCACTTCCCAAAAGATTTGCCATGAAAGTGACAGCCATAGAAGAATCTCAAGATATCTGCAAGATGAGAGTGGATGAGCTAATTGGATCCCTCCAAACATTTGAGTCGGGAATGAGTGATGGATCTGAAAAGAAAGTCAAAAACATAGCCTTTGTGTCCAACACTGAAGATAAAAAGGAAGAAAGTAGTCAGGATACTGATGAAGGTATGTCAAATGACTTAGTGTAACTTGGAAGACAATTCAACAAAATCCTGAAGAGGATGGATGTGAGGTCAAAGTCTAATGCCAAGAACAACTCATTTGACATCAGTAGGTCCAACGATGCTGGAAGAAGAACAAGATCTGAAGAAAAATCCAAATAGGGCAAAGGAATTCAGTGCCATGAATGTGAAGGGTATGGTCACATTAGAGCTGAATGTGGGACCTATCTCAAGAAACAGAAGAAGAGTCTTGCTGCTACTTGGTCTGATGATGACTCTGAAAGTGAAATAGAAGGAGAATCGGCCAATCTTGTGATTGCCTTGACTGGGAGATATGACCCTGATGAAGATTCCAGTGATGATGAATTAACCTTTGATGAATTAGCTACTTCTTACAGGAAGTTGTGTTTCAGAAGTGAAGAAGTGTGTCAACAAGTGGAGAATCAGAAAAAACTGATAACCCAACTAGAGGCTGAGAAGACAGAACACTTAGAAACCATTTCTAATTTGAAGATTGAAGCCTTGTTCCTGAATTCCAAACTGGATGAGATGACTAAGTCTGTCAGAATGCTAAACAGTGGATCTGACACCTTAGACAAAATCCTCCAGGCTGGAAAGATGGCAGGAGACATAACTGGCCTTGGGTTCAATGAATCTTCTCCTGATTGTAGTCCCTCTGATAGCAAACCAAAGATGTCACATCAGGTGTCTCAATATCACAAGGGAAGACAACATAAGCACTCAAAAGGAAAATACCAAAGATGGAGATGTCATTAATATGGGAAATTTGGTCACATAAAACCATTCTGCTTTAGGTTGTATGGTTATCCCAGTCCTACTCATCAACCTAGACCCAAATAACACACCTCTTCTAACAGACAATAGTGGGTTCCTAGGGTTGGTGCTACTAACTTGATAGCTCACACTTCCTTCAGAGTCTCAGCCAAAGAAGATTGGTACTTTGACAGTGGATGCTCCAGACACATGACTGGAAGCAAAAATCTGTTGGTTGACCTCCAATCTCATGTCACCAACTATGTAACTTTTGGTGATGGAGCAAAGGGTGAAATCAAGGGTATTGGAAAGCTTAATTGCTCTAGAGTTCCTAACCTTGATAATGTGTTGCTTGTTAAAGGATTGACTGCAAACCTGATCAGCATCAGTCAACTATGTGATCAAGGTCTCAATGTGAACTTCACCAAAACTGAATGCTGGTTACTAATGCAAAAAATGAAGTTATCATGAGAGGAGTCAGATCTAAGGACAACTGCTACATGTGGATTCCTCAAGAAACTAGTTATTCATCAATATGTGCTCTAGCTAAAGAAGAAGAAGTGAAACTATGGCATCAAAAACTGGGTCATCTGCATCTTAAAGGGATGAAGAGGATCATATATGTTGAAGCTGTTAGAGGAATCCCAAAATTAAAGATTGAAGAAGGAAGAGTATATGGTGAATGTCAGATTGGAAAGAAGACAAAGATGTCACATTAAAAGATCAAACATGACACCACATCTAAAGTGTTGGAACTTCTCCACATGGACTTGATGGGGCCTATGCAGGTGGAAAGTCTTGGTGGAAAAAGGTATGCTTATGTTGTGGTGGATGACTTCTCCAGATATACCTGGGTGAATTTTATAAGGGAAAAATATGATGTGTTTGATGTGTTCAAAGACCTTTGCCAAAGACTTCAAAGAGAAAGAGAGAGTCATGTTATCAGAATCAGAAGTGATCATGGGAAAGAATTTGAAAACAGTAAATTTGCTGATTTCTGTTCATCTGAAGGGATTGGACATGAGTTCTCTTCTCCCATAACCCCTCAGCAAAATGGTGTGGTGGAAAGGAAAAATAGAACTCTCCAAGAATCTGCTAGAGCTATGATTCATGCTAAGAAGTTGCCTTACCACTTTTGGGCTGAAGCTATGAACACTGCTTGTTATGTTCACAACAGAGTAACCTTGAGAAAAGGGACCTCAACCACTTTATATGAAGTCTGGAAGGGAAGAAGACCTACTGTCAAATACTTCCATGTGTTTGGTAGTAAATGTTATATCCTGGTTGATCGTGAACAAAGAAGGAAAATGGACCCCAAGAGTGATGAAGGAATATTTCTGGGCTACTCAACAAACAACAGAGCCTTTAGAGTCTTTAATTCCAGAACTAAAGTTATGATGGAATCTATCAATGTTGTTATTGATGATCAAGAGACTAATGTCACAGATGATGTTGAAACATTTATGAATGATGCCCCAGCTGAAGGGAGGAAGGAAGGAATAAAAGGAATAAGAGTTTGGGCCAAAATTAGAATTATGATAAACACTACTACAAATAACTCTTTATATGACGAAACTTACACCTCGAACAATAAACAAGCGAGGGTGTAGGTCCTAGGAGCGTCATGTTTTAATTTTTACTTTAAATCAATCTTTTCCCTCGGTTTTGACAATAATTGACATAAATAGTTGCTCAGGTTTTGAGATTCGATTCCCAGCTCCTGCAATTTTATATTTTATTTAGAATAAAAAAGGCGCCTTTATTTTTTATAGATTTTTGCATCGGATAGTATACCTCAATTTTTAAATAAACCTAGATAAAAACTCTCTAATTTTTTATTCCTTTTGGAACCAAAAAATGCGCCTTTAGTTTTTGTAGAATTTACCTCAGATATGTTACCTCAATTTTTAGTAAAATCGAGATAAATACTCTCTAAATTTTTTATTCCCTCAGAGTTAATGTTATATCTAGCTCATTCACTTTTTGAGCCCTAGTGAGCGAAAGAACACCATTCTTCTTCAAGGAGGAAGGAAGCTCAGAATAGCACTTTTCTTTATAAGTCTCTCATTACATTTCCAGTATGTATAAGTTCTCCATTACTGGTGTTGTTCTTGTTTGATGTCGTCGTTGTTATTGTTGTTATTATTTTAAGACTGTCTTGTTGTTTACTATTTTGTTGGTTGTACTATTTTTAATTTTTTTTCAGAAGCTTTATTTGGTTATGGATTGTAGTTTGATGAAAGTCAATAGATTAAGTAAAGAGTATGAGAATATAGTGATGCAATTTCTTGATTTCACTGGAAAAAACCTTCCTAAAAATAATGGGTTTTTTGGTGTCCTTGTAAAAAGTGCTTTAATACAAAAACACATCTAAGGGATGTTATATTCAATCATTATGGTTGTGATAGAATTATTCAAAATTACATGAAATGAGTATGTCACGGTGAAGTGACAAAAAAGAGACATTTGTCACATACAATTGAAGATGATGAATTTATGAATGATACCCTAGAAGACATGATTCGTGATATTGGAGTAAATGCTTTCAAGAAAGTTAATATGGTAGATATTTGCAAATAAACATGGAAGATTCGTTGTAACTAGGTTGTAAAAGTTTCACAAGAATGTCAGTTGTGTTAAGAATATTTAATGTTAAGGCAAGAGGTGGGTGGACGAATAAAATTTTCACTGAATGGATTGAATTATTGAAAGAATTACTTCCCGAAGGTAACATGTTGTCGAACCGCAGTGATGAGGCCAAGAAGATATTGTGTCCAATGAGTTTGGACTATGTCAAAATACATGCATGTAGTAATGGTTACATCTTATATAGGAAAGAGTTTGAAAACTTGAAGCAGTGCCCGAGGTGTGGGGAATCACACTATGATAAGAAGGACAATGGTGTTGATGACGATGATAGTGTAACTAGTAAGGGTATTACTTCCAAGGTGATGTGGTACCTATCGATAATTCCAAGGTTCAAGAGATTGTTTTCTAATGTTAATGACACAAAGAATACTAGATGACATGCAGATGAAAGAGTGTGTGATGGAAAAATTTGCCATGTAGCTGATTCATTGCAATGGAAGAAAATTGATTGCTTGTTTCTAGATTTTGCCCTTGAGCCGACGAACCTTAGGCTTCGACTTGCTACCAATGAAATGAACCCTTTTAGTAATTTGAGTACTAACCATACGTCATGGCATGTTCTTCTCATAATTTACAACTTATCTCCATGGTTATGCATGAAGCACAAGTATATGATGCTTTCAATGATGATTTCGGGTCCAAGACAACCAGGAATGGCATATATGTTTATTTAACACCAATGATCGAAGATTTAAGACTTTTGTGGGAGGAAGGTGTTGATTTTAATATTTTATATACAAGTGATAACTTTAAGTTGCATGCATGTTGTTTTGTACAATCAATGACTTTCTTGCATATGGTAATTTGTCTTGGTACAACGTCAAGGGACATAAAATGTGTCCTATATGTGAAGTTGATACATGTCACCACTAATCGAAAAAGGAAAAAATACAGTTTATCTTGGGCATTAAAAATTTCTAAGACCTAATCATTCATATTGTAGATTGTAGAAGGCTTTTAATGGAGAGTATGAATATGATATCGCTCCAAAGCCCTTAACCGAGAGGGAGGTTTATAAAATAAAATAACATATTAATGTTGTATTTGGAAAGAAACAAAAAAAGCATGTAGAGAAAAATATTTGGAAAAAGAGGTCGGTGTTCTTTGATCTTCCATACTGGTCTAGTCTTGATGTAAGGTATAGTCTTAATGTAAGACATTATCTTTATGTGATGCATGTAGAGAAAAATGTATGTGATAGTTTAATTGGAACACTTCTTAACATTAAAGGAAAGACAAAAGATACTAAGAAATCCTATGAAGATATGGTTGTGATGGGTATACGACCAGAGTTAGCCCCAAAAGAAATAGGAAATAAAACCTATTTGCCCCTAACATGTCACACTTTGTCTAAAAAAGAAAAAAAAATTATGCGAATGTTTGCAGGGTATCAAAGTTCCCCAATGGTACTCATCAAATGTGAAGAAACTCTTGTCAATGAATGATCTCAAGTTAGTTGCTTTAAATCTCATGATTGTCATGTCTTGATGCAACAATTTCTAGAAGTTGATATTTGTGGCATTTTACCAAGAAATGTAAGGGTAAATATAAATAGATTAAGCTTATTCTTCAATGCTATATATAGTAAAGTTATTGATCCTAGAAATTTAGAAGACTTGGAACATGAAGTTGCAATTATCTTGTGCTAATTAGACATGTTTTTCCCTCCATCATTCTTTGACATTATGGTTCACTTAGTTGTTCATCTAGTAAGGGAGATTAGAATTTATGGTCTGGTATATTTATGGTGGATATATCCGGTAGAGCGTGTCCTAAATGTGAAGTTGATACATGTCACCACTAATTGAAAAAGGAAAAAATACAGTTTATCTTGGGCATTGAAAATTTCTAAGACCTAATCATCCATATCGTAGATTGTGGAAGGCTTTTAATAGAGAGTATGAGTTTGATATTGCTCCAAAGTCCTTAACCGGGATGAAAGTTTATAGAATAAAACAACACATTAATTTTGTCTTTGGAACGAAACAAAAAAATCCTGTGGAGAAAAATATTTGGAAAAAGAGGTATGTGTTCTTTGATCTTCCATACTGGTCTACTCTTGATGTAAGACATAGTTTTAATGTAAGATATTATCTTGATGAGATGCATGTGGAGAAAAATGTATGTGATAGCTTGATTAGAACACTTCTTAACATTCAAGGCAAGACAAAAGATACTAAGAAATCCTGCAAAGATATGGTTGTGATGGGTATACGACCAGAGTTAGCCCTAAAAGAAATAGGAAATAGAACCTATTTTCCCCCAACATGTCACACTTTGTCTAAAAAAGAAAAAAAATTATGTGAATGTTTGTAGGGTATCAAAGTTCCCCAATGGTACTCATCAAATGCGAAGAAACTTATGTCAATGAATGATCTCAAGTTAGTTGGCTTAAAATCTCATGATTGTCATGTCTTGATGCAACAACTTCTACCAGTGGCTATTTGTGGCATTTTATCAAGAAATGTAAGGGTAACTATAATCATATTATGCTTATTCTTCAATGCTATATGTAGTAAAGTTATTGATCCTGGAAATTCAGAAGACTTGGAACATGAAGTTGCAATTATCTTGTGCTAATTAGACATGTTTTCCCTCCATCATTCTTTGACATTATGGTTCACTTAGTTGTTCATCTAGTAAGGGAGATTAGAATTTATGGTCTGGTATATTTATGGTGGATATATCCGGTAGAGCGTGTCCTAAATGTGAAGTTGATACATGTCACCACTAATTGAAAAAGGAAAAAATACAATTTATCTTGGGCATTGAAAATTTCTAAGACCTAATCATCCATATCGTAGATTGTGGAAGGCTTTTAATAGAGAGTATGAGTTTGATATTGCTCCAAAGTCCTTAACCGGGATGAAAGTTTATAAAATAAAACAACACATTAATTTTGTCTTTGGAACGAAACAAAAAAATCCTGTGGAGAAAAATATTTGGAAAAAGAGGTATGTGTTCTTTGATCTTCCATACTGGTCTACTCTTGATGTAAGACATAGTTTTGATATAAGATATTATCTTGATGAGATGCATGTGGAGAAAAATGTATGTGATAGCTTGATTAGAACACTTCTCAACATTCAAGGCATGACAAAAGATACTAAGAAATCCTGCAAAGATATGGTTGTGATGGGTATACGACCAGAGTTAGCCCTAAAAGAAATAGGAAATAGAACCTATTTTCCCCCAACATGTCACACTTTGTCTAAAAAAGAAAAAAAATTATGTGAATGTTTGTAGGGTATCAAAGTTCCCCAATGGTACTCATCAAATGTGAAGAAACTTACGTCAATGAATGATCTCAAGTTAGTTGGCTTAAAATCTCATGATTGTCATGTCTTGATGCAACAACTTCTACCAGCGGCTATTTATGGCATTTTATCAAGAAATGTAAGGGTAACTATAATCATATTATGCTTATTCTTCAATGCTATATGTAGTAAAGTTATTGATCCTGGAAATTCAGAAGACTTGGAACATGAAGTTGCAATTATCTTGTGCCAATTAGAGAGGTTTTTCCCTCCATCATTCTTTGACATTATGGATCACTTAGTTGTTCACCTAGTAAGGGAGATTAGAATTTATGGTCCTGTTTATTTATGGTGGATGTATCCGGTGGAGCGTTACATGAATATTTTTAAAGGGTATACAAAGAATCATCACCTTTCGGAAGCTTCAATCGTAGAAAGGTACATCACAGAAAAATCTATTAGGTTTTGTACAAACTATTTGTCAGAAGTGAAATCTATAGGAATTTCTGAGTCTAATCATGATGGATGTTATGATGATAGAGGTATTTAAGGTTTAAATGTTAAGACATTTGGCTGAGATGCAGCTCTTCAAGCACATTTGTATATATTGAATAACATGGATGAAGTTCAACCTTAATTGACCGCTCACAAAAGTCTTATAAATAAAAATTTCCCCCTGATGAATGAAAGATGGTTATTGGCAAAGCATAATAAAACTTTCATAAATTGGTTTAAAGAAAGTGTTTCTAAAGAGAGTAGCCCATCAGATACAATTAAATGGTTGTCACATATGCCTAAGTTTAATGTAATTACTTGGAGTGCATACGACATTACTAAATATTCATTATGTATAAAATCAAAGGATGATCGTAGCACCATGCAAATTAGAGGGGTTATGGTTGAGGCTGAATCTATGTACCTTGCTAGTTCCAAAGATAATAATCATGTACTAGCATCTAGAGCTTACTTTGGGGTCATTAGGGAGATTTTGGAGATTGACTATGTTGCTTTTAAAGTACCTTTATTTAATTGTAAGTGGATTGTCAGTAACATTGGTTTATGTTTTAATATAATTCTGTTATTAATGATTGATTTGATGTATGTGATGATGATTGGTGATAAAATTTGTGTGCTAAGATGTATGATAAATTATGTTTTGATGAGTTAACATATATTCACCACTGTTGATTTAATGAAATTATATGTTATTGATGAGTATATAACATGTGTGTAATGTTTTGGATTAATTTTGTATGTATGGAATGAGAATTAGGGGTTCTGCATTGAACTCCATGAAAGAAGATGAATTATGTAGGTTGCAGGGTGCTGACAGGCGTCACACTGATGACGGGTAACCTATCACGCTGCTCGGGCTTGTTTTCCAAGTCGATCATCACATAGGTGACATTATGAAGTGTTGCGGTCGGCAACAGGCGCCACGACCATGACGGGTAACTCGTCATGAGTCTGCAATGGGCGTAAATGCTTATTTTGATGATATTAAGTTGCAGATTTTGATTCTTCGACTTTTATGGATGTTTTAGGAACTGTTAGGCTCTATTATCTACTGTTTAAATGATGTTGTAGTATGAACTAACGATTAAACATGATTTTAATTGAATCCATGAAGTATTTGATGAATGGTGAATATATTCATATGTGATGATGATGTTGTGTTAGTTTTTGTGAATTCTGATGATGATATGATGTTGTATGAGCATGAATAATGTTGTTGAACTTTGAGGATGTTGTTGTAGGATGATAGTTCTGGAGGGGAACTATTATCATTGGGTTAATTCGTTCTTTGTTAGGAGGGGACTTCAAACATTATGTTATCATTGAATTGACGTGTTGTGACATGCATTCATTATGTCATTGTTGTTGGTGAAAGAGGCAAGTTGCAATTCGACCAAGGTGGATTGGTGACTTGTCCCAAATTCGAGTAAGGTGGATTCAGGGTTTGAGCAGGGTGAACTCGGTTCCTGAGTGAACCAATTGATGATGATGTAGTACTACATGTGTATGAGTTTGGTTAAAGTTGTGAGTCTCATTGCATAATTTAAATGATGAGTATGTGATTACCTTATGTATGATGATGGACTACGGTGTGAGAATGATGTTATGTGGTTGTTGTTGAATGCTAAATGTTTGAATTTTACCTTGTATCTTATGTCATTGATGTGAATTCTCACCCAATTTGCTTTGATATTGTCCACCATAGATATCTTGCAGATACTCAGGAGTAAAGTTGCTGATATAAGTGGAAAATATCTCTTGGAGTTATTTTCATTAGTTATCGCATTTATTTTCTTATCGCTATGCTTTGATTCTGTAAAACGGGGCGAACGATATTTTCTTTTGTTATGTTTGATGTTGACTTACTTGTTTCATTGGAGTTTAATAACTATTATGTTGAGTTGTTTTGGAAGTGGTTGATAGTTGGATATTGGAATTCCTTTTGAAATAATTTTGTGAAAGTTAGGTCTTTATAAGACCCAATTTGAAGTTATTATGTTTTATTACCGTAATTAATGTGATTTCGTTGAGATGATACCCTAAGTAAAGGTGAGCATGCGATGATAGGTGTTGTATGTTATTTACTTTTCCTCTGTATGTTTTAAAAATGTCTATAATTTATTGAAGGGTTGTCGTTGATAACACCTTAAGTTTTTTAGTAATCCTTTATATATAAGTTTAAGGGTTTAGGGTGTTACATATATTGCATGTTTGGGTAGAGGGGCACCCTTAATCCCATTAGATTCTCTTTACTTATTATTCCTTTGGATGAATGTTGGATTAATTGGTGTTGAATTGTGTAGTTGTTTGGTATATGTGTGATGTGATATGTGAAATTTGTGCACTGTTATACCATGAAAATTAGGTGTTCTTATTGATGAAATTGCTATGAAGGCGTGTTTATATTTTGTTGTGAAATTGAAGAACAAACCATGTCAAATCCATAATTAAATGATAAAATTGCATGTTAATTGGTGGATGATTTATGTTTTGACGTTAGATGTTAATTCACTTGCTGTTGTGGTTCGATATGGGGTCACAATTGTGAAATCAAAATTCTGATGTGAACTCCATTGTAGAAAACATAGTTTATGTTCTAGTTTAGAGTGACGGGCGTCACCCTAATGACGCCTTGGTCATCATCGTTGTGGAGGTGCTGACAAGCATCAGCTGCCTGACAGGAAGATCGTCATGGTCCCCAGGTATGTTTGGTTGGGACGGTAGTCACATGTGTGACATGTGGGATGATGTGGACGGTGACGAGTAACCTGTCACGCTGCCAGGATAGTGTCATTCACTCATTAGCTCGAAACTGACTTGTTGTTCTGATTTTTTGTCGTGTTGTTGTGTCTAGGCTACTGTTGGCCACTGTTTTGAGGTGAATGATGTTGTTATTATGTTGTTTTGGATTTAATCCACTTGATTTGTATGTAAAATGATGTTGTTGTTTATTATGGCGATTGCCGATTACATGGTGATTTTATGATGATCATTTAGTGATATTGCATGTTATAGTGAATCATGCATCTTGGTGTACGAACTTCGGTCCAGTTTTGGTATGATCTAGTCCTATGGTGGGGATTCAGGAGTGAGTATCTTTTTCCAAATGGGAATCAGTGAAGTGTTACATATGGTGATGGTAGTGATTTGGTGTGCTTTGGTCCTATGGCGGGGATTCAGGGGCGAGATGGGCATGTGTTATGCATAATGGTACCACATGCATTGTTGAGTCATGGTGTTGAGTACATTTGCATTCATTTCTTGCATATGTATTAAGTGATTATGTTGATATTGATGATCGAGAATATTTGGGTGATGTATGTAACTGAATTATGTTGAATAATTGTTGATGTTTGTTTAGGATACCCCTTGCGTATTTTTACACCATTATATATTATGAGTGCATTCTCACCCATTTGTTATTTATGTGGTTTCGTGCTCCTTCTTGGGGTACAAACGAGCAGATAAATGAGTAGCTTTTTAGAGGATGAACAATGGCGTATAAACTGCTTTCTTTTTCCCTATTTTATGCGTTTAATTTAGTATCTCATTGCTCTGATCTGTAACACTGGGCGGGTGAATGATTTGTTTGATCTCGTTACTATTTACGATGTTATTAATGTTGAAAGCATTTTTCCATTACCATGTTTTATGTCATGAGACTTATTTATTTGTTGAATTGTTTATATTAATTGATTCCACTGCGATTAGTCAATGTTAAGGCGAGCATGTGATGGCAAGTGTTTAAATTGATGCATGTTTCTTATAACTTGTGTCACGGAGCAGGTTCATGTTGTGTTTGAGTGACACCTTATGTGTGTATTTGTTTTATTTTCACACTATTTCGTGTTTTGGGGTTTAAGGTGTTACATAGTGGTATCAAAGCAGGTCGGTCTATCCGACCAGGTTTTGTAATGTTTTTTGTTCTCTATTATGTGAAATGTGTGTGTACACTGTTGATGTATTGTTTCTTCTAATTTCTGTTTGGTGGTGTATAGAATGGATGGAATAAACGATTGTGATATTGCTAAAGCTTTGGAGCTAGTGGCTCAGGCACTGCAGGGTCAACATAATCAAGCTGGTGATGAGTTTCGTGGTTTGGGGAAATTTCAGAAAAATAATATATACTAACAAATTCAAGGGTAGGTATGATCCATAGGGTGCTCAGGTGTGGCTCAGAGATATTAATAAGATTTTCAAAGATATGACATGTACTTAGTAACAAAAAGTATTGTTTGGGACTCACATGTTGTCTGAGGAAGCGGAAGATCGGTGGGACAATATGCACCAGAGATTAGAGGTTGTTGGTGCTGAGATCACTTGACTGTGTTTAGGTTGAAATTCCTTAAGTGCTTTCTTGAGGATGTGCTTAGCAAGAAAGATATTGAATTCCTTGAGCTTAACCAAGGAAACATGATAGTTGTTGTGTATGCTACCAAGTTCGAGGAACTTGTGAAGTTCTATCCACACTACAATGATGCAGTTGTGAAGGGGTCGGAGTGCATTAAGTTTGAAAATGGACTGTAATTGGAGATTAAGCAAGGCATTGGATATCAGAAGATTCATAGGTTTCCTACACTGGTGAAAAGTGTATGATTTATGATGAGGACTACAAGGCTTGTTCTGCTCACTATGAGACCATTAGTGAAAGGAAGGGAAAGAACCAGTATCGTAGGAAGTCGTATATTGCTCCAACAGACAGAGGGAAATAGAGGGATGGTGATGAGAAAAAGCCAAGTGGGGGATAGATTCCCTCTTTTGTAAAGTGATTCAAGTGTGGCGAGTTGGGCCACCGTGCTATTGAATGCAGGAATAATGTTCTGAGGTGGTTCAAATGTGGGAAAACGGGTCACTGTATTGTAGATTGCAAGAGTGTTTGGCTAACTTATTATAACTGTGGAGATCAGGGCCATATCAGTACTAATTATTAGAAGCCAGAGAAGGCACAATCTGAAGGAAATGTCTTTGCTTTTTTAGGGTTAGAGACTACTAGTGTTGACCGTTTGATTTGAGATACATGTTTTATTAACAGTATTCCTTTGATTGCTATTATTGACATGGGTGCAACACATTCGTTTGTTTCATTTAATTATACTAAGAGGCTAGGTTTGAAATTGTCTTCTAAGGTTGGGAGTATGGTTGTTAATACCCCAACTTTAGGTCTGATAACCATTTTGTAAGTTTGTTTGAATTATCCACTTTCTATCTTCGGTAAGAATTTTGGAATGGATTTAGTATGTCTACCTTTGAGAAATCACGATATTCTCCTTGAAATAAACTGGTTGGAGTTCAATCATGTTCATATCAACTGTTACGACAAGATGGTGTCATTTCCATATTTTGATGCAAGTGATGAGTTATTTATGTCTGCTAAGCAAGTGGACGAGTTTGTGAAGCATGACCCTGAAGTGTTTATGTTACTAGCTTCGGTGAAGGCTGAGAACAAAGTTGTGATTGGTGAACTACCGATGGTGTGCGAGTTTTTGTAATTTTTCCCAGATGACATCAGTAATTTGCCGTCGAAACATGAAGTTGAGTTCGCCATAGACTTATCACCTAGTACTAGTACGCTGCCGATGGCTCCTTATAGAATGTTTGCTTCAAATTTGAGTGAGCTGAAGAAACAATTAGAGGAGTTGCTTGAGAAAAATTTTGATCAACCGAGTGTTTCGTCGTGGGGTGCACCTATGTTGCTAGTCAATAAGAAAGATGGTAGCATGAGGTTGTATGTTGATTATCGACAATTGAATAAGGTTACTATCAAGAACAAGTATCCACTTTCGAGGATTGATGATTTGATGGATCTGTTGGTAGGCGGTTCTGTGTTTAGCAAGATCGATCTACATTTTAGTTATCATCAGATTCGTGTAAAGTCCGACGATATTCTGAAGTCTGCATTCAGAACGAGGTATGGTCATTATGAGTATTCAGTGATTCCGTTTGGAGTGTCTAATTCACCATGAGTGTTCATGGAGTACATCAATATAATATTTTATCTGTATTTGGATAAGTTTGTGGTTATGTTCATATACGACATTTTGATATATTTGAAGTCTGATGAGGAGCATGTGGAGCATCTTAGAGTTGTGTTGCATACCTTGAAAGAGAAGAAGTTGTATGCGAAGTTGTCCAAGTGTGAGTTATGGTTGCGAGAGGTGAGTTTCTTTGGTCACGTTATTTCTAGTGGTGGTATTGATGTGGATCCATCGAAGATAGATGCAATATTGCAATGGGAGACTCTGAAGTCTGTTACAAAGATTAGATGTTTTATTGCTTTGGCCGGTTACTACAGGAAGTTTATCGAAGGCTTTTTGAAGTTAGCATTTTCTTTGACTCAGTTCACTTGAAAGGGTCAAGCTTATGTTTGGGATGTGAATTGTAAAAAAAGTTTTCAAGAGCTTAAGAAGAAGTTAATGTTTGCTCTAGTTTTGATATTGCCAAATACAAGTAAGTCCTTTGTGGTGTATTGTGATGCTTTGAAGATGGGTCTAGATGGTATATTGATGCAAAATGGTCAGGTTGTGGCTTACGCTTCTAGACAGTTGAGAGTTCATGAAAGGAATTATCCTACGCAGTGTTGGAGAGGGAGGAACATAAAGACCTTGAAAGCTCAATCGATAAAGGGTGTGTGTGTGAGGGGGGGGGGGGGGGGGGGGGGGGGGAGGGGAGATTGATTACTATATGGTGGGTTTAGGCAACATAATGATGAGGGTTCCCTGATCGCGACTTAGTAAGTCTATGGGAATCTTGACTGCAAGTGCACAGTCCTATCGCGTAGTTTTAAAGATTATCGAATCCACAAGGACTAATAACCGAGTGTATCGTTATCTAATGTTACTATGTAAATCTAAGGCTGATGATCATTCTAAGATTGGAGGGATGAAGAGAAATAACTATAATGTAAATAGAAGATTAATAAAGATATATGATAAATGAGATATCGGTATGTAACGCATCAACCTTCGGGGATCTGATAGATAGTTGGTGTAATCTTATTGGTCAAAATATTCTTCAGTAGAAATTATTTATAGAAATGACTTAGTCTCACACTCTCGTTTTTATTGACTCTGACCATACTCCTAAACCATAATGCTTGGCTCTCACGGTCTCATTTTGAATTTAAAAGTAATTTTTGAATATGAATAAAGTCTAATTAATCCTAAAGCGCTCTCGTTGTGTTTAGGATTAATGCCTAGTTTCAACTATTTGGTTAAATTCTCAAACTCTCGTTCTTGTTGACCGTAACATTAGTTTGTTTTGTACTCTCGTACAAAAAACAGTTTGATTAAAACAAGAAACTAAAAACCGGAAAAATAAGTTTTATAAAAACTAACACCAATTTTCTACGAATCCCGTCGTTTCGACGGTCTTTACATATCGATACCTAAGGGTTTAGCCGGACATGGATCCGGTAACAGACATGCTATTTGGAAAATCAAACATGCAATAAGGCATAAACAAATAAAATAGCAATCAAAATAAAACATGGATTACAAATTGAGAACTGGAACTGAATCTTGATTCTTCGATTAAAATAATGTCGACAGGCTTTGGCAATGAGTAATCGTTACAATTGAATTCAAATGCGTAAAATAAATTGCAATAGTCCCCGATGTGGAGAAACTATCACTGTTACAAAGTAGGAAAAACTGCCTAGGAAACTAAAAGAAAATAATTCTGAATAAAAATAATTCGTAGATTGAAAACTGGAAGAAGAGTGAGAGAGCTGGCGTGTAGAAACTGCCCTCTCTATATATTTTCCACATCCCTAATTTGTAGCTGAAGGTGAGTGGAGTAGTGGCTAGAATCATGGAGAAAAGTAGGGAAGACTAGGTTGTGGCGGTTTCCACAACCCTAGTCCTTTACTCCGTGGCGAGTGCCACAATTATAGGGTTGAGCGCCACATCTTTTTATGCTTGGTGGCGGGCGCCATCACCTCCTTTGGTCCATGTGGTGGGCACCACACCTCTAGGTGATGGGAGTCACAAGCCCATTTGGTATGGTGGCCCATTACCTCTATTTTTCTCCATTTTCTTCTCTTTTTCTTTCCTTTTTTCTATTTTCCAGTTTCCTTGTTGTAAACCTTTTATTCGGTAAATGTCTGCAATAAACGTAAAATACTGCGTAATAATAAGTGTTAATCAAGTAAAAAGCAATGCATATGCAGTCCCATTGCATGTGCTATCATGGTCACTAAACCTCCCACTGAGATTGGTCCATAGTCTTCTTGTGTTATACGGTACAGATTAGCTATCATGAGTGTAGCAGCGTTAACATGTCGGGCATGTGATGCACAGTACATTATAAATAGTTCGTCTTTGGACACAAAGGTTCTGTTATGTTCCTTTCCAAACAAGGTGTGAGCTAGGATCTTATGGAAGTAACGAATGGCAGGGTTATGGATGTTCTCTGATTGCATAAGGTCTGGCTCGGGATGGTTGTTTCCAGTGATGCTACCCCAAAAGAGGTCTAATTGATGGTCCACAAGTATGTCTTCCTGGGTAATAGTAAAGGTATCAGGGCCATTAGGACATCCTAGGAGTTCAGCCATTTCTCTATGGGTGTAGCGGTAGTCTTTATCAAACAACCTAAAGGTGATTAGGCCTTTGTTAAATCACATACCATGGTTTGGCAGGTACACTAGGGAGCTTAGGAATTCTAAATTCAACCTACTGATGGAACTAAATTTTCTTTTGATAGCAAAGGTTTCCCAGCCTAGTTGGTTAATTAGGAACATAACACTGTCTCTTATACCTAATTTGGTCATGGTGTGTTCATCTGGGTATAAGGTTCTCTGAAATAGAGTCTCAAAACGTCTCCATTGAGCTCTGTCTCTGAAGACTATATCCATGTAATCTACTTGTTGCATTGTGATAGTCAGTAGCTAGATAAAATCAAGTAGATAATAGCATTAAGTTAGTAATGGTCAATAATACAGAAATGTAACGATTAACTTTATGAGAAATAAATAAAGAAGAAAACAACGAAATGAAAATTAAGCAATAGTAATAATTAAAAATTTTGTGATGAAATTAATTAGTTAAAGACAGAGTGTGGGTTGTCTCCCACCAAGCGCTTTGTTTATTGTCGTAAGCTCGACAGAAATAGGATAGGCGTTATTCTTTTGAATGAGCGCGAGGCTCAGCAAGCTTAAGATTTGCAATGAAATCATTGTTATCAATGTTTTGGTAATGTTTCAAACGTTGGTCGTTTACTATGAATGGTTCGCTTGTTTTTCCTTTTATCTCTATTGCTCCATTCAGAAAGATATTGGTAACTTCGAAGGGACCGGACCATCTAGAACAAAGTTTTCCGGGAAAGAGTCTGAGGCGAGAGTTAAACAGGAGTACTTTGTCGCCTTGGTTAAACTCTTTCCTTAATATGCGATTGTCGTGCCATTTTTTTGTTCTTTCTTTATAGATTCGGGCATTCTCATACGCATTTAGCCTAAGTTCTTCTAGTTCGTGAATATCTAATATTCTTTTCTCGCCTGCGGCAGTATAGTTGAGATTAAGGGTCTTAATGGTCCAATATGCTTTATGTTCTAATTCTACTGGCAGATGACATGATTTTCCATAAACTAACTTAAAAGGTGTGGTTCCTATTGGGATCTTATAAGCTGTCCTATATGCCCACAGGGCTTCTGGTAATTTGGAGGACCAATCTTTCCTAGAGGTGGCAACCGTCTTTTCTAAGATTTGTTTAATTTCTCGGTTTGAGACTTCTACTTGCCCACTCGTCTGTGGATGATAGGGTGTTGCTACGCGGTGCCCGACTCCTAATTCAGTAATAACTTTTCAAAAATCCTTGAAATAAAATGGGAGCCACCATCACTGATGATAAGTCTCGGCACTCCGAATCTAAGGAAGATTATACGCTTAAAGAGTCTAATTACCACTCGTGTGTCATTCGTTGGAGAGGCTATGGCCTCAATCCATTTTGATACGTAATGGACCGCAACAAAGATATACTTATTACCATAAGAAGATGGGAAAGGTCCCATAAAATCAATTCCCCAAACATCAAAGACTTTTACTTCCAAAATGCCTTTAAGCGGCATTTCGTCGCGTCTAGATATGTTGCCAGTGCGTTGGCACCGATCGCAATTTGTGATCGTGATGTGGACATCTTTCCACAGAGTGGGCCAAAAGAGGTCGGCTTGCAAGATCTTAGAGCAAGTCTTTGAGGTGCTTTCATGTCCTCCATAGGGAGCAAAATGACAGTGGGAGATTACGTTTTCTACCTCATCCTCGGGGACACATTGACTGAAAATGCCGTCGGCGCCTCTTTTGAAAAGTAGAGGCTCATCCCAATATTAATGTTTAAGATCGTGGAAGAATTTTTTCTTTTTTTGGTAGGTCAAGTCTGGCAGAAGCACCCTAGCTGCTAAGTAGTTGATGAAGTCAGCGTACCATGGTAGTACATGTTTAGTGTAAATTGCTTCCACTACCTCGTTTGTTTTGGTATCCTTATGGGTTAACGGGTCTTTAGCTATATTTCTTTCCAGTTGGGCTATGAGTCTTTCATACGGAAAATCGTTTATAGGAACTCGTTCAGGTTCAATACCTTCCATTCTTAACAAGTGATCAGCCACAACGTTTTCAGTGCCCCTTTTATCCTTGATTTCTAGGTCAAACTCTTGTAATAGTAAGATCCACCTTAGGAGTCTTGGTTTGGTGTCCTTTTTGTTTAATAGGTACCTAATTGCAGCATGATCGGTATAAATAATTATCTTTGCTCCTACTAGGTAGGAACGGAATTTATCCATAGCAAACACTACGGCTAAAAGTTCCTTTTCTATGGTGGCATAGTTCATTTGTGCAGGGTCTAGGGTTCTACTTGCATAGTATATTTCATGAAGTTTCTTGTCCCTTCTTTGTCCTAAGGTTGCGCCTACAACATAGTCACTAACATCACACATGATTTCAAAGGGTAATCTCCAATCGGGCGGTTGCATGATAGGTGCGGTAATAAGAGCTGTTTTCAGTTGTTCAAATGCCGCTAGGCATTTGTCGTCAAAGATGAATTCGGCGTATTTCATCAATAGGCCAGTCAGTGGTTTGGGGATTTTTGAGAAATCTTTAATGAATCACCGGTAGAAACCGGTGTGTCCTAAGAAGCTTTGTATTTCTCTTACGGTTTTTGGAGGCTGGAGGTCATCTAAGAAATCAGCAAAAATTGACATCATGCATCTTTGGAATGTTGCGGGAGCGTTACACAGTCCGAATGGCATTCGTCGGTAGGCGAATGTACCATAGGAGAATGTGAATGTCGTTTTCTCTTGGTCGTCGGGATGAATAGGAATTTGGAAAAATCCCAAATAACCGTTTAGGTAGCAGAAGTGAGAATGCTTAGCCAATCTTTCAAGCATTTGATCGATAAACGGTAAAGGAAAATGATCCTTCTGAGTGGCTTTGTTTAATTTTCTATAATCAATACATATTCTACTTCCAGTAACCATTCTTTATGCTATAGAATCTCCTTTTTCATTATTCATAACTATGACGCCTCCCTTCTTTGGTACGACATGTACTGGGCTGACCCATTGACTATCGGATATCGGGTAGATAATACCCACTTCTAACAGTTTTTGCACTTCTTTCTTTACTACATCACTCAGAATGGGATTTACCCTTCTTTGATGTTCTCTAGAGGTCTTACTGTCTTCCTTTAGCATTATGCGATGCATGAATATGGAAGAGCTTATTCCTTTTAGATCTGAGATATTGTAGCCTAAAGCAGTGGGGTATTTTCTCAAAATGTATAGAAGCTTTTCGGTCTCTATCTGCCCTAAGTCTGCATTTACTATTACAGGTCGCTCAAATTCAGTGTCTAGGAATTCGTACCTTAGATTTTTGGGTAACATCTTAAGTTCTAGGGCTGGTTTCTTTGGGCAAGGCATATGATCGGGCGTTAATGCTAGGCATTCGCTTAGGCTATCATCTTGGTATTCCTTACTTAAATTTTCATCTTCAAAAGTAGGAGGCCTTGGAATTTTCAGTATTTCGGAGTATGATGTTTGTTCATTCTCCATCTCTCTTATGCATTCATCAATGACATCTAGTAGACAACAGGTATAGTCTATAGCTGATGCCTTTAGGAATTGTGTCAAAATGAATTCGACTTTTTCCTCACCAACTTCAAAGGTTAGCTTGCCTTTCTTAACATTTATAATAGCTTCAGTTGTAGCTAGGAATAGTCTTCCTAATATGATAGGGATGTTAGAATCCTCTTTTATATCCATGATTATAAAATCAGTAGGAATATAAAATTGTCCTATGCGCATCGGAACGTTTTCTAGCATACCTATGGGAAATTTAACAGAACGATCTGCAAGTTGTACGGACATCCTCGTAGGTCTTAGTTCTCCCATTTTTAGCCTTTCGCATATGGACAAGGGCATTAAACTAATACTGGCTCCTAAGTCGCATAGTGCTTTGTCGATGACAAACTTTCCGATTACACAGGGTATGGAGAAATTACCTGGGTCTTTCAGCTTAGGAGGCATATTATTTTGTATTATGGTGCTACACTCAGTAGTAAGTGTAACGGTTTCGTTATCCTCTATCTTCTTCTTGTTAGATAAGATTTCTTTGAGAAAATAAGCATATGAGGGCATTTGAGTGATTGCTTCTGTAAAGGGTATTGTGATATCCAATTGTTTTAGAAGCTCTACGAATTTTTTAAATTGTCCTAAACTTTTAGATTTAACAAGTCTTTGAGGATAAGGGATAGGGGGTTTATACGGTGGTGGAGGCACATAAGGTTCTTCTTCCTCTACGACCTTTTCGTTTTTATCTTCCTCTTGTTCGTCTTCCTTCTCAGTTACCTTACCGAAGTCTTGATGCATGGATGGGTTTTGAGTTCTAGGGTCGGTCGGTCCGTTTAGTTCTGTCCCACTTCGTAGTACAATAGCATTTGCATGACCTTTCGGGTTTGGTTGTGGCTGTCCAGGAAATGTGCCTGCAGGAGCAGCAGTATGTGCTTGTTGTTGAGCCACTTGCGAGATTTGTGTTTCCAACATTTTGTTGTGGGTGGCTAATGCGTCTACCTTGTTTGTTAACTGCTTGATTTGCTCACTAGTGTGTATGTTTTGATTTAGGAAATCCTTATTTGTTTGGGCTTGGGTAGCTATGAAGTTTTCCATCATTATTTCTAAGTTTGATTTCCTAGGAGCATTTTGAGTATTTCTGGTAGCTTTATGATATCCTGGTGGTACAACAGGTGCTTGGTTAGGTGCATACAACACATTATTATTTTTGTACGAAAAGTTATTCCAACCTGGGTTATAGGTGTTTGAGTAAGGGTTTCCTTGAGCATAGTTCACCTGGTCTATGGAGGTTCCTGTCAAGAGTTGACATTCTGGGGCAATATGCCCTTGAACTCCGCATATCTCGTAGTTTGGTGCTACGGCAGCCACGGAGGTTGCTGGTGTTATGGTCAAGCTGTCTATCTTCTGAGTAAGAGAATCTACCTTGGCGTTGACATGGTCAAGACTATTTAATTCGTACATGTCGCCCTTCGTTTGAGGGTTCTCTACAGAGGTTCTTTCGCTTCCCCATTGGTAATGATTCTGGGCCATACTTTCGATGAGTTGATAGGCCTCATTGTATGGTTTATCCATCAGTGCGCCACCTGCAACGGCGTCTATTGTCAATCTTGTATTGTACAAGAGACCGTTGTAAAAGGTATGGATGATTAACCATTCTTCTAGACCGTGATGTGGACAAAGCCTCATCATGTCTTTGTATTTCTCCCAAGATTTAAAAAGTGATTCATTATCCTTTTGTTTAAACCCGTTTATTTGGGCTCTTAGCATAGCCGTCTTACTAGGTGGGAAATATCGGGCTAAGAAGACTTTCTTCAACTCGTTCACGTAGTGACAGAGTTGGATGGTAGATACTGGAACCAAGCTCTAGCTCTATCTCTTAATGAAAATGGGAAAAGACGTAGTCTTATAGTTTATGGGCTGACACCATTGGCTTTCACTGTGTCTGCGTATTGCAAAAATATTGACAAATGTAGGTTCGGGTCTTCCGTGGGACTACCTGAAAATTGGTTTTGATGTACAGCTGACAACAACGAAGGTTTTAGTTCAAAATTATTGGCCTCGATGGCAGGGGCAGCGATGCTGTTATGTGGTTCATCCTGCGAAGGGATTACATAGTACTTAAGAGGACGGTTTTGCACTCCTTCGACCATCTCTGGTTAAATAACTAATTCAGAAGAAGGGATGTTAAGGTCAGGAAGATTTAGCTTGATACGATGTTCCCATATCAAGTCTCGTATCCGGCGTTCTAATCTAAGATAACGCTCAGGTTCGTCGAACTGTAGCTTTAATTTCTCGCCTTGAGAGTGAGTACTTGGCATACACTCGACAAATGTAGAAAGGGAAAAAGAATTGTTTGCCTTAGTCTATACTGGGCAACACTGGAGTTACGACATTGACTAAATTAGTCCCCGGCAACGGCGCCAAAAACTTGATCGCGACTTAGTAAGTCTATGGGAATCTTGACTGTAAGTGCACAGTCCTATCGCGTAGTTTTAAAGATTATTGAACCCACAAGGACTAATAATCGAACGTATCGTTATCTAATGTTACTATGTAAATCTAAGGTTGATGATCATTCTAAGATTGGAGGGATGAAGAGAAATAACTATAACGTAAATAGAAGATTAATAAAGATATATGATAAATGGGATATCGGTATGTAACGCATCAACCTTCGGGGATCCGATAGATAGTTGGTGTAATCTTATTGGTCAAAATATTCTTCAGTAGAAATTATTTATAGAAAGGACTTAGTCTCACACTCTCGTTTTTATTGACTCTGACCATACTCCTAAACCAGAATGCTTGGCTCTCGCGGTCTCATTTTGAATTTAAAAGTAATTTTTGAATATGAATAAAGTCTAATTAATCCTAAAGCGCTCTCGCTGTGTTTAGGATTAATGCCTAGTTTCAGCTATCTAGTTAAAATCTCAAACTCTCGTTCTTGTTGACCATAACCTTAGTTTGTTTTGTACTCTCGTACGAAAAACAGTTTGATTAAAATAAGAAACTAAAAATCGGAAAAATAAGTTTTATAAAAACTAACACCAGTTTTCTACGAATCCCGTCGTTTCGAAGGTCTTTACATACCGATACCTAAGGGTTTAGCCGGGCATGGTTCCGGTAACAGACATGGTATTTGGAAAATCAAACATGCAATAAGGCATAAATAAATAAAATAGCAATCAAAATAAAATCTGGATTACGAATTGAGAATTGGAACTGAATCTTGATTCTTCGATTAAAATAATATCGGCATACTTTGGCAATGAGTAACTGTTACAATTGAATTCAAATGCATAAAATAAATTGCAATAGTCCCCGATGTGGAGAAACTATCACTGTTACAAAGTAGGAAAAACTGCCTACGAAACTAAAAGAAAATAATTCTGAATAAAAATAATCTGTAGATTGAAAACTGGAAGAAGAGTGAGAGAGCTGGCGTGTAGAAACTTCCCTCTTTATATATTTTCCACATCCCTAATTTGTAGCCGAAGGTGAGTGGAGTAGTGGCTAGAATCATGGAGAAAAGTAGGGAAGACTAGATTGTGGTGGTTGCCACAACCCTAGTCCTTTACTCCGTGGCGAGCGCCACAATTGTAGGGCTGAGTGCCACATCTTTTTATGCTTGGTGGTGGGCGCCACCACCTCCTTTGGTCCATGTGGCGGGCGCCACACCTCTAGGTGATGGGCGCCACAAGCCCATTTGGTGTGGTGGCCCATTACCTCTATTTTTCTCCATTTTCTTCTCTTTTTCTTTCCTTTTTGCTATTTTCCATTTTCCTTGCTGTAAACCTTTTATTCGGTAAATACCTGCAATAAACGTAAAATACTGTGTAATAATAAGTGTTAATCAAGTAAAAAACAATGCATATGAAGTCAAAAATACGATACATTTTCGCGTTATCATTCCCTTACCCTCTCATCAGCGTCATGTTATCGATATCTATGCCCAAATGGGATAATCTCATTTGGTCACTTTTGGTGATCGATATTATTTTGGATCGATAAAATCATTTTTGGTGATTTGTTAATAAAATTGAATTTTGATGTTAAATCGCAGGATAATATGAAAAAAAGTATCAATCCCCGAATATTTAACCAAATTGGTTTTTCCCAAAACTCTTTGGTCAATTCTATATGATAATATCCTACAAATGTTTATACGGATAATTCTATTTTGTCAATCTTTGTCCTTTTTGATCGTTTTGTTAATGGTAATCCTTTTTTCATAAAAAAATAACTTAATCGATAACTTTTTATGTAAAAACTCTAAAGTTAATCTTTTGGGTAAAATCATAACTTTTGGGAATTTGTCATTGGGAGGCGGAAACTTGGAAAGTCTGAGGTAGGAGGGTTGATTGCACGTATCGAATGAGAAGTCGCGTTTCAGACCGATTCAACAGAATTTTTCACAAGTTTAGCGTCCGATGTTAGAATACCTCATATTAAATCTTTTCGGAAAGGGAATCTTCCCAGAAATCAAATTCACTGCTATGCAGTGATTATTTTTTTTTTAAGTCGTTTAAGCTCGTTTAAGTTCTGAAAACAATGTTTTACTATTTTTTGAAATTTTAGTAATTTATGTTTTATTTGTTTTATTTATTTATTTTGTTTATGATTAAAACCACATAAGACTCATTAGAGTTTCTTTGTTTTATGTATTTAAAGACCTTTGACAATGCCATAAAGATTAACCTTTTGATTATAATAAATTTCAAAGCTTTGTATAATCTTTCAGGTGAATAATAATAATTTTTATAAATAAAGCTAAAACTAACAAAATCTTTGTTCTTAGTTGAAATTGTGATAAAATAGCCCTAAAATAATTAAATATACTTTTGATAAAATATTATAAAAATATTAATATATTTAACTCACTTTTAGGAATATAATTAACTAAATAATTTTGGGTGTAAGAAAAGTGAATATAGTGTTCAATAAACAAAATTTTAGGTGATTTGAATTTGGGTGGCCCTTATTGGATAATTTGTGGTTCGTGAATGGAACCTATTTTGGTGATATCCTTTGGGATAGTTTTGGTGTTTATGAGTATTATTATACATAATTTTGGTGAATTATGATGTTTGTCCATGAAATGCATATTCGTGATTCATATTACCATGTATTCATGTGTTTCGGAGTTTAGGTGAGACTTCGGTCAATTTTGGTGGCCTCAGATCCATTGGCGGGGATCGTTGGTCTTGGTGGAAAAGATCAGGGGCGAGCCTCAGATCCATTGGTGGGGATCGTTAATCTAGGTGGGAAGGACCAGGGACTAGTGGAGTAAAATCAGTGACATTCCTCTAATTCCACAATATATTTTTGGTACCACATGCATATAGGTGATGGAGTTGGGGGATCATAGCATTGCATTTTGCTGTGATGTGTGTTTGTGATTATAATTGATTGATATATATCATTTATGTATGATTGTTGTGTTTCTTTAATGTCATTATGTTGCTGAAATCACACTATTACTAATGTAAGTATATTATCACCCCTTTCTTGTTTGCTTGGTTTTATGGTGTGTTTTGCGCATGTGATTAGTAGGACTGAGGTTCGTTGTTACAGTGAGATGGCTATTGCCTCTCAGTAGACTTTTATCTTCAGTATATTCTAGTTTTCGAGTAAGAATGCTCTGATCTGTAACACTGGGGATAAGGGCGTTCATTTGCATTACTTTGATTTGTTTGTAACCAACTATTATGAGATTTTGATTATGATGTATTGATTCAGTTTTATTCAGACATGTTTTATGGTGTTTCTAAATAAATTTCCGCTGTGCAACATCTGTTGTTTTATAACTTATGAAGTATTTATGATGTAGTAACATATTTTTCCTATTATTTTTATTTAAAACCTATTATCCGGGGCATAGGGTGTTACATAGTCGTATCAAAGCATAGTCAATCTAATCGGATATTATTTCGTTAACTATTTACTTCCTTTTGTGTGATGAGTTTAGTTAAACTTTGTCAACATATTGTTTCTTCTAACAGTTACTTGCTTGAATAAAGAGATATGATTGGAAGGAACGATCGTGTTATCGCTGATGCATTGGAAGCTTTGGCCCATACGATGGGGCAGCAGAATCAACAAGCAGATGGATGTGGTCGTGGTTTGTATAGGTTTCCGAGAAACAAACCTCAAACTTTCAAGGGAAAGCATGATCTAGGGGTTCTCAGGCATGGTTGCATGATCCGGGGTTTAGGGTGTTATATGAAGCATTTATTCGATCAGAAGAAGTTAAATATGAGGCAGAGGAGATGACTCGAATTTATGAAGGATTGTGATTTTGGCTTGAGTTTCCATTTGAGTAAATCAAATGTGGTAAATGATGCGTTAAGCAGGAAATTGTTACATATGTCTATGCTTATGGTTCTATAATTGGAATTGATTGAGCAATCCAGAGACCTGAGTTTGGTGTGTGAAGAGTCTCCTAACCGTGTAAAGTTTGGCACATTGAAGTTGACTAGTGGTATCCTTGAGGATATTAGAGAAGGTTAGAAGATCGATGTGGGATTGGTTGATTGGCTAATGTTAGTTAATCTAGGTAAATGAGGTGATTTCAGATTCAATGTGAATGGTGTGATGAGGTTTAGAGACAAGGTTTGTGTACCAGATGTACTAAAACTTAAGAAGAGTATTTTCAAGGAAGGTCATAGGAGTGGTTTGAGTTTTCATCTCACTACCACTAAGATGTATCAAGACTTGAAGAAGTTGTTTTGGTGGCCAGGAATGAAGATGGAAGTAGTCGAGTTCGTTTATGCTTGTTTGACTTGTTAGAAGTCAATGATTGAAAATTAGAAATTATTAGGTCTGATGCAACCATTGAGTATTCCTAAGTGGAAGTGAGATAAAATTTCCATGTATTTTGTGATAAGCTTGTCGAACACGACGAAGGTATGTGATTCCATTTAGGTGATTGTTTATAGGCTGGCCAAATCGGCTCATGTCGTATCGATTAGGATCAGTTATCCTTTGCAGAAGTTAGTTGAGTTGTATATTGAGAAGATTGTTAGATTTCATAGTATTTCATCGAGCATTATGTCAGATAGAGATTTGGGGTTCACGTTGAGGTTATGGCAGAGTTTGCAGGAAGCGTTGGGTAGTAAGCTGGAATTGGGTTTGGCTTATAATCCGCAGACATATAGTCAGACAAAGAGGACTATTCAATCCTTGGAGGATCTGTTGAGGGCTTGTGTGCTAGAACAAGGAGGTGCTTGGGATAGCTACTTATCGCTGATTGAGTTCACTTGCACTAACAATTTCTATTCGAGTATTGGAATAACTTCGTTTGAGGTGTTATATGGTAGGAGGTGTAGGACACCTATGTGTTAGTATGAATCCGGTGAGAGTGTGGTGATTGGGCTGGAGATTATGAAGCAAACATCTAAGAAGATTAAGATGATCCAAGAAAAGATGAAATCTTTGTAGATTCTCCAAAAGAGTTATCATGACAAGAAGAGGAAAGCACTGGAGTTCCCAGAGGGAGACTATGTGTTTTTTAGAGGATCGAGAAGTGAAGTAATTGCGTGTTAGGAGATTGCCTTGGTGAAGGTAGTGTGGGGAGGACCAGCCGGTGGAAGCATAACTTGGGAGCTGGAGAGCCAAATGAGAAAGTCGTAACCGACTCTGTTTTCTTTAGGTAATTTTCGAAGGTAAAAATTATTTAAGTGGGGGAGAGTTGTAACACCCCAAATTTGATTAGTTAATTTAATTATTTAAAATTTTATTTGATTATTTGGTGTTTTAATTAAAATAAAATTAGTGGTTATGGGGGTGTAATGATATTGGTAGGATGTGATGAGAAATAGGTGTTTGATAGATTGATTATAAAGTAATTAGAAGTAGTCTTTTTATTTAATTTATTAAAATAAATAAAAAAGGAGATTTTGATGGATAAATAAGAAAATAAAAATAGTAGAAATAAGAGAGAATAATAGTAGTATTTTTTATTAAAATAAAATTAGAGATGGGAAGGGCATGTTGGTAAATAAGAGGATAAGTGAAGGTAGTGTTGGAAGTATCTAATTGAGGGAGATTAGGTTACTAATAAAAAGGTTAGTAATAGGGTTTTAGGAAATTTCTACGTAAAACAAAATTTTGGTGAAAGAGAAAGAGGCAAGGGCTAGGGCATAAAGAGAACAACCTTTGAAGGAGCTTTAAGGAGTTTTGCTGGAAAAATCTAAGGTAGGGGGGAGATATTACTCCTAATAGGATGTACATTGCATGTTTGGGTAGATGGACACCCTTAATCCCATTAGATTTTCTTTACTTCTTATTCCTTTGGATGAATTATCGTTTAATTATGTAATTGTGTGGTATATGTGTGATGTGATATGTGAAATTTGTCCATTGTTATACCATGAAATTAGGTGTTCTTATTGATGAAATTTCTATGAAGGTGTGTTCATATGTTGTTGTAAAATTGAAGAACAAACCATGTCAAATCCATGATTAAATGATAAAATTGCATATTAATTGGTGGATGATTGTTGTTTTGATGTTAGATGTTAATTCCTTTGCTGTTCTGGTTTGATTTAGGGTCAAGGATTGTGAAATCAGAATTCTGATGTGAACTCCATTGCAGAAAACACAGTTTCTGTTCTGGTTCAGGGTGACGGGCGTCACCCTAATGACGCCTTAATCGTTATCGATGTGGAGGCGCTAACGGGCGTCAACTGCCTGACGGGTAGACCATCATGGTCCTTAGGTATGTTTAGTTGGGACGGTCGTCACATGTTTGATGTGTGGGATGACGTGGACGGTGACGGGTGTCACCTTGGTGATCGGCAACTCGTCACGCTGCCAAGATGGGTGTCATTCGCTCATTGGCTTGGAACTGACTTATTGTTTCGATTTTTTTTTGTGGTGTTGTGTCTAGGTTACTGTTGGCCACTGTTTGGAGGTGAATGATGTTGTTATTATTTTGTTTTGGATTTAATCCACTTGATTTGTATGTAAAATGACGTTGTTGTTTATTATGGAGATTACATGGTGATTGTATGGTGATCAACTGGTGATATTGCATTTTATGGTGAATCATGTATCAGGGTGTACATATTTCGGTCCAATTTTGGTGTGCTCTGGTCCTATGGTGGGGATTCAGGAGCGAGTAGGTAGTTCCATATGGGAATCAGTGAAGGGTTACATATTGTGATGGTAGTGATTTGGTGTGCTCTGGTCCTATGACGAGGATTCAGGAGTGAGATGGGCATGTGTTATCCATAATGGTACCGTATGCATTATTGAGTCATGTTATCGAGTACATTTGCATTCATTGCTTGCATATTTATTGAGTGATTATGTTGATGTTGATGATTGATAATACTTTGGTGATGCATGAAGTTGAATTATGTTGAATAATTGTTGATGTTTCTTTAGGCTACCCTTGCATATTTTTGCATCATTATATATTATGAGTGTATCCTCACCCCTTTGTTGTTTATGTAGTTTTGTTCTCCTTCTTGGGGTACAAATGAGCAGGTAAATGAGTAGCTGCTTAGAGGCCAAAGGATGGCATAATGGTTGTTCTTCTTTTTCCTGTTTTATGCGTTTAATATAGTATCTCATTTCTTTGATATGTAACACTAGGCGGGTGAATGATTCATTTGATTTCGTTACTATATATTTTTGATGTTGAAGGGATTTTGCCATGACCATGTTTTATGCCATGATACTTATTTATTTGTTGCATTGTTTCTATTAATTGATTCTGATGTGATGAGCCTATATTAGGGCGAGCATGTGATGCCATGTGTTTAAATTGATGCATTTTTTATAACATGTGTTATGGAGCAGGTTTATGTTGTGTTTGAGTGATACCCTATGTGTGTATTTGTTTTATTTTTGCACTATTTCGTGTTTCAGGGTTTAGGGTGTTACATGTTAGACCAGATGCTTAAGCCAATGTGTTCAACATCTTAAACCAAAATTGACAGATTATTGCTAAACGATATAATAAATGATAAAGCAATAAAAGAACACAAAGAATTGTTAACCCAGTTTGATGCAACCCCGTCTATGTTGGGGGCTTCCAACCCAATAAAGGAAATTCACTATTTTGAATTAGTACAATTAGTCTTATAAGAACAACAACCCCGTGTTGTTCAATGCATCTTCCTAATCCTAGTGACTTTCTATTTAGGACTCCCCTTAAATATGAGAACTCCTTTCACTTTCTCTCAATCACTAATCCCAAGTGATCACTATAATAATCATAATAATAATTATTGAATTACAACTCAACTAAACAAACCAAACTCTATGTTTTAAGATATAAATGAAAGCTCTAGAGCGGTGCACAAACAGTAACACAAACAAAGACTCAAAAGATAAACCCTAACATAAGGAATCTTCAATACTTGGACACTTCAAACTTTAGGTTTAAGTCTCCTTAAATAGCAATGCAAACTCTGGGCTTTTCCAATGGGCGTTTGATCACGTCCAGAATTGTAGGATATTTTGTTAAATTTTGTTTTTCAAATATTCTTCAAAAATATTTGATTTGATTCAAAATTAAATTTCCATTTAAATTGATTTGATCACGTCCAATCTAATCAAACAAATATTCATAACTACATTGCTAAATGATAACAACAAATAGCAACAAATATGATTGAGATCCAATTAGAAAATATACTCCGAACAACATCCATCATGGCTTACTGACAAGGGCCAAATGGTGCACACATGATGGAACATCAAGTCCCACATGTGTCCTTCCTTCACAAGAATAGCTTGACACTCCATGTTGTTTTGCATAATGCAGTCAATCCAAAAGGAACAACGGGTATGAGGCTCTTGATTAACAGTGATTGCAGAAATATAAGACAAATGAGAACTAGACAGATTATTATAAGAGATGGAGTTGGATAAAAGATACACAACATTAGTGGTTACATTAAAACAATGTAAAATTTGTAAGTAAATAGAGGGTTTAGAAACCCGAGAATATTTTCTTAAAGGTTGTTCTTTCAGTGGTGTTAGTTCTTCCAAAGGACTATGAATGGAATCATTATTAAATATTGAATAACTAACAGTCGAAATATTATTATTAGTGGGGGGATGGGGGAGTGATAAATGAATCATCAAAAGAAGCATAACCATAATCATCAGTAATTGTGTTCCCAACAAGTTTAGATGTGGAATCTTTGTAAGGAAACACATTTTCATGAAAAATAACATGTCTTGAGATGAAAACATTTTGATTTTGTAAATTAAATAGGATCCTTTAGTGTCGGTTCTGTACCGCAGGAAAATACATTTTCTTGCTCTAGGATATAGTTTGTCTCTCTTTTTCATGAGAATGGATGCAAATGAGAGACATTCAAATACTTGAAACAATGTGATTTTTAGAGTCTTCATCATTCTACTTGTTATTTTTGAAGGACTATAATCCTAAGGACTTCAAAAGATTCACCAAGTATTAGTAGTCTTTTATGGATATGGAAATATTTGTGTCATTTGAATGACGAGTATCGGTGTTGTTATTGGATGAGGGGTTGAGGTTTCTTGAATTAGCATGATAAAGGTTGATTTGTTTTAGAGTTTTCTGTATTGGTTTTGGGTCGATTATCGGGGTGATGCCATGTTTAAAGTAACAATGGTCCATGGTATGGTTGGTTTTGTTGAAATGGGTGCAAATCATAGGGGTTTTAGAACCTCTGTCTCAACCTTTGGATGGATAATATGGGTATTTGAAATTTTTTGTGTTAACAACAAGAATAGTGGAGTTGATGGGTTTTTCAGAATGAAGAGGATCCTGTTGAGATACAAGGGAATATACCTTGGATAGAGAGGGGAGAAGATCCATGAGAAGTATATGAGTGTGAACATTGACGTAGTTTCCATTGAGCCTTTTGAGAAAACAAATAATGTACTTCATGTTCTTGAAATTTCTAACCGAACTTGAAAGAGCACAGGTGCGGGTGACTGCACATGAGCAAATCGGAGTTGGCCGAAGATCCTCTAATTTATCCCATAAGATATTCATATGAATGAAATAGGTTGGAAGAGCTTGTTCTTCTTATTGAGTTGAGTGAAGATCACGAAGAAGATAAGAAACCTTAAAGAAATTCCCTTTAGTGAACCGATCTTCAAGATATTTTCAGAGATCAAAAGCAAATTCGATACAAATTGTACTCTGAAAAATATTTGGAGAAAAGGTTCGAGTGATCCGTGAAATTACTATGTTGTTGCATCTCTCCCAAAGGTCGAAATTGGAATCCATAGGAGGTGGTTTCGGAAGAGTTCCATGAAAGCGGTATTGCTCTTGGAGGAAAGGGTTCTTCTCATCGATATGTTCTAATTGTGATAATTGTTATGGGTGAGAGCATTTACAACCAAAACGGTGGCGAGATTTTCACTCGGATGGATGAAGTATGGACTTTTTGGGTCTTAAGAGGGATATTTAACGATTTTAGGCGGAAGAATCAAATTTTATTGTTGATCATTGTTTGTGTTTTGGTATATTTGCAAAGAGAACGAAAGAGAAGAGAAACGAAGGTTGGGTGTGGCAGAAGCATATTACAAATATTTGTTTGAAAGGATAATTCATTCTATTAGATCCAAAAAGAAAAATGTATCGGACAATCCGATTCAATCATTGACCCAATATAGGCATCAGCATAACTGGATTTAAGAAAGATTAATGGACTTACAATAATGTTAAGACCCAATAACGAAATTGTAAATAATTGTTATATACACACCATTCGTACTACAATATAGAGTATATTCACACTATATCAAATTGTTTTTAAATAATCAAACCATTTTATTCGGTTACGGTATAAACTCAACTTTAAAAAAAAAAATTAAGTAACGTTACCTGTTACGGTTACGCTATGTAGTATTATATCATTGTTTTACACGAAACATAAACCAATTATTATTTCATTCCAGCTAAATTCATTTTGTGGATGTAATATTGAGTTCAATAAAAAAAAAGTACTTGAGCCTTTTTTTTAAAAAAATTAGTAGATTATCTAAATAAATTCTAAAAATGATTTAAAAAAGGAAAAATATTTTTCAAAAAATATCAGTTTTTATTAATTAATTTGTTTCTATTCGAGTGGTTTAACTTCTCCTTCATTGTCTTCCAACTTTAGAAACATTCTTGTTGGTGTGTGATGTCTTAGTTAATAATGTTCACGGTTTTTTATTGGTAAAAATGGCATGTTCCTTCACATGATAAGGCTACCTAATTTTAATTTTCTCATATCCATTAATAAATGCAAGTATATTTTTTTAATCACATCCTAAAAATATCCAGTTACATTTAAATTAATTTAAATTTAATAATAATATTATTGATTAAATTGCCTTTCTTCCTACATTTATATCAAAATCTCTTTTTTAATCTTTCATTCTAAATATTCACTAAATTTACATGAAGTGAATTCATGTATGTCTACATTATTAAAGTCCACCTACGTATAAATATTCAAGTTTATGTAAATCAAATTTAAATTTATGTAAACTGAGTTTGCGGAATTTGTGGAAGTGTACGGAAACTTGATTTATAGAGTTTTTTTATTGAGAGTTTCTTGAGAAATACATGGGAGAATTTTGAAAAATAAAAAGTATTAAGTAAAAGAGATAGAATAATGCTATGATTCAAATAACAGTAAAAGATAAACAAAATAATTTGGGCTAAATTGTACTATATTCTCAAACAAGTATCTAGTATAATTTTTATCTTCTGAAATTTTAGAATTAGCAAATGGAAAGGAAGATACAAGAAAATCTAACAACCATGGAAAGCTGCTAAATTCAGAGAGAGAAAAGACTAGGTTTTCATCCACTAAATTCCACCCCTATCATTCTCAATCCTGCCTCTATTTAACAGTCTGTGCTGTATTTTCTGTTAGGAATTCTCTCTCTTGTGCCACGTCTTGGTTCCTGAAAATTTGGATCATGTGACAAGTGTCCTTTTTCCACATGTGCATTAGTGATAGGAATATTCCTCTGGCCTTCTATCATAACATTACCCCCTCCATTAAAATTAACCTTGTCCTCAAGGTTAAAGTTGGGAAAATTGCCTTGCAGCTCTTCTTGATTTTCCCATGTTGCTTCAGTGTGAGGTAAGCCTGCCCATTTAACCAAGACTTGGGACAGTTTGCGCCCTTTTTGCAGCAACACTCTGGTGTCCATGATCTCCTCCGGAACCAACAAGGGTCCAGTCTCCGAAGTCAGCAGTGGAAGTGGAAAATATTGAGTGTGATGCTCTCCTTTGCACAGTTTCAAGTTAACCACATGGAAGACAGGATGTATTTTGGCTGAGGGTGGCAGCAACACCTTATAAGCAACATTACCTATTTTCTCAATGATAGGAAAAGGCCCAAAATAACGCATACCAAGCTTCTAATTACGATGTAAAGCGACAGAGTGTTGCCTATATGGTTGTAACTTGATCAATACCATATCACCCAATTGATACTCCACAAACTTGCGTTTGGCGTCGGCATACTTCTTCATGACTTGCTGAGCACGGTGTAAATTTGCTTTGAGGAGTTGAAGGGTGAGGTCCCTTTCAACAAACAATGTTTGTAATGGTATAGGTGCTGATTCTGCAGTATCATACTTGACTAAGTTAGGAGGGTCTCTGCCATAAACCGCTTTGAATGGTGTCATGCCGATGCTGCACTGAAACGAAGAATTATACCAAAATTCGGCCCAGTCAAGCAACTTGGACCATTTCTGAGGTTCCTGCCCTGTGAAACACCGCAAATACAGCTCCAGACATTTGTTAACTGCCTCTGTCTGACCATCGGACTGAGGATGGTAAGCTGTGCTCATAGCCAAGGTTGTGCCACTCAATTTGAATAGCTGCTGCCAAAATGCACTTGTAAATACTTTATCTCTGTCCGATACCAAGCTACGAGGAAATCCATGTAATTTCACCACATTATGTAGGAAGGATTCAACGACTTTGAGACTAGTAAAGTCAGCTTTCAGAGGAGCGAAATGATTGTATTTGGATAACCTCTCCACGACAACCATAATGACAGTAAACCCATTCGAATGGGGAAGACCAGTGATAAAGTCCATGGATAAATCCTCCCACACTTGAGCCGGTATGGGTAGTGGCTGCAGTAGTCCGACAGGAGCGGAAGTAGACGACTTTGCTTGTTGACACACCAAACATTGTGAGACAAATCATCGAATATCTTTAGTCATAGAAGGCCAAGTGAATTGAGAAGTGATTCTAGCTTTGGTGCGTGCTATACCGGCATGTCCTCCCAACATAGACGAGTGGAATTCCTCTAAGATAGCTTGAATCAAGTGTGGTCTAGGGGGAACCATGACACGATTTTTCCAAAATAAGATGCCTTGCTGCACATGGAAGAAAGGCTCTGTACAGGTGCCCTACATACATTGTTGTTTGATGGTTGAAAAGTGAGGATCTTCATTCACAACCACTGTAATTAATGGTAGCAGGGGGTTGATTGGTCCGGATAAGGCAAAAAATGATCGAGATAACGCATCAGCTGCAATGTTATCCTTGTCGGGTTTATACTCAATGGAAAAATCGAAACCCAAGAATTTGTGCAGCCACTTCTGTTGCTCTGGAGTCTGGATGGTCTGATCAGTTAAGGCTTTCAAACTTTTCTGATCAGTGCGAATGATGAAGTGATTACCCAACAAATAATGACGAAACTTCGCCATTGCTTCAGTAACAGCATAAAGTTCTCTAACATAAGCTGATTTCTTCTGCATCAAAGGATTAAGCTTCTTGGAGAAATAAGCTATAGGGTGTTTGTCTTGACTGAGGACTGCACCAATACCGGTACCCGAGGCATCTGTTTCAAGAATGAAGGGTTTGGTGAAGTCTGGTAGTGCTAACACAGGCGCAACCGTAATGGCATGTTTCAAGGCTTGAAATGCATATGTGGCCTAAGAAGTCCATTGGAAGGCATCTTTCTTTAAGAGTTCAGTCAATGGGGCAGCAATTGTGGCATAATGGCGGACAAACCTTCTGTAATAACCGGACAGACCCAAAAAACCACGCAATTGTTTCAGATTTGTGGGAGGGAGCCAATCAAGGACTGCTTGAATCTTAGATTTGTCCATTTGAACACCCTTGTTAGAGATGGTGTGGCCCAAATAGTCAACCTCAGTGAAGCCAAAGCAACATTTTGACATTTTAGCAAAGAGGGAATGGGATCTCATGAGTTGCAGCACTTCCTCCAAGTGACTCAAGTGTGCAGACCATGAAGGGCTGTAGATTAGTATATCGTCAAAGAAGACCAAAACTGATTTTCTTAACTGAGCTTGAAAGACGTGGTTCATTAAGCTCTGAAAGGTGGCAGGTGCATTGGACAGGCCGAAAGGCATCAAAGCCACTCGTAAAGGCCTTGATGAGTCCTAAAAGCAGTTTTGAATCTATCCTCAGGCTTGACTAAAATTTGGTGATACCCTGACCTTAAATCCAGCTTGGAAAAGTATTGTGCCCCATATAATTCATCTAACAACTCATCTACTGTAGGGATAGGAAAACTATCTTTCACAGTAATAGTGTTTAAAGCCCTATAATCAGTACAAAATCTCCAAGGTCCATCCTTCTTTTTAACTAAGAGGACAGGAGAGGAAAAAGGGCTATTGCTAGGTTGGATGATGCCTTGGGTCAACATATCCAAAACCATGGATTCAATTTGAGACTTTTGACTATGAGGGTATCTATAGGGCCTTACCTTGACCGGATTGCTGCCTTGAACCAATGGAATAGCATGATCATGAAATCGGGCAGGTGGTAGACCTTAAGGCTCAGCAAAAACATCATGGAAACTATGTAGAATAGCAGTCAAGTCAGGGTGTAACCCTGTTGGATCAAAACCGGTGGCAGGATGTATTTCTTGGAACTGCAGAGTAAATGAAGCTTCAATTGCCTTCGTATTGTGAAGTCTCTTGATGTGGTGGAACTGAGCAGGGATTGGACCTTTGTGTTTCTCACCAAATAGAGTCACAAAAGTGTCTTTGACATAAAATTTGATAGACAAAGCATTATAGTCCGCTATGTGAGGACCGAGGGTCTTTAACCAAGGGGCGCCTAGAACCAATTCCGCTCCTATGATAGGTAAGAGATACACTGGGATATGCAGGATATGTCCTTGAATAGTGACAGGAAGCTCAGCTATGAATCCCAAAGTAGTCAGAGAATTGCCATTGCCCACCATGACTTTGAATTGTTCAGTGGATTGAATGGGTAGTTTGAGACAATGAGCAATGCGGGGCTGAATAAAGTTGTCAGAGCTGCCACTGTCCAATAACACACTGATACTAATGCCCTGCACGTGGCCCTGAAATCGTAAGGTACCAGCACCGTGAGAACCATTTAACGCATTCATGGATAAGTGATGCTCAGACTCGTCAACAGAGCTGGGAGGTGGGGTGGGTGAATCAAAAGGTTCGGATGGCTGAGGGGGGTCGTCATCATCATCAATCTGAAGTAGCAAATAATGGTGATTGGGGCATTTATGTGTGATAGAGAACTTGTCGTCACAGTAATAGCATAAACCTTTTTCGCGGCGCAATTGCATTTCGGCGCGTGTGATGTTGCGAACTGGGTTGGATTTTGGTGGGTTGGTGGTGGCTTTTGGTGTGGGTGACGGCAGAAGTGGTGGTTGGGGGCCATTTCGAGGGTTAAGGTTTTGGGTTGGATAGTGATAAGGTTTATGGGTGGTCGCCGGTGGTGGTTTAGGTGGTGGTATGAAGTATTTGTCTTCAAAGAGTTTGGCAAGGGCAAAGGCACGTGATCGAGAAGTGGGGGTCTGAGCAATGACGTCTCGTTTGATTTCTGTTTTGAGTCCACTGATGAAACAGTCTAGTGTGGCATCTGGGCTTAGACCTTGGGCCCTGTTAGCTAAAACCGTGAAAGCAGAGTAATAATCTGCTACAGTAGTGGTTTGGGCCAATTTGAACAGTGCCGGTCTGGGTGATTCATACGGTGACGGCTCAAATTCCATCTCTAGGGCCCGCGTAAACATATTCCATGACTGAAACGACTGATTTTGAGAAATCATTTGAAACCAGGGAACAACATCCTTCTCCATATGCACGGCGGCAATGGTAAGGCGGTGGTTGTCCGGTGTGGCATAATAATCAAAAAATTGGTCCGCCTTAAAAATCCAGTTTAAGACCTCAGATCCATCGAATATTGGAAAATTAAGCTTGATATTACGCACCTGAAATGGTTGTGTCGCCAGTGTCGGCGTGGAGTTCTTTCCACCAGTGGATGACGTCGTATGAAGAGAACTCAACTGATTCTCAACCCTTTCCAAGCGAGCATGATCCAAATGGCGTTGCTGCATATACTCATTGTGACGCCGATCTGAATCCTCCATAAATTTTTGTAAGGTTTTGTGCATTTCTGCTATGGCATTCTCCATACTCTTCATGCGAGTGTTTTCAGCCATGGTGGAAGAGAATGAAAGCATCAGTTGTTATGTTTTAAATAACAGTAAAAGATAAACAAAATAATTTGAGATAAATTGTACTATATTCTCAAACAAGTATCTAGTACAATTTTTATCTTCTGAAATTTTAGAATTAGCAAATGGAAAGGAAGATACAAGAAAATCTAACAACCATGGAAAGCTGCTAAATTCAGAGAGAGAAAAGACTAGGTTTTCATCCACTAAATTCCACCCCTATCATTTCCAATCCTGCCTCTATTTAACAGTCTGTGCTGTATTTTCTGTTAGGAATTCTCTCTCTTGTGCCACGTCTTGGTTCCTGAAAATTTGGATCATGTGACAAGTGTCCTTTTTCCACATGTGCATTAGTGATAGGAATATTCCTCTGGCCTTCTATCATAACAAATAATTTTAGTCGGAGGGGTTTTGACGAGTTTATTTTTATTCATAACACTAAAAATTTATAAATTTGGAAAATTAAAAATTTATGTTAGAAGAGAATTTTGAAAAATTTAGATAAATTATTTTAATATAATTTTTGTTGTTATAATATTTTAAAAATTAAAAATATATTAATAATAATTACTATTTTATTATTCTAAATATATATATATATATATATATATATATATATATATATATATATATATATTTATATTAAAAATAAATAACTTGTTAACTAAAATCGACAAGCTAGGATCATGCAAATTTATCACTAACCAGAGAAAGGTTGGACGATTACAAAGACAATTGAATATGATTGATTCAAATCTTTTTTATGTCTAATGTGACTAATAAGAGTCAGGGAGACTCTAGACTCAGTGAAGGTTAAATAAAATTGGATAATCTTTTATTTTACTTTTGTTCCGTACTTGTAACGCCTGTAATTGAAATTGTTATTAATACAACACTACTATGGAAAATCTCTTTAATCACGGTTGTAAAAGGTATACCATCATGCGTGACCAGTTATGATGAAGTAGGGTGTAGTAGTAAGTTCGTTATTTATCACCACGGGTGTGTGACCGTTGTGATATACTAGGTAGTGCTCTATTTATCACCACAATTATTCTAATTAACCGTTGTTAAATAGTTAAAGGTCATATGAATCTACCATGGTGAAATAATTTGTATGATATATTATATTTGACGCGTTACATATCACCACGGTCCCTTGAATCTACTATGGTAAAATAATTATTTATTTTTAACTTTTTTTATATTATTGCATATATACCCCTTATTTTTTGTACATGTATTTTATACATATATTACAAACCTAAATATTATTTACATCAAAAGTCAAAAATATGATTTACATCAAAAGTCAAAAATATCATTTACATCAAACCCTGAAAATATTATTTACATCAATCTCAAAAATATATCAAACATATTACTACAAAATCATGCTGGATCATCCTTTGACTTAAGAGAATCGAAGTAAAACGCCTAATATTTATGAAGGTCTTTATAGTCGTCGGTGGAAAATGGTGTAATGTCGGTAAACATCTACATAAAAAAGTGCAAAAAATTGAATATCACATGATTTAAAATAATAGCAAACTTAAACATTAATGTGTCATTGTAGACACTTCATGCCATATATAATATATATCTGTTCCCAAGAATCAACAATGTCGACAGAGACAATGTTTAACATATGTTTCATGACATAATACCCACACTTGTATCCCTTTGGTTGTCTCCTCGTCTACAAATTTAAACATTTCATGAATATATAACCACATTTGCATGTAATTATATATATATATATATATATATATATATATATATATATATATATATATAAATGAATATCACAAGTAATTCACTTACATTAGGCGAGATAAATGCAGACTTTTTATCTAATATTGTTCAAGTAATAGTTTTGTTACACAACCTTGTATATTGAAAACGATTTAAACATATTACACGCTAAACTAATTACAAAGTCAAAGAAAATATTATTAAAAGTCTCATAAACATAAACTTACCAAGAAATAATAAGTTTCATGTTAGGTTCAAGTGAGTAATCTAAGCAACACAATGTGGTTACCATATTCGTCTTAAGAAATATGATGATCAATTGCCCATGACCAACGAATAAAAACGAGCATATATAATTAGTATTTGCTAAAATATGGAAATTAACTATAATAAATAAGCCGTAATTTCAAAATTACTCACGAATTGATAAATGGTGTTCAGTAACATTCTTTTTCCCTTCACTTATCTGTGATGACATGTAATCTTCAATCTTTTTTTGATCATTATTTGTCCATCGAACACTATATGGATCCAAGATGACATAAATATTCGATTTATTTTATTCTATAATAATACGGTGAAAGTACATAAATGGTTAAACAAATTTCAAAAAATAAGTGAGGAAATACAAAAACTACAAATGTACTATAATGGCATATTCAATATATTCTATACTTACGTGCACCTAACTTGTAATATCCCTCCATCCAACCACTCAATTCCAAAGAGAAAATCCCTTATAACTTTAGGTCAGAATATAGGACCTCTACCCGTGGACAATGTTCTAGCTGAATATGAATTAGGTCTACAACATCCACAAGTTCTTCGGTCAATGTCCCGACTTGCGGAAGGAACAAATATGTCATTATGGATATCTATAGGGGGCAACTGAACAACTTCCTTTTGTGCTAGAACCAGGTACAACAATTATTTCAGGCAATTGATCATCATCATCTTCATGTGTACATTGTTGGATGATTCCATTAATTATCTGCATCATAATAATAACAGGAAGACAAAACAGAATCAACACAATATATATCATACATTTCAAATAAAACACTATTCTCACATACTACATACAACTCTTCTAACTTTTCCACGTCTTTCATGCGTTTTTTCGCTCCTCATCTAAATTTTCATCAAATAGTTTCCTTTGTTCTTCTAACATCTTCTCAAAATGGTCAATTTTTTCTTTTGGCGTCTGATCAATGTTTTTTCTGGATGAACTATAGTATAATCTCAGGACAACGCCTTCCCCAACACCACAAGCATGCCCCCCATGCTCATATGTTCTGATTGCTTCTATCAGTATATCATATCTTGGTTCTGGAACAAAGTAACCTTCACGGGCCGACGCAACCAACAGATCCTACACAACATGATGATATATATTGTTACCAAAGCAATTTAAACAACACATAAAATGTATATGCACAACAAATCCTACTTACAACTTTCTCAACAACTGCTCTTAAGGCATCTGAGGTGTACTCTTCATTTGGTCTTAATTGAGCCCTCTTCCACTTCTCATGTCATTACGATGGAGATGAGTTATGATAACTAATGGAGTCCTCATCTCCCATTTGTTATTTTTTTTCATTAACTGTTTTTTTCTCAAGTTTCTTATAACCCCCACGAGACAATCTAGGAGGGTATATGGTTTTTTTCCTTATTTTGTTTTCCTATTTTACTTTTATCCTGTTATAAATATAGTGAAAATATGATTAGTATCTATAAATCATAAGTATAAAATTATAAGAAAAATAAGATTAGTACTAATTGTGGATGTTTTAACCAAACGATCACAATAATGAGGGGTTTTTTAAGGTTTCGAACTTAAATCGAAGATGATTAAGGTAAAAGAAAACTTGATAAATAAGCTAATCTACTGTATCAAATTTTGACTTATCATTGATTCTTATAATTTTAATTCCCTAAGCGGATTCGATCATATTCGGTTATAATACCCACTGACGAGTGTAATTGGTATTATATGATGTATATTCCCAATTTTTGAATTAAGCAAACGAATTTAAGCATTCACGAATTAAGCAAACACGATAATGAAAATGCTATGATAACGTTATTATAATTAAGGATCATACAAACAATTGAATTTAAGCAACTTTATCCTATAAGCAACAATCGAATTAAGAAAATGGAAGTAATCGAATTAAGAAAACGAGTTTATAGGAATAACTAAAAGAAATCGAAATTAAATTAAAATTAATAAAAACCTTAAAGTGGATTTCGAATACAACAAGTTTACTATTTGGGAATTAGCTCTCCATAGTATTCGTATGCCATATTCTCTATTTCGTGAATGCTGAATAATAAATCCTAAAACTACTAATTTATTCAAATAGTGCAATGAAATTCGGGCCTAATAGCAACCGATCCCAAAAAATACAAAACCGTCCCCAAAACTAAGTAGTTTCGTAAGTCTGAACACAAATTATGTGACTCTTTTGAACTCTGAATTTGCTTCTGACTTTAACACTAAACTTGTAGTTTATCCTCTCATATTTCCAACTCATATTAGAACGTGTCAATTCGATTCTCGTAGCCTAAGTCATGACACGTACAACGAGAATGTGTAAATAACTATTTATTCAGAAAATAAGCATTGATTCAAAAAATAGGCAGAACTCAACTTAACTTTCTAAAAACCTATTAAAAGCAATTAAAATAATTTGATAAGCCATATCAAAGTCTTAGCATAAAGTAAAAGGTAATGTATTAAAACATACTGATTAGAATATAAGGGTAACTATAACCAAATCATGCTTATTCTTCAATGTTATATATAGTAAAGTCATTGATCCTGAAAATTTAGTCGAGTTGAAACATGAGGCTGCAATTATCTTGTGTCAATTATAGATGTTTTTCCTCCATCATTCTTTGACATTATGATTCACTTAGTTGTTCATCTAGTAATGGATATTAGCATTTGTGGTCCAGTTTATTTACGATGGATGTATCCCGTAGAGCGTTACATGAAGATCTTCAAAGCATGTAGCGGTAAATTCATGACCATCAAGCTATGGATAAGCTTAACGTCAATAAAACTAGAGTCGTTACCGCGCTTTTATTGTTTCCAAAGGAAAAGGGAAAAGTACGAACAAAACCCAAAGATAAGAAGTTTTCAAATCAAAACTAATAAAATGTCAGAGATTACAGGCAAGTGGGTTGGTTACACAGAGGAAAGGTGTTAGCACCCAAAGTGTCCTAGGTACTCATAGGGAGCCCTTTTTTATGTGGGTATGTGTTTTTGGTATAAAAGATGTTTGAGAAAAATAGAGTGTGGGGATGATAAAAGAATTCATTGATTATATTTTTGTGTTTGACAAGACCTTCAGACTTGTGCCTACGTACCAACATAAAAATGAGGGATCAAAACATTGTAGTTCGTGGTAACAATTTCAAAGTTGGTGAATTACTTTTAATAAAAAATTTAAATGAAAAAGGACACAAAAGGGCCAAAAATTTGAATGAAGATGTTAATTCCTTTTGTCTTTTGAAATTTTAAGTCAATATGATTAAGTTTATTTACAAATTTGATTTAAGAAAGAGTTTGAAAATTCATTGGCATAAGGCCAAAGTTTCTATTTAAAATAAGGTCTCAGTTTAAAATAAAGTTTTTGAAAATGGGGAGATTTTGAAATTTAAGAAGTGGGAGAAGATGAAGAGGTTATCCTAAGCATAAAATTAAAAGTTAAGAGTTGAAAAGATCTGACCAATGGGATGCAATCCATCAGACAAGAATGTCATATAGAAAACCCATTTTTCCTTTGGACTTTGAATCAAGCAATAATCAAGGAGCAATTAGCAATATCCAGATATTATGAAGATTAAGGTATCAAATAAAGATAGCCACATCCCAGCAAGCAATCCAAAAGCTAGCAGTCTTCTTTGTCTTCTTATGTATCAGGTTAAATATTCCTTGATCAACTCAAAGCAAAACATCAGACACAAGGTCAAAATAACAATTAGCACCAAGACAAAGTAGAAGATGAACTCAAACAAATCCCAAGAGTTGCACCAGATGAAGGCTTAGTTCACAATAACTTGGTCTCAAAATGTTGGCATTGGCCAAGTCCTTTTTGCATAGGGAATGTTTCCTAATCCTAAGTCCAAGAGTTCAGATCAAGATCAACAGTCCACCAAACATTTTTAGGGTTTTTTTGTTGTTATTAAGTATTTTAAGGTCCTAAGACCACAAACAAAACCAAAATTCACAAACAATATGTACAATAACAAGATATGGCTTAAATGAGCAAAGTGAAAATGACATAAAGATAAACAAGTTTGATGGAAATGTAAATGACAATGATTGATAAATGACTGATATTTAAATTGCATAAAGTAAATGACTTGAAAGTAAAGCAATATTAACAAGAGTTAGTCAAATGTTAGTCAAAGGTTAGTCAAGTGTTAGTGGTGTTTTTTTTTAAATTGATTAAGTCATTCTTTGGAGAACACTCAACCATCCATTCACAAGCATGGATCCTTAAACCAAGACATCTTCCATGAGAAGGGCTCAAACTTGGATAATTCAACAAGTATGCCACTAGCTCTCATGAAAGGAAAAAAGGTCAAGTTTCCACACAATACCATGAAGAATGGGAGACTTACAATCTCACTTACTAGAATGCTATGCCTTTAGGGTCAAATTTAGCTCTATGTTAAGCAATCGTAATTGGACTTATGTAGAAGTCACAACTATCTGAGGTCGGGCAATAAAAATTTAGGTGTTAATGCATGTTAGAGATTTGGCATAAAGAATCAAACCCCTAAAACATACCACACACTAAAAGAAAAGATCAAGAGGGATGGACCTATCTCAGTCATACCTGTATTAGTTCATCTGGCACAACGTCATTGATGAACCAATTAGCCTTAAGACATTAGAGATTTCATTGGTCAAATGAGGGAATGGTAAATAATAGGGATGAAGATAAAGAGAGAGGGGAAGATAGAAACACAAATTAATCAAGGGGGGATTTTATCAAATTAAAATCATTCATTCATTTTGGGAGATGAAATGTACATTTCATCAATCCCCTAAATCCAATGGTTTTAATCTAACAAAAGTCAAATCAACCTTGACCAAGGCCCTAAACAAATAGTCAAACATCACAAGACCATAAAAATGGCTCAACATAATTTTTACATATTTAATCAATCAAAAATCAATTTAAAAATGAATTAAAATACAATTTAATTTGGTCAAAACCTAAAATCTCTTCAAAACAGCAAATAAATGGCCAAGAGATTTATCCTAGGTCAAACAAGATCAAAGGACCTTAGACAAAAAATTTAATGATTTTTGAAAAGTCAAAAGTATTTTTAAACAATTAAAAATATGCACAAAAATATTTAATTCATAAAAAATATCATAATTTATCCAAAAAATAATTTTAATTCAGAATATGAAACATAAAAATATTTAAATTTTTTTGGTGAAAGTCCCATATTTTTTGGATTAAAAATGAAATTATTATGAATTAAACAAAATAAAAGGATTAAACATAAAATCGGAAATTAAAATAAAAATAGAAAAAACAAGGGCTATCAGATCTCCCTCATTAATTGAGGTGGCAGATCTGATGGCCACTCGCACGTGATTCATGGTGGACCTTGATCAATGCAATGTACGTGTGGTAATCAGAAGCAATGGTCCAGATTAGAACATCCAAGCTTGATCAGATGGCCAGGAAGTGTGACAACACACCACCGGAGCTAGGGCTCCGGTGACCTTCACCGGACTGGTCCAACTTCATCTCAATGGAAAATGAAAAACAAGGACACTATTTCAAAGAGAAAATGCTCGGGATCACGAATCTGACCTCAATTTTCTCTAATTCCAAGTATATAAAAAGATACATGGATTTGAATTTTGAGGATCATGAACTGAGTTGCTTTGATTTGACCTCAAAGTAACTCAATCTTGTTGGCTACATTGGTAGGACTTCAGCCAACCAAAAATCACAAAGAATAGTGAAGAATTGAGAGATAATCGGAGAGATGAAAATCTGGAAAATCACCTTCGAGTGAGCTTCAAACTTGCTTGATCTTGCTTCTAATTGGCCTTGGCTTGACTTCATAAGCTTGTAAGAGTTGAATTGGATCAAGGAAAAGCTTGGACTCTTGGAGTTTCAGTCTCAAAATAGAAAGATATTTGAAGCTCGATTTTCAAATGAAAACCTTCAAGATTATCCTTTAATGGTGAGGGTTTGGATTGCAGGTTCAAAGCTTGGGCAAGAGGTCCTTAATTCTGAGCCAATAGGGTATTATTTATAGGCTATGCATTTGATTTTCACACACTTCCAAAATTGGCCAAAAATAGCAATTCCCTTGCATGCTTGCATGAGCGTGTGATAGGCTCATCAAATGATGATATCAGGTCCAAAATCACTCATGTGCAATGTTGAAATCATGTCATGTGGTCATGCAAAGGAGATTGAAATGTGAATGTGAAATTCATCCAAATGAACCTTTGAAAAGAACGCATGCGCAAGTCCTCCAATTCTTGGCCAAATGAGATGATCATGGACTTTTTAGAAAGGTGAGATCAAGGGGAACAACTTTTATGTTGAAAACGTTTCCATTTTAATCTTGGATCATGATGAATTTTGAGGTGGAAGTTTGGAAAATCAAACATATTTGAAAATTTTCTAATTACCAAGTCAAATGTTCACTTCTTCCACCTTGAATAACTTTTGTTATGGGATTCAAATGGAAAAAGTTCCTTCATAAAAGTTATATCTATTTCAAACATCTTAAATTTGGTCATAAATTTGACCTCATTTGGATTTGGAATGAAGGAGTTATGCATTTTAGAAGTTGAGGAAAATCACTTGTTCAATGGTAGTGACCCAAAATGACCTATAATGTTTCCTCTTGGCATATGCCTTTGCAAGTTGAATTCGAACTTCTTATAAGCATACAAGTTTGAGAGGAAATATTTAATTTGATCATGAAACTTGAATGGATTTCATCTCATAAGAATTGAGCAAGTTATGGTCCTTGGAAGTTGACCTCCTAACTAGGGTTCAGACAAAATGACCTATAATCTTTCATCATAAAAAATGACTTTCCAAGCAAACCTAGATCTTGACCTCGACATGAAATTTGCTTATAATGTTATAAGGAGTAACTTTTATCTTGGAAGCATTTTCATATGACAAAACTTATAGGAGATAGGGTCTAGGGAACCCAGTTTTGACCAGTTGACTTTCTCTAGTCAACCACCATGAACCATCTTGTGAACTTGAAGTTCTCTTGATATTTGGGACTCATGGAGGATCATATATGAATAAGATGATCTAATATGAAGTATCCCTTGAATTTTTTTATCTAATGTGGAAGAAACTTGCTGAAGAAGTCACACAAGATACCCAGATGAATTAGGGCTTCCAAGGCAAACAAGCTTCAAACTCTTGATGAATTCTTGATCAAAATGATAAATGAAGATCATGAGGACCCATATATCATCTCTAGATTCATTTTGAACCATCTTTTGATTATTCTCCTGGCATTGAGGGTCTAAAACCCTATATATGAGCTTGATGGAGTATGGGTGAACACACCCACTACCTACAAAAGCAACAAACTATATATTGACATATTTTTTGCATTTGGGTTAGTAAATAATGAAAAATAAAGTATGATACAATGAATAATGCTTGGTGATATCTCCCAATGCAAACCCAATGAATGAGGGGTAAGGAGGATGCCAAGGTGTGATCCCAAAGCTAATGCGTATGATGAGATAGCATGAGGGATCTTAGGGTCAAAAATGGGGTCTTATAGGGTATAAGAAGAATCATCACCGTCCAGAAGCTTCGATCATTGAACGGTACATCAAATAAAATCTATTGAGTTTTGTATAATGTATTTGTCAAAAGCTAACTCTATAGGAATTCATGAATCTCGCCGTGAGGGAAGATATGACGGTAGGGGTACTCAATGTTAAATGTTAAAACTTTTATCCGAGATGTAGTTCTTAAATCAATTTGTATATATTGAATAACCTGGATGAAATTCAACTTTACTTGACCGCTCACAAAATTCTTATAAAGGAAAAATACCCTCGGATGAATGAAAAATGGTTGTTGACGGAGCATAATAAAACTTTCATAATTTGGTTTAATGAAAGTGTTTCTAAAGAGAGTACTTGTGCATCAGAGACAATTAAGTGGTTGTCACGTATGCCTAAGTTTAATGTAATTGCTTGGAGTGCATACGACATTAGAAGATATTCATTCTATACAAAATCAAAGGATGATCGTAGTCCTATACAAAATAGTGGAGTTATGGTTGAAGTTGAATCCATATACTTCTCTAGTGCCAAAGATAATAATCATGTACTGGCATCTAGAGCATATTTTGGGTTCATTGAGAAGATTGTGGAGATTGATTATGTTTATTTTAAAGTACCTTTATTTAAGTGCAAATGTATTGACAATAACACATGTGCAGAAACCAATGAATTAGGATTCACACGGATTGATCTTCGAAAGACAACTTATAAGAACGAACCATTAATCATGGAAACCCAAGCAAAGCAATTTTTTTTATGTCATTGATCCTTCTAACATTAGATTGGTCAATTGTATCTCAAGGAAAATATCTTCCTAATGAAAATCAAGATTTTAACTACGAAACCCCTTATCTTACAACACATGTATGTCAATCATCTAAAGAAAATGATTTAGATGATGTGCATGATATTCGTCGTGATCATAAAGAGGAAATATGGAAAAACTAGTAAGTAAATGTTTTATATCACTTAGTAATTTATAATTATTCATTTCAATATTTTTTATGCCTTTTACTAAAGATTTAATGTTGTTGTTGATTATCCTAGTTGATTTAAATTGTTGTTCAAATTATAAGTGTTTAACGACCCGTGACAAATCTTAGCATAGAACTTTTGGACAACCTACAAGACTTTCCATTTTGGTAGTTGCTTTTGTTGATTAATCATTTGATTTAGTTTTGTTGTAAAATTATAAGGTTTGTCCAATTTTGACTTTATATTTGGTGTAAACTATTGTTCTCCTGTGATATGGAATGATATCATGGGGAATCATGGAATTCATGCATCAAATGATATATTCAATTAAAAGAGAATTAGCATATAATGGAAAATTAATAAAAAATTAACCAAATGATAAAATGGAATATTAACATGCTATCATGGTGGATTCATACATCAATCAATATCAAGAAGCATTACATTTTAACCTAATCAAGACTTAGGCAAATTGCATGTTAATCAATGTTAATTAAAATGGTAATTAAAAACCAACGTTTAAATGGTTAAAACAAAACCTAATGAATTAAACCACTAATCATGCCAATTAATTCTAATTAGTTTTTTTATCAAAAAATATTAACAAAAATATAGCAAGATAATAAATGGAAAAAAAAGTCACAAAAATGATACCAAAAATAATGAAAGAAAATAGCAAACAGGGGGGTTTCAGCTTTGATATGGTGTGCAAGCAGAAAATTGGTGCAGGGCCCATGGTGAAGGCCCATTACCAATTTCTAGATCTGAGGCAGGGGGTGTGCTATCATATTCATGGTTCACAACAGAATAAAGCATAGGCCCATGCAGTGGAAGGCCCAAAGCAACATATGGGAGGAGCAAGGTAATGTGTTAAGATTTCAAATGAAATTCAAAAACATGCGTGCAACCAAAAACATGTTCAAATTACTTAAACTTCCTCACCACCGTCCTCCACCACGCCTGAGGTCGCCTCTGGCGGCGGCGGAACACCAAAACACAAATTAAAACCAACACCATAATCATGACAACCCGCTCATGCCAAATATATAATCAATTTCATTTGAATCCTACTCTAAAGCTCAAACCGAAGAGGAAACTCCAAGAACCCTAGAGCTTCAAAGTTAAATTAAATCACGTTTTTGAGGAATCAAAGCCCAAGAGGTTGGGTCTTTGATTCCTCTCTCCTCAACCTACAGCGTGGTGTCAAGAACGCAATGAAAAATGAAGGATTTGAATTGTCACCTTGTCGGAGAAGACAAACTGGAAACCAGAGCTCAGGTACTATTGAATCTCTTTCTCTTTTACTTTCGCTTTCTTCTTCTCCTCTTTTTCTTGTTGCTTTCCTTGTTCATGGAATTGAGTGATTTCAAGAGATATGAGGATCGAATAAGAGAGAGTTGGAGATTGTGAATACTCTAAGAGATGAAGGTTGAGGTTGAGGTTTAAGATTGATGAAAAAGATGAAAATTGAATATGATTTTTTGATTTTGAGAGAGAGTTCAGAAATCGTGATTTTGAGAGGTGAAGAGTGATTGTGTTCAAAATGAATGAATGATCGAGATTCCTGGTGAAATGGTGATCAGAGGGTTATATAGGTTGTTAGTGACCTAGGGATTGGTGAGTTCTGTTAGGAATTCAGTTAGAAAATTTCTAAACTTTATGAACTCGAGGTAGTTAGTTATTTTTGTTGGGAATTGGCTTGAGGCAGTTAGTTTATTTCAATTGTTTTGTTATGTGAGGTTAGGTTGGTGCAGTAGGAATGAATGGTTGGGATTGAATTGTTAGGTTAATTGGGATGGCATTTTGTTTTGCGAATTGTGTAGTCCCGTTGGAATGTGGTTTGTGAATGCAGTGTAAATGTTTCTTTGTTATTTTTTATGCTACATGATGGCTGTTGATTATAGAATTGCTAAGTATGATGTACGCATGTTACTAGCACTGCCTATTATTTGCTTGCATGATATGAATGCATGCTTGTTTAGAATGTGTTGCTTGTCATGCTAATGGACTAATACATACGCATGTTGTTTGTTGTCTTGATATGATGATGAACTGACTTCATGCAGACCATTGCCCTGTTGCTGCTGCTGATGGTTGGATGATTAGGACTACAACATGCTATGAATGATTGCTGTGTGGATGATATATTAGATGATGATTTGCATTGCATGGTATATTTTGATTGGTTTTGTGGTTGTATCCTGTTTGTATTAGGTTCAGCTGCTACTATGTGCATAGCTGTTAGTGTATTGCCATTGGTGAAATGATATTGATGTATGCTATGCTGGTATGTGCTATAAAGGGTATGTGGTTGTGGACTAGATATGTAATGTGGCTTCATTGAATGTCTGTCATGGGCATGTATTATAATACACTGCCTTTGTCCATGATATGCTCTAGTGATGTTAGGGTTGCTCTAAATGTATGCATATAATGGTTTGAATGCTTGTACATGGTATGTGTTATGATGGCTGACCTATGTTTGTGATGCTTTGAATGATGTTATGCTTGACTGTTGATGATTATGGATTGCAGGGCAGGCCTAGCATGGTTCCGAGGCAAGGTTCAATGCAAAGTTTCAATGCATGGCAAGTGTTCAAGGCATGACCAAGTTTCAAGGCATTTGATGCAAAAATGAAGTTTCTTGTTCATGAAGAAACATGATGATGAAATATCATGAAATGATGCTAGAATGTAGATGTAACTAGCATTAGGGTTTAAGAGATGGAAAAATGTGATAGTTGACTTTGGTTAACTGGTTGACCAAAAAATCAACAATTGACCAAAAGTCAACTTTTGTAGAAAATGCATTTTTTGATATTTTATTTTGTAATGGAAAATGTACATGTTAATTTAATGAATGAACGAACATTTATTGGATGGATGATCTTTATGATGGAATGTAAACAAGTTTGATTTCAAAATGAACCTTGCCTTAAAAACCAAGTTTAAGCCATGATCAGAAGTAAATGAATCAACACCTTTAAAATACTTGAATCACAAGGATTATGAATGCATGATAATATATGAGTTAAATGGACTAAAATAAGTGGACTAGAGACACATGATGAATCAATAACTAGTGGGCCTATAATGCAATATGAAGCATAATGGAACAATGAAAACAATGGACCAAAAGATCATGAACCAAGGAGTTGAATACACCATAGGCCTAAGATCAAATAGACTTTAAGGCAATATGAAATAAAATGAACCAAGCATACCATGGATGACACAAGGACTTGACTTAATGTTCTTGGATACTTGAATGAAACATGCCCCTTAGGATGATGACTTTGAAGGAATGATGAACCATGAACCAATGACCATGGACCTATGAACTTGAAAACACTATAGGCCTAAAATCAATGGACTAGGAATAGCCAAATAGAATGAATATGAAATGGGCCTAGGCTTTAGACCAGATGAATCATGTAGACCAAATGATCAGCTTGATGAATGACTTCCATGAGCAAAGCAAACATTTGATGTTGATGATGCATGACATGATGATCTAGAACCATCCTACAATGAATTAGGGTTTTAGTTAGCCACTAGACCAAAAGACAAAGGATATTGTCCATAAATGCCAAACATCCATGATTAGGGTTTCATCATGCCAACCATCAAATCAAGGACCTCAAACCTAGCACTAAGGCTCCACAATCAAATCTCAAACAAATGGCCCTAAGATTAGGGTTTTGGTGCACAGATGAATGCAATAATTGCAATCTTCATGAGCCAAGGTATCAAGCACAATAAATTAGGGTTTCACCCTTCTTATTCTATATCAAATGCAATCTCCATAAAACCAAGGTATCAAAATTCCAAATGATAAGCATCACCATAAATCCAGGGCTTGATTCTCAAGCAAACCCTAGGTTTCATTAGGTGTAAATAGCCACAAACTTTGAATCTACGATGATTAATGGAAAGTGTTAACATGGATGAATGATGCACATGTATGAGGCATGAATGAGTGCAAATGAATATCAAGTCAAATGTTAGATGAAAAGTGAAAAGGGGAGGGCAACTTTTGGGGTATGACACTCGTAGATCGTTACATGAATATCTTCAAAGGGTATATAAATAATCATCACCATCCGGAAGCTTCGATCGTTGAATGGTACATCACAGAAGAAGCTATTGAGTTTTGTACAATGTATTGTAAAAAGATAACTCTATAGGAATTCCTAAGTCTCTACATGAGGGAAGATATGATGATAGAGGTACTCAAGGTTTACTTGATCGCTCACGAAAGTCTTATAAAGGAAAAATACCCCCGGATGAATGAAAAATGGTTGTTGACAGAGTATAATAAAACTTCCATAACTTGGTTTAATGAAAGTGTTTATAAAGAGAGTACTTGTGCATAAGAGACAATTAAATGGTTGTCATGTATGCCTAAGTTTAATTTAATTACTTAAAGTGCATACGACATTAATAGATATTCATTCTATACAAAATCAAAGGATCATCATAATACCATGCAAAATAATGGGGTTATGGTTAAAGCTGAATCCATATACTTCTCTAGTGTCAAAGATAACAATCATGTACTAGCATCTAGAGTGTACTTTGGGTTCATTGAGGAGATTAATTATGTTTCTTTTAAAGTGTCTTTATTTAAGTGCAAATAGATTGACTGTGAGAGTGGTGCAGAAACTGATGAGTTAGGATTCACACGGGTTGATCTTCAAAAGGAAACTTATAAGAACAAACCATTCATAATGGAAACCCAAGCAACACAAGTTTTTTATGTCACTGATCCTTCTAACACTAGAATAGTCAATTGTACTTCAAGGAAAATATCTTCCTGATGAAAATCAAGATTTTAACTACGAGACCATTTGTTTTACAACACATGTACGTCAATCATCTGAAGAAAATTATTTTTAGATGATGTGCATGCTATTCGTCGTGATCATAAAGAGGGAATATGGGAAAACTAGTAAGTAAATGTTTTATATCACTTAGTAATTTATAATTATTCATTTAAACCTTTTTATGTCATTTACTAAAGATTTAATGTTGTTGTTGATTATCCTAATTGATTTAAATTGTTGTTCAAATTATAGGTGTTTAACGACCAGTGACAAATCTTAGCATATAACTTTTGGACAACCTACAAGACTTTCCATTTTGGTAATTGTCTTTGTTAGTTAATCATTTGATTTAGCTTTGTTGTAAAATTACAAGGTTTGTCCAATTTTGACTTTGCATTTGGTGTAAACTATTGTTCTTCTGTGATATGGTTCTAGAATAGAGGTATAATATTTCTGTTTTAGAAATTTGCAAAATATGGTTCTGTATTATGTGATATGGTTTTGTAATTCAGGTACAATATTTCTATTTCAGAAATTTGCAAAATATGATTATGTATTATGTGATATGATTTTGTATTTCAGGTGCAAACAAAAATATAAAAAGAATTGCACCCTTCGATTTTTAAATAAAATCGAGATTTTATGTTGGGCACGCCATCAAACTTTGTAAATAATAAAAACGTAGATGTTGGAGTTCGAACCCATGATCAAATAACTTTATCCCTCAATTTTTAATTAACCGAGGTGTTAAGTGACATCTTTTCATGTCGCCCTTCGTTACGTTGCTTCGGTAGCCGATGTTACATCTCTTTCGTGTGCGGCGTTAAAAGCGTTATTTGTAGTAGTGTATACCTCCAGATTTATTAGCCATCACTAATCATGTATGTTGGTATATGACAAATTTCTTGTAGTGAAGTCAAGATTAATTCTATAGGTATGTTTAGTGTTTAATAATTTTCTTAACCTAGGTTACTTCAGGCTTGTATGATATGTTCTACCTTTGTTTCCAATGGAAATCATGCCTACAACCATCCCATTAATGTTTAGAATCACTAACTACCTTAGAGTGGGGCTTAGAACAAGAAAAATTAATGTTTTAGCCATAATAGGGTTCATAACTCGATTCAGAGAAGTCCTAACTCGATTCTTGCAAACAGAGTTGTATCTTCTTATTTGAGACATTTTTTTAATCGATTCAAACGAACCATGATCCGATTCAAACCTTCAAAAAGCCTTTCTGACATATTAAATAGTTTTTGAAAAATATTTTTGAAATACAACTTTTTGAAAAAATTACAATTTCAACTATATTTTGATCTTCCATAGTGTATTTTTATGTTATATGATGTCAAAATTAGTCTTTCAATTTATAAAAAAATATTTTTTTTTTAATATTTAAAAAAATACTTTTATAAAAGTCATTTTTAAAATGTACAAAAAAAAATCTATTTTTTTAAAGTTAAAATAAGCATACCCTAATATCATTAGGAAATTATCTAAACATCCATGCATGATAAAATAACTATTTTACTTTTTTAATCTCCTGATTCCATTTATATACTAAATGAAAGGATTTTTAATCAAAATGATATTACAAATATTGTTGAAGAATATACTAAAAGAAAAAATTCTAGAAGAATATTATTATATTATAATAAAAGAGACTAAATATATATAAAAAAGGAATAAACAAGAAAATCATATTGTTACCTCAATGCATTGAAAATACTAATAGAAAACACATTTAGAAGTACTTTTGTCCATCTCATTGAAAAGTACTTTTGTCCATCTCATTGAAAAGTACTAATAGAAAACACACCTAAAAATACTTTAGGTAATTTTAATATTCAATAACCATAATGCCAACATTATCCACAAGTAGGGACCACACTAATTGATAATTATTCATATTCCAATTCTAGACAATTATAATAAAAGTATAGAATGTATGGACTGAGAAAAAGCATATACAGAAAAAAAGAAGAGTGCCTTAAATAAGACTCAAAGTACACATGGTAATGATCATAGTATATGCAAGAGACAGTCTCAAAATCTCAATGAATACTAAAAATAAGAAAATTGGTGGTGGCACCCATGCCTTAATGTCTCAACAACACGTCTTTCATAGCTGACACATTTACTTTCCTTAGAAACCTCATAAAACATTAGCAATAATGTGAACACTATAACTAGCTATAATGCTATATAACATTCACAATTTAATGTGAATACTAGCAGTGACATTGGCAACCATAATAGGAAGAAAATGTGAACATTTTAATGACAATATATCAAACACTTCATTCTAAACTCTTTGGCCCTACATGATTCAACAAACTTCCACGTGATTCAACTAACTTGTAATAAATGAGCAACACTGTCATATGAAAGTTCCTTTATCTGTTACCATTACAATGAATGTCATAAGTGAAACTTAAAAAGGTTCTAAAAACGGAAGCGTGCTGTACAAGTAACTCTAGAAACAAGTGCTTACTGTAATTATTATATACAGACTGAGAAAGGTATTTCTATATTTCTATATATACACATTTGAAGATCTTTGAGTTGCTGAGGAATGTGCAGTCTTGAAGTAGAAGAAAAGTAAAGTGAAGGTAGCAACTAGTACTTTCTAATTAATAGCAATGAGCATATGTAAAAAAAGTCACTTTTAGAGCTTATATAAGATTCTATGTTATGAGTTTATTAGCATTATTCTTTATCTCATTGCTTTTGCTATGTCCAGCATAGGTACTAAGCACTAATTCAAAAAAATATATTTGTCTTTCTATCTCATTGCTTTACATAGTTATGCAACTAGTATGCTATACATGCAGCAAGAAAAAATTTCTTTTAGAATATTTCGTCGTTCGTTAAACCGGTCTTTAATTCGGTTGCTAAATAAGCTTGTGATGGGTTTATAAACCGATTTGAAAAATGCTTCTAGTACTTTTTCCTATTTTATATTTCTTGCATTAGAAGATTCTTAATCATAGATATATTATATTTAGATCCTTTTATTTTGTAGGCATCATGATGTTTAGGAGAGTCTTTTTATTCATGGCTCTTATGGCGACGAACTCAATCGCGTTCGCGGTGCAACAAACATATATAGTCCACATGGACAAGACCAAAATTGAAGGCTCGGTTCATTCTCAAGACAGTACAAAAGCATGGTCTGAATCAATCATTGATTTCATTGCTGAAGCTTCCATGGAGGGAGAAGAGCTAGAAGATACTTTATCGCCTCAGCTTCTATATGCCTATGAAACTAACATGTTTGGTTTTGCAGCCACACTTTCTGAGAAACAACTTAAGCACTTGAACCAAATTGATGGTTTTCTTTCAGCCATACCTGATGAACTATCAACCCTCGATACGACACAGACGCCGAACTTTCTTGGCCTAACTAATGGTAAAGGACTTTGGAGTGCTTCGAGTTTGGCCTCAGATGTGATCATCGGTGTCCTTGATTCGGGAATTTGGCCCGAACATGTCAGTTTCGAAGACTCGGGCTTTTCCCCGATCCCTCGTAAATGGAAAGGTGTTTGTCAACAAGGCACGAAATTCACATCCTCAAATTGTAACAAGAAGCTTATTGGTGCAAGATACTATTTCAAAGGGTACGAAAAATTCATCGGAAAAATCAACGAAACGACCGATTATCTTTCTGCTAGAGACACTCAAGGGCATGGAACTCACACTGCCTCGACTGCAGCCGGTAATGTGGTTCAAAATGCAAACATTTTTGGACTTGCTAAAGGCTCAGCCAGTGGAATGAGGCACACGTCAAGAATCGCGGCTTATAAAGTTTGCTGGCTTTCTGGCTGCGCGAATTCCGACCTATTAGCAGCCATGGACCAAGCAGTTTCTGACGGTGTTGATATACTTTCACTATCTTTAGGAAGTATTCCAAAACCATTTTATAATGATAGTATTGCTATAGCTTCATTCGGAGCAACCAAAAACGGCGTTTTTGTTTCTTGCTCAGCAGGCAACTCAGGCCCTTTTGCATCAACAGTCGGAAACGGTGCACCGTGGATCATGACAGTTGCTGCTAGCTACATTGACAGAACTTTTCCAACACAAGTGAAACTTGGTAACTCAAAAACATTTGAAGGCACATCATTGTACCAAACAAAAAACCAATCAAACCAACAACTCCCACTTGTGCATGGAACAACAGCAGGTAAAAAGAGAGAAGCAATGTTTTGCACAAAAGGCTCACTTGATAAAACACTTGTTTTCGGAAAAATCGTTGTTTGCGAAAGAGGAATCAACGGTAGAACTGAAAAAGGAGAGGTGGTTAAAAAATCAGGCGGATATGGAATGATACTACTCAACTCGGAAAATCAAGGCGAAGAGCTTCTTTCCGACGCTCACGTTTTACCAGGAACTTCATTAGGTGCTTCAGCAGGTAAAGCTCTAAGAATCTACCTCAACACTACTAAAAATCCAACAGCTTCAATTTCATTCCTAGGAACAAGATACGGTAACATTGCGCCAATCATGGCAGCATTTTCGTCTAGAGGACCAAGTATCGTAGGACAAGATGTCATCAAACCAGACATAACTGCGCCTGGTGTTAACATCTTAGCTGCATGGCCACCAAAAACAAGTCCAAGTATGATCAAAACTGACAAAAGAAGAGTCCTATTTAACATAGTTTCAGGTACCTCAATGTCTTGTCCTCACGTTAGCGGCATCGCAGCGTTGATTAAATCGGTTCATAAAGACTGGTCACCTGCAATGATCAAGTCATCTCTTATGACAACAGCTTACACATTGAACAACAAAAATCTCCCGATTTCCGATCTTGCTTCGAATAACTCATCTTCTGCTAACCCTTTTGCATTTGGTTCAGGCCATGTTAATCCAGAAAGTGCTTCTGATCCTGGATTAGTCTATGATATTAACGTCAATGACTATTTGAATTACTTTTGCAGCCTTAACTTTACCTCTTCAGAGATTGCTATATTGACAAAAACTAACTTCACATGTTCTCAAAAACATGTTGTTCATGTTGGTGACTTGAACTATCCTTCATTTTCTGTTTTGTTTAGCAGAACAGTGCAGAATGTGACATATAAGAGAGTTGTTACAAATGTTGGAAAATCAGAAAGTGGTTACTATGAAGTTAAAGTTGAAGAACCTAATGGAGTTGTTGTTAGTGTTGAACCAAGGAAATTGAAGTTTGAAAAATTGGGTCAGAAATTAAGCTATAAAGTAACATTTTTAGCAGTTGGAAAAACAAGAGTTATTGGTAGTTCATCATTTGGATCACTCATTTGGGTTTCTGGCAAATATAAAGTTAGAAGTCCTATTGCAGTAACATGGCAATAGTGAAGAATGAACTTTATTTGATCTTACATTACATTATTGTTGAAAATTATGTGCAAGAAGTAAGTAGTATAGCATAAGGGTAATTTATTGTTTTCATTGTTGTTTGGAATGATTCATTTATATTATACAATTTCTATTCATCATTTATGAATTTTGTTTTTATTCATGAAAGCAATTTATTCTAGAATCTTACAAAATTAATTTCTAGTATAAAGTTACCTTATCATATTATTGAAGAAACTAATTTGGAAAAAAAAAAGTGTTTCACGAGTTAAAAATGACTTTTATTCCGGTTAGAATAACAACCAATATAAAAAATTATAGATAAAAAAATTAAAAAATAATGGACACGATCGATATTTATTACCGTAGTTCGGCCAATGATATCGCCTCTGCAACTATAGAGTGGTTATACTTCCCTTTATTTTTGTCTTTTAAGTTTATCAGAATTTCAATGTACAAACTATATATGTATAATTATGGTTCAATTTTTTTAAACCCTAATCTCAGTTTTCCTCAATAAACAGTTATCTTTACCGATAATTATTTCAACAATATGAATCATGCTAAAAAAATCTCCACTTTAGCGAATATCAAACCCCTATAAAGACTTCCTACCTGATGATTCATCCTAGAATTTGAGAAGTACACCTTTTGCTTAACACTGAGAAATATGTAACAATTATAAGAAATCTCTGAATTTGTCATTGTTGATTGGTTTGGCCAACATATCAACTGCATTCTCTGAAGTATGAACATTTTCAAGTAATAGATGTCCAGATGCAAGTAACTCTTTGATCTTGTGAAATCTCACATAAATATGTTTGGTCCAACAAATGTTGAGAATGTATCAATTGTTAGTAGTATGGATAATAGTCTCACATTGGTTGGAAATATGGAGACTTGAGCATTTATAAGTGAGAGAACTCACCCACCTATCACCTTAAGATTTTAGGTGAATATGTGGTGTGTCTCTCACAAAAGTATTGCTCTAAAAAGAAGAAGTCTCACAATGTTCAATGCTCCCTAGTGACAAACTCCCCAACAAATGATATCATGAGCCTTTGGTTCTGTTGTTGTAGGAGAAACAGTGCAACCTATAAAAAGTGTTGTTGTAGGTGAAACAATACAACATTTAGCAAAAGTGTTGCTGAAAGTGTGTGTTTCGTCAAGGGTAACAACCTTATAAAACAAAACCAGTTTGACCTATGAATTGAGTATTCTGGATTCATAAAAACAAATTAGAAAAGTCTATCTTCTTCACACAAAATTCTAGATTTCATCTTCCCTACATTTGAGTTTCCATCGATCTTTTGCAAACTCGAGTATAGGCTGAATTATCCTGAGTATTCCTATGTAGAAACTCTAAGACAATATGAGAGTGTTTGAAATATTATAAGAAAAATGATTTGTTCGTTATTCTAGCCTCGATTCATTTGATTTATAATTTAATTTTCTAACAATCTTAGTATTTTAAATAATGGCTACAGAGGCTTCTGTATCAAAAATCAAGAACAAGAATCTTCAAATAGACTCGGGTACGTTTTATTTTCAAAAACAATTGATATTAGAGTGTGGTTATCAATATTATTATTTTTCGTTAATGATTAATTGATTCAAATACTAATTTAAATTTGATAATACACTTTTTTAAGTTCTCATAATAGCAATTGCATGATATATATTGTAGGCTTAAATAGTCTTTTATTAGTTCTTGACGTTAAATTTCTGTTAAAAAAAAGATTTATCTCCAATATTTCCACATTTGTTTAGTCCTACAAGTGATTGAACTCATGACCTTTACTATCACAAACAAGTAACTTTCTACTAGGCCAACCATTTTACTTGATAGAAACATTGCAACAAGAATATATATTTCATAAGTGATTCAATATTTAATAAATTACTTAATTTTTAACTATTAATGATTAATTCTTATATTTCAACTGTAAATCACTTAATATTCCACTAAGTGCTTCAACTCATGCACTTCCCGCCCTTGTTTATACTAATTGATGTTCATGAAATAGTAGCATGATAATGATAATCACATATGTAAAATGCATGAGTGCACTTGCATAGGTGTATATACATGCATGAGTGTATTTGTTTTGAAAAATGTTTCACCATCATGCATACATAAAAATAATATTGGTACTTTGAGAAATTAAGAATTCAAATCTTACTTCATAAATAAACATGAAGATGAAACTTTAATGGAAGATGATGGTGAAGATTGTGAGAGAAAGAGTGAATAATAAAGTTACATAATCAAACTACCAAAAATGATTATGGTTTGAAATGGTGGAGCACTAAATAAACATACATGAATACCTCATAAGCAAACACATACGTTCTCATCGATCTAAAAAAATACTGGATTTGTATGAAGATTGGACATGAAGATATGAATTCAAATCCAGAATTAGGAACTAAAACTTAAAAAAAAAATCAGATTACAGGGACTAAAGCAAAAAACGCGTCAATTTATAGGGACAAAAAGAATATTTAATCCAAAATTTTGGATTTGTGTTCATATCTTCATCACTAACTATCATACAAACCCTGAATTTTTTAAAATCCAAAATTATTTCTTGTTTATTCCTTATTTTCCCTTTTCATAAAAATGATTTCTCACACTTCTATCAAGACCAAAGACTACCAATATACAATTAAAATCCACCACCAGTTCTATTAGGTGATAAAAATTGCAAACTCATATCCCATCATTAGAAACAACAACTAAATTAAATGAAACATGGTAAAGTTATGTATTGAGAATTTGAGACGGAGTAAAGTTACCAAATGAATACGTAGCTATGGATGAAGGTGAAGAGGAAAAAAGAAGAATACGGATTAGAGGAGAGGAAGAAGAAGAAGTTCAAATTGCAAAATTAATTCATTTTTGGATTTAGTCCTTCGCATTATGTAATATATACATATGCATTGTAAATATGAAATAAGAAACATAAGTGGCTTAGTGGAGAGGTATCTTTGTTGTAAATATAAGATTCATGGTTCAACCCTTTTTGGGACCATTATTTGAGTCTATTTAAGTCTATATTGTATCAAAAACTCACTAACTTATAGGGATTATTTTAAACAATACATTATATATGTTCTACTATATATGTATGGTAATATTTTTGTTTTCTAACATATATATATATATATATATATATATATATATATATATATATATATATATATATATATATATATATAGAGAGAGAGAGAGAGAGAGAGAGTATTGTTCTAGTTTAAATAAATTTTTTCTCAATGTTTAATTTCCTATTTGAGTTAAAAGTTATAGTATCGTAATGCTAGAATTGTTTCAAATGATAAATTATGTTTCTGAAACATTTAGGAACATGACAGGGGAATGAAAATATTGTTATTATTTTATTAACTTGAAATTATTTATTAAAGTGGAAATTTGTTAATCATCAAAGCGGTTGAATTTATGAAACTCTATAATTTCAAATTATGCAATTGAATTATGATTTAGATGTTATGTGAGTAATATGTTTGCGTTAAGTTAAATTTATTATTAAGTCATATAAAGATTATCCAAAGATGGATCATGACTTATATAGACTTTTGAATTTGGAGTCTAATGTAATTATTGAATTTCAAGAAGTGGAATTCTTTAAGAACCTTATCACAAAAGTTAAGCAAAAGAGTCTGAAAGGCTAAGGATCTAGGATCGAATAAAAATAGTTTCTGACTTATTTATTTTATTTTTTGGAAGGAGATGGTGAGCATTTTGTTCGAAAAATTCCTATTATTCTTCAAGTGGAAGATGATCCTAAGACTTAAAGGGGAAAATTAGCTTTAAAGGACTTATCTTTTTGGAAGGACAATATCCAAGACAAAATAAATTCTATAATGTCAAACCAAAAGGTTTTTACACAAAAGGAAGATGTTGATTATTTCAACACATATGCATTAGTAGCAAGGACAAAAAAAATTAGAGTATCATTTGCATTATCTTCTTTGCATGATCTTATAGTTCATCAAACGGATGTCAAAACGATATTCCAAAATGGATATCTCGATGAGGAGATTTTCATGGAGAAATCGAAAGGTTATGTGCTTCTTGATAATGAACAAAAGGCGTGCAAACTTGTCAAATTCTTGGATGGATTAAAACAAGCACTAGAAAACGACATCAAAATTTTGACTCGGTCATTGCAAGATTCACCAATTAAAGGGGAGACACACAATTTAGGGGAAGACGTTTCAATCTTATCAACGCACAAATTTAAAGAGTTTGTCATCATCAAAAGGGGGGACTGTGAGGAATACATCTTATATCTAGTTCAATTTTGATTAAGACAAAGATTATTAAAGAAGAAAATATTCAAAAGTGTCATGCACATCAATGATGAAGTTGATCAAGAAGGTTTAGCATAGAAATTCAAGTGAAAATTTGAGACAAGTGAACATAAATAAAGTGCTCATTGAAATTTATATTGGAACAAAAATGGTTAATACCATATCCCTTGGGTTTTGATAATAACAAATTATTTAAAGAATAATTGGGTATTCTAACATATGTTCAAGTATGCAGGAATATATCATTAAGAACAGATAAAGAAATGCTTGAGGAATCTGAATCTGAAGATCAGATTGTGGCTCTGAATCACTTTTCAAGATTCTGTCTCTGATGGAGACTCAGACTCTGAAGAGATTCAACCTCTAGCGACCTAGACTCTGAAGCGTCAGAATCCAAAGAAGAGGACTCTGATGTGACTAGCCTATGAAGAGTGAAGTTTGAAGGAAAGTTAGCCTTTGAAGCAAAAGCTTTTCTACCAAGGCAACTTTGATATTTTTCGAACCTTTTTTATCACATGAAGACTTAAGGAGAAATATCTTTTTTGATGTATGAGCCTCAGCGGATGATTCTTCTTGCATAAAGCTTTTTACTTGATGTGTCTAATCAAGTACAAAGGTTAACCAATCTTTTGGTGAAAGTCTTCAACGTCTCTTTTCTCTCTTTTCTATATAAGGAGTTGTAGACCTAAGAAGAAGACTATCACACCATAAGACTCTGAACTTGACATTCAAAGAGAAGCTACTATGTTAATATTATTAGACTTAGAACATCTTAAATATTGTGAATATTTTAAAAGTTCTTAAGTCTTAGAGTCTTTCTAAGTTGTATTTTTTTACATCTATGATTGTATATCAAGTGTAAGTTATTACCCAAATCTCTTAAACAATTTGTTATAGAGTCAGAAGTCCCATGTTTTAGTGCTTGAGCATTTGAAGTCTTTAGCTTATGTGCTAGAGCAAAGAAGTCTTGAGCTTGTGGGCTTAAGCAAGGAAGTATCAAATTTGTGTGTTTGAGAAAAGAAGTATTACACTTGTGTGTGTGATTAAAGGAAGTCTCTTATTTTAGTGCTTGAGCATTTGTAATCAGATTTGATTATAGTGAAAATCCCTTGGAAGTAAAAGGGAATTGGACTACTCTCAATTTATGAGAGGAACCAGAATAAACTGCTTGTGTTATGTACTTTTACTTTACTTGCTTCTGAACTATTCTGCTGCTACCATTTGTTTACATCTGAATCAGATTCTGTTTCAGAATCTTATAAGGATATACAAGAGTTCAGACTCTGAGCAACTTTGATTCATACTCTGAACTGAAGGTTCAGACTCTGATTAAGTTCAAACAGATGTTAACCAAGTCTTTCTAAGTCAGACTCTGAATTAAGTGTTCATAATTTGTTTTGAAAGTCATCAGAAGCAGAAGCTCTCAAGGCTTATAAGAAGAAAAAGGTAACACAATTCAACTCATTTCTTGTGTTTTTCTCACCTTAAATTTATACTATATTACTTTGAATTGCTCATAATTTCATCTCTCACTTCATCTAAAAACCTTCTTGCATCATCATACATGATCATCTAAAAACCTTCTTCATCTAATTCTTGTTACAAGTGTTTGTACACAAAGATGTGTGGGAATGTTGTGATATTCATTTTTCTCCGTGTTGATTATATGATTTATCATTAGCAACGAGATGAATGGAATTTTAGAAACAAAGAGGTATATAACTTCCACATTCAAGATGAATGATCTTGGACTAGTTGACAAACTTTTGGAGATCAAAGTAAAGCAAAATAGTATGTGTTATGAACTTAGTTAAACACATTATGTTGAGAAAGTACTTGATAATTTCAAACACTTACATTTCAAGAAAGTGAGTACTACATTTGATCCTAGTGTCAAACTTTAAAATAATGATGGAAGAGTTGTGGCTCAATTGAAATATGCAAGTGCAATTGGTTGTCTAATGTATTTTATGCAATGTACCTGACATAGAATTTGTAGTTAGTAAAATGAGTAGATTTAATAGCAATCTAAATGGTGAACATTTGAAGGCCATCACAAAGAATTTTGGTTATCTTTTGAAAAACAACAATTTTGGCCTCCATTATGGTAGGTTTCCTACCATACTAGAAGGATATACCGATGCAAATTGGATATTGAGTGTTAGAGATTATAAATCTATAACTGGGTAGATATTTATATTAGATGGAGGTGCAATTTCTAAGAAGATCAATAAACAAACATGCATTACTCTCTCGACCATGGAATCAGAGCTTGTGGCTCTTGTGTCCGCTGGACAAGAAGCATAATGATTGAGGGACCTTATGTTGAAGATTCCATTAGCTAAGGAAAATGTTTCGAAAGTGTTTATACATTGTGATAGTCAAGCTACCCTAGCTAGAGCATTCAGTGAAGTATATAATGAAAAGTCTAAGCAAATAGGTCTTAAACACTATTTCGTGAGAACATTGATTAAGGATGGCATCATTTCAATAACATATATACAAGCAATCTATAATTTAGCTGATACGTTTACTAATCCACTAGCCAGAGACTTAATAAAGACTACCTCGAGAGGTATGGGATTGAAACTCCTTGAATAAGGGTTTCTATAATGGTAGAAACCCAATCTGAAGTTAACAAACCTTAACCTAATATTTAATGGGTAACAACAAGTCGTTGATTTGGATGTTTGTGCAATATTCTGTGACAATGTTGACTATTACATACTGAGGTTTGAGTTTTTTCAAACTCTTAATGAATTTCTATATCGAGGATATGTATATCAATAAATAGATATAAAATGAACTTCACCTATATGAATTTCGAGATGGAGTCATCTCAAACTGTGAGTTGGAGTTTCTCACATGAAAAAATCACAAAAACAGGAAAAGCACATGACCATAAATAGTGTTAGGCGAGAGATGTAGGCGAAGATCCACTAAAGAGTGTGTGTAAGGTAACATCGGTATAATCACAAGGGATAATGGTTCAAAGCATTGCTACATAAAATTTCGATTAGACTTTGCATTATCCTTACTAAGGTTAAGTTCAAATCGAAAGATACTTAACTGTATGAACATTCTTTGTTTCTCTTTTTTTATAATTGGTCTTGTCATTATTAGAACAAATGGGAGACTGTTGTAAATTATTAACAATTAATAATTTTGAGTGTATTCTAAAATGACAAAAAAATATAGAAGTGAAGGTTAATTTTAATTCAGAAATAAGCAACACTTGTGAAGTGTTGCAGTAGGCAATTTGTATTTTGAATTCAAAAATAGGCAACACTTTATGAAGTGTTGCAGAATGTGAAACAATACAACCTTTGAAAATTGTTGTTGTATGCGAAATAGTGCAACATTTGAAAAATGCTATTGTAGGCGAAACCGTGAAACATTTAGCAAAAGTGTTGTTGAAAGTGTGTGTTTCATCAAGGGCCATAACCTTATGAAACAACACCAGTTTGGCCTATAAATTAAGCATCTCATATTCATAAAAACACATTAGAAAAATCTATCTTCTTCACACAAAAAATCGGATTTCATCTTCCTTACATTCGAGTTTTCATCGGTCTTGTTCAAACTCGAGTATAGGCTGAATTATCATGGGTATTCCTGCGTAGAAACTCTAAGACAATCTGAGAGTGCTTGAAATACTATAAGAAAAGTGTTTCGTTCAAGATTCTAGTCTCAATCCACTTTATTTATAATTTAATTTTCTAACACCCTTCAAGTACTTAAAAATCTACTTGATTGTTTTCTAATGATGTTGTATTGGTTTGGACATGAACTTACAAACTTGACTTACAACTTGTGTCAAATATGGTCTAGTGCAGACCATAACATACATTAAACAACCAACCACACTGGTATAATGGACATTTGACATGTTCTCATCTTTTGCATGTATATTTGGACATTGATCTAATGAAAGGTTAAAGTGATTCTCAAATGGAGTACTCACATCCTTCGAATTACTCATGACAAACTTGTCTAGCACCTCCAAATTGAAGACCTTTTGATGATTAAATGACGACATGCTTGAAATACAATGTCTTCACCTGGATCATAACCTACAAAGATCTTGAAGGGTTTCTTTGAATTCTCATTCTCATTCACAACAACAATGACTATTCCATTAGGACGTCTGCCTTTTCTAAAGATTTTTACTAATTAATCAGTTTTTCCTTTTGTATAGGAGGTTTCCTCCATGACTTTGACTTTTTTCAACTTCTATACTATGTTAATTTATATAAAACCTTGAACAAAAAAGATCAAATGAAGTTGTAGCTTGGTTGAGAAGCCTAACAAAAATTGTTCTCTTGAGGGTGAGGTTCAAATCTCATTTATGTCAAAGTTTTATTTTATACAATTTCTATAATTAAATAATTTCTAAAAATTTATAAGAGAAAACATAATTCAAAAGAATTTAAATATATTTTCAATAAAAAAATGTAAAAAAATTATTATTATTTAATTTGGATTTATTTAATTTTTAATATAATAATTGATATTATTATTAAATAATATTATAAAATTAATTGATTCTTTTATTTTAATTTGTATTCTAGTCATTGCCACATTATTTTTATCTTATTTATTCAAGTTAAGTCATTGTCACATATATATAAAAGTAGAGGGGGAAAAACAATAAAAATTAAATTGAAAGACCAAAAGTTAAATTTTTTTAAAGAGGCTAAAAATTAAAATAATAACACTAAAAAAAACATTTAAACCTTAAAATTAAAACGGTATTCTCATATTTTGAAACGTCAGTATAATCTAACAAAATTGAATATGGTAAAATATAAATTTATATAAAAAAAAATTGTTGCATTTCATGGCCAATGATAAATTAATTCACTCTCAAAAAATACAATTAAAAATGTCAGGTTTATGGTTGCCCCTTCAATATTTAATTAAGAGAAATTTTTACTTTTTAAATATAATAAATGCTGATAAATATTGTTGTTTTTAGATAATTAGTTCTTTTTTAATTGAAAAACATTCCCAATTTTATTTTGGAACATCTAGAAGGCCATCTCCTTTTCTTTTCTTTTTTGTGGGTGAATTAGGTCATCTCCATTTTAATTGACGAGAATATGTGTTATTCTTTTTTAATTGTTATCTTCATTATATTAAAAAATATTTTTATTAAATAATAATTTCTAAAAATAGTATTAATAATTATATGATATAGAATTATTTTCTATTTTAAATATTATATTCTTAAAATTTTAGCATTAAATATATTTTTATAATTTTTTTAAGGATAATATTACTCGTCACGAAGAAGAAAATGCTTACGAGAGAATCACAATACACAACACACATATCCTCATCGTGACCCCTTTTGATCTTCATCAACTCATTCACGATAGTTTTGTGATTATATCTTTGTGATTAGGGTTAGAAATAAGTCGAACTCGTTTCAGTTCGGTTAGACTCGATAAGAATTTGTTCAACTTGAAACTTAATTTGAGTTTGATATCTAAACTTTTTTTAAGCTCAAACTCAACTCATTTTATATTCACTGTCAATTCGGTTCAACTCGTTAAGTTCATTTTGTTAAATTCAACTCGTTTGCTTCACGAATTTAAAAGTCATTTTTAAATATTTTTTTATATATTTGATATTTTAAAAGGAAAATATAAATAAAATAAAAGTTATAAGATTGAAATTTTTTTTTTTAAAGTCCTTGATATTTTTATTTGATATACATATTTTATTAAATAATTTTTTGTAATCTTTTATAACTTTAGATAATATTTATTATATATGTTGATATTATGTGTATAAGTATTTTTAGAAATATTTTGTTCACTTGAGAATATAAATGATCAATTAAAATCGTCTGATTAAAAGAAAATAGAGGGCTAAGATTTGGAGTAAGTCTTTAAACTTACTCTTAGAACCAATATAACATTTATCATACATAATTGAGTTGACTCATGAACTCAACGAGTTGAATTATACATAGTTCAAGTTCGGCTCATTTAGTTAACGAACTTAAATTTTTTTTGCTCATATTCAACTCATTTAGTTCATGAACCTAATTCAACGATTTAGTTGTCAAATCAAGTTTCAAACAATGCTCGAGTTGGCTCATCATTGTCAACCATATTCGTGATAAATAACATCACCCTATTTTTAAGAACATAATAATTATGAAATTATTTTAGACTCAAATTTTTAATTCTTATATTGAATATTTTATTTTAAGTTTGTGATTAATAATAAATCAATAATTGTTTTATTGAAATTTATATTATAATTTTGTTAATTATTGTGTTAGATAGAAGTAGAATAAGCATAACAACCTTAAATATATTAGGATTGTTAGAGGCTCAGGGTTTGTTGAAGGTTAGAGCTAGTCACATGCGATAATACGAGAAGCTCTGTGTGATAGTTTTTCTTTGTGTATTAAAGATTGTTCTTCAGCATATAAATCTTGGTGTATTTATAGCCTCTCATGGGCCTAGGATCGAGCGAACTAAATATTCTCACCCCCCTACGATTCTTGTGGGGGCGGGTGGTTAATATCTAGAAACCCATGAGAAAATGTTATACATCATGACTTCCTAAGAAGTATTGAAGGATTTATTACACGATGCACCCACAAACACATGTTGTAGATTGAGAAATGGGAAGTTGGGCAACAAACCCAATAAAGGGCTAGTCAAACCAGATGCAGGGCGCTCAAACAGATAGAAGGGCGACTTCAAAAGGATAATGCATACATATTTCGCCCGTGCCTCTGGATTTTCTCAATTATCCTACTACATAGTCCCTTAAGCACTAGGACTTACAAAGACTAAAGTGCTTTAACCTTTTACATTGGCACCTTTCGAGGAGCCTGATTTAAGTGTTTATCCCCTACCCTTATGGGGGGATTTGTCGTGCCCTTTTTTATGAGACTTATTGAGTTTCTTTGACCATACGATGTTGAGTCTCTCGAGTGAGACTATGTTGAGTCCCTCAGGCAAGACTATGTTAAGTACCTCATATGATACTTTATTGAGTCCTTCAAGAGAGGCCTTATTTACGAGGCATCACCCTGTGTGGGTAGTTAAGCCCATGTCATGTACTAGGGTGTTAGAGATGCAACTTACGTGTCAACTAGGGGACCTTGAACGTCCATCACTAAAAAGAATGAAATTTCAAATCGCGGGGATAGACTGAAGTTTCGCTTTAGGCAAGACATGTGTTGCATTAAATGCACAGAATGATGACTATCATGGGAAGCCAAGTTTGGACTTTCTACATGCGCTAGTGTGAGATTCAGAGTACCTTTCCCTCTTTTTTATTGCAATTGTTAAGATACTCGGACATTGATAGGTTGCCCTAGTCCCCGTCTTTACCCTTATAAAACTCACGTCCTCTTCCTTTCCAATTTTTCTGCTCAATATTTTTTTCTAGAAGCTCGTACTAGTGTGAGGTATATCCTCCAAGTTCTCAATCAACATTTTTGGTACTATTTACCAACTCATTCTTAGTCGTCTTTTCCCTCTTTGATACTGAAAATTGTAACTCAAAATCTTTATCAATAACTTCTTTCGATTCTTATCGGGATTCAAATAAGGAAAGAAAATAAACATTGTCGTACCTCAAATTTTGACCACTATTTCTTTCTTGTTGTTGACTCAGAACCCTTTATAAGACATTTGGTCAATCTCAATGACCTAAAAAGTCAAGGGGAACCATTTTAACTTTTTAGTCCCTCTTAGGGGTTTGTTTTAATTTAGGGATGTTGTTCGAAACGTAATAATTTGAGGATTTATGCTAGAGGAATATTACCATTTGTAACTAGGATATTTTGTCTTACTAAAACACATTAGTAAAAAATGATAATTATGGGGATTATTTATTTTAATAGCAGGGATAAAATATATCATAATAATGTTATTAGTTAAATGGGGATATATTAATATTATTTTTATTTTTATTTTTTTACATATTAATATTAAGTTATATTATTGTTATTTAGGAATAAATTAATATTGAAATTAATTAGAGTTAAATTAATTTTTTTAATCAAATTATTATTAATTGATATATTATCTAATTAGGATCATAATGAAGTTATTAGTATTATTATTAAAATTATTATTAAGATTATTTATTATATACTCGATAATTCTATTTTATTTAAAATTAATTGAGTTGTCTAGTTGGTCCCAAAAGGAGTATACGAAGTTACAAGGATGAAGGTCATGAGTTTGAATCTTATCTTATTCATTTCTAATGTTTTTTTTCCTTTTATTTGTTTTTCTTTACTTCTAACTTTTCTATTTTTATTTTTAAATCTAAAAAATCACAAAAATAATATTTTATATTATTTAATTATTAATTTTCGTATTTTTTATTAATGCATTTTATTTAAATATCTTTTTTATTAAAATCATTATTTTATGCATAAAATCTCAAAATATCATAAAAATAATCCAAAATTAAAATCTTTTATTATTATTAGGTAATTAGCTTATTTTCATTTATTTAAAATAATTTTTTATCTAAATTCACCAAGACATAAATCCATCCAGATTCATTGGCTTGAGCTTTCAGAAATACGAAAAATCAGGTTAAATTAAAACATTCTAAAAATAGACAATTTCATTTTATTTTCTAACATAATATTCCCTATAAATAGAACTCGTTTTTCACATTTTTGAATCATCTACAATTTACTAAATCCAGTATTCTAAAGTTGATGTTTTTCACACTAAGGAACAACATCACCAAAATCCTAAAGTCTTCATCATCATCAATCTTTTTAAAAGACATGAATAAAGAAGAGGAATTACGAGAATGCTAGGATCAAAAATATAAAAGGCAAGAAGGAATAGCAAAAAAATGGTTGAATCTTACTATTTAACCGATGTTTCTTGTTTGATGCTTAATATTTGCTTAGGACATTGATTTATTTTTGTTGTTGTGGATCATATTGATATTGATTGTGTTTTAATAATTATAATCATTTTAATATAAACCATTTCTACACACTTTCTGCTCCAAAAAATATAATAATAATAATAATAATAATAATAGGATTACTTATGGGATATTAATCAATTAGGGTTAATTTATGGGATAATATTTGGGATAAAAAAAATTAGGGATAAGAGATATACCGCTTGGATTTATATAATTACCCTTTTAATTTATTTTCTTAAATAAAATAATAATTATATTTTTGCAAATAATTAATTGGGATAATATAAGATAAGGTTGTGGGATAAAACCTCCGGGTTTTAAGGGATAAAAAATTATGGGATAACTATGGGGTGATTTAGGGATAACTTTGAGATAATTTTTGGGACAATAAATAGAGATAAATTTTTTGGGTTTTAGGGATAAAAAATTAGGGATAAGGGACATAACACTTGGATTTATATAATTACCCTTTTAATTTATTTTTTAAATAAATTAATAATTATATTTTTGCAAATAATTAATTTAGATAATTTTATGGGATAAAATCTCAGGGTTTTAAGGGATAAAAATTTATGAGATAACTGTGGGGTGATTTAGGGATAACTTTGTGATAATTTTTGGGACAATAAATAGGGATAAATTTTTAGGGTTTTAAGGATAAAAAATTAGGGATAAGGGATATAACACTTGGGTTTATATAATTATCCTTTTAATTTATTTTCTTAAATAAACTAATGATTATATTTTTACAAATAATTAATTTGGATAATTTAGGGATAATATGGGATAAAATCCGGGGGTTTTAAGGGATACGGGATATAATACTTGGGTTTATATAATTATCTTTTAATTTATTTTCTTAAATAAATTAATAATTATATTTTTGCAAATAATCAATTGGGATAAAATCAATCTAAACTCATCTCAAACTATAAGTCCTCTGCCCTAGTGCATTAAGGCATTTTTCAAAATCAATTACTTTTTCGTCCCTGATGCGTGAGAACTTTCAACGGATAAAAACAATTGATCAACAAATATTTTTTAAGACGAACTACGAGGCGCTGGTCCTTCAATAAATTTAAGGGTATGTAGGCATAAAGTTGTAAGACTCTAGCGAGTACAATAATCAAAAAACATTTTGAAGTTTTCTTTTCTCAATTAATCAACTTTATTTTAAATAATAAAATAATTTTCAATAAATAGATAAATAATTAACTAATAATAATTAATAAAGCAAACATCTCAAGGACACATTAACCTTAAAATTAGAGGAGGATCCTATTGAGTACAATGGAGGTAAGTGGTGCATAATAACTTCCCCTTACTTAACCGACTCCCGAACTCCGTATCTCACCTTTAGTTAATAGGTTTTATCATTATTTCCCTGTTCCTTAGGAACGAATAAAGGATGGTGGTGACTCTGTCATTTTTCCAGCCACGATAATGGGCGACTCTGCTGGGAAGTTCTTATACTTTCCCTAAAGAGAGCCCATCATAACCTCCGGTTTTAGGGTTTTGTGTGTTTTCTTGGTTTGATTGCTTTTATTTATTTATGTGTTTTTACTACTTCTCATTTATTCATTTTATTTTATATGTTATTCTCCTTATTACTCTCTTATATTAAACTGTCATTGGTTGAGATTGATAGTATGTGAAAAGCCAAAACCCAAGCTCGAGAAAATATAAGCTTAAGTAAGGGGTCGTCCTGTCTTGGCCACCAGGGTTCTCATCCCGTGGGGTCTTTGATGACGATTCTGCCCAGAGTAAATCAATTCAAAAGGTTTGTCATGAGAAGGTCAACACTTCTTCATGATAGAATTTGGAGTTCGGTCCATGACTATGAGGACCTCTTCTAGAACCCTCTTAACTTAGGGTGACCTTATGCTATCAACCTGAAAAGGTCGTTACTAAGGTCCCTCCTAGATGAGACTTATCCTAAAGGATTACCATAGGAAGGCTTGCTCATTCTCATGGTAAAACAAGGGTATAGTTCATAACTTTAGGGCTATCATCTTACCAAAAACTTTATATCCTACAAGTAAGGGGATTGAGTAGTCTAAACTTATAACTGACCTGTCATAAGAAGACCACCTTAGCTAGGTCATGCTTGCGTCTTACCTTACTTATCCTTAAACCTATATATGTATTTCATTACCTGTCATTATCCCTATCTGTAGGGAACCTTCCCAGATATGGTTTCCCTATGTATGTGTCATACGGTGAACTGACTTTTTGCGGTTTTAATCGCAATGTCGCGGATAGCAAGAGTCGCCACCGACTTTTCTTTTATCCAATAAGGAAAGGTGGAAAAGAACAGGAAAGACCTCAATAGATTTTGGGTTCGGGAGGTACATTATACAAAGGGAAGGTGTTAGCACCCTTTGTATCCATGGTTATCCATGGGCTCTTAATTGCTGGATCACTTATATTTTTGTCTGAAAAGTGTTCGTGAATGGTTTAAAAATGTTTGAAAGAGAGTTTAACTTTGTAATGATTCTCGTATGAATGTATACAAAGTATTTATCTCGTTTGATTTTGAAAACGGTTTAGAAAAATGTGACTTGGTAATGATTCTAGTATGAATGTATACCAAGTGGTGATTTTCTAGGATTTGCAAAGTGTGAGGGGTGGGAAATGTTTTAGGTTATGATCCAGCAATTGAGAGTTATACCTTCCTAAGGTCGTTATGAACGTTTCCGATCCTTATGAGGGTAAAACTGTCCTTACTATTGAGAAGTAAGTAATTTTAGCCTTTTGGATGTTTAAGGGTCATCGTAGGGTCATCGATAGGTCATTGAAGGCAACAGTTGTGAGGATACCTTAGCATTCGAAGGGACTATCATCATTTAACCGTAGGCTGCATCGAAGGGTCATCGAGGGACATAATTGTATATTCGAAGGCAACATCCGAGGGACTATGATTTATTTTATGATGATTTAATCGAAGGGTCTTTGCTAAGGGTATCCCCACGTTCGCGGGACATGACCGTTATACCGTAATACCGAAGGCAACAAAGAGAGGTCCAAGATCACTTATTCAAAGGCAAAGTTTTACAATTAATTATATAGCCGTAATCGATTAAGTAATTAGGTCCACATTAACATCGATGAAATCAATACATTAAAATCAATTAAGCCATTAGGGTGGATCTTCGCCATGAAATGAATACATTAAAATCAATTGAGTAATTCATGCTGAATCTCCAGAAGGATCCTACACATAAAGTGGGATATTTAGCTGGCCGTTTCCTCGGGAATATGTATACCTTTGCACAATTCAACACACGGGTTAGAGCATCAAAGTAAAGTACAATTGAAAATTGCACTACAACACAACAGTCATAATCTCAGGCCAAATGATGCAGAATTATAATAAATCTTGGTTAGATAGACATAAGGCATAATAGAAAAGAAACAAAGCAGCCACTGTCCCGTTCGCCTCTGCTTCGCCTGGCGAAGGCTCAGCGAATGCTCGCTGCAGGCTCGCTTAGCGATGTGTTAGCGAGCGGCCACGGGTTTGGAGTTTGACAGCGGCATGACCTCCGAAAACCTGAACTTGTATGGCACTTGATTACAGGAATAGCATGGACAAACATTCATGATATTTAAGCATATTTAAATTCACATGCAATCAAATTACATATTCGAAACTTCAATCATGATGCTTTATATATAGAGATTACCGATTAAAAGCATAAAACAGTAGTGCTGCACAAACCTGCTTGCAACTAAGCTGCTATGTTGAAGAGACTGATCGCTTTTGGTATCGGAGGGAGTTGGGCGGCGGTAGCTTCGGAGCAGAGGAGCGGCCTTCAGGGTTTCTGTGCCAGGGTTTCCGTCCGTTTCCGTCCGTCTTGGTCTGTTCGGGTATGTCCAAGTCCGTGGCTGAGGTGCCTGGTATTTATAGTGAGGGTGGTGACCTAGTGGGCTCAGACTGAAGCCCGAAAATTATAAGTTCGCCAGCTTCGCTAGGCGAACATGCAGCGAAGATTCGCTAGGCGAAGGATTTGCTCGCCTAGCGAGCATGCAATTCATGACCTAATGGGCTTAGCATGAAGCCCACCAATTTTGACATTCGGAGGCTTCGCTAGGCGAAGGAGTTGCTCGCCTAGCGAGCGAGCTAGTTTGGGCCATTTCTGGATTGGGCCTGTTGTAGCTGGGCTTTTGTTCCTTTAAGATCAGTGCCTTGCCAAATAAGTTAGAGCCTTTAGAAATCCTTTGAAATGTTAACGGGAAAATTTTGGGGTATGACAGCTGCCCCTGTTCAATATTCTTGAACCGAGAGAATTAGGATGGCATGTACGCCATTCGTGGTCTGGAGGTGGAAGATTATTGAACACTAGAATGCCCTAAAAATTTGCACTTGTCAATCGGCAGTTGGTCTTGATGGAGATGGGCTTAAAGATGCCATCCGGGAGGTTTGATGATGAAAGCTTCAGATTGCGCCGTACATTAGGCCAATTTGAAGACATGGGCGCCACACTGGGTCGTACGCTAGACCGTATAGTGAGTCATCCATTAGGCTGTCGACTTCGCTGAGGAGTCAGAGTGTGTCATACGCTGCTGGGGATAAAAGATCAGAGTGGATCGTACACTAGATCGTATCTGAATAACAGAAGGAGTGGTCCATTAGGCGGGTGACTTCGCTGGGGACAAAAGATCAGAGTGGATCGTACACTAGATCGTATCTGAGTAGCAGAAGGAGCCGTCCGTTAGGCTGAATCTGATGATGTAAGAGGTAGTCGTACACTAGACTACACTTCAGAAATGTACCGTACACTAGGTAGCATCAGAGGAGACGAAAGTCTAATTGGGTCGTACATTAGACCGTATCTGAGCAGAATGAGCCGTCCATTAGGCTGAATCTGATGATGTAAGAGGTAGTCGTACACTAGACTACACTTCAGAAATGTACCGTACACTAGGTAGCGTCAGAGGAGACGAAAGTCTAATTGGGTCGTACATTAGACCGTATCTGAGCAGAATGAGCCGTCCATTAGGCTGAATCTGATGATAAAAGAGGGTAGTCGTACACTAGACTACACTTCAGAAATGTACCGTACACTAGGTAGCATCTGAGGAGACGAAGGTCTCATTGGGTCGTACATTAGACCGTCTTGAAATAGTTGAAGGAATCATCAGGATGAACCGTATGTTAGGCTGTATCTGATGATGTCTGTATATGTTGTACTTGCAATAAATGTCTGGGATGGGCTTACAGATGCCATCGTTAGGAGGATATCGGAGTGTTGTCAGAATGAATGTTCCCATGAATTGTATCTGAAATACGTATCCGAACTTTGTACATAATTGATAAAGGTGTCTGTCTGAATGAACCTTTATTTTGACTGTATTCGGAGCGGAGGAGCGGCCTTCAGGGTTTCTGTGTCAGGGTTTCCATCCGTTTCCGTCCGTCTTGGTCTGTTCGGGTCTGTCCGAGTCCGTGGTTGAGGTGCCTGGTATTTATAGTGAGGGTGGTGACCTAGTGGGCTCAGACTGAAGCCCGAAAATTATAAGTTCGCCAGCTTCGCTAGGCGAACATGCAGCGAAGATTCGCTAGGCGAAGGATTTGCTCGCCTAGCGAGCATGAAATTCATGACCTAATGGGCTCAGCATGAAGCCCACCAATTTTGACATTCGGAGGCTTCGCTAGGCGAAGGAGTTGCTCGCCTAGCGAGCGGGCTAGTTTGGGCCTGTTGTAGCTGGGCTTTTGTTCCTTTAAGATCAGTGCCTTGCCAAATAAGTTAGAGCCTTTAGAAATCCTTTGAAATGTTAACGGGCAAATTTTGGGGTATGACAGCTGCCCCTGTTCAATATTCTTGAACCGAGAGAATTAGGATGGCATGTACGCTATTCGTGGTCTGGAGGTGGAAGATTATTGAACACTAGAATGTCCTAAAAATTTGCACTTGTCAATCGGCAGTTGGTCTTGATGGAGATGGGCTTAAAGATGCCATCCGGGAGGTTTGATGATGAAAGCTTCAGATTGCGCCGTACATTAGGCCAATTTGAAGACATGGGCGCCACACTGGGTCGTACGCTAGACCGTATAGTGAGTCATCCATTAGGCTGTCGACTTCGCTGAGGAGTCAGAGTGTGTCATACGCTGCTGGGGATAAAAGATCAGAGTGGATCGTACACTAGATCGTATCTGAATAACAGAAGGAGTGGTCCATTAGGCGGGTGACTTCGCTGGGGACAAAAGATCAGAGTGGATCGTACACTAGATCGTATCTGAGTAGCAGAAGGAGCCGTCCGTTAGGCTGAATCTGATGATGTAAGAGGTAGTCGTACACTAGACTACACTTCAGAAATGTACCGTACACTAGGTAGCATCAGAGGAGACGAAAGTCTAATTGGGTCGTACATTAGACCGTATCTGAGCAGAATGAGCCGTCCATTAGGCTGAATCTGATGATGTAAGAGGTAGTCGTACACTAGACTACACTTCAGAAATGTACCGTACACTAGGTAGCGTCAGAGGAGACGAAAGTCTAATTGGGTCGTACATTAGACCGTATCTGAGCAGAATGAGCCGTCCATTAGGCTGAATCTGATGATAAAAGAGGGTAGTCGTACACTAGACTACACTTCAGAAATGTACCGTACACTAGGTAGCATCTGAGGAGACGAAGGTCTCATTGGGTCGTACATTAGACCGTCTTGAAATAGTTGAAGGAATCATCAGGATGAACCGTATGTTAGGCTGTATCTGATGATGTCTGTATATGTTGTACTTGCAATAAATGTCTGGGATGGGCTTACAGATGCCATCGTTAGGAGGATATCGGAGTGTTGTCAGAATGAATGTTCCCATGAATTGTATCTGAAATACGTATCCGAACTTTGTACATAATTGATAAAGGTGTCTGTCTGAATGAACCTTTATTTTGACTGTATTCGGAGCGGAGGAGCGGCCTTCAGGGTTTCTGTGTCAGGGTTTCCATCCGTTTCCGTCCGTCTTGGTCTGTTCGGGTCTGTCCGAGTCCGTGGTTGAGGTGCCTGGTATTTATAGTGAGGGTGGTGACCTAGTGGGCTCAGACTGAAGCCCGAAAATTATAAGTTCGCCAGCTTCGCTAGGCGAACATGCAGCGAAGATTCGCTAGGCGAAGGATTTGCTCGCCTAGCGAGCATGAAATTCATGACCTAATGGGCTCAGCATGAAGCCCACCAATTTTGACATTCGGAGGCTTCGCTAGGCGAAGGAGTTGCTCGCCTAGCGAGCGGGCTAGTTTGGGCCTGTTGTAGCTGGGCTTTTGTTCCTTTAAGATCAGTGCCTTGCCAAATAAGTTAGAGCCTTTAGAAATCCTTTGAAATGTTAACGGGCAAATTTTGGGGTATGACAGCTGCCCCTGTTCAATATTCTTGAACCGAGAGAATTAGGATGGCATGTACGCTATTCGTGGTCTGGAGGTGGAAGATTATTGAACACTAGAATGTCCTAAAAATTTGCACTTGTCAATCGGCAGTTGGTCTTGATGGAGATGGGCTTAAAGATGCCATCCGGGAGGTTTGATGATGAAAGCTTCAGATTGCGCCGTACATTAGGCCAATTTGAAGACATGGGCGCCACACTGGGTCGTACGCTAGACCGTATAGTGAGTCATCCATTAGGCTGTCGACTTCGCTGAGGAGTCAGAGTGTGTCATACGCTGCTGGGGATAAAAGATCAGAGTGGATCGTACACTAGATCGTATCTGAATAACAGAAGGAGTGGTCCATTAGGCGGGTGACTTCGCTGGGGACAAAAGATCAGAGTGGATCGTACACTAGATCGTATCTGAGTAGCAGAAGGAGCCGTCCGTTAGGCTGAATCTGATGATGTAAGAGGTAGTCGTACACTAGACTACACTTCAGAAATGTACCGTACACTAGGTAGCATCAGAGGAGACGAAAGTCTAATTGGGTCGTACATTAGACCGTATCTGAGCAGAATGAGCCGTCCATTAGGCTGAATCTGATGATGTAAGAGGTAGTCGTACACTAGACTACACTTCAGAAATGTACCGTACACTAGGTAGCGTCAGAGGAGACGAAAGTCTAATTGGGTCGTACATTAGACCGTATCTGAGCAGAATGAGCCGTCCATTAGGCTGAATCTGATGATAAAAGAGGGTAGTCGTACACTAGACTACACTTCAGAAATGTACCGTACACTAGGTAGCATCTGAGGAGACGAAGGTCTCATTGGGTCGTACATTAGACCGTCTTGAAATAGTTGAAGGAATCATCAGGATGAACCGTATGTTAGGCTGTATCTGATGATGTCTGTATATGTTGTACTTGCAATAAATGTCTGGGATGGGCTTACAGATGCCATCGTTAGGAGGATATCGGAGTGTTGTCAGAATGAATGTTCCCATGAATTGTATCTGAAATACGTATCCGAACTTTGTACATAATTGATAAAGGTGTCTGTCTGAATGAACCTTTATTTTGACTGTATTCGGAGCGGAGGAGCGGCCTTCAGGGTTTCTGTGTCAGGGTTTCCGTCCGTTTCCGTCCGTCTTGGTCTGTTCGGGTCTGTCCGAGTCCATGGTTGAGGTGCCTGGTATTTATAGTGAGGGTGGTGACCTAGTGGGCTCAGACTGAAGCCCGAAAATTATAAGTTCGCCAGCTTCGCTAGGCGAACATGCAGCGAAGATTCGCTAGGCGAAGGATTTGCTCGCCTAGCGAGCATGCAATTCATGACCTAATGGGCTCAGCATGAAGCCCACCAATTTTGACATTCGGAGGCTTCGCTAGGTGAAGGAGTTGCTCGCCTAGCGAGCGGGCTAGTTTGGGCCATTTCTGGATTGGGCCTGTTGTAGCTGGGCTTTTGTTCCTTTAAGATCAGTGCCTTGCCAAATAAGTTAGAGCCTTTAGAAATCCTTTGAAATGTTAACGGGCAAATTTTGGGGTATGACAGCTGCCCCTGTTCAATATTCTTGAACCGAGAGAATTAGGATGGCATGTACGCCATTCGTGGTCTAGAGGTGGAAGATTATTGAACACTAGAATGCCCTAAAAATTTGCACTTGTCAATCGGCAGTTGGTCTTGATGGAGATGGGCTTAAAGATGCCATCCGGGAGGTTTGATGATGAAAGCTTCAGATTGCGCCGTACATTAGGCCAATTTGAAGACATGGGCGCCACACTGGGTCGTACGCTAGACCGTATAGTGAGTCATCCATTAGGCTGTCGACTTCGCTGAGGAGTCAGAGTGTCTCATACGCTGCTAGGGATAAAAGATCAGAGTGGATCGTACACTAGATCGTATCTGAATAACAGAAGGAGTGGTCCATTAGGCGGGTGACTTCGCTGGGGACAAAAGATCAGAGTGGATCGTACACTAGATCGTATCTGAGTAGCAGAAGGAGCCGTCCGTTAGGCTGAATCTGATGATGTAAGAGGTAGTCGTACACTAGACTACACTTCAGAAATGTACCGTACACTAGGTAGCATCAGAGGAGACGAAAGTCTAATTGGGTCGTACATTAGACCGTATCTGAGCAGAATGAGCCGTCCATTAGGCTGAATCTGATGATGTAAGAGGTAGTCGTACACTAGACTACACTTCAGAAATGTACCGTACACTAGGTAGCGTCAGAGGAGACGAAAGTCTAATTGGGTCGTACATTAGACCGTATCTGAGCAGAATGAGCCGTCCATTAGGCTGAATCTGATGATAAAAGAGGGTAGTCGTACACTAGACTACACTTCAGAAATGTACCGTACACTAGGTAGCATCTGAGGAGACGAAGGTCTCATTGGGTCGTACATTAGACCGTCTTGAAATAGTTGAAGGAATCATCAGGATGAACCGTATGTTAGGCTGTATCTGATGATGTCTGTATATGTTGTACTTGCAATAAATGTCTGGGATGGGCTTACAGATGCCATCGTTAGGAGGATATCGGAGTGTTGTCAGAATGAATGTTCCCATGAATTGTATCTGAAATACGTATCCGAACTTTGTACATAATTGATAAAGGTGTCTGTCTGAATGAACCTTTATTTTGACTGTATTCGGAGCGGAGGAGCGGCCTTCAGGGTTTCTGTGTCAGGGTTTCCGTCCGTTTCCGTCCGTCTTGGTCTGTTCGGGTCTGTCCGAGTCCGTGGTTGAGGTGCCTGGTATTTATAGTGAGGGTGGTGACCTAGTGGGCTCAGACTGAAGCCCGAAAATTATAAGTTCGCCAGCTTCGCTAGGCGAACATGCAGCGAAGATTCGCTAGGCGAAGGATTTGCTCGCCTAGCGAGCATGCAATTCATGACCTAATGGGCTCAGCATGAAGCCCACCAATTTTGACATTCGGAGGCTTCGCTAGGTGAAGGAGTTGCTCGCCTAGCGAGCGGGCTAGTTTGGGCCATTTCTGGATTGGGCCTGTTGTAGCTGGGCTTTTGTTCCTTTAAGATCAGTGCCTTGCTAAATAAGTTAGAGCCTTTAGAAATCCTTTGAAATGTTAACGGGCAAATTTTGGGGTATGACAGCTGCCCCTGTTCAATATTCTTGAACCGAGAGAATTAGGATGGCATGTACGCCATTCGTGGTCTAGAGGTGGAAGATTATTGAACACTAGAATGCCCTAAAAATTTGCACTTGTCAATCGGCAGTTGGTCTTGATGGAGATGGGCTTAAAGATGCCATCCGGGAGGTTTGATGATGAAAGCTTCAGATTGCGCCGTACATTAGGCCAATTTGAAGACATGGGCGCCACACTGGGTCGTACGCTAGACCGTATAGTGAGTCATCCATTAGGCTGTCGACTTCGCTGAGGAGTCAGAGTGTCTCATACGCTGCTAGGGATAAAAGATCAGAGTGGATCGTACACTAGATCGTATCTGAATAACAGAAGGAGTGGTCCATTAGGCGGGTGACTTCGCTGGGGACAAAAGATCAGAGTGGATCGTACACTAGATCGTATCTGAGTAGCAGAAGGAGCCGTCCGTTAGGCTGAATCTGATGATGTAAGAGGTAGTCGTACACTAGACTACACTTCAGAAATGTACCGTACACTAGGTAGCATCAGAGGAGACGAAAGTCTAATTGGGTCGTACATTAGACCGTATCTGAGCAGAATGAGCCGTCCATTAGGCTGAATCTGATGATGTAAGAGGTAGTCGTACACTAGACTACACTTCAGAAATGTACCGTACACTAGGTAGCGTCAGAGGAGACGAAAGTCTAATTGGGTCGTACATTAGACCGTATCTGAGCAGAATGAGCCGTCCATTAGGCTGAATCTGATGATAAAAGAGGGTAGTCGTACACTAGACTACACTTCAGAAATGTACCGTACACTAGGTAGCATCTGAGGAGACGAAGGTCTCATTGGGTCGTACATTAGACCGTCTTGAAATAGTTGAAGGAATCATCAGGATGAACCGTATGTTAGGCTGTATCTGATGATGTCTGTATATGTTGTACTTGCAATAAATGTCTGGGATGGGCTTACAGATGCCATCGTTAGGAGGATATCAGAGTGTTGTCAGAATGAATGTTCCCATGAATTGTATCTGAAATACGTATCCGAACTTTGTACATAATTGATAAAGGTGTCTGTCTGAATGAACCTTTATTTTGACTGTATTCAGAGCGGAGGAGCGGCCTTCAGGGTTTCTGTGCCAGGGTTTCCGTCTGTTTCCGTCCGTCTTGGTCTGTTCGGGTCTGTCCGAGTCCATGGTTGAGGTGCCTGGTATTTATAGTGAGGGTGGTGACCTAGTGGGCTCAGACTGAAGCCCGAAAATTATAAGTTTGCCAGCTTCGCTAGGCGAACATGCAGCGAAGATTCGCTAGGCGAAGGATTTGCTCGCCTAGCGAGCATGCAATTCATGACCTAATGGGCTCAGCATGAAGCCCACCAATTTTGACATTCGGAGGCTTCGCTAGGCGAAGGAGTTGCTCGCCTAGCGAGCGGGCTAGTTTGGGCCATTTCTGGATTGGGCCTGTTGTAGCTGGGCTTTTGTTCCTTTAAGATCAGTGCCTTGCCAAATAAGTTAGAGCCTTTAGAAATCCTTTGAAATGTTAACGGGCAAATTTTGGGGTATGACAGCTGCCCCTGTTCAATATTCTTGAACCGAGAGAATTAGGATGGCATGTACGCCATTCGTGGTCTGGAGGTGGAAGATTATTGAACACTAGAATGCCCTAAAAATTTGCACTTGTCAATCGGCAGTTGGTCTTGATGGAGATGGGCTTAAAGATGCCATCCGGGAGGTTTGATGATGAAAGCTTCAGATTGCGCCGTACATTAGGCCAATTTGAAGACATGGGCGCCACACTGGGTCGTACGCTAGACCGTATAGTGAGTCATCCATTAGGCTGTCGACTTCGCTGAGGAGTCAGAGTGTGTCATACGCTGCTGGGGATAAAAGATCAGAGTGGATCGTACACTAGATCGTATCTGAATAACAGAAGGAGTGGTCCATTAGGCGGGTGACTTCGTTGGGGACAAAAGATCAGAGTGGATCGTACACTAGATCGTATCTGAGTAGCAGAAGGAGCCGTCCGTTAGGCTGAATCTGATGATGTAAGAGGTAGTCGTACACTAGACTACACTTCAGAAATGTACCGTACACTAGGTAGCATCAGAGGAGACGAAAGTCTAATTGGGTCGTACATTAGACCGTATCTGAGCAGAATGAGCCGTCCATTAGGCTGAATCTGATGATGTAAGAGGTAGTCGTACACTAGACTACACTTCAGAAATGTACCGTACACTAGGTAGCGTCAGAGGAGACGAAAGTCTAATTGGGTCGTACATTAGACCGTATCTGAGCAAAATGAGCCGTCCATTAGGCTGAATCTGATGATAAAAGAGGGTAGTCGTACACTAGACTACACTTCAGAAATGTACCGTACACTAGGTAGCATCTGAGGAGACGAAGGTCTCATTGGGTCGTACATTAGACCGTCTTGAAATAGTTGAAGGAATCATCAGGATGAACCGTATGTTAGGTTGTATCTGATGATGTCTGTATATGTTGTACTTGCAATAAATGTCTAGGATGGGCTTACAGATGCCATCGTTAGGAGGATATCGGAGTGTTGTCAGAATGAATGTTCCCATGAATTGTATCTGAAATACGTATCCGAACTTTGTACATAATTGATAAAGGTGTTTGTCTGAATGAACCTTTATTTTGACTGTATTCGGAGCGGAGGAGCGGCCTTCAGGGTTTCTGTGCCAGGGTTTCCGTCCGTTTCCGTCCGTCTTGGTCTGTTCGGGTCTATCCGAGTCCGTGGCTGAGGTGCCTGGTATTTATAGTGAGGGTGGTGACCTAGTGGGCTCAGACTGAAGCCCGAAAATTATAAGTTCGCCAGCTTCGCTAGGCGAACATGCAGCGAAGATTCGCTAGGCGAAGGATTTGCTCGCCTAGCGAGCATGCAATTCATGACCTAATGGGCTCAGCATGAAGCCCACCAATTTTGACATTCGGAGGCTTCGCTAGGCGAAGGAGTTGCTCGCCTAGCGAGCGGGCTAGTTTGGGCCATTTCTGGATTGGGCCTGTTGTAGCTGGGCTTTTGTTCCTTTAAGATCAGTGCCTTGCCAAATAAGTTAGAGCCTTTAGAAATCCTTTGAAATGTTAACGGGCAAATTTTGGGGTATGACAGCTTCCCCTGTTCAATATTCTTGAATCGAGAGAATTAGGATGGCATGTACGCCATTCGTGGTCTGGAGGTGGAAGATTATTGAACACTAGAATGCCCCCAAAATTTGCACTTGTCAATCGGCAGTTGGTCTTGATGGAGATGGGCTTACACTAGACTACACTTCAGAAATGTACCGTACACTAGGTAGCGTCAGAGGAGACGAAAGTCTAATTGGGTCGTACATTAGACCGTATCTGAGCAGAATGAGCCGTCCATTAGGCTGAATCTGATGATAAAAGAGGGTAGTCGTACACTAGACTACACTTCAGAAATGTACCGTACACTAGGTAGCATCTGAGGAGACGAAGGTCTCATTGGGTCGTACATTAGACCGTCTTGAAATAGTTGAAGGAATCATCAGGATGAACCGTATGTTAGGCTGTATCTGATGATGTCTGTATATGTTGTACTTGCAATAAATGTCTGGGATGGGCTTACAGATGCCATCGTTAGGAGGATATCGGAGTGTTGTCAGAATGAATGTTCCCATGAATTGTATCTGAAATACGTATCCGAACTTTGTACATAATTGATAAAGGTGTCTGTCTGAATGAACCTTTATTTTAACTGTATCCGGAGGATAATTAACCTGAAAAGGAAAGTTAGCTTCATGCTATGTCATGATGCATGAGATGTTTCGTGTTATGCCAAGAAATAAATGCGAATGTTGTATGCATGTGTATGCTGTGAAATGATGTAATGAATAAGTTATGCGTATGAGAAGTTCTGCTTGGGGACTCTACTGGGGAAAATAAATCCCTATCTACTGATTGGAGATATTTGTAATGATGACCCTTTCTCGGCAGGGGGTTGTTGATTTCTGTCTGATGGTGGAAATATTCAACAGAGCCTGGCTGGGGATGGAAGAGATGATCCATCTGTCTGATGATATCGACTTCTTCTGGGAAATAGCTGGCTTTGCCCGGGGAACAATGCCAATTTCTTCTAGGAATAACTGGTTTTGCTGGGGAGAATAAAATTGGTAGCGGATTCATTGGAAAGCATGGTTAGACCTTTTCCTTGATCCTGAAGTCTTGTAGTAATTGCTATTGCTATTTTATGCATGTATTTTGGTAAACATTGATCATATTCAAATGCATATATTAATTCAAATCAAATCAATGGACATTTACGCAACCAAAACAGAAAAAGTAAAACAAAAGCATCTTTTTGGAAATGAATTGTATTGATTTTGAAAGGGGGCCTATAAACAGGCAAATTGTGTACAAGGAGACAGAAATCCTAGTAAGAGGAAATTGTCACAAACAAAGAGAAAGCTATGCAAAAAAAAGTCCTATTGATTTTAAGTCTACTACTGTCATTATGTCTTCAAGCATCTCATCTCCTGCTGTCGGATAGAAGTAATTGGCTTGGTCAGTCCCTTGAACTTGATTGAAGTTGACTGAGAACGGGACATAGTCATACGCTTTATATCCCTAATTTTTGCCTGGACCGCCTTTTCAGGTTTTCAGTCCACCAGGATACCCTTTTTTGCCCAAGCCGCCTTTTCAGGTTTTCGACTTGCCGGGTGTACATGTTTTATATATAATCCCTAATTTTTGCTCGAACCCTTCTGGTTCGCCGGGATGCCCTTACTTTTGCCTAGGTACGTCGACCTAGCGGGTCTCTTTTATGCGTAGTATCTTTGAACTATGTCCGTGTTTCACGGGATGTGGGAGGTCTTCGCCATCCATCGTAGCAAGTATCATGGCTCCACCAGAGAATACCTTCTTGACTACAAATGGCCCTTCGTATGTAGGAGTCCATTTGCCTCTGGGGTCAATTTGTGGTAGGATGATACGTTTGACCACCAAGTCACCAGTTTGATAAACCTGTCTTTTGACCTTTTTGTTAAATGCCTGGGTCATGCGCTTCTGATATAGCTGCTCGTGACATACAGCCGCAAGTCTCTTCTCATCAATCAAATTTATCTGATCGAGTCGAGCCTGAATCCATTCGTCCTCATCTAAGCCTGCCTCTTTCATGATTCTCAGAGAGGGAATCTGAACTTCCACTGGTAAGACGGCTTCCATTCCGTAGACTAAAGAGAACAGAGTTGCCCCTGTTGAGGTTCATACTGAAGTGCGATAACCATGAAGAGCAAATGGTAACATCTCATGCCAGTCTTTGTATGTTACCGTCATCTTTTGTATAATCTTCTTAATGTTCTTATTAGCCGCTTCTACGGCGCCGTTCATCTTTGGCCAGTACGGAGAAGAGTGATGGTGTTTAATTCTGAACTGAGTGCAGAGTTCGGTGATCATCTTGTTGTTCAGATTAATGCCATTGTCAGTGATGATTCTCTCAGGGAGACAACAGGTTTCTCGAATAGATATTTGATAGAATCCATCTTAGAAATCAATAAAGTGGTTTGATTCAACATATACTGTCTCAGTCGGCGAGCAATCCACGCCAAAGCACAACAAGCTTTCTCGAGCTGTGAGTATCTTGTTCCACAGTCGGTACCTTTTTGCTAAGGTGGTATATTGCATGCTCTTTTCGACCAGACCCGTCATGTTGCCCCAACACACACCCCATTGAATTTTCTAACACGGTTGAATACATGATTAGAGGTCTTCCTTCAACTAGTGGCATCAGAATTGAAGGTTTTTGGAGATATTCCTTGATTTTGTCAAAAGCTTCTTGACATTCATCATTCCATATGATCTCTTGACTATTCTCAGTAATTTGAAGATGGGTTTGCAAGTAGCAGTCAAATGGGAGATAAACCGGGCAATGTAATTCAAGTGCCCCAAGAGGCTTCTGACTTCTTTCTGGTCTACTCTAGTACTCAGATCGACAGTTTCAATTGACTCCTCATGCGGCTGTATAGTCTTTTCTTCTTTCAGTAACGGTCTGGCAAGCTGTCCAGGTACTTCACAATCTTCCTCACTTCCATCCTCGGCTTGGTAGATCGGACTTTCGAAGTCATAATTAACAGCAGCAGAACTATTATCAACAGGATCCAGAGTGGATATGGATACACAATTTGTTATGTGAGTGTGTGCAAGAAAACATAGCTTGTTTGAAAAATGACAGGAAAGATAAAGAGCGCAATATTTGAATGCAAAACATCCATTGATTTATTGAATATGAATATGCTTGTGAAAATGACAAAACATTTAACCAAATTTGATACATTAAATAAACAACAACAATTACTCCTGACCAAAGGAAGTCGGAATAGTGTCTTCAGCCTTCCAGTTATCCAAGTTGTAATCGCTATTCACATCTTCTACAGCATTAACAGTCTTGTCATGATTAGGCCTAGGAGCAGTGATGACATTAGGAGTCTTCGGAAGATCAAAATCAATTGCCCCAGCATCGATCATATCCTGGATCTTATTCTTCAACGACCAACAATCGTTTGTATCGTGCCCGGGGCTATCGGAGTGATATGCACACCTGGCATTGGGATTATAACGAGGAGAAGTAGTGTTGGGGTTCATAGGAGGGTCCCTGAGGGTAATCAACTTTGCTTTTAGCATACCCTGCAGTGCCTGTGCTAAAGTCATATTGATCTGGGTAAACTGTCTTCTCGGCCTGTCTTGAGATGGTGGTGCTGCAATCGTAATTGCCCCAACAGTATGGTCACGATTTTTCTTGTTATGACCCCTTTGACCGTATACAGCATTTGATTCATCCTTCTCTTGATAGGACTTTTTGGTGCTTGCAGAGGTAGCTGTCTGTATCTTTCCACTTCGGATGCCGCTTTCAACACGTTCACCTGTTAATATAAGTTCAGTGAAACCTGATGAAGAACTTCCCAGTAGATGGCTGTAGAATGGGCCGGTCAGTGTGCCCATGAACATGTCCACCAATTCTCTGTCCGTCATAGGGGGTTTGACTCTGCCAGCCAAATCTCTCCACTTTTGAGCATATTCTTTAAAGCTTTCTTTAGATCCCATAGTCATGTTCTGCAACTGTAGCCGGGTAGGTGCTAGTTCAGAGTTATACTGGTACTGTTTATAGAAAGCCGTTGCTAAATCAGTCCAGGTGCGGATGTCAGAGCTCTCGAGCTGGTAATACCATTCCAACTGTGTGCCAGACAGACTTTCTTGGAAGAAATGGATCCATAGCTTTCTATCAGAGGTATACGGCTGAATCTTTCTCACATAAGCTCTCAGATGCATCTGAGGACAAGATGCCCCATCGTACTCAGTGAAAGTGGGGATCTTGAATTTGCGAGGAATGACCACATTAGAGACCAGACCTAAGCTTTCGAAATCCAGACCGGGCGCCTTCTGACCTTCCATAGCTAGCATACATTTTTCCAGCAACTTATACTTATCATCTTTTGGAGAGTACTGTTCATTTTCATCATCTTCCTCGTCGTCCTCAGAGTTGAAGAGATCAACCTTTTCCTCTTCAGAGTCATTCTCTGTCTCCTTCTCGAGTAAGAGAGCCTTCAGTTCCTCCTGCCCCTTGGATAAGTTCAAGATCATCTCCTGGAATTGAACATGTTGAGCCTGGAGATCTTTGACAGTTTGCTCAAGAGCCATTTTTCTGTTTGAATCTGTGTGTAATCTGCTTGCAATAGGAAGACCGTGAGACTATTGATCCTTCAAAATACCTGTTATGCGATGTTATGCTATGCAATGTATGAAATGTTTTCAAGGACTATTGGAATTTAACCTTGAGTAAACCAACAAAAGGAAACCTTTTTTTTTTTGTTTTTTTTTGTTTTTTTTTTGTTTTTTTGTTTTTTGACAAAATAGAGCAAAGTTAAATCCCTAAGTCCTTGAAATGATTAGTGCAATGTCATGATGTTATGACGTTATGATGCTATGATGTTATGAGGTTAAATAAATAACAAGCACAAACAAGTCACACAACCATCATTCCTAGGTTTTAAGGCTTGCATGAGTTCCATAGGTAAGTACCCTCCCCACTGAAGTTTGGTTGGTTCAACCTGTCCTAGAATAGTAACCGGGTTCTAGAAGGATCTCCAATCATTGACCTTCCTTTAAGTCCACTTCAGTGCAACACCAAGTGGTTGACCGAAGCTTCCCTAAAGTCCAATCTCAAAGAGTGTAGTATCGAGTCTCAACCAACCCCAGTCGGAACCGAAGTCAGTTATCTCACTACTTTCTAATGGCCAGGATGAGTCAATTAGGGTTCTAAAGGTCTGGTTAATGCTTTGATGACACCACGCGGAAGCCAAATTTTTCCTCAAGTAACATGAGGAACATCAGGACAACCAAAGTGTCACATTAACCGTAGCCATCATTTTAACCATTCCAGTATACGCCGGATAGTCGCGATGATCTATTTCTACTTACCTAAGGTACACTAGATCCGGGTGTAGGATCTTTCACTCAAGAACACCCAAGCAATCCCTTAAGAGTAAATCAGGCAATTTGAATATGTGATCTTGTTATTAAGGTAACCTCTCTTTAAGTTATCCCCAGTGGAGTCGCCAGTTCTGTCATACGGTGAACTGACTTTTTGCGGTTTTAATCGCAATGTCGCGGATAGCAAGAGTCGCCACCGACTTTTCTTTTATCCAATAAGGAAAGGTGGAAAAGAACAGGAAAGACCTCAATAGATTTTGGGTTCGGGAGGTACATTATACAAAGGGAAGGTGTTAGAACCCTTTGTATCCATGGTTATCCATGGGCTCTTAATTGCTGGATCACTTATATTTTTGTCTGAAAAGTGTTCGTGAATGGTTTAAAAATGTTTGAAAGAGAGTTTAACTTTGTAATGATTCTCGTATGAATGTATACAAAGTATTTATCTCGTTTGATTTTGAAAACGGTTTAGAAAAATGTGACTTGGTAATGATTCTAGTATGAATGTATACCAAGTGGTGATTTTCTAGGATTTGCAAAGTGTGAGGGGTGGGAAATGTTTTAGGTTATGATCCAGCAATTGAGAGTTATACCTTCCTAAGGTCGTTATGAACGTTTCCGATCCTTATGAGGGTAAAACTGTCCTTACTATTGAGAAGTAAGTAATTTTAGCCTTTTGGATGTTTAAGGGTCATCGTAGGGTCATCGATAGGTCATTGAAGGCAACAGTTGTGAGGATACCTTAGCATTCGAAGGGACTATCATCATTTAACCGTAGGCTGCATCGAAGGGTCATCGAGGGACAGAATTGTATATTCGAAGGCAACATCCGAGGGACTATGATTTATTTTATGATGATTTAATCGAAGGGTCTTTGCTAAGGGTATCCCCACGTTCGCGGGACATGACCGTTATACCGTAATACCGAAGGCAACAAAGAGAGGTCCAAGATCACTTATTCAAAGGCAAAGTTTTACAATTAATTATATAGTCGTAATCGATTAAGTAATTAGGTCCACATTAACATCGATGAAATCAATACATTAAAATCAATTAAGCCATTAGGGTGGATCTTCGCCATGAAATGAATACATTAAAATCAATTGAGTAATTCAGGCTGAATCTCCAGAAGGATCTCCTACACATAAAGTGGGATATTTAGCTGGCCGTTTCCTCGGGAATATGTAAACCTTTGCACAATTCAACACACGGGTTAGAGCATCAAAGTAAAGTACAATTGAAAATTGCACTACAACACAACAGTCATAATCTCAGGCCAAATGATGCAGAATTATAATAAATCTTGGTTAGATAGACATAAGGCATAATAGAAAAGAAACAAAGCAGCCACTGTCCCGTTCGCCTCTGCTTCGCCTGGCGAAGGCTCAGCGAATGCTCGCTGCAGGCTCGCTTAGCGATGTGTTAGCGAGCGGCCACGGGTTTGGAGTTTGACAGCGGCATGACCTCCGAAAACCTGAACTTGTATGGCACTTGATTACAGGAATAACATGGACAAACATTCATGATATTTAAGCATATTTAAATTCACATGCAATCAAATTACATATTCGAAACTTCAATCATGATGATTTATATATAGAGATTACCGATTAAAAGCATAAAACAGTAGTGCTGCGCAAACCTGCTTGCAACTAAGCTGCTATGTTGAAGAGACTGATCGCTTTTGGTATCAGAGGGAGTTGGGCGGCGGTAGCTTCAGAGCGGAGGAGCGGCCTTCAGGGTTTCTGTGCCAGGGTTTCCGTCCGTTTCCGTCCGTCTTGGTCTGTTCGGGTCTGTCTGAGTCCGTGGCTGAGGTGCCTGGTATTTATAGTGAGGGTGGTGACCTAGTGGGCTCAGACTGAAGCCCGAAAATTATAAGTTCGCCAGCTTCGCTAGGCGAACATGCAGCGAAGATTCGCTAGGCGAAGGATTTGCTCGCCTAGCGAGCATGCAATTCATGACCTAATGGGCTCAGCATGAAGCCCACCAATTTTGACATTCGGAGGCTTCGCTAGGCGAAGGAGTTGCTCGCCTAGCGAGCGGGCTAGTTTGGGCCATTTCTGGATTGGGCCTGTTGTAGCTGGGCTTTTGTTCCTTTAAGATCAGTGCCTTGCCAAATAAGTTAGAGCCTTTAGAAATCCTTTGAAATGTTAACGGGCAAATTTTGGGGTATGACAGCTGCCCCTGTTCAATATTCTTGAACCGAGAGAATTAGGATGGCATGTACGCCATTCGTGGTTTGGAGGTGGAAGATTATTGAACACTAGAATGCCCCAAAAATTTGCACTTGTCAATTGGCAGTTGGTCTTGATGGAGATGGGCTTAAAGATGCCATCCGGGAGGTTTGATGATGAAAGCTTCAGATTGCGCCGTACATTAGGCCAATTTGAAGACATGGGCGCCACACTGGGTCGTACGCTAGACCGTATAGTGAGTCATCCATTAGGCTGTCGACTTCGCTGAGGAGTCAGAGTGTGTCATACGCTGCTGGGGATAAAAGATCAGAGTGGATCGTACACTAGATCGTATCTGAATAACAGAAGGAGTGGTCCATTAGGCGGGTGACTTCGCTGGGGACAAAAGATCAGAGTGGATCGTACACTAGATCGTATCTGAGTAGCAGAAGGAGCCGTCCGTTAGGCTGAATCTGATGATGTAAGAGGTAGTCGTACACTAGACTACACTTCAGAAATGTACCGTACACTAGGTAGCATCAGAGGAGACGAAAGTCTAATTGGGTCGTACATTAGACCGTATCTGAGCAGAATGAGTCGTCCATTAGGCTGAATCTGATGATGTAAGAGGTAGTCGTACACTAGACTACACTTCATAAATGTACCGTACACTAGGTAGCGTCAGAGGAGACGAAAGTCTAATTGGGTCGTACATTAGACCGTATCTGAGCAGAATGAGCCGTCCATTAGGCTGAATCTGATGATAAAAGAGGGTAGTCGTACACTAGACTACACTTCAGAAATGTACCGTACACTAGGTAGCATCTGAGGAGACGAAGGTCTCATTGGGTCGTACATTAGACCGTCTTGAAATAGTTGAAGGAATCATCAGGATGAACCGTATGTTAGGCTGTTGTAACACCTCAAAATTTGCCCTCCTCTCTGGGGACTAGCTAATCATATTGCATTACATTTTTAGGTCATTAGGCATTGCATATTGCATATCATGTGGTTACATTGTGCAAGCCATCCTCACAAGTCTTGATCAGGAGATGAGGAAGACAAAGTGCAAGCTAGGGTTTCATTGGACTGGTCATTGATCATCTGAGGATGTACAAGTTCAAATTAGGATTTCATCATTCTCAAAGGACATTGGTCTTCATCTTGATTGAAATGATACATCATCATCATCATGGTTGGATTTCATCAAGTGTTGAAGCTGATTCCTTGAGATTAGGGTTTTGACCTCTGGTCAACCCTAATCAGTTGCATTGGGCCAATCAGGGTTTGTGCAGGAGATGAGGTCTATGATGGATATGAGGATCATAATATGATTTTATTGAGCTTATTGAGGCTAGGGTTTCATCCTTGAGCCATTTCATCAGAAGATTGGGGTTCAATTGGATCAATGCATTGCCAGATTCATCTATCAGCTAAAAAGTCAACTGTGGTCAACTGTGCTTGATTTAATGGATTTGGAGGTGGGAGAGAGTTGGATGCACTTCATTCATGTTGGAACAAGTGTTATTTGACATGGCAAAGCTCAAGAAGGAAGAAAATCAAGTCAGGACAAAAATTGCCAAAAATAGAAAGTGACTTGTAATAGAAGTTTCCAAAAATGGAAAGTTTTTGACCTCAAGGCCACGTGTCCAAAAAAGCTTCAAATGGAAATTTGTTCAACATGAAAGTTGTAGATCTTGGTCTCACCTTTCCAAAAAGTCCAAGAACTTGAAAATCCCATGTATGGTTGGCAAGTTATGGTCCAGTCAATTTCAAAAATGACCCATAATCAGAAGGGCATAACTTCCACATGGAGTGTCCAAATGGGATGATCTTGTTATGCACAAACTCCATTTGACATGTACTTTCATGGTGCATAATTGGAATTCTTCAAAAGTGGTCAATGCAAAAAGTCAAATTTCAACTGTACAGTTAAAAGTCCAGGGGCAAAATTGTCCAACTTGTGAAATAATGTGAATTTTTGAATGGGGATTTTTGCAACACCTCACAAATGCTATTTGGAAATTGTTGGAATGCTCATAATATTCCAAGGCCTTGTGGTTTGAGAATTGACTTTTGAAATGAACTTGAAAAAATGAACAATTAGCCATCACATAGTGAATTTCCAAAATACACATCCAATCAATATGGGACAAGTTGCAACAGCTCACACATGTCATTTTGAGAGTGTGTGAGCTGTCAATGAGCTATCATTGGCTGGCATATGAAAGTACTATTTTGCCCTTGCTTAAGGAAAATGCAATTTTGCTAATTACATGGAATTGTGCTAATTCATGATTAAGTGTGGATTAATTGGAGGTACTTAAGCTTAATCATAACTAACTTCTAACAGAATCAACATTTCACAAATCACAATCCATTTTTCCCTCCAAATTCATCACATTCTCTCAAGAACACAAAAGCAAAAAATCCAAAAATCTCTTCCAATTCTCCATCAATTCGAGATTTTCTTCTTGATCCAAGCTCCAATCATCATCTTCTTCTACTGTTTTTGGAAATCAACATCGAGAGCCTCACCATTCGCAACTGTCCAAGTGAAGCTCGATTATGGTGAATTGGAATTTCTTCTTCTAGAAGCTACATTGAATCGAGCCGAGCATTCCAGTCAACTTCTTGAGCTTTGTTCTTCATCTGTTTTGGATCTACATGCCTTGAAACATCACGATTCCTCACTGCCATTTCCAGGTGCTTGTAAATCGAATCTCATGAATTGATTAATTGTTGTATGCGTATCGTAGTATGTTTCATGTAGAATTCAATGCTACCTTTGGTTTGTAAAATGGATGATCATAGGATAAGTTATGTTGATTAGAAGTTAGGATGTGAAACCCTAAGTTGCTCGATTCAGGAGATTTAGGAACATTTAGACAAAATCGTGATCATATTTGGATTCCTGACACTTAGACCGTTCCAACGCATATCCGTTTGTAGATTTTGGTTGAGTTTAAGTGTTCATGTGTTCTTCCCTATTTCTGGAAAATCCGTTGATGAAGATGATAGATTTCTGGAAAATGTTTGTGTTTGATCCGTCTCAATGCATGGCCGCGTTTGAATCTTGTTTAGCGCCAGATTTTGACCAATCACGTGCCTACACCAAATTAATGAAACGACAGAGTTTAGGGACCGGACCTGGAAAATTACCAAACTGCCATTAATCTATTTAATTAATTAATAATAATTCAAATAATTATTAAAAAATCACATAAACCTTAAAAAATTCATAAATAATTATTGGAAGGTCACAAAAATATGAGGATTTTTTCTACAGCTTCCATTTTGTCTCTAGTTTTTTATGAGTATGATTTTGCAAGTTGTGCATGATGGAAATTTGGTTTGACCTAGGGTTGTTTGACTTGTATGCATTTTTGACATGTTCTACCATTTCCATTGTGAAATTCTCATGCCTTAAGAGAAATGTTTGAAATTTTTTGAGCTTATTGTAGACATGTTGCTGGTGATTTACATGTAAAGTTTGGGAATTTTGGATACCTGTGGAGTGAGATATGATTTTTGGAACTTAGGTGTGACAATTTGTGTCACACCTAATTAGGGCAACTTCATGAAATTATTTGCCTAGCCTATACTTGTTAGAATGAATTGAAATTTTGCATGGATGTTTATGGACATGTTGAGATGCTATGTGAATTTTTCTGGATTTTTATGTGGCATTTTCAATTTGATTGGTATTTTTCATCTCTGTTGGTCAAATATGCAAGTTCATGTGACACATGTTTGTAAATTGAATGTAAAATGCTCATATGGTTTTGGATAAGCATGAAATTTGGTATGATGGTTGTAGACACATTGTAGGACCTCCCTGTTTTGGTCCCATTCATTTCTTAAATGTTTTCATTGACTTATGAATTTTTGAAGTGAATGCATGTGTTGATGTTATGGTTTGGCTCATATACTTGTGTCTGTTTTTCTTGATTTAATTCCCATGGTTCCACTAGTCCAATTTGCATGAAAATTGGCGTGCCACTAGTTGGATATGTTCTGTTTAGGATATAATTTTTGTGGAATTTATTGACCTGTTTTGATATTTTTTTGAATGAAATAATTCTGTTTGGACTTTTGGTGTTGTATTTGACTTAATTTGAGTTGTTTTGGTCATGGATTGATATTGGTAAATGATATGAACATGGGGTCAATTGCCTTGGCTTTCTATTTGTGTTAATTTGATTTTGGTTGAACATTGCTTGCTGTTTAGAACTTTTTCCCCCATTTGGACCCTAGGCTTGGCCTAGTGGTCCGGTTTCTCACTTTTGCTTGATTTTTCAGGATGAAATGCATAATGCTTAAGGAGAATGCCTCAAGTGGATTAAATTGACATTGCTTGATGTTGAGAACTAACATGAATTTGTTTTGTAGGTTGTGAAGCTTAAGCTTGAGCTTATAGCTTGCCTTGTTGTGTGTTATCTGTATAGGCTGACTGATTTACATTTGTTGTTTATGATTGTCTGTCTGAGCACTGATGATACTTGATTGTTTTCAGGTACATTTAGTCGCTTCTAGTTCTTTTAAGAACTTGCTTGCTAGCTGCTGCTTGGTTGTGTAGACCATTTGAGGTAGGTCCTCTTGACTTCATGTAGTCTGGGAGACCCGACCTGTTACTTGGTCGGGCAATTGTCTGAAGTCCCCCTTTCGGGGCAATGTTTGTGATTGTTTACATTTGTGCCAAGCAGGTGAAAGCCCTCTAAGAGGCAATTGGTGGAAGTTAGGGATATGCAATCTGTCCCCCACTATTCCGTGAGTCTTCTCCTTGCTCCCATTACATGGTTGTAGCATTGAGACACAAACCCAAGATCTCGTGTTGTTGCACCATCGAGTCAGAGTCTTCGAAGCGTAGAAGGGTCCCTCCATTCTGGACCCACGCTCTTTTGTCTGATGCTCTCCCTGGTCAGGGATAAGAGCTGTGAGGTCTCATCCTCACTTCACCTATCATCTGCTTCACCTTAGCCTCGTAATGGCAAGGTTAAGAGCGCCAAATAACCCTTGTACAGACGACTTGCTCCGGCAGTCAAACCCATTGTTTGAGCCGCTTGATTTGGTTATAGTGGGTGCTATGTGAATATTTGCTTGAAATGCTTGTTTTGATCTGTTGATGCTTGTATGTTTGTATGCGTGCTTTCTTCCTGGATAGGAATAGCTCACTTCCTGTGTGAGATAGGTAGAAACCTGAACGTAGGGTCACTGATGCATGACAACACTAGGCTCGAGTACAGCTCCCTGGTAGTGCGTCTTTCCCCCGGTTTCTGGCTGAAATCTTTTTCCCTTTAAGGGGAACTACATCGCCCTGATCCTCGTTCCAGACGAGGTATGTAGGCAGGAGGTCGTGCGAGACCTCTCCGGGCAACCTTTTTTCCTTTTTTGCGTGCGTTGTTTGTTCTGATTTGGTGTTTTGGTTCGGATGCCGACGTAAGCCCAGTGATTGGCTGTCGGGCTCCATGTTTACCTGTGTGTTTGTTTGCTTGTTTGGCGTGCGTAGGCCGAACTACGACGGCTCTGATTCTCGTTCCAGACGAGATACGTAGGCATAAGGTGCGATGCCTTATCGAGCCCCTTCCTCCTAACCCCACCTGTGTTGTCATCTTAGCGTGTGTGTATGATGTGATGTTTGTCTGTTTATTTAGCAACCTATTCTTTCTAAAACGTGGATCCCGTCGAGTACGACGGACGTGAGGGGTGCTAATACCTTCCCCTCACGTAACCGACTCCCTTACCCTTTCTCTTTGGTCGCGAGACCATGTCTTTCCAGGTTTCTCTGAGCGTTTCCTTTCCCTATCTTGGGATAAATAACGCGCAGTGGCGGCTCTGTTTGTTGTTTTTATTTGAGTCTCGCCGTTTGTTTTTTCGCGGATGCGACAGCTGGCGACTCTGCTGGGGACACATAGGATGTAGACCTGTGCTGGTCCATCTTCCCTAAGCGAGTCTCTCCTAGCGTGTTAGGATAGTTTAGGTTGCTTGTTGTGTTATTTATTGCATTTATTATTCTAACCAGTGTATATATTTGCATTAATACTTGCATGCACCATACTATCATGCTGTTGCCGTCCTCTATGCAGGTGGTTCCTCTGTTTGGGGTGGGTGTTCTGAGTGGGGCTAAAACCCAGGCCCGAGTATACACCTAGGACTAGTGTGGTCTCATGTCGCCTCTTTCGTGTTAGGTTAACATGTGCCTGGCGGCGTGATGTACCACAAACCGGACGAGGTTCAGTTGATAGTGCTTTCCTCTGTGGAGTATCCACTTTGGCTTAGTTACTTCATCTGAACTGTTGACTCTGGTGACCGATCATTTCCCGGATTTTTGGTTTAGACGGTTTTAAGGGAGCTACAATGGCACACCCGAGAGGGCAAACCCATTGAGTATCTCTGCCCGATTGTCGAGACTATTGTCCGCCTTAGGATGACCTGTTTAGAATTTACCTGTGAGGGGAGGGTGATTCTGTCAGATGCATGTTCAGATGGTGACTCAGATGGTTATAAGTCGGATTTATGGCCGTTTATTTCAGAGACGCCGGAGTGCCGTCCGTGGTATTTATCAGTGGGGATCCGTTTATTTCAGGATTCCCCGGGCCGATGTTATCAGTGGGGATCCGTTTATTTCAGGATTCCCCGGGCCGATTCAGATGGTTGTGGGTGTTTGCTCAGAGACCAGTGATGATGATGATGTGTCTTTCTTCCGTTTATTTTGGAACCCGTGGGTCAGATTTGTGGTTACACATTCCTCAGAGGGTTATGATCAGTTCAGAAACCAGGCTTCAGTGCAGATGATCAGATGGCTTGGAGGATGGCAACGCATTGCATTCATTCATCAGCATCATTACATCTTGCATTAATTGCATCTAACACATGTTTACCCATATGCAGGGACATTTTTGATCGAGATCCTGGTTGAGAGATTTCTGCTCAGAGATGAGGACCGGTTTGAAGCATGATGTGGTTTATAGTTTCTTCGATCCTGAGATTGGTGTGCTGAAGGAGATGATAGCATTGATTACACCCGACCATGTGGGGATGTTCAGAGAGGCATATGGTAGTATCCTAAAGATGGTTTTCAGACTCACAGACAGTGACAGGAGCGCCATTCATACTCTTCTTCAGTTCTATGACCCGGGGCTGAGATGCTTTGTATTTCAAGATTATCTGTTGGGACCTCTGATGGAGGACTATGCTAGCATCCTGGGTATGCAGATCCGTGATCAGATTCCTTTCCATGTCACTAGAACAGAGCCCGATGTTCTTGGGATTTCCCGTGCTCTTTATTTGAGTCCGGAAATGGTCAAGGAGGGTTTGAAGGAGAAAGGAAAGTCACCTGGTTTTCATTTGAGTTTCTTGGAGGCAAAAGCCAAGGAACATGCTGCTATGGGTAGTTGGAAGACGGCTTGTGCATTGATTGCTGTGAGCATTTATGGGATTGTTCTGTTTCCTAATCAGAAGAATTTTATGGACCATAATGCTATTAGATTGTTCATGCAGAGAAACCCTATTCCTACTTTGATCGGAGATGTTTACTACTCGGTTCATAACAGGAACGAGAAGCGGCGTGGTGGCTTGGTCAGGTGCTGTTCTCAGTTGCTCTTCAGGTGGTTTATGGGGTATTTGCCTTCTCAAGGTGCTTTTGCTCACCTTGATCCTTCGGTCAAGTGGTCCTTCAGGTTGATGGGTTTGCGGGCTGATGATATTGCTTGGACTCATAATGGTTTGGCTGGACGGGATTTTATATGCAGTTGTGGGAGTTTGCCTAATGTGCCTTTGGTGGGAGTTCAGGGTTGCGTTAATTACAATCCGACGCTTCTCAGGAGACAGATGGGGTTTGCTGTAGAGGGTCCTCCTCTCGGACGAGAGATTCAGGAGTCCTTCTATTTCCCGATTGATGGTAACCAGACCAAGCTGAGGCAGATATTGGATGAGTGGCGTGATATTCAGAGGAAGGGTAAGGTTCCTTATGGTAAAGTCAACAGTCGGTATTTTCCTTTATTTGAGGATTGGTTGCGGAAGAGGATAGAGCTCACATTCTTACCATTTCCTGGAGGTGATCCTGTGTGTCCTATGATTGAGGGTCCAAGTTCTTCTGTCAGTATGGAAGAGTTCCTTGAGATGAAGAGGGCCAGAGACCAGTTACTTGCAGAGAGGGCTGAATTGGAAAGAAGTGTTGCTCGGTTTCAGACAGCTAATCAGGAGCTCAGAGTGAAGAGGGAAGATCAAGACAAGCGACATGCCTTGGAAGCGAAGCGTTTTGAGATGGATACGGCCTATTATGGGAAGATCAGCCAAGCCTTGGCATCGTCCAACAGGGAGCATGACATCACCAAAGAGAGATTGGCTAGAGCTTCAAAGGTCATTGAAGATGAGAAGCGGAGGCAAATCCTCGTGAGGGATCAAAGAGATGCTAGAGCCAGAGTCCTTGCTGCAGAGTGGGAAGCGGAGAAAGCAAAGATCATCGCCGAGAGGGATCATTATATGGCTGAGAGAGACCACTACTTCAGGCAGATGAAGATTCATCAGAAGGAAGTGGGGAGACTGCAGCAGGAGAACACTAAGCTCAGGTTCGCCGCAGAGTTCGTGAGGATGGAAGATGAGATAGGGCCATCTGTGGGACCCTCATCCGGATAGATCTTTCATTTGTTGTGGATTACCGTCAGGCTTGTTGACGGAATTCTACTTGCTTGTATTTCTTTTCTGATTCGGGAGGATTGTATTCGAATTTTATCTGGTTTGATGTATGACTATGGCACTGTTTGTGCAATTTCTGTTATGTGATGGTGATTTTTCATTCAGGGATTGATCTTCAAGCTTTATTTGCTTTACCGTACGCACTCGCACAAGCACACACATGGTTGGGGGTATCATGCTGAATCACATATCTCCGATCTGCACGATGAAATCAAATGCTGAATGTCAGAATATTGATGCCGAATTATTATTTGTCTCAATGATGCCAGGATCGAGAGACAAAGTGTTCTTCATATGGATAGACACTGCAATCATGCATTGATCATAATAACCTGTGTTTTATTTTGCAGGTATCTGTTGCTAACGTGCTTGATTGTTTCAGGAATCATTGCTCGTGCTCGCAGAACTGTACCTTTGCACTCAACACGCCCTCACAGATACTACACCACGCGCAATACTCCCAGACTCATGGATCTTCCCAACGCAGATATGCTTGAGTTGAAGGATAAAATGAACGAGCTGATCAACATAATGCAAGATGGTGGAAAGAGGACCATTGTTGGTATTGTGAATAATGCTGGCAGACAAAGTTGAAAAGCTCGAGCGGGCTTCTGCGGCAAACAGCGGAGTTAACCTGGATGGAGTCTCCAACCAGGGGCAGGGGTCTCGAGATGGTGGAAAGAGGACCACTGTTGGTATTGTGAATAATGCTGGTGGGTTCGGTGGTGCTGGTGGCCAACCGGGGCAGAATCAGAAAGACAATTTTGTGCCTCCTTTCTATGGATTCGATGAAGACCAGGAGGAAGACAGGGAGGCTGACCAATTCTCAATGCAGAATGAACCGTTTGTTCCCTACAGTGCTCCGCCTCAGAACAAGGAGATTCAGCTGCTGGCTGAAAAGATTAAAGTGTTGGAAAGTTATGCCACTCCCGGGGTGGTGAACATGTCCAATATGGGGCTGGTTGAGGGGATCGTGATCCCACAAAAGTTTAAGGCGCCCACATTCGACAGATACAACGGGAGTTCTTGCCCAGAGACTCACCTTCAAGCCTTCGTCCGCAAGATATCTGCATATACCATGGACCAGAAGCTGTGGATGTACTTTTTCCAGGACAGCCTGTCCGGAGGCTCCCTGGAATGGTATACTAAACTCAAATCTTCTGACGTTAAGAACTGGCAGGATCTTGGGGATGCGTTCTTCAAGCAGTATCAGTTTAACGCTGACATGGCTCCGAGCCGTACCCAGCTGCAGGGTATGTCTCAGAAGCATAATGAAGGATTTAAAGAGTATGCTCAGCGGTGGAGAGAACTGGCTGCGAGAGTTCAACCTCCTCTTGTTGATAGAGAAATGTCTGACTTGTTTATGGGGACCCTGCAGGGGCCGTTTGCTGAGAGAATGGTTGGTTGTCTGGTGACCAACTTTTCTGATATTATGGTAGCAGGGGAGAGGATAGAGAGCTGGCTGAAGCTCGGAAAAATCCAGGGTACTGCTTCTGCGTCTTCTTCAGGGTCTAAGAAGCCATTTGGTAACAATGGTGGGCAGAGGAAGAAAGAGGGAGACACCAGTGCAGTGTATTCACAACGTGGACCCAGTAGGGACCATTACTTCCAGCACAATGCTGCGGTAACCATTCCTGCTGAGTCTCAGCCTGCACAACCGCAACAGCAGCAACAACAACAACAAAGACAACCTTTTCAACAGAGGCCGCAGAGGGCCGGGTACCAGGTCAGGGGCCGGATGAATGACAGGCAGTTTGATAGGCCGCCTGTAACTTACTCCTTTCTGTTGAAGAAACTGCAAGACCTCGGGTTGGTACAATTGAGGACGCTGGCACCTTTGAGACCTGATCAAAGGCCAGCTAGTTATAATGAGAACGCGAAATGCGAATTCCATTCGGGTGCTCCCGGACACAATGTTGAGGACTGCAAAGCTTTTAAGCACGTAGTCCAGGACCTGGTGGATTCGAAAGCGATCAACTTTGCACCATCTCCCAACGTTAATGCTAATCCCATGCCTGCGCATGGTCAAAGGGGGGTGAATGCCATTTCTTCAGAGGACCGCGTTGGGCTGTATACGGTGAATCAGTTGAGGACTCCTTTGGCTGAGGTAAAGAGACAGTTGTTGTTGAATGAGGTCAACCCAGGCTGTGGCGTTGATTGTGTCGAATGCCGCGTTGTTCAGAATGGGTGTTCGTTGTTGAGGAAGACTGTTCAGAGTCTAATTGACGAGGGGATTATCTCGATTGAGAGGGCTGGATTAGAGAAGGAGGAAATCTCCACCATAACAATATACTTCGACCCGGTGGATTTGTCGAACCTTGTTGAAGCGGCTCCAGTTACCATCACGGTACCTGGGCCAATTCCCTACGACAAAGATGATGCCGTGCCGTGGCATTATGGTGGAGAAGTTTATTGTAATGGGGAGAAGATAGAAGAGCAATCTGCAAGTGAAACCACCGTGCTAAAGGTGGATAATGCCGGTACCAGCGGTTTCACTCGCAGTGGTAGACTATTTGCTCCTGATGCGTTGAGGAGAGGAGAAGAAGAAAAAGATAAAAAAGAAAAGGCCGAGGCTTTAGCCAGGGCAAAAGGAAAGGCTGTGGTTGGTGATGATACTCCTGTGGTGACACCGGCGCCTGCGGGGTCGGATGATAAACTTGATGATGATGCTGAAGAATTTCTGAGAATCATCAAGAAGTCAGAGTATAAATTGGTGGACCATCTGCAGCAGACTCCTTCCAAAATTTCCATTCTATCTTTGCTGCTGAGCTTTGAGGGGCATAGGGAAGCTTTGCTGAAAATTCTGAAGAAGGCTTATGTTCCTCAAGAGATAACAATCAACCAATTGGAGACCGTGGTGTCCAATGTTCATGCCAGTCATGGGTTGGGTTTCACAGATATGGACCTAACAGTGGACGGAAGGAATCATAATAGGGCTCTACACATTGCTATGGAATGCAAAGGAGCTGTGCTTTCGCATGTGCTGGTTGATACCGGCTCCTCCTTAAATGTGTTGCCAAAGAAGGCCTTGGCTAAACTGAACTGCGATGGGCTGATTTTGACCCCGACAGATTTGATTGTGCGGGCTTTTGATGGGTCGAAGCGGGCCGTATTCGGGGAGGTAGAGCTGCTAGTGAAGATTGGGCCTGAGGTGTTCAAGTCAACATTCTATGTCATGGATATTCAGCCGGCATACAGTTGCCTGTTGGGTCGCCCATGGATCCATGCTGCTGGGGCAGTAACATCGACTTTGCACCAGAAATTAAAATACATCTGGGAAGGTCAAGTCGTCACGGTTTGTGGAGAGGAGGACATATTTGTCAGCCACCTGTCCTCTTTCAAATATGTGGAGATGGATGGTGAAATCTGGGAAACGCCAAGTCAAGCATTTGAAACCATCAAAGTGGAGAATGCTCTTTTTGCGAAAGAGGAAGAGAAACCATCCATTGCTTCCTACAAGCAGGCTGCTGAGGTGGTAAAGAATGGAGAGGCTCCTGGTTGGGGCAGAATGATGGAGGTCCCTGCAAAGAAGGACCGATTCGGTGTAGGGTACCAGCCTGGCAGAGGCTCGTCTGGACAAGGAAGAGGACGTCGTATGTCAGTAACCTTCACAAGCGCCGGAATGCTGGATCCGGATCACATCTGCATGATGGGTGAAGATACTGATAGCGACTGCGACATGGACCAATGGATAAAGCCGTGCACACCAGGGATGGGAATCCAGAACTGGAAGGCCGAAGAGATCATCCGGGTCACTCTCCTTGAAGAGTAATATTTTTCTTGTTTTAGTCTTATATGCATGAAAGCCATACGTGTTGCCCGACACGTAATGGTTCATTGTAAGGGCCTCCTCATGTTCATAATTTGCAAATTCGCATCGTTAATAAAAGGATGTTTTTCAATTAAAAGCGGTGTTCCCTGTTTTTCATTTATTTTTGCAGTTTAAAAATAAAAAACAAAATAAAAATGGCAATGTTTTCATTTTTTTCTTTTTCAATTTTTCTCACACCGGTTCTAAAGCAATGCATGAATCAACATTCATGCAGATGCGATTCTTTTCCGGATCTCATTGATAACAATCCTGTTACACTCTCGTATGACTTCGACAATCCAATCTATCTTGCTGAAGAAGAAGATGAAGAAGATTGTGAACTGCCAGGGGAATTAGCCAGGTTGTTGAAACAAGAGGAGAAGGTGATTCAGCCGCATGAAGAGCCGATTGAGGTCGTAAATCTGGGTACCGACGAGGTCAAGAAAGAGGTGAAAATTAGGGCTGCTTTGGAGGAAAGTGTCAAGAGCAGATTGGTAGTATTGTTGAAAGAATATGTCGACATCTTTGCCTGGTCTTATCAAGATATGCCAGGATTAGATACCGATATTGTTGTGCAAAAGCTACCGTTGAGAGCAGATTGTCCTCCAGTGAAGCAGAAATTGCGCAGAACTCGACCTGACATGGCGATGAAAATCAAAGAGGAAGTGCAGAAGCAGTGGGATGCTGGTTTCCTTGCTGTCACTAATTATCCGCCATGGGTTGCGAACATTGTGCCAGTCCCGAAGAAGGATGGGAAGGTGAGGATGTGTGTGGACTACCGAGATCTGAATAGGGCTAGTCCGAAGGATGACTTTCCGTTACCTCACATCGATGTGTTGGTAGACAATACAGCTCAATTCTCGGTGTTTTCCTTCATGGATGGCTTTTCTGGCTATAATCAAATTAAAATGTCGCCTGATGATATGGAGAAAACAACGTTCATTACACCGTGGGGTACCTTTTGTTACAAGGTGATGCCATTTGGTCTCAAGAACGCCGGTGCTACTTATCAGAGGGCCATGGTGACTTTGTTTCATGATATGATTCATCATGAAATTGAATGCTATGTTGATGACATGATAGCAAAGTCCCAAGCAGAAGAGGGGCATTTGGTAGATCTGGCCAAGTTGTTTGACCGGCTGAGACAGTTCAGACTGAGGTTGAATCCGAACAAGTGCACATTCGGAGTGCGGTCCGGTAAATTGCTGGGGTTCATTGTAAGTGAGAAAGGAATCGAGGTTGATCCTGCAAAAGTAAAAGCAATAAGAGAAATGCCTGAACCGAGAACAAAGAAAGAGGTTCGTGGTTTCTTAGGTAGATTGAACTACATTTCACGGTTCATATCTCATCTAACAGCCACGTGTGAACCGATATTCAAATTGTTGAAAAAAGATCAAACGGTCAGGTGGAATAATGATTGCCAAGCGGCATTTGAAAAAATAAAAGAGTATTTGCAGGAGCCTCCGATTCTGATGCCTCCTGTGGAGGGGAGACCGTTAATTCTGTACCTGACAGTCCTCGAGGGGTCTATGGGGTGTGTATTGGGGCAACATGACGAGTCTGGTCGAAAAGAGCATGCCATATACTATCTTAGCAAAAAGTTTACCGACTGTGAAATAAGATATTCACTGCTCGAGAAAACTTGCTGTGCTTTGGTCTGGGCTGCTCGCCGACTGAGGCAGTACATGCTGGTTCATACCACTTTATTGATTTCCAAGATGGATCCAATCAAGTACATTTTCGAGAAGCCAGCATTGACCGGACGGGTTGCGAGGTGGCAAATGATTTTGACAGAATATGATATTCAGTATACCTCTCAGAAAGCGATCAAGGGGAGTGTATTGTCCGATTACCTCGCCCAGCAACCCATTGATGATTATCAACCGATGAAGTTTGAATTCCCTGATGAGGACATCATGTTTCTCAAATCGAAAGATTGTGAGGAACCGATCCCGGAGGAGGGGCCTGACCCTGAATCCGAATGGATTCTGATGTTTGATGGGGCCGTTAACGTGAATGGAAGCGGTGTTGGTGCTGTTTTGGTTACGCCGAAAGGATCCCATATTCCTTTTGCTGCCCGGCTAACATTTGAGTGCACCAACAACGTGGCTGAATACGAAGCGTGCATATTGGGGATTGAAGAGGCGATTGATTTGAGGATCAAGAACCTTGTCATCTATGGAGATTCAGCTCTGGTGATTAATCAGGTTAACGGAAAATGGTATACTCATCAATCTCATTTAGTGCCGTATCGGGATTATACGAGGAGATTGTTGACGTTTTTCACCAAGGTGAAGATGCATCATGTGCCCAGAGAGGAGAATCCTTTGGCAGATGCTTTGGCTACTCTGGCTGCCTTGATTAAGGTGCAGAGGTGGAATCAGTTCCCCAGGGTTGAAGTAGGTCGTCTGGATAGACCGGCTTATGTGTTTGCTGTTGATACAGCGCCTGATGACGAGAAGCCGTGGTATTATGATATCAAGCGCTATCTGGAGACTCAAGAGTATCCCGAGGGAGCATCAAAGAAGGATAGAAAGACTCTGCGGAGGTTAGCCATGGTGTTTTATCTGAACAAGGATGGGGTTTTGTACAAAAGGAATTTTGATTGGGTCTTGCTCAGGTGTGTTGATGATAGAGAAGCAAGCCAATTGATGAAAGAGGTTCATGAGGGATCGTTCGGTACCCATGCCAGTGGGAATGCAATGGTGAAGAAGCTGCTGAGGGCAGGTTATTATTGGATGACAATGGAGGCCCAATGTTTCAATTTCGTGCGGAAGTGTCATAAATGTCAGATTTATGCTGATAAGGTGCACGTACCTCCAAATCCGTTGAGTTTAATGTCGTCTCCGTGGCCGTTTGCTATGTGGGGCATTGATATGATTGGAAAGATAGAGCCTACAGCTTCGAATGGGCACAGATTCATATTAGTGGCTATCGATTACTTTACCAAGTGGGTTGAAGCAGCCTCTTATACGAATGTGACGAAGCAGGTCGTTGCCAGGTTTCTCAAGAGAGACATCATTTGCAGATATGGGGTTCCCGAGAGAATCATTACTGATAATGGTTCTAATTTGAACAATAAGATGATGGCAGAACTGTGTCGGGAATTCAAGATTGAGCATCACAATTCTTCTCCCTATCGTCCGAAGATGAATGGGGCGGTTGAGGCAGCCAACAAGAATATAAAGAAGATTGTGCAAAAAATGGTGGTAACCTATAAAGACTGGCATGAGATGTTGCCGTTTGCGTTGCATGGGTATCGAACGTCGGTACGTACATCTACTGGGGCAACTCCTTTCTCATTGGTATATGGAATGGAGGCGGTATTACCTGTTGAGGTTCAGATTCCCTCGTTGAGAGTCCTGATGGACGTAAAATTGCAAGAGGCCGAATGGGTAAGGACCCGGTACGAAGAGTTGAGCCTGATAGAGGAAAAGAGGCTGGCAACCATCTGTCATGGGCAGTTATACCAGTAGAGGATGAAGCGTGCTTTTGATAAAAAGGTACGACCTCGGGTGTATCACGTAGGTGATATGGTGCTGAAAAGGATCCTTCCTCCTCAAAACGATCGAAGGGGCAAATGGACACCGAATTATGAAGGTCCATTCGTGGTCAAGAAGGTTTTCTCTGGCGGAGCCTTGTTGCTAACGACCATGGATGGCGAAGATTTCCCATCCCCTGTGAATGCGGACGCAGTTAAAAAATACTTCGTATAAATTGACCCGCTGGACGAAAAGAAGAAAATAGTCCAGGCAAAAATGGGCATCCCGGCGAACCAAAAACAGAAAGAAAGGTTCGGGCAAAAATTAGGGATATGAAAAGAAAAAATTGTACACCCGGCAAGTCGAAAACCTGAAAAGGCGGCTTGGGCAAAAAAGGGTATCCCGGTGGACTGAAAACCCGAAAGGGCGGTCCAGGCAAAAGAGGGATTGAAACGAATAACTGCGTCCAGCATGATCGTTTGCTTTGGTTAAAGCATCATGGACAATACCCGGTAGGGATCAATCAGAAGCGTCTTGTTCAGAAGGCAGAAAGCGGAGAGTCTGAGGACATATGGGGTGTAACCGAGTTGGAACTCGATGAGATCACGGGTTTCACATTGCCATTAGGATAGATTTTTTCCTTTTGAGCGCGATTACCTCTTTTCAGGAATTGCTTCCTTTGTATTGCTCAATTTGAGCCACACTTTTCAATCAATAAAATGCATATTCAGTCAAATAATTCTGTTTTTGTTTTTCATTACTGCTTTGATTGCAAAAACATCCGGATATTTTTGATAAAGAATCTTGCATTTTAACATATACAGGTTCCTTCCAATGCATGTTTATAAGATTGAAGCTTGAAATCTTATTCGGAAGGTTGAGTGACCCAAGTGTTGAAATCTTGACACGCCTGGGGCACGGTTTTATCTAACGATCTGTTTTGCAGGAACTGTTAGGTATTTTCACTCACTTGCAGGATGTGATGTGGAAGCTTTGTAACGGATCCCCAGAGAGTTCGATCAGGAACAAATGAATAGGAAAGAATGACGAAGACGTTGAGACGTACGATGATCCTTGATGATAATCAAGAAGACTCTTCAAAGTCGGAAGGTTGGAAAGTTTGTAAAATTCCCCGCAGGGTCCGATCAGGGACGAGTGTATGAAGAAAGGACGGAGAGACGACGAGACGTCCGACGACCTTTGGAATTAATCAAGAAGACTCTTCAAAGTCGGAAAATTGAAATTTATGTACAATTCCCAGGAGTACGTCTCGTCGGGCGCGGCGCGACTTGGAATACAAGATGATGGAGCAGAAAAGTCCAGATAAGTCTGGGAGTTCTCAAAATTGGAAAGCTGATATAGGAGTTGGATATGAATACCAGGGTTCGACGAGTCGATGGGTGTGCAGTACCGACTTTTCTCATTTCCCAGCGAGGTCCCCAAGCAGAGTTATAGGACCAACTTCCCAGAAGATTCCAGATCTGTGAGTTCCCCAGCCGAGTCAGGATGGTTATCCCGGCGGGTTCAAAACGTTATTTCCTCAGCAGCCAGGCCTGAAGGTTGCTATTCCCCGAGTGGAGCGGGTTTCAATGAAATATATCTCCAGCAGTGTTCATCCTACCAGTGGATCGGACGAGTTTCCGTAGCAGACGGCCATCTGTATCCCCAGCCGAGTGCATCCTACATGTGGATTGGATGGGACTTCCCCAGCGGAGTAGTATTCGTTCCCCTAGAAGGGTCAGGATGGTTATCCCCAGCAAGGTTGCAAATCGGTGCTTTCCCCAATCGCCAGGTCTGAAGGTGGCTATTTCCCCAGCAGGGCTATCTGAGAGCATCTCCCCAGTGAAGTTGCCAGGTATATGTGAGGGTTTCTCAAAGCGGAGTCGGGATCGATATCCTCAGCAAGTCAGAGACTGTCGTATCCCCACAGAGTGTTGGTGGTTCTATTCCCCAGCAGTCCCAAACGGATAGGGTGCAAAGGAGGTTCTTCCCCAGCAAGGGTTACCTTTTGCCCAGCAGCAGCGCTATTCCCCAGCAGGGTGGAGATCGGAGTATTGACGAGTTCCTCAACAGAGTGTCTCGTTCTCCCCAGGAGAGTCCCTGGAGGGGGATACTTTTTATGCATTCATCATGTAAAATAGCATAGCATATTGCCTAGAAAAATAAATCGCGTAGCATTTCCATAATTATGGAGCATTACATAGAAAAAGTCATTCATCATTGCAAGCATAAGCTAGTCTCAGACCGTGGTTATCGTTTGAGAAGTGGTTTTGCCCAAAGGTGAAGGTGTTACTCCGAGGAGTTCAGCATTATGATGGTTTTAATCAAAGGTGTTCCCCAGTAATGCGATACTGGAAGCAGAATTTCTGTCGAACAAAGATGGGAATGTTAATCAAGAAGTGGCATTCAGGCCAAGTTTCCGATTTTCAGATCGAAGAAGTTTCCGACGATCAGGTTGAAGTACTTTTTCCGGTGTTCAGACCAAAGTGGTAGTCAGACCAGTTTTCCGGTGATCAGACCGAGGCGGTATCCAGACCGAAGCGGCGTTCAGGCCGAAGTTCCGATTTTCAGATCGAAGAAGCTTCCGACATTTAGATCGATGTAGCTTGTGGCAGTCAGGCCAGCTTTCCGGTATCCAGACCGAAGTGGTAGTCAGACCAGTTTTCCGGTGTTCAGACCGAGGCGGTATCCAGACCGAGGCGGCAGTCAGGCCAATTTTCCGGTGTCCAGACCGAAGTGGTGTTCAGGCCAAGAAAATGAAAAAAGAAGAGAAAAATTTTGGGGTTCAAGAAAACAAAAAAAAGAGAGAATAAATCCCCAGTGGATGTTCGGTATTCAGGCCGACTTTCTCCGTTCCCGACGGATTTCTTGTTTCAGAGGTTGTTTCTTCGCCGATTCTGACGGGCGTTGTTAATTATTTTCCCATCAGAGTGCAAATTGTTCGTCTGTTCTTGGTATTCAATCACTCTTCATCCTGATCATCTGAAAGCCGAGGCTATTCATATCGACAGGTTCACAGTGGATTGAATAGGGGCAGCTGTAACACCTCAAAATTTGCCCTCCTCTCTGGGGACTAGCTAATCATATTGCATTACATTTTTAGGTCATTAGGCATTGCATATTGCATATCATGTGGTTACATTGTGCAAGCCATCCTCACAAGTCTTGATCAGGAGATGAGGAAGACAAAGTGCAAGCTAGGGTTTCATTGGACTGGTCATTGATCATCTGAGGATGTACAAGTTCAAATTAGGGTTTCATCATTCTCAAAGGACATTGGTCTTCATCTTGATTGAAATGATACATCATCATCATCATGGTTGGATTTCATCAAGTGTTGAAGCTGATTCCTTGAGATTAGGGTTTTGACCTCTGGTCAACCCTAATCAGTTGCATTGGGCCAATCAGGGTTTGTGCAGGAGATGGGGTCTATGATGGATATGAGGATCATAATATGATTTTATTGAGCTTATTGAGGCTAGGGTTTCATCCTTGAGCCATTTCATCAGAAGATTGGGGTTCAATTGGATCAATGCATTGCCAGATTCATCTATCAGCTAAAAAGTCAACTGTGGTCAACTGTGCTTGATTTAATGGATTTGGAGGTGGGAGAGAGTTGGATGCACTTCATTCATGTTGGAACAAGTGTTATTTGACATGGCAAAGCTCAAGAAGGAAGAAAATCAAGTCAGGACAAAAGTTGCCAAAAATAGAAAGTGACTTGTAATAGAAGTTTCCAAAAATGGAAAGTTTTTGACCTCAAGGCCACGTGTCCAAAAAAGCTTCAAATGGAAATTTGTTCAACATGAAAGTTGTAGATCTTGGTCTCACCTTTCCAAAAAGTCCAAGAACTTGAAAATCCCATGTATGGTTGGCAAGTTATGGTCCAGTCAATTTCAAAATGACCCATAATCAGAAGGGCATAACTTCCACATGGAGTGTCCAAATGGGATGATCTTGTTATGCACAAACTCCATTTGACATGTACTTTCATGGTGCATAATTGGAATTCTTCAAAAGTGGTCAATGCAAAAAGTCAAATTTCAACTGTACAGTTAAAAGTCCAGGGGCAAAATTGTCCAACTTGTGAAATAATGTGAATTTTTGAATGGGGATTTTTGCAACACCTCACAAATGCTATTTGGAAATTGTTGGAATGCTCATAATATGCCAAGGCCTTGTGGTTTGAGAATTGACTTTTGAAATGAACTTGAAAAAATGAACAATTAGCCATCACATAGTGAATTTCCAAAATACACATCCAATCAATATGGGACAAGTTGCAACAGCTCACACATGTCATTTTGAGAGTGTGTGAGCTGTCAATGAGCTGTCATTGGCTGGCATATGAAAGTACTATTTTGCCCTTGCTTAAGGAAAATGCAATTTTGCTAATTACATGGAATTGTGCTAATTCATGATTAAGTGTGGATTAATTGGAGGTACTTAAGCTTAATCATAACTAACTTCTAACAGAATCAACATTTCACAAATCACAATCCATTTTTCCCTCCAAATTCATCACATTCTCTCAAGAACACAAAAGCAAAAAATCCAAAAATCTCTTCCAATTCTCCATCAATTCGAGATTTTCTTCTTGATCCAAGCTCCAATCATCATCTTCTTCTACTGTTTTTGGAAATCAACATCGAGAGCCTCACCATTCGCAACTGTCCAAGTGAAGCTCGATTATGGTGAATTGGAATTTCTTCTTCTAGAAGCTACATTGAATCGAGCCAAGCATTCTAGTCAACTTCTTGAGCTTTGTTCTTCATCTGTTTTGGATCTACATGCCTTGAAACATCACGATTCCTCACTGCCATTTCCAGGTGCTTGTAAATTGAATCTCATGAATTGATTAATTGTTGTATGCGTATCGTAGTATGTTTCATGTAGAATTCAATGCTACCTTTGGTTTGTAAAATGGATGATCATAGGATAAGTTATGTTGATTAGAAGTTAGGATGTGAAACCCTAAGTTGCTCGATTCAGGAGATTTAGGAACATTTAGACAAAATCGTGATCATATTTGGATTCCTGACACTTAGACCGTTCCAACGCATATCCGTTTGTAGATTTTGGTTGAGTTTAAGTGTTCATGTGTTCTTCCCTATTTCTGGAAAATCCGTTGATGAAGATGATAGATTTCTGGAAAATGTTTGTGTTTGATCCGTCTCAATGCATGGCCGCGTTTGAATCTTGTTTAGCGCCAGATTTTGACTAATCACGTGCCTACACCAAATTAATGAAACGACAGAGTTTAGGGACCGGACCTGGAAAATTACCAAACTGCCATTAATCTATTTAATTAATTAATAATAATTCAAATAATTATTAAAAAATCACATAAACCTTAAAAAATTCATAAATAATTATTGGAAGGTCACAAAAATATGAGGATTTTTTCTACAGCTTCCATTTTGTCTCTAGTTTTTTATGAGTATGATTTTGCAAGTTGTGCATGATGGAAATTTGGTTTGACCTAGGGTTGTTTGACTTGTATGCATTTTTGACATGTTCTACCATTTCCATTGTGAAATTCTCATGCCTTAAGAGAAATGTTTGAAATTTTTTGAGCTTATTGTAGACATGTTGCTGGTGATTTACATGTAAAGTTTGGGAATTTTGGATACCTGTGGAGTGAGATATGATTTTTGGAACTTAGGTGTGACAATTTGTGTCACACCTAATTAGGGCAACTTCATGAAATTATTTGCCTAGCCTATACTTGTTAGAATGGATTGAAATTTTTCATGGATGTTTATGGACATGTTGAGATGCTATGTGAATTTTCTGGATTTTTATGTGGCATTTTCAATTTGATTGGTATTTTTCATCTCTGTTGGTCAAATATGCAAGTTCATGTGACACATGTTTGTAAATTGAATGTAAAATGCTCATATGGTTTTGGATAAGCATGAAATTTGGTATGATGGTTGTAGACACATTGTAGGACCTCCCTGTTTTGGTCCCATTCATTTCTTAAATGTTTTCATTGACTTATGAATTTTTGAAGTGAATGCATGTGTTGATGTTATGGTTTGGCTCATATACTTGTGTCTGTTTTTCTTGATTTAATTCCCATGGTTCCACTAGTCCAAATTGCATGAAAATTGGTGTGCCACTAGTTGGATATGTTCTGTTTAGGATATAATTTTTGTGGAATTTATTGACCTGTTTTGATATTTTTTTGAATGAAATAATTCTGTTTGGACTTTTGATGTTGTATTTGACTTAATTTGAGTTGTTTTGGTCATGGATTGATATTGGTAAATGATATGAACATGGGGTCAATTGCCTTGGCTTTCTATTTGTGTTAATTTGATTTTGGTTGAACATTGCTTGCTGTTTAGAACTTTTTCCCCCATTTGGACCCTAGGCTTGGCCTAGTGGTCCGGTTTCTCACTTTTGCTTGATTTTTCAGGATGAAATGCATAATGCTTAAGGAGAATGCCTCAAGTGGATTAAATTGACATTGCTTGATGTTGAGAACTAACATGAATTTGTTTTGTAGGTTGTGAAGCTTAAGCTTGAGCTTATAGCTTGCCTTGTTGTGTGTTATCTGTATAGGCTGACTGATTTACATTTGTTGTTTATGATTGTCTGTCTGAGCACTGATGATACTTGATTGTTTTCAGGTACATTTAGTCGCTTCTAGTTCTTTTAAGAACTTGCTTGCTAGCTGCTGCTTGGTTGTGTAGACCATTTGAGGTAGGTCCTCTTGACTTCATGTAGTCTGGGAGACCCGGCCTGTTACTTGGCCGGGCAATTGTCTGAAGTCCCCCTTTCGGGGCAATGTTTGTGATTGTTTACATTTGTGCCAAGCAGGTGAAAGCCCTCTATGAGGCAATTGGTGGAAGTTAGGGATATGCAATCTGTCCCCCACTATTCCGTGAGTCTTCTCCTTGCTCCCATTACATGGTTGTAGCATTGAGACACAAACCCAAGATCTCGTGATGTTGCACCATCGAGTCAGAGTCTTCGAAGCGTAGAAGGGTCCCTCCATTCTGGACCCACGCTCTTTTGTCTGATGCTCTCCCTGGTCAGGGATAAGAGCTGTGAGGTCTCATCCTCACTTCACCTATCATCTGCTTCACCTTAGCCTCGTAATGGCAAGGTTAAGAGCGCCAAATAACCCTTGTACAGACGACTTGCTCCGGCAGTCAAACCCATTGTTTGAGCCGCTTGATTTGGTTATAGTGGGTGCTATATGAATATTTGCTTGAAATGCTTGTTTTGATCTGTTGATGCTTGTATGTTTGTATGCGTGCTTTCTTCCTGGATAGGAATAACTCACTTCCTGTGTGAGATAGGTAGAAACCTGAACGTAGGGTCACTGATGCATGACAACACTAGGCTCGAGTACAGCTCCCTGGTAGTGCGTCTTTCCCCCGGTTTCTGGCTGAAATCTTTTTCCCTTTAAGGGGAACTACATCGCCCTGATCCTCGTTCCAGACGAGGTATGTAGGCAGGAGGTCGTGCGAGACCTCTCCGGGCAACCTTTTTTCCTTTTTTGCGTGCGTTGTTTGTTCTGATTTGGTGTTTTGGTTCGGATGCCGACGTAAGCCCAGTGATTGGCTGTCGGGCTCCAAGTTTGCCATTTTGTGTCAGTTGGTTCGGATGCCGACGTAAGCCCAGTAATTGGCTGTCGGGCTCCATGTTTACCTGTGTGTTTGTTTGCTTGTTTGGCGTGCGTAGGCCGAACTACGGCGGCTCTGATTCTCGTTCCAGACGAGATACGTAGGCATAAGGTGCGATGCCTTATCGAGCCCCTTCCTCCTAACCCCACCTGTGTTGTCATCTTAGCGTGTGTGTATGATGTGATGTTTGTCTGTTTATTTAGCAACCTATTCTTTCTAAAACGTGGATCCCGTCGAGTACGACGGACGTGAGGGGTGCTAATACCTTCCCCTCACGTAACCGACTCCCTTACCCTTTCTCTTTGGTCGCGAGACCATGTCTTTCCAGGTTTCTCTGAGCGTTTCCTTTCCCTATCTTGGGATAAATAATGCGCAGTGGCGGCTCTGTTTGTTGTTTTTATTTGAGTCTCGCCGGTTGTTTTTTCGCGGATGCGACAGCTGTATCTGATGATGTCTGTATATGTTGTACTTGCAATAAATGTCTGGGATGGGCTTACAGATGCCATCGTTAGGAGGATATCGGAGTGTTGTCAGAATGAATGTTCCCATGAATTGTATCTGAAATACGTATCCGAACTTTGTACATAATTGATAAAGGTGTCTGTCTGAATGAACCTTTATTTTGACTGTATTCGGAGCGGAGGAGCGGCCTTCAGGGTTTCTGTGCCAGGGTTTCCGTCCGTTTCCGTCCGTCTTGGTCTGTTCGGGTCTGTCCGAGTCCGTGGCTGAGGTGCCTGGTATTTATAGTGAGGGTGGTGACCTAGTGGGCTCAGACTGAAGCCCGAAAATTATAAGTTCGCCAACTTCGCTAGGCGAACATGCAGCGAAGATTCGCTAGGCGAAGGATTTGCTCGCCTAGCGAGCATGCAATTCATGACCTAATGGGCTCAGCATGAAGCCCACCAATTTTGACATTCGGAGGCTTCGCTAGGCGAAGGAGTTGCTCGCCTAGCGAGCGGGCTAGTTTGGGCCATTTCTGGATTGGGCCTGTTGTAGCTGGGCTTTTGTTCCTTTAAGATCAGTGCCTTGCCAAATAAGTTAGAGCCTTTAGAAATCCTTTGAAATGTTAACGGGCAAATTTTGGGGTATGACAGTATGTCATTATCTTAAACTCGTAAGTGTTTCCTTTTATTTGTTACTATCATAATGTGACACTCGCATTACATCTAAAAAAACTTTAAACATACATTCAAAAAAATATGTATTTTTGCATACCCATGCATTTTCATGCATTCGTATACATACACATACATTTGCATATCCTTTCCGCTTTCGCCTCTATCCAACCGTCATCCAGCTAGAAAGTCTCTCGATGCTTGCAAATGAACTTTCAACATGTCTTAAGAAACTATGAAGGGACTCAAGAGGGACAAGTACCATTTTAGAGAGAAGGTGACCATTTGCCTTGCAAGCCACTAGCATACCCAATACCTCAAATACAACCTTGGATGATGTTGATGAAGGAGAAGAGCGATCCAATACGCAACGGAATTTAAAAATTCTCCTTTAGTGATCCTTACGAATGGGCATGATCAGTGATAGAATCGTTACCTTTTGTGGCGATTGTAACTTTTGATGCAGATCTACGGAGCGATCACGAACGTTAAACAATGACAATGCCTCTACTCAGTCCACACGAACGGATTCCTTCAATCTCGATGTTAGCTGCTACGAATGAAGGCTTTGAGTGAGAGAGAGAGAGAGAGAAACATAATAAAGAAAAAGCATTTTATTATTAATAAATAATTTGATACAAGTACCAAAAGTATTGGCATCTAGGGCTTAAACCAACAATCTCCCACTAGCACTAGAGCCAATCAGGCATACCCCTAATGCCCATAGATCTAGTATGGCCATCATGCTTCTGTTGCGCAAGAGGCTTTGTCAGTGGGTCAGCAATATTGTCAAGTGTAGGTACTCTGCATATTTTCACGTCTCATCTATCTATTATCTCTCGAATGAGGTGATAACGCCTAAGTATGTGTTTGGATCGTTGGTGAGATCTAGGTTCCTTAGCTTGTGCGATAGCACCATTGTTATCACAATAGAGACCAATGGGATCCACAATGCTAGGAACTATGCCAAGTTCACTAATGAACTTTTTGATCCAAACAGCTTCCTTTGCTGCACCTGAGGCAGCAATATACTCGGCCTCGGTTGTAGAATCAACAACTGTATCTTGCTTTGAACTTTTCCAACTCATAGCGCCACCGTTTAAGCAAAACACATAACCAAATTGCGATCTAAAGTCATCCTTATCTGTTTGGAAGCTAGCATCGGTGTATCCAATTACAACCAGCTCTTCCTGACCTCCATATATCAAGAATGAGTCCTTAGTCCTTCTCAAATACTTAAGGATATTCTTGACAGCTACCCGATGAGCATCACCAGGATCAAATTGGTACCTACTCGTTACACTTAAAGCATACGAGACATCTGGTCGAGTACATAACATGGCATACATGATAGATCCTATTGTAGATGCATATGGAATCTTATTCATGCGATCCCTTTCTTCCTTAGTTGAAGGGGATTGTGTTTTTGATAGACACATGCCATGTTGCATAGGTATGAATCCTTTCTTAGAATCATGCATATTAAAGCGTCTCAGCACTTTGTCTATGTACATGCTCTGACTTAGGTCAAGCAGTTTTTTTGATCTATCTCTATAGATTCTGATTCTTAATATATAGGCTGCTTCACCTAGGTCCTTCATAGAAAAGCATATCCCCAACCAAGACTTTACTTGTTGCAGGGTAGGGACATCGTTTCCAATGAGTAATATGTCATCTACATATAGTACCAGGAAAATGATCATGCTCCCACTAACCTTCTTGTAGACACAAGGCTCATCTTCGTTCTTGATGAATCCATATTGTTTTACTGTTTCATCAAAATGAAGATTCCAGCTTCTGGAAGCTTGCTTCAATCCATAGATTGATCTTTGTAACTTACATATCTTTTAGGCTTCTTCTGGTGTGTCAAATCCTTCAGGTTGTGTCATGTACACATCCTCAAGAAGATTCCCATTAAGGAAGCAATTTTGACATCCATCTGCCATATTTCATAATCATGATATGCAGCGATAGCAAGTAAAATCCGAACAGATTTAAGCATTGCAACTGGTGAAAAGGTTTCATCATAGTCAACCCCATGAATTTGTTTATATCCTTTTGCAACTAGTCTTGCCTTATAGGTATGTACCTTACCATCCATGTCAGTCTTCTTTTTAAAGACCCACTTGCATCCTATAAGGTTAACTCCTACAAGAGGCTCTACCAAGGTCCAAACTTGGTTTGTGTATATGGAATCCATTTCAGATATCATGGCTTCTAGCCACTTCTCAGACTCGGGACCAGTTATGGCCTCTTGGTAGGTCACAGACTCATCTTGATCCATGAGTAACACATCACCTTGATCAGTTATAAGATATCCATATCTCTCAGGTAGGTGACATATCCTGCTTGACCTACGCTGGTCTTGTTCTACTTGAGTAGGTTTCTCTTCCACAACTACTTGTGTTTCCTTCTCTAATTCCTCCATAGGTGTATCAATGCTTTGTGATTCTTTAATTTCTTCAAGCTCTACTTTCCTCCCACTAATTCCTTTGTAAATAAAATCCTTTTCTAGGAAAACTCCAGTTCGAGCGACAAACACTTTGCCCTCAGAAGGATTGTAGAAGTAATACCCTCTTGTTTCTTTAGGAACCCCACAAATAAGCATTTGTCAGATTTGGGCTCAAGCTTAGTTGAAATTTGTCGTTTCACATAAACTTCGCAACCCCAAATCTTCATGTAAGACATATGTGGTTTCTTACCACTCCATATCTCATATGGTGTCTTCTCAACCTTTTTGGATGGAACGCAGTTAAGTGTGTAAGCTGCTGTCAATAGTGTATGTCCCCAAAAGGAGTTTGGAAGATCGGTGTGACTCATCATGGATCGGAACATGTCTAACAGGGTTCGATTTCTTCTCTCAGATACACCATTCCATTGGGGTGTTCCAGAAGGAGTAAGTTGGGATATGATCCCACACTCTTTCAGATGGTCATCAAACTCTAGGCTTAAATACTCACCACCTCGATCTGATCGAAGAGTTTTAATATTCTTACCTAGTTGGTTTTGTACTTCATTCTTGAATTCCTTGAACTTTTCAAAGGACTCTGATTTGTGTTTCATTAAATACACATAACCATATCTACTGAAATCATCAGTAAATGTGATGAAGTACTGAAAACCTCCTCTGGCTGGTATGTTCAGTGGTTCACATACATCAGTATGTATGAGGGCCAAAAGAGCATTAGCTCATTCACTTTTTCCTGTGAATGGAGATTTTGTCATCTTTCCAATTAAACAAGATATGCATGTCTCATATGATTCATAATCAAAAGAGTCCAAGAGTCCATCTTTATGGAGTTTGGAAATGCGTTTCTCATTTATGTGGCCTAATCGACAATGCCAAAGGTAAGTTGGATTTAACTCATTACGTTTCATCCTTTTAGTATTAATGTTATAAATAGGCATTTCAAGATCAAGGACATATAGTCCATTGTTCATTTGTGCAATAGCATAGAATATATCATTCAAATAAATTGAGCAACAATTGTTCTTTATTATAAATGAAAAACTTATCCAAACAAGAAACAAAAATAATATTCCTGCTAATTGCAGGTACATAATAACAGTTCTCTAACTGAATTATTAAACCACTAGGTAAAGTCAATACATAAGTTCCTACGGCTAAAGCAGCAACCTTTGCTCCATTGCCAACTCGTAGGTCAACTTTACCTTTTACCAAATCTCTACTCATTTTTAGCCCCTACACATTGGTACAATTGTGAGAACCGCATCCAGTATCTAATACGCATGATGCAGAAGTAGATAAATTAATTTCAATAACAAAAATACCTGAAGTTGAAGTCTCTACTCCATTCTTCTTATCTTCCAGGTACTTTGGGCAGTTTCTCTTCCAGTGTCCGGTCTTACCGCAATGGAAGTAGGTGCCTTCCTTTGATACGCCTCCACTAGGCTTCAAAGCAACAACATTGGGTTTGGGTTTGGCAACTTCCTTGCCTTTCCCTTTATACCCTGCTTGGTGGGTCTTTTGTTCTGTCTCTTTCCATTTCCGATCATCAGAATGGACTTCCCTTTTGACTTCAGATTTTGCTCAACAGTTCTTAACATGGCTAGCAGTTCAGGAAGAGATTTGCCCATATCATTCATATTGAAATTTAGGACAAATTGACTGAATCTATCTGGCAACGATTGCAAGATCAAATCAGTCGCAAGTTCCTTTCCGAGGGGAAAACCCAACCTCTCAAGGTTTTCCACATACCCAATCATCTTGAGCACATGGGGACCTACAGGGGCTCCCTCAGATAACTTGCCTTGAAAAAGGGCTTTTGAAACTTCAAACCTTTCATGCCTTGCTTGCTCTTGATAGAGCATCTTCAGGTGTTCGATCATATCGAACGCTGCCATGTTCTCATGTTGCTTTTGCAACTCTGAGTTCATGGTAGCTAGCATGAGACCAGCAATTTCATTGGCATCATCGACATGCTTCTTATAAGCATCTCTTTCTGCCTTAGGTGCAGAACTAGGAGGTTCCTCTTCAGGAATAGGTTTCTCCAAGACATACAGCTTTCTATCATGTTTGAGGACAATCCTCAGATTTTGGTGCCAATCCAGAAAATTTGTCCCAGACAATTTTTCCTTGTCAAGGATTGATCGTAAAATGTTGTTAGAGGTGTTTGTTGTCATGGTAATCTACATGAAAATAATGAAAATATAAGTATCAATAACATATTTAATTAGGCCTTTAATTAAATATGCTCCCACTATTTTACTCAAAACAAATGACCCTCACTATTTGATTCGAAAAATCCCGTTGGAAGATTTTCTAGTGGGTCGAGATCCACATTTCACTTTGTTTTAAGTCCGAGTAGGCGGATTACACAAAACTATGTTATTTAGGTAGGAACTCCTTTCAATTGTATCTAATACAACTCTCGAATATTTTAGTTGGGTGAATAACTCCTTATTCCAATCCATCACATGGATCATTTCCAACTCTTGCTTCTAAACATATATAATCTTATTATAATTTGTTTAGTTAAGTTTGACCCATTGTTTTAGCAATTGGATATTACAATTATCCCATCGCACCTTACTAATATAGAACACGCACCTCGCATAGGCGAAACCTACATTATCCGATACTAGTCTTGATGAGTGCTAAAACTTGGAAAGCATAAACTTAATATTTAATTAGAGGGAATTTGCAATTATTCTGATCTCATCGGCTTATTTATCATATAAATCTTCTCTCACATGAATCAACATACATTCACATGCATCAACATACATAATGAAATAGTTATGGCCCCTAGCGCAATTGTTCTCCCAAGCCAATGAGAGAACCTAAGCTAACCTAATAACGATCTAAGCTTCTCCAAGCAAGATCTTCAAGGTTGTCCTCCTTTGATATTGAATTCTTCTCTTTCTTCATAACATTACATTACATAAAAGAAACTCGTTTTACATACGAGGGAGTGAGATGAGAAAAGAAGTTATATTATGAGATTAAAAGAGAGGCACGACACGCAGGTCGTATTTTAAAAACCTAAAACAAAATAAAGGAAAACTAAGGCCATAACCGATCACCACAAGACAATAATAATAATAAACACATTATTATTATTATTAATTTTAATTCTTTTAATTAATTAAAACCAAATTAAATTTCGGCGACCGATCACACTACGCAGAGTTAGCCGGGGGTCCGCTGCCCGGTCAGCGGAACAGGGGTTCTCATCCGGGGTTCGTCCTGTGGGGTCTTCCTGTCTTAGCCACCAAGTTTCTCATCCCGTGGGGTCTTTGATGACGATTCTGCCCAGAGTAGATCAATTCAAAAGGTTTGTCATGAGAAGGCCAACACTTCTTCATGATAGAATTTGGAGTTCGGTCAATGATTATGAGGACCTCTTCTAGAACACTCTTAACTTAGGGTGACCTTATTCTATCAACCTGAAAAGGTCGTTACTAAGGTCCCGCCTAGATGAGACTTATCCTGATGGATTACCATAGGAAGGCTTGCCCATTCTCATGGTAAAACAAGGGTATAGTTCATAACTTTAGGGCTATCATCTTACCAAAAACTTTATATCCTACAAGTAAGGGGATTGAGTAGTCTAAACTTATAACTGACCTATCATAAGAAGACCACCTTAGCTAGGTCATGCTTGCGTCTTACCTTACTTATCCTTAAACCTATATATGTATTTCATTACCTGTCATTATCCCTATCTGTAGGGAACCTTCCCAGATATGGTTTCCCTATGTATGTCATTATCTTAAACTCGTAAGGGTTTCCTTTTATTTGTTACTATCATAATGTGACACTCACATTACATCTAAAAAAACTTTAAACATACATTTAAAAAAATATGTATTTTTGCATACCCATGCATTTTCATGCATTTGTATACATACACATACATTTGCATATCCTTTCCGCTTTCGCCTCTATCCAACCGTCATCCAGCTAGAAAGTCTCTCGATGCTTGCAAATGAACTTTCAACATGTCTTAAGAAGCTATGAAGGGACTCAAGAGGGACAAGTACCATTTGAGAGAGAAGGTGACCATTCGCCTTGCAATCCACTAGCATACCCAATACCTCAAATACAACCTTGGATGATGTTGCTGAAGGAGAAGAGCGATCCAAAATGCAGCGGAATTTAAAAATTCTCCTTTAGTGATCCTTATGAATGGGCATGATCAGTGATAGAATCGTTACCTTTTGTGGCAATTGTAACCTTTGATACAGATCTACGGAGCGATCACGAACGTTGAACAATGACAACGCCTCTACTCAGTCCACACGAACGGATTCCTTCAATCTCAGTGCTAGCTACTACGAATGAAGGCTTTGAGTGAGAGAGAGAGAGAGAAACGAAATTGCAACTGTACAAATGCTTCTACACAAGGGTTCTATTTATAGAACCACTTGTGTGGGCTGCAAGCTAAAAAGCCCACTCAAGTGTATGTGGCCCATATCTTATAATATGCCAAAATCACTTAAGTGCATGGTACCTTACCATATTTCGTATTCTACTTAAGTACACCGTACCTTACGATGTTCTACAATTCACTTAAGTGCACCGTACATTATGGTATTCTTTAGTTACTCTATCTCTCATCAATCCGTCCTTTTGTGTGTGACCCTGTAGGTTTTTGCGGCATTGGCAATTATATTAAATTACTCATTTAACATAATAAACAGTGAGTGGTATCTAGCAACACATCACTGCTACCTAAGACACGAAAATGTCATGTGATCTGACAAACCCTTTTGTGATAATACTTATGTGTATAATTACCCTTTTGCCCTTATGTCTATATTGAACACAAGGCATAGACCATGTCATACTTGTCTAGTTCAATATTGGGCCCATAGACGTTTATCCTGTTAAGCAGAATGGGCAAATTCCATCTAGGTCACTCATGTCCCTTAGCATGCTTCGTGGAGTACGCATCAACTGTCTTTAAGGTCATCTAGTTACGGACAATGTTTAATCAACAATAAGGCACTCGACTCTACATCTAGGGTCCATAGTGGTTTCAGGTCGAAGGGTGGTATACACCATTATCACCATGAGAATAACTTATGACACTTTGCATAACATTCTATATAGTATTCTCATAGCGGGTCAATCCAGTATAAATATTACTCTTAATATTCATACTTATGTTTAAGACTTGATAACTCCTTATCCATGATCCATGAGATGTGATCATCAGTCTATATACATAATAGTCTTAATGCTCTAATGTTATCCCACTTCACAATAAAGCTCGACTATGGATACTTTAAGAATATTGTCCTTATGTTTAATGTTATCTCATGATTAAGTCACACTTGATACATTAAACAGACTATCTATTCTAGGAATTTTATTAGACAAACATAATAAAGAAAAAGCCTTTTATTATTAATAAATAATTTGATACAAGTACCAAAAGTATTGGCCTTTAGGGCTTACACCAACAGTTGCCTCAACAAAGTCTGCAACATTATCTACTTCAGCAACAACCTCATGCGCTCCATCAATCACAATAAAAGAAGCTTGGAAAGAACTTGGATCCTATACCAAATTCTTATGGTAAATTGCTGAAGTCTTTGCTCAAAGGTGCCCTAGTGGAACTATAACCGAACGATCTTCCTCCTCGTCCATATCCTACAAGTTATGACAAGAATTCCCGATGTGAGCACAAAGTCCAAGACTTGATCGACAATAAGCAATTGACTTTCTAAAAAGGAGTCTCATTGGTGAAAAGTCACCCCTTATCTTTACAAGTGCAAGAACTTCAAGAAGTGTCTCATAAAATCGATGGATCGATAAGGAAGCTTGTCCCTAGAACCAATAGACATTATCATTGCCAATTGTAATTTCTTTTTTTCTAAGGGTTGTTTGTATTTAGAATTTATACTCGTTGATTAGTAATTCAAATAAAATGAGCATGCATGTTTTTGAGGTCAATCCATTTGTTTGCACTCTCTTATATGCGATCACTTACCATATATATAAAAAACAAAGCTTTTCCATTTCACTTTTTACCTCTTAAAAAATTTAAGAGGAGAATGACGTAATAAACAACCGAATTTATTGATGTATGCTTTAATAGTAAGACTGGGCTGACGGTGTAAGGCATTATTTCATTTTCCCAAACACTGGAGAAATAAGGAGTTAATCCGTAGTCAGCCCCCTCGAGCCAGAAGTTGGTGTTTCTTTTTCAATTTATAAAAACCCTTAAAATTAACCAGGGGAAGGGTAATTTCAATTAAGTCAATGATGAATTCTAGTCTCAAGAGAACCATTCCATAATCACATCAGTGAGAGGTTCAAGCAACATCTTCTTCCTCACACCATTCAACATCGAGGAAGCAATGAAGATAAAGCTAGCAATAACTAACATGGCAGTCATAACTTTTGAATTAAAAGCATAATCACACATGATTTGTTTCAAAAAGAGCTCGCTAATTCAAAAAAAGGAAACAACCAGAAATTTTTTAGGAAAAAGTTAGGGCATTATTTTTCAAAAAAAAATCCGGCTAAGTCAAAAACTAAAAAGGAGTTGACTTAGGCAAAAGTTAGGGCATCCCAATGGACCATAAATTCAAAAGAATTGGTCCATGCAAAAATAGGGATTAAAAAGTAAAAAAAAAACAAAAAACAAAAACAAGCTTGTAAGTGAAAGTAGGTGACTGCCACCTCAAGAATCGTATTAGTGTTTGAACCATTACATTTACCTCCATCATTATCTATCAAAATTCTCTTGTAGAGTAAATGCATTTTTTGAACTAATTCTATTTAGGAATGAAGATCATCAGGGAGAATGGGAGGGATAAAATTAAAAGTTGAGGCTTATATCTTTTGTTTCATAAACCGTGAACCAGACCACGTTATAACATTTAAACGTTCTAACTGAAGCTAGGTTCACTATGAAAGCATACTCAGCAAAATTTATGTTAAATTGAGTCCAATTTTTTTTAAATCATCACTAACCACATTTTAACATCTTCATTTGTGACAACCTCATGGCCAGATATTATCTGTATACACCATATCTGTTTTCCATAACAATTTTCGATTTTAAAAACTTGCATGAGCATGATGTTAGAATTACTTTTCAAAAAGAACATTTTTCTCACAAATCAATACTTAGCACCAAGGAAATATCAACAATGGTCTTATCAAGGGCACACCACTTCGATACATTCCTGACTAGGGGAAAGTCACCTAAGGATTCTTCCAATTAGGGGGAAATCCTTATGATTCTAGGGGCACATCATTTGAAGATCCTACTGATTAGAGGAGAAATATTTCAATATTTGACACACCTATGTCAAATAACATCTATGACCCTCATGATCAGAGGCATACCTTTCAAGACTCTTATACCGGGGCATACCAACTCAAGGGCATAGTGAGGACAATCACTCCAAAAAGTCATCTAATATGGGACGTACTTTTCAAAGATTCAAATACTTGGGAAATTCATATAAAGGTCATATCTTCAACATTGTGGGATCCAAGGACACTTCTCTGGATCCTACTAATCATGGACATACTTTTTAAGATTTATATACTAGGGCAATCCATATTAAAGTCATACTACAACATGATGGGATCCAAGTTCCTTTTCAGGAAATACCCTCCAAAGCTCAATCAATATGGGGCAGACCGCAACAAGGCTTGATCAAAAGAAACCACTCCAAAAAATGGTTCATCGGGGGCATATCATTCCAAGGGTCGATTATTTAAAGATGAATCTCTCCAAGGCTAATACAACGGCAAGCCGTCTTAAGCACATAGTAAAGACAAGCTTTTTCAAAACCTATATTGAGGAGAATCTCTTCAAATACCCCAACAGACTAGGGCAACTATAGGGTACTGCATGGACATGCCCTCTTAATACTTTCAAGAAGCATACAAGCTTTGTCATACATCAACAATTGTCAAGTTCGAAACGAGTATCGGAAAGTCATGTTGACGTAATACCCTACCATAGTGTAACAAACAACCTTGTTACATAAGCAACCTCTCTAAACCTTAACCGCCCATACCCCACTATAAGGGCACTAGTTAAAAGCATTCAAATCATCACATGAATCATCATCATGCATTAATCATGTCACTCAACTCTAGCATCTAATCATGCATATCATCTCATTCATCTAGCATATTCCCGAAACATGAATTTGGCCTCCTCAGAAAAGCCCAATCCTACTTGGAACCTCACAAAAGCCCAACCTTCATTGGCATTCAATACACTCATAAAGCCCAATTCTACTTGGCACCTCACAAAGCCCAATTTTACTTGGCACACCATAAAAGGTCGATACCTTATAAAAAGTCCAACATCCCTTGGCATTTACCCAAAAAGCCCAATCTTGTTTGGCACCCAACATTCTCAAAAGGCCCAAAGCCCATCTTCGTTAACAATTACAAAACATTGCCTTCAAAAGACACTTTCTGAACGTCCCGCTTAAAGAAACTAAGCCATATTTTTCGAAAGAATATATCATCCATCGATGAATCATCCACGAAATCGCATTCATGTATCATATCATGTGTAACATATCCATGAATGTGGAGCATTACACCATACAAACTATAAAAATGCATACATAACATAGCATGGCATAAACACATAACATAGATACATAGCATAGGCTAAGACTCAGGACTTAACATGAGAGTCTACATCAATCCCTAGCTAAATCGGTGATAGATCTCCGTCTAAGCTTCTCCCAACTCTTTTCTCACTGTACATCCCAGTAAGTCAATCTTAAGAACAACTCCCCAGTAAGTATCTTTGGAACTTATTATCCAAGCAGAAAATACTTAGTAACATTGTCCTCGGTATGCCCTAATGGTATATAATTCCTTCACCATATCCTTGCAAGGATATTTTAGGACTTTCCTCGAAACTTAATATCCTTAGGGAACCTCACCTGGAAGCCTATTCCCCAGTAGACAATCATCTTACGTGACACCAGTCTTCTCAAGTAGAGACATTGAGTTCTTCTATCAATCTTCTTTTTACTCAGTTGTTCTCAAAGAACTCCTTAGCATAAGTTCTTGCTCTAGTATTATCCATGATAATATCCTATTTATGGTTCTTACACCATTGTTCACTTTGATTCTTACACCATTGTCATTTAGCCACTTCGGTTCTTACACCGTTATCATTCAGTCACTTCGGTTCTTACATCATTGTCATCCAGTCACTTTGATTCTTACACCATCGTCAAACCTTCACTTCGGTTCTTACACCATTTGTTTTTTCACTTAGGTTCTTACACCATTTGTCATCTTATTTTACGGTTCTTATACCACTATTATTTCTTTTAGTTCTTTCAGGTCTTACATCAATTTTGTTATAATGAGTTATCGGTTCCTATACCGATGAAGATTGAATTCTCAATCCCCAACTATATAGGTACAATTCCCCAAGCAAGAACGCTTATTGGTCTTCCCTGATAAGTAACATCTCCACAAAGCCTTTTCAATAAAGGACTTACCCAATAAACTCACTCATCGTGAGTCGTCAAAGGAATCTATCCAGTAGTCGGCCATCCTAAATGATCGTTATTAACTATTGAGTGAGTCTTCACCTCTCATATCTCTAGCTTATTAACCTATCCCACACACGGGACACGTTCCATATACCAGGTTTATCAATGGATTTTACCAAGTAGTTTTATCAAAGGAATTTTATTAGAGGGGTTTAATCAAGGGGTTTTCATTAGAGCATTATCCACCAAGGGTTCACCAGGGTTTTACCAAGAAGTTTCAACAAAGTGTTATTATTAAGGGGTTTCATCATGGACTTATCAAAAGGCTTCACCAGAGATTTCTATCAAAGGGTTCTGCCATAATTTTATCAAGGGATTTTATCAAAAGGGTTTTATCAAGGGATTTTATCAAAAGGGCTTATCAGGAATGTCATCGAAAGATTCCATCAAGGGGTTCTGCCAGAATTTTACCAAGGGGTTTTATCCAGAGTGATCAGGGTATTAGTAGAGTACTACCCGACTCCCGTAAAATGATCAGATGATCATGGGAATCGTATGCAAGTTTCACCCATAAGGGTTAAAATTGATCAAAAAGGGTTTCATCAAGAGGTTCTATCAAATGTTTCATTAGGGATTTCATTCGATTTTTATCAGAGGGGTTTCATTAGGGTTTTATCAAAGGGTTCAACCAGGGTTTCACCAAGGATTTTATTAGGGGTTTCATCAAAGGATTCTATCAAGGGGTTCCATCAAGGGGTTTCACCAGATTTCTATCAAGGGATTTCATCAAAAGGGTTTTATCAAGGTTTTCATCTAGGGATTCTATCCGAAATTTCATCAAAGGGTTCCATCAAGGGGGTTTGCTAGAACATTATCAAGGGGTTTCACCAGAGTATCACCAGAGGGATCTCAGACAGAGTGATTATGATATCACTAAAGTCTTACCCGACTCTAGTGACATGATCGAATGATCATATGAATCATAGGCAAGTGTCACCCGGAGAGGTTGAAATTGATCATCAGGGAATTAGTCGAGGGGTTCCATCAGGGATTTGTCAAAAGGGTTTCATCAAGGTCTTATCATCAGGGGTTCCATCAGAAGTTGTATCAGGGGTTTCATCAAGAGTTTTGCAAGGGATTTTATTAAGAGTTTCATCAGGGGTAATGCTGTTTTATTTTGAATAAATAGAATAGTCTAGTTGGTTTCAAAAGGAGTACAAAGAGTTACTAGGGGAGAGTCATGAGTTTGAGTCTCACATGTGTCACTTAGTGCCTTTTCCTTTTTATTTGTTTTCTCTTTACTTCTAATTTTTCTATTTTATTTTTAAATCATAAAAAATCACAAAAATAATATTTTTTATATTTTTAAAAAATAATTAATTGAGATAATTTTAGAGATAATATGGGATAAAGTTATCAGATAAAACCTCAGGGTTTTAAGGGATAAAAATTTATTGGATAACTATGGGGTGATTCAGGGATAACTTTAGGATTATTTTTGGGACAATAAATAGGGATAAATTTTTAGGATTTTAGGGATAAAATATTAGGGATAAGGGATATAACACTTGAGTTTATATAATTATCCTTTTAATTTATTTTCTTAAATAAGTTAACAATTATATTTTTACAAATAATTAATTTGGATAATATTAGAGATAATATGGGATAATTTTATGGGATAAAACCTTAGGATTTTAAGGGATAAAAATTTATGTGATAACTACGGGATGATTTAGGGATAACTTTGGGATAATTTTTGGGACAATAGATAGGGATAAATTTTTAAGGTTTTAGGGATAATGGATATAAAACCTGAGTTTATATAATTACCCTTTTAATTTATTTTCTTAAATAAATTAGTAATTATATTATTACAAATAATTAAATGGGATAAAACTCTATAACAATTTTTAGAGATAAAAAAACAAGGGACGAATCAAGGGACAAAGATCAGGGATAAGGAATATGATCTTTGAGATTATATAATTAAACTTTTAATATGTTTGTTAAAATAACTATATATATAGTATCAAAATAGTTAGATTTTTTTCAATCAATCAAAAGGGATATAATGTCATATAAATATATAATATTTATTTTCATAAATAAATAGAGTATTATATTTTTTTTAATCAATAATGGAGATAATCATGGGATAAATCTCTAAGGAAATTTTAGGGTTTAAGGGATAAATAATTAGGGATAAGGGATATAATACTTGGGTTTATATAATTACCTTTTAATTTGTTTTCTCAAACAATCAACCAACCAACATATTTTAAGACGAACTACGTGGCTCTGATCCTTCAATAAATTTGAGGTACGTAGGCATAAAGTTGTAAGACTCTAACGAGTACAATAATCAAAAAACATTTTTAAGTTTTTCTTTCTCAATTAATCAATTTTATTTTAAATAATAAAATATTTTTCAATAAATAGATAAATAATTAACAAATAATAAATAATAAAGCAAACATATCAAGGACACACTAACCTTAAAATTAGAGGAGGATCTCATTGAGTACAATGGAGGTAAATGGTGCCTAACACCTTCCCCTTACTTAACCGACTCCTGAACCCCGTATCTCACCTTTAGTTAATAGGTTTTATCATTATTTCCTTGTTCCTTAGGAACGAATAAAGGATGACAACGACTTTGTCATGTTTCCAGCCGCGACAAACATGTTAAAGTGTAAGACTTTGTGTCCTTATATTCTAATGAGGAAAGAGTTGCGAACTTTCAATGAAAAATTGGTCTTTCGATTAATTGACACAAGCAAGATGTAATTCTGGAACCTTGTTCCGAAGAGGAGAGAGTTAACATGTCTCTCGTGGGTGGTTCACTCATTATGTCTTTCTATTTTCATCTTTGCGTTATTTTTTATTTGGTGGTTTTAATCCCTTTTACAGAGTTTGATGCTGAAGTAATATGAACCACCAACGTCGCCATGTCTGATATTACACCTAACGTATGGAGTATTATTAGGGCCTTTGAAATTTCATGTCGCTGGCTCGAAGTTACTCCTTCTGTGGAGATATTTTTTTCTTTATTTAATGTCAGGATGATGCTTACCAATGGTTGGGCAACTCTTTTTATCCTTTTGGGGGAGAAAATATTGAGGCCCTACGCTAACCCCTATCTTGATTGAAAAGATAAGTTTGTCAGAGTCAGAGGGAGAGATAGCGCTTTGATGGTTACACTTGGGGCGATAGATGCTCCTCGCTCCCCCTTTTCATGGGCGAGTGAATTGAAGGTTTCCTCAAGATTCTTCCCTGATGACCTTAACCCCTTCGAGCGGGAGGTGGTTCAGGAGCTGCAGGCTTTCAGTACATGTACTCCCATACCTTGATCTTGTTTGACCTAAAAGGAGACAATTGTGGGATAAACAGCTATCTAGATGAGTCAATTGTCGACCTACCCCTAAATATTTTCCTAACCAAATTATTCTATTGTCTTTTACTTAGGTGAAATTGCAGTGCTCCCTCTAGCCGGGAGGAATGAGTGGTTGGCGAGGATATTGGTTAAAAACCAACCAGTTATTTCATCTCGGTTGACCAAGTTCCAAATGGGACTTTGAAATGTGTTATGGATTGCCCGGTCCCAGAGGAAAATTGATCAAAGTCTCTTAACTGATGGGAATGCTCTTCCCAAAACTCAAGAGGAGAGCAATTACCAGCTCCCTAGGATGACAGGGGGAAAATTAAGAATATTAGGAATGGTCATCGCCCTTTCTAATCCCTCTAAAGGTAAATTTTGTTTGACACCATCAAGTATACTGAGGACCATCATCCTTTCCCAAAGGATTGTTGGAACAAGATTTGTTCATATCCATTGGGTTTTGATGATAACAAATTACTTAAAGAACAAATGAGTATACTAACATATATTCAAGCGTGTAGGATCACAAGCTCAGTATTCAACTCTAAATAGACCCTATTAAAAGCACATGTGAAGAAGAAAAGTATCACATATTCTGGAAGATCAAAATCTGATGACTCTAAAGGATCAGATTCTGAATGAGGTGTTTCTGCCTCTGAAGGTTCAGACTTTGATCATAATGTTCCAGCCTCTGGTGACAACTTAGACTATGAAGGTTAAAGGTGTCTATGATTCGTACTTTGTACCAAAAGCATACCAGTCTTATCAAAGCACCATATTTCTGGAGAGAGTCAACTAGGGTTTTGTTTTACAAGGCTCAATGAATGGTGATGTAACCTCTTAAGTATGCTCTACCTTTTGGTAGATACCTAGTACTTAGAAAGGTGTTGTGAACAATGCCTTTATTCAATGGACAATGTTTTTAACTAGATACATCCTCCAACATCCCTCTTGGCATGCTTATTCAGGAAGTTAGCTCTAATGCTCTACCCTACGAAAACTCTTTCTATGCCTCTATAAAAGGAAGTTGGAGATTTGAAGGAAGGTTAGAACAACACAATATCAGAACATATTGAGCATAACTTTGAGATTTTATTTATAATTGTTATTGCATAAGATCTTAAGATTTCTTATCTTTGTATATCTTAGAAATCTTAAGTGTTAAGAACCTTTGTTGTTGTTGTTGTATAACTACAATACTTATGATTGTGTATCAAAGTATAGTTGTTATCTTTTTTATTAAATTGTTTGTTTAAAGTAGAGTAAGTCTCTTGCTAGTTTGCTTGAGCAAAGGAAGTCTCTTGCTTGTGTGCTTGATTAGTGAAGTCTCTTTTTAGTGTTATTGAGCGGAAGTCTCTTGCTAGGTTGCTTGAGCAGAAGTATCTTTCTGGATTGATTGAGTAGTGAAGTTTCTTTCTGGTTTGATTGAGCAAAGTTGTAATCAAAATTTATTATAGTAAAAATATCTTGTTGAGGAAAGGGGACTAGACTACTCTCAATTAAGGAGAGGAACTAGGATAAATCTTTGTGTGTTGCTTTACTTATTATTTCTGATACTTAATCTTTCTGCTGCCATTATCAACTCTAACATCATACTATTGATAACACCAAATTACACTATTATTTTGACTCATTTCATACTTGTTTTATTATCGTTTTACCTCAATTCCCAGTGTTATGTGGGTATTTTGTCTGCATTTGGGGTATTTGACCATATAGGAGCCATGTGCGAAGAAACAAAGCAGTTCAGATGCAAAACGAAGAAAATGGGAAATTACACACAAGGTGACCTACATGGTAATTACCATGGAGAAGGCCATATTAGAAATGATGTGTCCCAAACACCAACGAGCGGATTGACCCACTATTCCACATGTTGGTAAGATGGTGTTCGCCATATTGACATGATGTTTTCCATCCTTTGGGAAGGCAATGCGGTTAAAAAATGGATTTTCTTGGTCTCCCACTCACCCCATGTACTCCGACATTTTCTCCCACGACTGAAGAACCACCCCACTTGACATTTTGGACTTTGGAACATTATAAATAGGCTTTAAGCTTCATTTTCCAAGGCATCCAAACTTATCACAATCTTAAGCACTAGAATTACCGATCAAAAGTTATAACTCGTCACACCAAGGGGTTATAACACCAGAGAGCATCGAGTTTGTACCAAGTTTGGAGCACTTTATTTTCCCATATTTTAATCTTTCCACCATTTATATTCCTTTACAAGTCTTCAGCAATTTATTATGTACCAGATTCAAGCCTCCGTTTGGAGCAGGTTTTTATCATATTTCACATTTTATTACCGCTTTATTTGTTTATTCGCACTCTATTTACCTTGCTCCACACTACTTCTTTTATTTCCAAATCTTATTTATCGCACCATATTGGTTTAAACTACTTTTCCGCAAACTTATGTTTTCATGTTTGTCATAAGCATGTCCAGCTAATTTATTGATGTTGGGATGTGAGGACCGTCACTTGACGATACTCTAACTGTTGTTTCTTTAGGATTTCGATTGTGGATTGTTTTGGTTTTAATATAATCTTTCTGAACTCAATTAAATCGGTCACTATGAAAGTAGAGTCGTGAAAACATAGGGTAAGATCGAAAGTCGTCTGATATTAAAGAATAAGATTGGTTTGTTTTTTATTAATGAATACCGCGAAAGCACTTTGTTAATTAAATAGGAAAGTCTAATATTTCTAGAAGGAGGTTCTAAAACTATTTGCAGACGCATTTGTAGGTTTAGGATCTGGTTACCAGAGCGAAAGCCTGGAACCCTTTTCAGTTAAATTTTCCAATCAAAATTACTTTTCAGCTAAGTAAAGAATCTGATTTCTTTAAATAGGATTTACTACTTTAACGCATTAAGCGCCAGTCATACGTGATAGTGGAAGGTATAAATTAGAGAGTCAAATCCAGTTCAGAATATGCGAAAGCGACAATTCCTGTTCAATTACATTATTTTCAAAGTAGAAAATATTTCTCCGTATAGCGATCCTATTTAGAATCAATCAAGAGTATTATTATTTGATGAGAGAGATATCCCGGTATTATTTGCCTGAATTTATTAAAGTTATTTATTTTCACCTCTCCTTTGCTTAATTCATTCGCCTTAGATAAACACCGTAGCAACTAGAATAGATAGATTGACAGTTAGGTCTCTCTGGCATGCACTAATGAATAAATTGTACCCCGAGGCATGCACACTCATTGAGGACATAGCTCAAAACCATTACCAATGGGGTACAAAGCGTGTACAAGTAGAGAAGAAATAGACTAAAGGAGGTATATACGAGGTTAGAAACTTTGATCATATGAACACCAAAATGACGCCCTAACCTAGAAAGTCGAAAGCTTAGTCATAAACCCTACAGCTACCGTAGCTGTAGTGCAACCCAAATGCAAAATCTATGGAACACCAGGACATGTGACTACCGAGTGCAGTCTATTAGTCGAAACAAACCTAGAGCAGGCCAACTATGCCCAAGGAAACCCCTATTCGAATACTTATAACCCTGGATGGAGGAATCACACAAACTTCTCTTATAAGAACAACAACTCTACTTTTTCCCAAAAATCTTCTCCTCAAAGACCAGCAGGTTTCCAAGCCCAGAGACCCTCACAATCGATACAAACTACACCTCAGAAGTCAAACCTTCAGAAGATCATGGAAGATTTTATCACGACTCAAACTCGACAGAATAAAGAATTCATGAACCAAAACGTCCATATTAATGAACTGATTTCGCAATTAGGAAACAAGGTTGATTCTGTGGTAACCCACAACAAGATGCTGGAAACCAAAATCTCTCAAGTAGCACAACAACAAGCTGCTCAGGCTACACCAGGAGGATTATTCCCTAGACAATCTCAACCTAATCCTAAAGGCCATGCTAACGCCATTTCATTGCAAAGTGGAACTCAATACGATGGGCCTAAATTTTCAGAACCACCAAAAGAAAATGTTGTGACTACCTCGAACGAACGAAAAGAGGAATCCGCAAAACCTGAAAAATAAAGAAAGAATGATATTAACGATAAGGAGGAAGTGAATAATAATGCAAAATAATGCAAAAACATTACAATGGACCATTACGTTTTGGGCAAACATCCGTTTATTAATGCGAAAACATCCGTTTATCAATGATGCAAATAATGCAAAATGAAACACATGAGGTGGCCCTTACAATGGACCATTACATTTTGGGCAAAACGTATGGCTTTCATGCAAACAGAATTAACAAATAGAAATATTACTCTTCACGCAGAGTGACAGTGATGATCTTTTCGGCTTTCCAGTTCTGGATCTCCATTCCTGGTACGCACGGTTTTATCCACGAGTCGAGCTCGCAGTCACTATCAGTCTCTTCACCCACGACACAGATATGGCCTGGACCACTGCCTGCAGCAAAACCAAGACCACCACCATTGTTGATGAATACACAACCATTAGTTGCCTTCCTTCTGGGATCTCCACCTCCCCTAGAACCACCAGGACCATGGTTGGAATTACCCTCTTGACTATTACCATTATTGGCAAACGAAGCCAGCTCAAGCTTCTCCACCTTCTCGGTGAGTGCTTTCTACCCCAGGGCGAACTCTTGCATGTCGTTGATCAACTCACTCATCTTCTCTTTCAGCTCGAGAAAGTCAGCGTTGGATGGATCCATCAGTTTGGGCTTGTTGCGTCTGGTAAAGTATCTGGGCGGACGAGTTACGTGCAGAGGGATGACTCTGCGTGCGCGAGCAATGATTCCTGGGATAATTGAACACGTTAGAAACCGACACCTGCAAAATAGAGGACAAGTTATTATGATTCATGCATGAACGCAATGTCTATCCATATGAGGAACATTCTGTCCTTCGATCTTGGCTTCATTGAGACGGATAATAATTCGACAACAACATTCTGACATCAATCATCCGGCTTTACCATACAGAACAGAAAGTTGTGAGGATGTCTCTCAACCAGAATCTCAATCAAGAATGTACCTTGCATATGGATAAACATGAGTTAGATGCGGCTGAATGCAAAATGGGAATGATGCGGATGCATGAATGCAATGCATAGTGCCATCCTCCAAGACATCTGAACACCAACTGTACTGGAATCCGGTCTCAGAACTGATCACAACCATCCAAGGGACTAAGTAACCACAAATCCAACTCGGGGGGTCCTAAATAAACGGAACCGGAGGATACATCACCATCATCACAGGAAAGTCACTGAACGGATAGCAACAAGATCATCTGACCAAGTAACCCCAAATCTGACCCGGGGGATCCGAAATAAACGGAACCCGCTAATAAAAACCACGGACAGAACTCCGGCGTGTTAGAAATAAATATCCATAAATCCAACTTATAAATAGAAACTCAGATCACGAACCGAACCAAAGTCACCATCAAAGAGTCACCAACAGGACCTGTACCTGTAGGAACCAAACCCCTCCCCTCACGGGTGAATTCTAATAAGGTCATCCTAAGGCGGATAATCGGTCTCGATAATCAGACGAGATACTCAACGGGTTTGCCCTTTCGGGTGTGTCGTGCAGCTCTCATAAGATCATCTAAACCAAAGATCCGGGAAAGAACGGTCACCGAAGTCAACAGCTCAAAAGAGATAACCCAACCAGAGTGGAAACTCCACAAGGAAGAGCTCTCTCAAAAGAACCTCGTCCGACTGTGGTATGTCACGTCGCAACAACATGTTGATCCAACATGTGAGGCAACATGAGACCACGCTAATCCTAGGTGTATACTCGAGCTTTGGGTTTTAGCCCCACTCAGAACACCCACCCCCAAATCAGAGAAAGCACACCTGTCTAGAATCTAGCACAGTGATAACACGATGCATGCAAACATATATGAAAATATACATACAATCACAGTATAATAATCACAAATGCGATAAATAAAGCAGTAAAAGCAACCCAAACTACCCTAAAAACTACGCTAAAGAGCGCTAGGATTGGCTCGCTTAGGGAAGATGGACCAGCAAGAGGTCAACTTCAGTCCCCAGCAGAGTCGCCAGCTGTCGCAACGCGAAAAACAACCGGCGGGGAAAATACAGAGCCGCCACCGACGCTATTCATCCTATGACGGAAAGGGAGCGCATGACTAACCTAAGAAAGGGAAAGGAACGGTCTTACGACCAAAGATTACAAGGTACGGGAGTCGGTTACGCAAGGGGAAGGTGTTAGCACCCCTCACGTCCTCCGTACTCAATGGGATCCACGCTCAAAAGATAGCTCAAAGGAAAGGAAAAGGTTGCTGCTAATAAACTGCTCAAAGAAACTGCACAAACTGGAACGATAAACAGGTGGGGAAGAGAAAGAAAACGGAGGAAGTGGACTCAGCAGGATGTCGCATCCTGGGCCTACGTAGTTTGTCAGAAACAAACATCAGAGTCAACGTAGTTCGGGAAAGGGAGACATGCTCGCTAAGACATCGCATCTTATGCCTACGTATCTTCTCTATCTAGAGGAGAATCAGAGCACTCGTAGCTCGGCTAACGCACGCTGAAACAAGACACCAAAAAGGGACGCTGAGACGTCAAAATACACTCAAAAGGAAACAGAATGCCAATACATGGACTTACTTCCGACTCCTAACAACAACAAACAAAAGGAAACAGAATGCCAATACATGGACTTACATCCGACTCCTAACAACAACAAACAAAAGGAAACAGAACGCCAATACATGGACTTACATCCGACTCCCAACAATAGCAAACAAAAGGAAACAGAATGCCAATACATGGACTTACATCCGACTCCCAACAATAACAAACGCTAACCAGCGAACACCAAAGAAAAAGGTTATCAAAATGAACCCCAACAAAGTAACCAGATATCTAGGGAATAAGCTCCCGATATGTACAACCAATCACCACAAATGAACCCCAAATATGAACCCTAATATGAACCCCGAGTAATAACAACCATCACAAATGAACCCCGAAGATGAACCCCAAAGATGAACCCCAATACGAATAACAATCGTCACAAATGAACCCCGAAGATGAACCCCAATATGAACCCCAAGTAATAACAACCGTCACAAATGAGCCCCAAAGATGAACCCCAAATGAACCCCAAGTAATAACAGAAGAAATCCCCCAAAGTATGAACATGCAACACACACGCGCTGAACCAACGGGTACTCACACCAGAGAAAACCAACAAAGGGTGAACAAACAGAGACTCAAAGAAAAAAAAGGCGAACACACACAAAACCAAAACAACAACAAAAAAAAAAGGTGCCCGGAGAGATTGCTCACAACCTCTTGCCTACGTATCTCATCTGGTATGAGAATCAGGGCGACGTAGTTCCCCTTACCAGGGGTAAAACACTCTCCTAACCAGAGACCAGGGAAACAACAAACTAATAGGGAGACTGAAACTCGAGCCTAATAGTTGTCATGCAATCAATATCCCTAAGTCGAGGTCTCTAACAAGAATTTGACTCATCCTGAACGCGAGTCAACTCAAGTCTAAACTCTACATACGTTCAACTTCCTCAGAAGTTAATCATACGACTCCTACAGAAAAGGAGATGAGAAGAGGAAAGCAAATAACCACAGCAACACAAGTGAACAAGCATCACACACTATATCCATACAAGAGGCTCAAACAATGGGTGGGCTTTAGTCAAGAGGGGTCATATCAACCTCGACAAACAAGCCAAACTGTAAGGGGTAATCTGTAGCTCTTAACCACTAACATTGAACGTCAGGGTGAGCAGATCAAAATGGTAATGAGGATGAGACCTCATGCTCTTAACCCCGGCCAGGGTGAGCTCATGACACAGAAAGCGTGGGGATCCAAAAAGTGGGATCCTTTTCCACTTGACAGACTCTGGACAAAAGATCTGGGGCACATGTTCAGAAGCATCAGCACGTAGTGCGAGCATAATGAACGACAACTTGAATAACGGGGGATTGGCTACTAATCCCTTTTATCCGTCAATTGCCTCTTCTCTTGGAGGTCTTATCAAATAACACATGCCTCTTCTTGGAGGTCTTTGGGCACAATTTTAAACAAACACAAACAGAGCCTCTGAAGGAGGACTTGCCAACAAAATGCCTGCCAAAAAGGTGACAGGACTTCAGACTACATGGATTAAGAAGCTAACTACCTGAGTGGTGCGTCAACCACAATCCAATGCTCAAGCAAGAGCTAAAGCAAGCAAGCAACTAAGGTACCTGTACAAAGACTAAACAGTCAGTACTTAAGTCATACAACCAGAAGACAAGCAATGAAACCCTCTAACAGTTACACAATCCAATGCATAAGTGCCCTAGCACTCAAACAAGCTCATGAGCTCACCACATCAATCAAAACCCTACAAAACAAAAATAAGTCATAACTCAATGCATTTGTATCTCACAAGGTGAGAACAAACCCAATCATCAATGATGAGTACCCACCTGAAACAACAAAACAAAGTTAGTTTATGTACAAGACTCAAAACCTAACCAAATGACCAATCCAGGACCCATCCTTTTGCACATCACACATTCAAACACTCCCTCCAATGTCCTCAAAAGGACCAGCATCAAATCAATAATCAAGTGCCTCAAATGGTATATGTAATGGAATAACCAAAAACATGCACAAAATGAACTTCCAACTTAGAAAATTCATATCAAATCAGAAATGCATGCAATGACTTTGGGATTTTTTGTATGAGTTCCTTATGCCATGAATGTTCAATATGAAAAATATCAAGTCCAGAATGATGCAAATTCTATGTGAACAAAAATGCACCAATTCAATGTCAAAAATGTGACACAAATTGTCACATTTTTCTCTATGTGTCAAAAATGATGATAACATGTGAGAAAAAATCCAAACCAGTGACCAATAATTCATGCCATGTATGAATATCATGTATGCAAAAGAGTGGATCAAAAAGTTCAAAAATGAGGATTTCACAATGCATTGAATGCAATAGGTCAATTTGGCACAACATTGATTCAAAAATTCACACATAAAAATCCAGACATCAAAAATTCTTGAAATCAACACCATAAAAAAGTAGACATCAATATAAAACTATGAAAAAAAATGGGACTCATTTGGACAATTTTTGTATTTTTTATGAATTAAACAAACTGATCAAAATAATTGGATTATGAAATGGAAATGGAGGGAAATAAAATGTTTGAATTAATCTCAGAAAAATCATGAACCACACGATCTGGCGCGCATCTAAGATCCACGGCTCACATTCAAACTGATGAAACTCAGCGTTTCATTTATCCAGTAACACGTACAGTCACCATTCAACGCGTGTGTGGCTTCAGTCAAAGCATTCTCCACCAATCAACCTTCCACGCATGAGGCCACATGGCGCCCAATCACCAAACCCTAGCCATTAATACAGACGCCGGAGCTCAGCTCCGGTCGTCTTCTCCGACGTACTCCCGGTGGCTCCCACGGAGGCACCAACACAAAATTTTCCAGAAATTCCCCAGGCTTACATCATTCCACTCGTTTTCCAACGCTGGTTCCAAATATCACCTTGGATTATCCTAATTCTCCCTAGGTTTTGCAAATTGAAGAGAGAAAGTTTTGAGATCCAAACTTTCAGTCAACACCACGTCCTCAATTCTCACTCAAACTCAAATCTAATCATATATTCGTGACCTACGCATCAAGATCTACAGTTCTATGACCTAAAAGCAGCAAAAGGAGAGAGTGAAATTTGAGTCACCTTGAATTGGAGATCTCTGAAAACGCGTCCTCACGAGCTCAGCTGCTCCAGATCAACTTCTATGAACTTCCTTTGAAGCTTTGTGCAAAAATGAATGGATGAAACCTCTTGAATGCACCTCAATTTCCAAATTCCATCATCATGATAATGCACATGAACTGCTCGAAATCTTGATGACTTGCACCAAACAATGGATGATTCTTGCTCAGTGAAGCATGAGGATCAAGAATATGCAATGATCTTTGAGGTTTGTGTGAAGAAAATGAAGAATCGAAGAGAGAGAAATTTGAGAGAGTTTCTTCAATTCTGATCTGAAATGGTTGTTATGGCAGTTATGATTAGGGTTTCACTATTTATACTTCATGCTAATGACAATGCTAATCATCTTTTCCATCCACTAATCATGATTAGTGAGTTATGAAACAAATTACAAAAATGCAAAATGAGCTCACATGGCCATAATACACGTGTTCATCCCCATGCTAGGACTTTAATCCACTCAAGAACAACCAAGGGTCATGATTTGAATATTATTTTGCTTGCATCTTAAGCCAAGAATGAATGGTGAGGATTTGCTCCAATTTGAACATGTGTGAAATAATGTGAATTTTGACCATGATTCCTTTGCACAATTAAGTCAAATGATGTCATTTTGAGATGCCTTGAACATTAGAAGCATTTTGCAAAAAGAATGAACCAAATTGAAGCATTATATCAAAAGTTATGCCATTTTGAATTTCCATGCACACCTTGTGATCAAATGACCATAACTCCTCAACCATCCATCATATGGACATGAATTAGGACTTTTTGGAAAGGGGAGACAAAGATCTACAACTTTCATGTTCACAAAAAATCCATTTGAAACATCTTTGATATTGAAAATTCAAGTTGAAAGTGGACCAAAAACTTGCCAAATTTGGAAACTTTGAATTATAGGTCACTTTCCATTTTTAGTAACTTTCGCCATGACCTTTGAATCTTCAAGATGGATGTTTAGAATGAAGCATAGACCCCCTTTTGAACATGATTGAGGTGTCTCAACTCATTTCCCCACCTCATAGCCCTCACTTGACTGCACAGTTGACTTTTGGTCCTCAGATGACCTTGAAATGTCTTGATGATTTTGAACCTCTACCACTTGGTGAAATTGCTTCAAAATGAAACCCTAGCTCATGTAATCTCCTTATAATAATCATGTGATCCTCATCCCAAGAAAATACCTCATCTCTTTGAGAAACCCCAGTTGGAAGAATTGCATTGATTAGGGTTGACGAGAGGTCACAACCCTAATCCAGATGAACTTGAGGATGAACTCTGACACCCTTGATGATGATAGAACCATGATGATGGTGATATATCCTTGCAGATAAGATGATGCTCAAAACCTTTGAATAATCAAGAAACCCTAATTGGAGCCCATACCCTCAGATGGTTGATGATCAATTCATAGAGAACCTTAGGCTTGAATCACCTAAATTCCCCATCTTTTGAAAAGACTTTGGAGGATGACCTTCTCATTTTCATATGAGATGCAAAATGCAATGCCTAATGCCCTAAAACATGAAATGCAATGCCACATACTAGTCTCAAGAAGAGGAGGGCAAATTTTGAGGTGTTACAGTGTTCTAGGAAGACATGTCATAGACAAAGCATTATTGGATTTAGGAGAAAGCGTAAGTTTGATGCCTTTAGCAGTTTGTGAAAGACTAGACCTAGGAGACATGCAACCAACTAGGACGTCCCTTCAAATGGTTGATCGATCGGTTAAGTCCCCGATAAGTATATTAGAAGATATCCCAGTTAGAATCGGACAACTCTATATCCCTACTAACTTTGTCATAATGGATATTAAAGAGGATGAAGAAATCCTTATCCTTCTAGGCAGACCATTCTTATCAACTGCTGGAGACATAATAGATGTAAAAAGAGGAAAGATGACTTTCGAAGCAGGTGATGAGAAGGTAGAGTTTATCCTATTGGTCGGTCATCAATTCTACTAGTTTTCTAACACTCATCCGGCATTAATTCACGAAGTCGGTAACACTTTATTTTACTTTTTATTATTTTGTCAAGTAAATTGAATGTTCACATTTATGTTCGCGTTTGGTTATTATCTTTGTTTTTTGTTAATGTATTACTTTTTATGCCTTCTTTTGGTAGTTCTGTTGGTTTTCAGGTGCAAGCAAGAATGCCCAAAGACTCGTCAAGGGAATCGAGCATTCCGGGCTCACGGGGAAGAAGTTTTGAAGATACAGTGGCCCTGACACGGCCGCCCGTGTCACCTGACACGACCCGTGTCAGGGGAAGGATAAAAGAGGAGGTTGTGGAAGAAAAAAGGGGGCTGACACAGGTACCCATGTCAGCAAGCCTTGCATGTGCGTGTTGGGAAATCAGCAGCAGTAAGCCAACACGGACGACCGTGTTGCCTGACACGGCCAGTGTTGGCTTGGACGCCTCATCTTCTAATTTTATCGAATATTTGGAATTGCTGATCCCGAAGGGCATTTTGGGTATTTTCTACATCGATTAATTGATCAGTGACTATCTAGGGTACTTTTTGGAGAATGAGAAGGGGGACCCTTTTTGCACGAGAAAGATTGGTATGATTAAGATTGGGGCGATCAAGAGTTTCGGAGAACGAAGGTCCTTCAAGAGCGAATGTGATTAAAGATCAACGAAATCCCCATTTTCTTGTAATGTCTAATTTAAATGTTGTATTTTCTTTGAATAATATGAGCGGCTAAACCCCCCAATGCCAGGGGGTGTCCCTGATTTGATCGTGTAATGACTTTGAATTCTTAATTCCCTCAATGTTACGTTTGTTGTTCAATAGAAATTGTGCAATGTTTTTAATGCTTTCGTTATCAGAAAAATAAGGATTGTTATATGGTTAACAATTTATGGGATTGAAATTGTTAAGGTTTTTGCACAATTAAACTGTAGTAGATATCACCTAGGACTAGGGATACCCTATGGTTACTAGTTATATCTTGTTATTTCAAAAAGCTTTGTTTCATCATAATTCCCTAAGGACTTAGAGATTAGAATGAATGACAAAAGGTTTCCCTCTAAGGTTTTAGGAGGAAACAAGTTTAAGATCTGGTAATTGAATATTTGAACTAGTTGAGGAGATATACATTCAAGGTCATTGCAGGAGATAATCACACACCGTCCTTGGAAAAATTTATAATTTATGTAAAAGTTGTATTTTGCATTCTGTCTAATTAAATCATAGTGCGGATTTATTCCAAACCTTCAAACTACTGTTTTGTTTAATTGAATCATAATTCAAACTAATATTACTGCGCAGTCCTCGAGATCGATCTTTAGGAAACGTCCCTATTATTACTACATTGGCAAAATAGTACACTTGTTATTTTCCTAATCAAGTTTTTGGCACTGTTGCCGGAGATTGCCAAATATAAAGTTTAAGTTTAGTTTAATTGAAATTTTATTGCTCTGCAACTAAAATTTATTCTATGTTCCTTTAGTTATTTATTTCGATCATTATCAACTCATTTATGTTTGATATTTGTATGCGAGGTAAGGCCTCAGCTGATTTTCCTTTTGACGCAGAAATCGAAAGAACTTTGCGTGCAAGACTCAGACAAGCTAGATTAGCAAGACTGGAATCGGAAGAAGAACAACTTTCCATTCATTCAGGTTCATATTCAGGTTCAGAGAGAGAGATCGAAATAATGGGGGAGAACCCACTGCCACCATAAAGACTGTTGAATGACTACAGAGGCGCAAATGCACCAACCAGAAGATTAACAATTGTCAACCAACCGGTGAATGTGGATAATTTCCAGCTACATCCAAGTACTATTAATCAACTTGAAAGAAAGCATTTCACTGGAAAGGTAAATGAAGATGCAAACAAGCATTTGCAGAGATTTCTGACCATGAGCAACACTCTCAAAATCAATGGTTACATAGAGGTAGCTAAGAAGTTAAGAATGTTCCCGTTCACCTTAGTGGAAGAAGCTGAAGAATGGTTCTATTCTCTCTCATCCGGTAGCATTACATCATGGGAAGAGATAGAAAAGGCTTTCCTGAATGAGTATTTTCCAGCGTCGGTGTTTTTGAGAAAAAGGTATGAAATCCTGAATTTTAAGCAGAATGATGGGGAATCTTTGGGAGATGCCTACAAGAGATTCAAAAGGGTCATGATAGCCTGCCCAACTCATAATATGCATCCAACAGAACAGATGCAGATGTTTGTAAATGGTCTCAAAATAAAGACCAAATAGTTTATTGATACCGTAGCCGGTGGCTCAACTAATTTCTCAACAACCACCGGTATCAAAAAGATCACTGAAGCAATTGCGGATAATGAGCACTTGGAGTTGTACGACAGATGTGTAAGTAAATCGGACGGAGTTATAGATTTGAAGCTAGAAACTAATAGAATCCGTATAGAAGATACTGTCACTGTCGAAGTCGAAAAGAAGCTGAAAGCGATGAATATAGGTACCCAACAGGTAGCTCAAGTCCAACCTGCTCCTCTCGTCTGTTGTGAGATTTGTAATGGACCACACCAAATAGTGTATTGTTTTGTAACTCCTCAACAAGTTGAGGAAATAATTTTTTTGAAGCAGATCAATCCCTATTCCAACACGCATAATCCTAATTGGAAGAATCATCCTAATGTCTCATGGAAAGATCAGAAAGGGAACGCTCCTCAACAAGGTCAAGGTTAATATGAAACTCAATATCAACAACAACAGCAACAACAAGCCCCTAAGAAAGCAAATTGGGAGATTTCCATTAAAAGAATGGAAGCTCATAATGTTCAATTCCAAGAAGAAATTAGAAACAATCAGAAAAACACTACCGCTTCCATAAAAAATCTTGAAGTTTAGATGGGTCAAATAGCACAACAATTAGCCTCGAGTTCTCAAGCACAAGGTGCTCTACCAAGTGAAAGTGTGACAAATCCTAGAGAGCATAATAATGTTAGTGTTATGACAACGAGAAGCGGTAAATCTCATGAAGTCCTTGAGGAGAAAGCTGAAGATGAAGATCAATTGCTTGAAGTAGATCTTGAAATCAAGGAAAATGAAGTTGTGGGGGAAGAATTGGTTGCACCTAAACAAGTGGTGAAAGAAAAAGTCATTGAACCAAAACCAGTCATTAAGCTTCCCTTTCCCGCCAGAAACAAGAAAAAGGGGAAACATGAGAAAAACTTTGAGAAGTTCCTAGAGTTTTTCAAGAAGCTAGAAATCAACATTCCGCTTTTGGAAGCACTTGAACAAATGCCTACCTATGCCAAGTTCATGAAGGACATCATTTCTAAGAGGCATACCATTGATACCAACCCGATTATTCTAACCGAAACTTGTAGTGCTATTTTGCAGGGTATGAAAATTCCAACGAAGAAGAAGGATCGAGGAGCTGTCATTATCCCTTGCATCATCGGAGATAGGTCATTCAAAAAAGCTCTTACTGATTTAGGAGCCAATGTGAGTCTCATGCCACTATCCATTTACAAGAAACTGGGTATAAGGGCGGTGCAAGATACCATGATGACACTTCAATTCGCCGATCGTCAAGTCAAGAAACCTTATGGGATAGTTGAAGATGTTCTAGTGAAGATTGAAAAGTTTGTATTCCCGGTGGATTTCGTGATTCTAGAAATGCCTAAGGATGAAGAAATTCCTCTCATTCTTGGGAGACCCTTTTTAGAGACTGGAAGATGCTTGATCAACATAGAGGAAGGTACTATGACTTTGAAGGTTTATGATGAGGAATTAAAAATTGATGTTCGAAACACCATGAAATACAAAGATGATATTGACACTAGTCATACAATAAAGGTTCTAGATCAAGTGATTACTTATGATAGTCCTTTGAATGCACCGCAGTTACCTTTGGAAAGAGTGTTGAGTTTGTCCATTTTTTACGGTGATAAGGAAGTGGACAACGGAGAATCAGAAGTGTTGGCCATGATGAACGTACAACCCCCTTGGAAAGGATTTCGACCATACCGATGGGAAGATTTACGACTATCTCAATCATGTGAGGAGAATAAAGAGTCCAATAAGGGGACGGAGTTAAAACAACTTCTCGAGAATCTCAAATATGTCTTCCTCAATTATGAAGGTAAATGCTCAGCTATAATAAATTCGAGCCTCAAGAGTATCTAAGAAGATAAACTTATTCAAGTCCTAAAAAATACAAGAATGCCATCGGATAGGCAATTGAGGACTTGAAAGGTATTAGCCCCAAAATGTGCATGCATAAAATTCTCATGGAAAACAATCACAAACCGGTGGTCCAACCCCAAAGAAGACTTAACCCAACAATGAAAGAAGCGGTTCAGAAAGAAGTAGTGAAATTGTTAGACGCAGGTCTTATTTACCCTATATCTGACAGTCCATGGGTGAATCTGATACATGTGGTCCCCAAAAAAGGGGGACCACCTGTTGGTGTAAGCCCTAGAGGCCAATACTTTTGGTACTTGTATCGAATTATTTATTAATAATAAAAGGCTTTTTCTTTATTATGGTTGATTAATAAAGTCCCTAGAATAGCTAGTCCGTTTAATGTATTAAGTGTGACTTAATCATGAGAACACATTAAACATAAGGACACTATTCTTAAAGTATCCATAGTCGAGCTTTAGTGTGAAGTGGGATAACATTAAAGCATTAAGACTATTATGTTTATGGACTGATGATCACATCTCATGGATCATGGATAAAGAGTTATCAAGTCTTAAACATAGGTATGAATATTAGGAGTAATATTTATACCGGATTGACCCGCTATGAGAATACTATATAGAAAGTTATGCAAAGTGTCATAAGTTATTCTCATGGTGATAATAGTGTACACCACTCTTCGACCTGAAACCACTATGGATCCTAGATGTAGAGTTGAGTGCTTTATTGCTGATCCAACGTTGTCCGTAACTGGATAACCATAAAGACAGTTGATGGGTACTTCACGAAGCATACTGAGGGACATGAGTGACCTAGATGGAATTTGCCCATCCTGTATAACAGGATAAATGTCTATGGGCCCAATATTGAACTGGACAAGGATGACACGGTCTATGCCTTGTGTTCAATATAGACATAAAGGCAAAAGGGTAATTATACACATAAGTATTATCACAGAAGGAATTGTCAGATCACATGACATTTTCGTGTCTTGGGTAGCAGTGATGTGTTGCTAGATACCACTCACGGTTTATTATGTTAAATGCGTGATTTAATATAATTGCCAACGTCACGAAAACCTACAGGGTCACACACAAAGGACGGATTGATGAGAGATAGAGTAACTAAGGAATACCGTAAGGTACGGTGCCCTTAAGTGAATTGTAGAACATCGTAAAGGTACGGTGTACTTGAGTAGAATACGAAATATGGTAAGGTACCATGGACTTAAGTGATTTTGGGCATATTATAAGATATGGGCCAAAATACACTTAAGTGGGCCTTTTAGCTTGAAGCCCACACAAGTGGTTCTATAAATAGAACCCTTGTGCAGAAGCATTAATTGCGGTTGCATTATTTTCGTTTTCTCTCTCTCTCTCTCTCTCTCTCTCTCTCTCTCTCTCTCTCTCTCTCTCGCTCGCTCGCTCTCTCTCACTCAAAGCCTTCATTCGTACCAGCTAGCACTGAGATTGAAGGAATCCGTTCATGTGGACTGAGTAGAGACGTTGTCATCGTTCAACGTTCGTGATCGCTTCGTGGATCTGCATCAAAGGTTTTGATCGTCACAAGAGATTTGCACCAAAGGTTTCAATCGTCACAAGAGGTAAATATTCTATCACTGATCATGACCATTCGTAAGGATCTCTAAAGGAGAAAATTTTAATTTCCGCTGCGTTTTGGATCGCAATTCTCCTTCAGTGGTATCAGAGCCACTTACGAAACCATGAATCGGATAGGTGTTTAATTTATGTATTAATATGATTAAAAGACAGAATGAATCAATTAATTAAACGGGTAATTAAATTTGGCATCATGAGTGTACGAGTTGGATGATTGATGTTGACTATGCTTCGGTACCGACATTAGTATGGTGAAGCAGCGATACATCGATCGTCCATATGTTACGCAATTGAGACCGATCAACTTATATATGATATAAGTAATCTTAATGCAAAGTACGGTATATGTGATATACTATTTCTGTTTCGTTCATTCAAACACTAAATGGTTGTTTTCCTTTGAGCGATCAATGGTCATTTGCTTCGGAATCCGACATTAGTATGGTGAAGCAATGACCTATTGATCAATCATACTGAATCAACAATCGAGGTGTGTTTGACGGTCTGAAATTGGCGCATTAGGGTTGGTGACGGCGCAAGGGTTGTGCCGTCAAGGAGTTGTGAATTTAGGGATTTTGGAAGAGGTCTGTAGACTGTTTCAAAGTTCCGTTATTTTGGCCGCGTGACATTCGTCACGAGCTTGTGACGAGCGTAACAAACTGGTTGTGACGGTCGTAACGTGCTCTGCGACGGCCGTCACACTCACATGGCCTGTGACGGTCGTAACGTGCTTTGTGACGATCGTCACACTCACATGGCCTGTGACGGTCGTAACATGCCTGTGACGGTCGTCACACTCACAAGGTCAGAATTCTCGGGAACCACCGTCCGCTGACCGGGCAGCGAAAACCCCGACTAACTCTGCGTAGTATGATCGGTCGCCGAAATTTAATTTTGTTTTAATTAATTAAAGGAATTAAAAATTAATAATAATAATAATAATGTGTTTGTTATTATTGCCCTGTTGTGATCAGTTATGGCCTTAGTCTTCCTTCATTTTGTTTTGGGTTTTTAAATACGACCTGCGTGTCGTGCCTCTCCTTTTGATCTCTTAATGTAACTTCTTTTCTCATCTCAAACCCTCGTATGTAAAACGAGTTTCTTCTGGAATGTAATGTTATGAAGAAAGAGAAGATTTCAATGTTATGAAGAAAGAGAAGATTTCAATATCAAAGGAGGACAACCTTGAAGATCTTGCTTGGAGAAGCTTAGAGAAGAATTCAATATTAAAGGAGGACAACCTTGAAGATCTTGCTTGGAGAAGCTTAGATCGTTATTAGGTTAGCTTAGGTTCTCTCATTGGCTTGGGAGAACAATTGCGCTAGGGGCCATAACTGTTTCATTGTGTATGTATGTTGATGCATGTGTATGTATGTTGATGCATGTGAATGTATGTTGATGCATGTGAGAGACGATTTGTATGATAAATAAGCCGGTGAGATCATGACAATTACAATTCCCTCAAATTAAATATTAAGTTTATGCTTTCCAAGTTTTAGCACTCATCAAGACTAGTATCGGATAATGTAGGTTTCGCCTACGCGAGGTGCATGTTCTATATTAGTAAGGTGCGATGGGATAATTGTAATATCCAATTGCTAAAACAATGGGTCAAACTTAACTAAATAAATTATAATAAGATTATATATGTTTAGAAGCAAGAGTTGGAAATGATCCATATGATGGATTGGAATAAAGAGTTATTCACCCAACTGAAATTTTCGAGAGTTGTATGAGATACAATTGGAAGGAGTTCCTACCTAAATAACCTAGTTTTGTGTAATCCGCCTACGCGGACTTAGAACGAAGTGAAATATGGATCTCGACCCACTAGAAAATCTTCCAACGGGATTTTCCGAATAAAATGATGAGGGTCATTTGTTTTGAGTAAAATAGTGGGAGCATATTTAATTAAAGGCCTAATTAAATATGTCAATGATACTTATATTTTCATTAATCCTTGTGTAGATTACCATGACAGCAAACACCTCTAACAACATCTTGCGAGCAATCCTTGACAAGGAAAAATTGTTTGGGACAAATTTCCTAGATTGGCACCGAAACCTGAGTGTCATACCCCAAAATTTGCCCGTTAATCTTTCAAGACATCTTTCAAGGCATTCTAACTCATTGTTCAAGACAGTGATCTTAAAGGAACAAAGACCCAGCTCACAGGTGGCCAAATCCAGAAAATGACTCAAACTGGCATGCTCGCTAGGCGAGCAAATCCTTCGCCTAGCGAACCCTTCGCTACACCACTCGCCTAGCGAAGCTTGCGAACACCAGAAATTTTGGGCTTCATTCTGAGCCCATTAGGTCACAAAAATTATTATAAATAGCGGAGCTTCATTCAGAAAAGGGAAACAAAAAAAGGGAGACGGACAGAAACCCTAGCATAGACAGCAAACCCTAGAGGCTAACCCAGGGAATTCAGAGCAACCCTGAAGGAAACTCATCTGCACAAAAGGTTACCTCCTTCCAACTCAATCCGGCACCAACCCCAAGAGTAATCAGCCAATTCAAAGTTGCAATTCGATTGCAAACAGGTTTGCACTACCATTCCCGCTCTATGCTCTCAATTTACATGTGATGTTATGATTGAATTTATAAAGATGTCTTTGCTTTTGCATGTGGATTTAAGTATGCATGGATATCTTGAATGTTTAACCATGTAATTTCTATAATGGATGCCATAGGGTTTGGAGCTTGCTGAAATCGTACTGTTCTTAAATTTAAAACCCGCAGTCGTTCGCTAGCACATCGCTAAGCGAACATGTAGCGAGTGTTCGCTAAGCCCTCGCTAGGCGAGGCAGCAGCGAACATGACAGTCGCTGATTTTTTCTTTTTTGATCTTTGCGCATCTGACATGTTTTATTGTAACCATGCACTGTTTACCTAACACTATTACTGTTGTGATTCCTTTTGTTTGGTGCAATTCTCGATTGCACCCTGATTTGGTATTCTGACCTGTTTGCTGAATTTTGTAAGGGTTCACATAATCCCGGAAAAGGTAGCTTGCTAGGTATTCCACTTTATTTGTGGGATACCCTTGTGGAGATCCATCCTAATCACCTAACTGATTGCAAAATATTGCCTTTGAATATGTGATTCATCCTAATTACCTAACTGCTTGTAAAATGTGGCCTTTAAATACATGTGATATTGGCCCTCTCTTTGTTGCCTTACGGTATTACGGTCATGTCCCGCGAATGTGGGGATACACTTAGCAAAGACCCTTCGATTAAATCATCATGTCCCTATAAGATAAATCATAGTCCCTCGGATGTTGCCTTCGAATATATGATTTTGTCCCTCGATGACCCGTCGTTGTAGCCTACGGTTAAATGATGATTGTCCCTCAGAGTGCTAAGGTATCCTTACAAATGTTGCCTTCAATGACCAATCAGTGACCCTACGACGTCCCTTTACATCCAAAGGATAAGACTACTTACTTCTCAATAGTAAGGACAGTTTTACCCCCCCTAAGGATAGGAAATACCAATAAAGACCTCGGGTAGGTATAACTCTTAAATGCTTACTCACAACTTAAAATACTTTTCACACCTCACACCTTTCAAAACATCTTTTAGAAAATCACCACTTGGTATACATTCGTACTAGAATCATTACCGAGTTATATTTTTCTAAACAACTTTCAAAGTTAAACGAGATAAACACTTTGTATACATTCGTACGAGAATCATTACAAAGTTAAACTCTCTTTTCAAAACATTTTCTAAACATTTCTCAAACACTTTTTCAAACAAGAAAAACATAAGTGATTAAGCAATTAAGAGCCCATGGATAACCATGGATACTAAGGGTGCTAACACCTTCCCTTTGTATAATGTACCTCCCGAACCCAAAATCTAATCAAGGTCTTTTCTGTTCTTTTCCGCCTTTCCTTATTGGATAAAAGAAAAGTCGGTGGCGACTCTTGCTATCCGCGACATTTGCTTTCCGAAGCAAAAACACATAAAGTCAGTTCACCGTATGACAGAACTGGCGACTCTGCTGGGGACTATTAAAAAGAGAGGTTACCTTAAAAAACAAGATCACTTATGTATTTGAATTGTCTGATTTACTTTTAAGGGATTGCTTGGGTATTTTATGCTTGAGTGAAAGATCCTACACCCGGATCTAGTGTACCTTAGATAAGTAGCAAGAGATCATCGCGACTATCCGGCGTATACTGGAATGGTTAAAATGATGGCTACGGTTAACGTGACACTTTGGATATCCTGATGTTCCTCATGTTTACTTGAGGAAAAATTTGGCGTCCGCGTGGTGTCATCAAAGCGTTAACCAGACCTTTAGAACCCTAATTGACTCATCCTAGCCATTAGAAAGTAGTGAGATAACTGACTTCGGTTCCGACTGGGGTTGGTTGAGACTCGATACTACACTCTTTGAGATTGGACTTTAGGGAAGCTTTGGTCAACCACTTGGTGTTGCACTGAAGTGGACTTAAGGAAAGGTCAATGATTTGAGATCCTTCTAGAACCCGGTTACTATTCTAGGACAGGTTGAACCAACCAAACTTCAGTGGGGAGGGTATTTACCTATGGAACTCATGCAGGCCTTAAAACCTAAGAATGATTGTGGTGTGACTTGTTTGTGCTTGTTACTTATTTAACATCATAACATCATAACATCATAACATCATGGCATTGTACTAACCATTTCAAGGACTATGGGATTTAACTTTGCTCTGTTTTGTAAGGCTATGGCTCCCAGGAAGACCATCCGAATCAATCTTGTAGCCATCTCTCCTCAACTCAAGGATTTAGAGTCAGAACTTCCCGATCAGACTCAGTTCATCAAGAAACATGGTTCTCTCCTCAATTTGGTTACCACTGGGTTCAAAGAAGATATGATGAGAGTCCTATTCCAGTTCTTCGACCCTAAACATCATTGCTTCACGTTCCCAGATTATCAGTTGGTACCCACATTAGAAGAATTTTCCAGGATGCTTGAGATACCTATCTGTGATCAAATACCTTTCAGTGGTTTAGAAAAAGTCCTGAAGTCTGAAGAAGTTGTCGCGGCTTTACACATGACAAAGTCCGACATTGAAACCAATTGGGTAACAAGAAGTGGAATTAAGGGTTTACTTGCCAAATTTCTAATAAATAAGGCCCGAGAATTCTTAAAAGCTATGAAAGTCCATGCTTTCGAAGATGTTCTAGCATTGCTAATCTACGGTTTGGTGTTGTTTCCCAATCCAGACCAATTCATAGATATGAATGCTATTAAGATATTTCTCACTCATAACCCTGTGCCTACCTTGCTTGGAGACATTTTGCATTCCCTTCACACTCGTACTATGAAAAGGCAAGGGACTCTCATGTGCTGCATACCTTTATTATCTAGGTGGTTTATTTCGCACCTCCCTCGATCAGTCTTGAAGAATGAGCAGAATTTGAAATGGTCTCAAAGGATAATGTCGCTTTCTCATTCAGACATCCGTTGGTGTCCTCATCTCGAAGAAAATGTTATCCTCATCGACCGTTGTGGAGAATTCTCTAATGTACCACTCATGGGGATAAGAGGAGGTATTACTTATAATCCTGCTTTAGTCCTACGTCAGTTCGGTTGTGCTCGAAGAGATGGTCCACATGAAATAATCGTCCAAGGCACTGTGTTTGACTATGACAACGATTCCCAAGGTCTCCGTCAAAGATTTGTACGAGCTTGGGGCATGGTGAAAAGAAGCACTTTAGGACAGAAAAACTCTATTCCTATGGAACCTTATCTCAGATGGGTACGCGCCAGAGCTCGTGAACTTGTCATGCCATATCTTGCAGTCGGACCGCTGATTGTTGAACCAGAAGTTGAAGGAGGTACTCCTCAGATCATTCCTTATCCAGATATGCCTACCGATGTTGAAGAATTGAAAATATCCTGGATCTAGTTGAGAGAGGAGAGGGATACTTTTGAAGCTCAGTTCTGTGCTGAAAGGAAGAAAGTGTTAGAGCTCACCAGCCAACTTAATGAGGAACGAAGACTCAATGCATATCTTCGCCCAAAAAGAAGCCGTCCCTAGGAGACTTGAGCTTTCATTGTATTTTTATTATTTTGGTTGTAATGAACATTGATTAAAAGTTATTAATAAAAGTTTCTTTCTTGGTGGTTTACGCAAAGTTAAATTCCAAAAGTCCTTGGAAACATTTCATACATTGCATAGCATAACATAACATTGCATAACAGGTATTCTAAAGGATCAATGTTCTCACGGTCTTCTTATTGCAAACAGAAAAATGGCTCTTGAACAAACTGTCAAAGATCTCCAGACTCAAAATGCTCAATTCCAGGAGTTGATCCTGACTTATCCAAGGGGCAGGAGGAACTGAAGGCTCTCTTGCTCGAGAAGAAGAAAGACAAGAAACCTGTGAGTTACATTAACCCGGGAAGAAGGCTTAAAGGACAGGCTGCAGGAGTCAAGATTAGACTTCCGAAGGATCAAGAAGAGGAGACAGAAAATGATTCGGAAGATGAGGATGCTGATCCTTTCAACCACGAGGACGGCGATGAAGGTTATGAAGATGAACAGTACTCTCCGAAGGATGATAAGTACAAGTTGCTGGAAGAACGTATGCTAGCTATGGAGGGTCAGAAGGCACCCGGTCTGGATTTCAAAAGCTTGGGTCTGGTCTCTGATGTTGTCATTCCTTGCAAATTCAAGATCCCCACCTTCACTAAGTACGATGGTGCGTCTTGTCCTCAGATGCATCTGAGAGCTTATGTGAGAAAGATTCAGCCGTATACCACTGATAGGAAACTATGGATCCATTTCTTCCAAGAGAGTCTGTCTGGCACACAGTTGGAGTGGTATTATCAGCTCGAGAGCTCTAACATCCGCACCTGGACTGATTTAGCGACAGCTTTCTACAAGCACTACCAGTATAATTTTGAATTGGCACCTACTCAGCTACAGTTGCAGAATATGACTATGGGATCTAAAGAAGGCTTCAAAGAATATGCTCAAAAATGGAGAGATTTGGTTGGCAGAGTCAAACCCCCTATGACTGATTGAGAATTAGTGGACATGTTCATGAGTACACTGACTGGCCCATTCTACAGCCACCTATTGGGAAGCTCCTCATCGGGTTTCACTGAACTCATATTGACAGGTGAACGTGTTGAAAGCGGCATTCGAAGTGGAAAGATACAGGCAGCTACCTCTGCAAGCACCAAAAAGTCCTATCAGGGAAAGAATGAATCAAATGCTGTGTACGGTGAAAGGGGTCATAACAAGAAAAACCGTGACCATACCGTTGGAGCAGTTACGATTGCAGCACCGCCATCTCAAAACTTCCAGCACAGACAAGACAGGCCAAGAAGGCAGTTTACCAAGATCAATATGACTTTAGCACAAGCACTGCAGGGTATGCTAAAGGCAAATTTAATTACCCTCAGAGGCCCTCCTGCAAATCTCAACACTACTTCTCCTCGTTATAATCCCAATGCCAGGTGTGCATATCACTCTGATAGCCCCGGGCATGATACAAACGATTGCTGGTTGTTGAAGAATAAGATTCAGGATATGATCGACGCGGGAGAAATCGAATTTGATCCTCCAGAAACTCCCAATGTCATCATTGCACCTATGCCTAATCATGACAAGACTGTTAATGTTGTGGATGACAATTCTCACATTACTACTGTAGCGGACTTAACATCTCCTCTCCTGATCATCAAGAAGAATTTATTGCAAGCTGGTTTATTTCGAGGTTGTGCTGAAAATTGCGATCTCTGTATACTCCGACCCAATGATTGCCTGAAATTGAGGAATGGTATTCAACGGATGATGGACGATCGTACAATTCTCTTTGAAAAGATTCCTAAGGTGGAAAACCCTGTTGAAGAAATATCTGTGATTGCTAGGTCCAAAGTTCCAGTGAAGATTACCGCTACTAGAGTGCCAGTGAAGATTACTGCTGAGCCCAAGGTAGCCCCCCTAATTATTACTGCACCTGGCCCAATACCGTATTCCTCAAGTAAAGCCATTCCGTGGAATTATGGAGGTGATGTTTACATCCATGGCATAAAGCAAGTTGATAATCCTGCTAATCCTAATGACATTGTTGGGACTAGTAAAATTACCCGAAGTGGAAGGATCTTCTCTCCAGAAATCTCACCTCCCGCCCCTGAAACTCGAGGAAAGGAACCAGTAATCAATCCTTCTCAGTCAAGGACACCGGTCGAAGTTATTACCGAAGATGTTGCCAAACAGGAAATGGAAGAAATGCTGAAAATCATCTACAAGAGTGATTTTGATGTGGTAGAACAGCTGGGGCATACTCCGTCTAAAATTTCGATGTTATCCTTGTTGTTATCTTCTGAATCTCATGCCAATGCATTGATAAAATTCTTGAAGACCGCTCATGTACCTCAGGAGACATCAGTCGATCAGTTCGAAAATTATGTTGCTCACTTGGCTGTGGACAATGGCCTAGGCTTTTCCGATGCTGACCTGACACCGGCAGGAAAGAATCACAATAAAGCTCTGCATATCTCCATTGAGTGTAAGGGGATCACCTTGTCTCACGTATTGATCGACAATGGCTCTTCTTTGAATGTGCTACCGACAGCTGTGTTCGATAAACTGGACTGTAAAAGCATTGAGCTGAAACCTAGTAACGTTGTGGTACGTGCTTACGATGGTGCGAAAAGTGTTGTCCATGGTGAAGTAGTTCTCCCTATCAAGATAGGACCTCAAGTCTTCAACACTACCTTTCACGTAATGAACATTCGTCCTGCCTACTCCTGCTTGCTGGGATGCCCTTGGATCCATGAGGTCGGTGCGGTAGCTTCGTCTCTCCATCAAAAGTTGAGGTATCCAATAGAAGGCAAGATTGTCACTGTGCATGGAGAAGAAGAGTATATTGTCAGTAGTGTGCAGGCCTTCAGATACGTCGAGATGGATGGAGAATTCTTCGAGACTCCTTCTCAGTCATTTGAAGTGGTTCCTCCGCCCAATCCTGTCCTTAAGCCAACTCCCCTTGTGCCCAAGGTTATTCGTGCTCCTCCTGCTATGATTTCTCTGAAAGATGCTCAAGCCGTGGTTGAAGATGGTGGTCGTACTGGCTGGGGTCAAATGATCAAGGTACCGTACAAGTCTGATAGATTTGGCCTGGGGTTTAGCTCTGAAGACATAGTCAAAGATCATATTAATGCTGTAGAATATGCTGATAGCAATTGCGACCTGGATATCTGGATTTTCCCAACAATTGGTGACGGACTCAATAATTGTAAGGCTGAAGACACTATCTCGATTTCCTTTAGTCAGGAGTAATTGTTATTGTCTATTTTAGTGTTGCAAATTTTTAATTTTACAATTGAACTTTTTAAAAGCATTGTGTCTATGCTCGGGGCACAATAGCTAATTTGTTAAGGGTTTTGTCATCTTCATAAGCATATTCACATTCAATAAATCAATGGACGTTTTGCATTCAAATATTGCACTCTTTATCTTTCCTGTCATCTTTCAAACGAGCTATGTTTTCTTACACACACTCACGTAACGAATTGCAGATCCATATCCACTCTGGATCCTGTTGATAATAGTTCTGCTACTGTTAATTATGACTTTGAAAATCCGATCTACCAAGCCGAGGATGGAAGTGAGGAAGATTGTGAAGTACCTGAAGAGCTTGCCAGACTGATACTGCAAGAAGAAAAGACTATACAGCCGCATGAGGAATCAATCGAAATTGTAAATCTGGGTACTGAAGTAGACAAGAAAGAAGTCAAAATAGGAGCAGGCCTGGGAGACAGTATCAAGGAAAGATTGATTCAGATGTTACATGATTATATTGAGATTTTTGCTTGGTCTTATGAAGACATGCCAGGACTGGATACTGACATAGTAGTACATCGTTTGCTGATGAAGGAAGATTATCACCCTGTTAAGCAAAAGGTTCGTCGCATGCGTCCTGAAATTTCCGAGAAAATCAAAGCCGAAGTTATGAAACAGTTCAATGCCAGTTTTCTAGCTGTTACTTCTTATCCTTAATGGGTTGCTAATGTGGTGTCGGTGCCGAAGAAGGATGGTAAGGTGCGAATGTGTGTAGATTACAGAGATTTGAATAAAGCGAGTCCCAAAGACGACTTTCCACTTCCGCACATTGATGTTCTGGTAGATAACACCGCTCAACATAAGGTATTCTCCTTCATGGATGGATTCTCGGGTTATAACCAGATCAAGATGGTGCCTGAAGACATGGAGAAAACTACGTTTGTGACGCAATGGGGCACTTTCTGTTACAAAGTAATGCCATTCGGTTTAAAGAATGCAGGGGCAACATACCAGCGTGCTATGGTGGTTTTGTTCCATGACATGATCCATCATGAAATAGAAGTATATGTGGATGACATGATAGCCAGATCTCATACTGAAGAAGAACATCTCGATCATTTATACAAACTGTTTGAGAGGTTGAAGAAATACAAGTTGAGATTGAACCCGAACAAATGCACCTTTGGAGTAAGATCCGGTAAACTCTTGGGCTTTGTTGTCAGTAGTAAAGGAATTGAGGTTGACCCGGCTAAGGTGAGAGCTATTCAAGAAATTCCAGTTCCTCGTACAGATAAAGAAGTCAGAGGTTTCTTGGGACGTTTGAATTACATTGCCCGATTTATCTCCCATTTGACTGCTACCTGCAAACCCATCTTCAAATTACTGAGAAAGAATCAAGAGATGATATGGAATGATAAATGTCAAGAAGCTTTTGACAAAATCAAGAAGTATCTCCAAGAACCTCCGATTTTGATGCCCCCAGTTGAAGGAAGACCTCTAATCATGTATTTGACCGTGTTAGAAAATTCGATGGGGTGTGTGTTGGGGCAACATGACGAGTCTGGTCGAAAAGAGCATGCCATATACTACCTTAGCAAAAAGTTTACCGACTGTGAAACAAGATACTCATTGCTCGAGAAAACTTGTTGTGCTTTGGCTTGGGCTGCTCGCCGACTAAGACAGTATATGTTGAATCATACCACTTTATTGATTTCTAAGATGGATCCTATCAAATATATATTTGAGAAACCTGCCCTCTCCGGAAGAATAGCAAGGTGGCAGATGATTTTAACAGAGTATGATATCCAATACACTACTCAGAAAGCAATCAAAGGAAGCGTGTTAGCCGATCATTTGGCTCATCAAGTAGTTGATGATTACCAATCTATGAATTTTGAGTTCCCAGATGAGGATGTCATGCTTGTTATTGATTATGAAGAACCTGGACCGGATGAAGGACCCGAACTGGGATCCCGATGGACTATGGTTTTTGATGGATCTTCTAATGCATTGGGCAATGGTGTTGGTGTTGTAATCATTTCCCCCAAGGGTTGCCACACGCCTTTCACTTCTAGACTATGTTTTGATTGTACCAACAATATGGCCGAGTATGAGGCATGTATTTTGGGACTCAAAGCTGCTATAGGCCTGAGAATCAAGTTTTTGAGTGTGTATGGAGACTCAGCCTTGGTAATCAGTCAAATCAAAGGAGAATGGGACACTAAACATCCGAATCTCATCCCTTATCGAGAGCGGGTGTTGACATTAATCCCATACTTTGAAGAGATTACATTCGAACATATTCCACGAGAAGAGAATCAGTTGGCAGATGCATTAGCTACCATGTCATCTATGTTCAGAATCAGATGGGACAATGAAGCTCCCATGATTACCATTGAACGATTAGATGAACCAGCATACTGTTATGAACTTAACGCGGATGAAGTAGAAGAGAAACCTTGGTTCCACGAAGTAAAAAGATATTTAGAGACTCAGGAATACCCTGAAGGGGCATCCATCAATGACAGAAAGTTTCTGAGGAGGTTCTCCGCTAAATTCTTTTTGAGTAATGGAGTATTATACAAACGTAATCATGATTCGACTTTGCTGCGCTGTGTGGATAAAAGGGAAGCAGAAAAGATTATGGAAGACATACATGACGGTGTTTTTGGGACTCATTCTAGTGGACATACGATGGCCAAGAAGATTCTGAGATCAGGGTATTATTGGTCTACCATGGAAGCTGATTGCCGCCATCACTCCAAAATTTGTCACAAGTGCCAGATCTATGCGGACAAAGTACATGTACCTCCTGCCCCATTGAACGTGTTGACAGCACCTTGGCCCTTTGCAATGTGGGGCATTGATATGATTGGAGAGATTAAACCTACTGCTTATAATGGACATCGTTTCATCCTTGTTGCTATTGATTACTTTACAAAGTGGGTAGAGGCAGCCTCATTTGCTTCTGTCACCAAGAATGTGGTGGCACGATTCATCAAGAATAATCTCATCTGTCGATACGGCATCCCTGAAAGAGTTATCACTGACAATGGCACTAATTTGAACAACAAGATGATTACTGAACTCTGCAAGCAGTTCAAGATAAAACACCATAACTCTTCTTCGTACCGGCCAAAGATGAATGGCGCCGTAGAAGCTGCTAATAAGAATATTAAGAAGATTATACAAAAGATGACAGTAACATACAAAGACTGGCATGAGATGTTACCGTTTGCTCTTCATGGTTATCGCACTTCAGTACGCACTTCGACAGGGGCAACTCCCTTCTCTTTAGTCTACGGAATGGAAGCCGTTTTACCAGTGGAAGTTCAGATTCCCTCTCGAAGAATCATGAAAGAGGCAGACTTAGATGAGGATGAATGGATTCAGACTCGACTCGATCAGATAAATTTGATTGATAAGAAGAGACTCGCGGCTGTTTGTCATGGGCAGATATATCAGAAGCACATGACCCAGGCATTTAACAAAAAGGTCAAGAGACAGGTGTATCAAATTGGCGACTTGGTAATGAAGCGTATCATCCTACCACAAGGTGATCCCAGAGGCAAATGGACTCCCACATACGAAGGACCATTTGTAGTTAAGAAGGTATTCTCTGGTGGAGCCATGATACTTGCTACAATGGATGGCGAAGACTTCCCACATCCCGTGAACGCGGACATAGTTAAAAAATACTACGCATAAGAGAGACCCGCTAGATCGACGTATCTAGGCAAAAGTAAGGGCATCCCGGCGAACCAAAAGGGTTCGGGCAAAAATTAGGGATAAACATATAAAAATGTACACCCGGCAAGTCGAAAACCTGAAAAGGCGACTTGGGCAAAAAAGGGTATCCTGGTGGACTGAAAACCTGAAAAGGCGGTCCAGGCAAAAATTAGGGATTAAAAGTGTATGACTATGTCCCGTTCTCAGTCAGCTTCACCCAAGTCAAAGGGACTGAACAAGCCAATCACTTCTATCCGACAGCAGGAGATGAGATGCTTGAAGACATAATGACAGTGGCAGAACTAAAATCAATAGGACTTTTTCTTCATAGCTTTTCTTTGTTTTCTCAACAATTTCCTCTTACTAGGATTTCTGTCTCCCTGTGCTCAAATTGCCTGTTTATAGGCCCTCTTTCAAAATCAATACAACTTTATTTCCAAAAAGATGCTTTTGTTTTACTTTTTCTGTTTTGTTTGCGTAAACGTCCATTGATTTAATTCGAATTAATATATGCATTTGAATATGACCGATGTTTACCAAAAATGCATGCATAAAATAGAAATAGCGATTACTACAAGACTTCAGGATCGAGGAAAGGTCTAACCATGCTTTCCAATGAATCCGTTGCCAATTCTATTCCCCAGCAAAGCCAGTTATTCCCCAGAAGAAATTGGAATTACTAGACAGACTGGTCACCTCTTCCATCCCCAGCCAGGCTTCTGTTAAATATTTCTACCATCAGACAAAAATCAAATACCCCTAGTTGAGCAAAGGTCATCAACACAAATGTCTCCGACCGGAATCTCGGGATTTATTTTCCCCTGGCAGAACTTCTCAGACGCATAATTCATTCATTACATCATTTCACAGCATACGCATGCATACAATATTCACATTTACTTTCGAAAGCATAAAACATCTCATGCATCATGACATGGCATGAAGCTAACTTTTCTTTTCAAGTTAATTATCCTCCTGATATAGTCAAAATAAAAGGTTCATTCAGGCGGACACCTTTATCAATCACATTCAAGATTCAGATACATCTTTCAGATATACTCCATATGAACTTTCATTCTGACAAGCATTCTGATATCCTCCTAATGATGGCATCTTTAAGCCCATCCCGGACATTTATTGCAAATACAACGTGCACAAAGATTATCAGATACAACCTAACATACGGTTCATTCTGATTCAACCCAACATATGATTTCTTCAACAACTCCAATACGGTCTAACGTACGACCCATTTGGATCTTCATTCCTCAGATACTACCTAGCGTACGGTACATTCAGAGGTGTAGTCTAGCGTACGACTACTTTCTTCAGATACAGCCTAACATACGGCTCATTCTGCAACTCAGATACGATCTAACGTACGATCCATTCTGATCCTTATTTCGTCAGATACAGCCTAACGTACGACTCATTCTGCAACTCCAATACGGTCTAACGTACGACCCATTTGGATCTTCATTCCTCAGATACTACCTAGCGTACGGTACATTCCGAGGTGTAGTCTAGCGTACGACTACTTTCTTCAGATACAGCCTAACGTACGGCTCACTCTGCAACTCAGATACGATCTAACGTACGATCCATTCTGATCCTTATTTCGTCAGATACAGCCTAACGTACGGCTCATTCTGCAACTCCAATACGGTCTAACGTACGACCCATTTGGATCTTCATTCCTCATATACTACCTAGCGTACGGTACATTCCGAGGTGTAGTCTAGCGTACGACTACTTTCTTCAGATACGGCCTAACGTACGGCTCATTCTGCAACTCAGATACGATCTAGCGTACGATCCATTCTGATTCTTATTTCGTTAGATACAGTCTAACGTACGGCTCATTCTGCAACTCAGATACGATCTAGCGTACGATCCATTCTGATCTTTCATCCCCAGTGAAGTCACCCGCCTAATGGATAACTCATTCTGCTACTCAGATACGATCTAACATACGATCCATTCTGATCTTTACCTCTCCAGAGGCAGCCTAATAGACGGTTCATTCTGCAATTCAGATACGATCTAGTGTATGGTCTATTCTGATCCTTTATCCCCAGCAGCGTATGATCCATTCTGATCTTTCATCATCAAACTTCCTGGATGGCATCTTTAAGCCCATCTCCATCAAGACTAACCTTTGATTAACAAGTGCAAATTTTTGGGGCATTCTAGTGTTCAATAATCTTCCAACTCCAGACCACGAATGGCTTACATACCATTCTAACTCTCTCGGTTCAAGAATATTGAACAGGGGCAGTTGTCATACCCCAAAATTTGCCCGTTAATCTTTCAAGACATTCTAACTCATTGTTCAAGACAGTGATCTTAAAGGAACAAAGACCTAGCTCACAGGTGGCCAAATCCAGAAAATGACTCAAACTGGCATGCTCGCTAGGCGAGCAAATCCTTCGCCTAGCGAACCCTTCGCTACACCACTCGCCTAGCGAAGCTTGCGAACACCAGAAATTTTGGGCTTCATTCTGAGCCCATTAGGTCACAAAAATTATTATAAATAGCGGAGCTTCATTCAGAAAAGGGAAACGAAAAAAGGGAGACGGACAGAAACCCTAGCATAGACAGCAAACCCTAGAGGCTAACCCAGGGAATTCAGAGCAACCCTAAAGGAAACCCTGAAGGAAACTCATCTGCACAAAAGGTTACCTCCGCCCAACTCAATCCGGCACCAACCCTAAGAGTAATCAGCCAATTCAAAGTTGCAATTCGATTGCAAACAGGTTTGCACTACCATTCCCGCTCTATGCTCTCAATTTACATGTGATGTTATGATTGAATTTATAAAGATGTCTTTGCTTTTGCATGTGGATTTAAGTATGCATGGATATCTTGAATGTTTAACCATGTAATTTCTATAATGGATGCCATAGGGTTTGGAGCTTGCTGAAATCGTACTGTTCTTAAATTCAAAACCCGCAGCCGTTCACTAGCACATCGCTAAGCGAACATGTAGCGAGTGTTCGCTAAACCCTCGCTAGGCGAGGCAGCAGCGAACATGACAGTCGCTGATTTTTTATGTTTTGATCTTTGCTCATCTGACATGTTTTATTGTAACCATGCACTGTTTACCTAACACTATTATTGTTGTGATTCCTTTTGTTTAGTGCAATTCTCGATTGCACCCTGATTTGGTATTCTGACCTGTTTGCTGAATTTTGTAAGGGTTCACATAATCCCGGAAAAGGTAGCTTGCTAGGTATTCCACTTTATTTATGGGATACCCTTATGGAGATCCATCCTAATCACCTAACAGATTGCAAAATATTGCCTTTGAATATGTGATTCATCCTAATTACCTAATTGCTTGTAAAATGTGGCCTTTAAATACATGTGATATTGGCCCTCTCTTTGTTGCCTTACGGTATTACGGTCATGTCCCGCGAATATGGGGATACACTTAGCAAAGACCCTTCGATTAAATCATCATGTCCCTATAAGATAAATCATAGTCCCTCGGATGTTGCCTTCGAATATATGATTTTGTCCCTCGATGACCCGTCGTTGTAGCCTACGGTTAAATGATGATTGTCCCTCCGAGTGCTAAGGTATCCTTACAAATGTTGCCTTCAATGACCAATCAATGACCCTACGACGTCCATTTACATCCAAAGGATAAGACTACTTACTTCTCAATAATAAGGACAGTTTTACCCCCCCTAAGGATAGGAAATACTAATAAAGACCTCGGGTAGGTATAACTCTTAAATGCTTACTCACAACTTAAAATACTTTTCACACCTCACACCTTTCAAAACATCTTTTAGAAAATCACCACTTGGTATACATTCGTACTAGAATCATTACCGAGTTATATTTTTCTAAACAACTTTCAAAGTTAAACGAGATAAACACTTTGTATACATTCGTACGAGAATCATTACAAAGTTAAACTCTCTTTTCAAAACATTTTCTAAACATTTCTCAAACACTTTTTCAAACAAGAAAAACATAAGTGATTAAGCAATTAAGAGCCCATGGATAACCATGGATACAAAGGGTGCTAACACCTTCCCTTTGTATAATGTACCTCCCGAACCCAAAATCTAATCAAGGTCTTTCCTGTTCTTTTCCGCCTTTCCTTATTGGATAAAAGAAAAGTCGGTGGCGACTCTTGCTATCCGCGACATTTGCTTTCCAAAGCAAAAACACACAAAGTCAGTTCACCGTATGACACTGAGGATTGTCCTCAAACATGATAAAAAGTTGTATGTCTTAGAGACTCCTGTTCCTGAAGAGGAGCCTCCTAGTTCTGCACCTAAGGCAGAAAGAGATGCTTATAAGAAGCATGTCGATGATGCCAATGAAACTGCTTGTCTCATGCTAGCTACCATGAACTCAGAATTGCAAAAGCAACATGAGAACATGTCAGCATTTGATATGATCGAACACCTGAAGTTGCTCTATCAAGAGCAAGCAAGGCATGAGAGGTTTGAGGTTTCAAAAGCCCTTTTTCAAAGCAAGTTAGCTGAGGGAGCCCCTGTAAGTCCCCATGTGCTCAAGATGATTGGGTATGTGGAAAACCTTGAAAGGTTGGGTTTTCCCCTCGGAAAGGAACTTGCGACTGATTTGATCTTGCAATCGTTGCCAGACAGATTCAGTCAATTTGTCCTAAATTTCAATATGAATGATATGGATAAATCTCTTTCTGAACTACTAGGCATGTTGAGAACAGCTGAGCAGAATCTGAAGATAAAAGGGAAGTCCATTATGATGATCGGAAATGGAAAGAGATAGAACAAAAGGCCCACCAAGCAGGGTGATAAAGGGAAAGGCAAGGAAGTTGCCAAACCCAGACCCACTGTTGCTGCTTTGAAGCCTAGAGGAGGCATAGCAAAGGCAGGCACCTGCTTCCATTGCGGTAAGACCGGACACTGGAAGAGAAACTGCCCAAAGTACCTGGAAGATACGAAGAATGGAGTAGAGACTTCAACTTCAGGTATTTTTGTTATTGAAATAAATTTATCTACTTCTGCATCATGGGTATTAGATACTGGATGTGGTTCTCACATTTGTACAAATGTGCAGGGGCTAAAAAGAAGTAGAGATTTGGCAAAAGGTGAAGTTGACCTACGAGTTGGCAATGGAGCAAAGGTTGCTGCTTTAGCCGTAGGAACTTATGTATTAACTTTACCTAGTGGTTTAATAATTCAGTTAGAGAACTATTATTATGTACCTGCAATTAGCAGGAATATTATTTCCATTTCTTGTTTGGACAAGTTTGGTTTTTCATTTATAATAAAGAACAATTGTTGCTCAATTTATTTGAATGATATATTCTATGCTACTGCACAAATGAGCAATGGACTGTATGTCCTTGATCTCGAAATGCCTATATATAACATTAATACTAAAAGGATGAAACCTAACGAGTTAAATCCAACTTACCTTTGGCATTGTCGATTAGGCCACATAAATGAGAAACACATTTCCAAACTCCATAAAGATGGACTCTTGGACTCTTTTGATTATGAATCATATGAGACATGCAAATCTTGTTTAATTGGAAAGATGACAAAGTCTCCATTCACAGGAAAAGGTGAAAGAGCGAATGATCTTTTGGGCCTAATACATACTGATGTATGTGGACCACTGAGCATACCAGCCAGAGGAGGTTTTCAATACTTCATCACATTCACTGATGATTTCAGTAGATATGGTTATGTGTATTTAATGAAACACAAATCAGAGTCCTTTGAAAAGTTCAAGGAATTCAAGAATGAAGTACAAAACCAACTAGGTAAGAATATTAAAACTCTTCGATCAGATCGAGGTGGTGAGTATTTAAGCCTAGAGTTTGATGACCATCTGAAAGAGTGTGGGATCCTATCCCAACTTACTCCTCCTGGAACACCCCAATGGAATGGTGTATCTGAGAGAAGAAATCGAACCCTGTTAGACATGGTCCGATCCATGATGAGTCACGCCAATCTTCCAAACTCCTTTTGGGGACATGCACTATTGACAGCAGCTTACACATTTAACCGTGTTCCATCCAAAAGGGTCGAGAAGACACCATATGAGATATGGAGTGGTAAGAAACCACATATGTCTTACATAAAGATTTGGGGTTGCGAGGTTTATGTGAAACGACAAATTTCAACTAAGCTTGAGTCCAAATCTGACAAATGCTTATTTGTGGGGTATCCTAAAGAAACAAAAGGGTATTACTTCTACAATCCTTCTGAGGGCAAAGTGTTTGTCGCTCGAACTGGAGTTTTCCTAGAAAGGGATTTTATTTCCAAAGGAACCAGTGGGAGGAAAGTAGAGCTTGAAGAAATTCAAGAATCACAAAGCATAGATACACCTATGGAGGAATTAGAGCAGGAAATACAAGAAGTTGTGGAAGAGCAACCTGATCAAGTAGAACAAAACCAACGTAGGTCAAGCAGGATACGTCAACTACCTGAGAGATATGGATATCTCATAACTGATCAAGGTGATGTATTACTCATGGATCAAGATGAGCCTGTGACCTACCAAGAGGCCATAACTGGTCCCGAGTCTGAGAAGTGGCTAGAAGCCATGAAATCTGAAATGAATTCCATGTACATAAACCAAGTTTGGACCTTGGTAGAGCCTCCTGTAGGAGTTAACCCTATAGGATGCAAGTGGGTCTTCAAAAAGAAGACTGACATGGATGGTAAGGTACATACCTATAAGGCAAGACTGGTTGCAAAAGGATATATACAAATTCATGGGATTGACTATGATGAAACCTTTTCACCAGTTACAATGCTTAAATCTGTTCGGATTTTACTTGCTATCGTTGCATATCATGATTATGAAATATGGCAGATGGATGTCAAAACTGCTTTCCTTAATGGAAATCTTCTTGAGGATGTGTACATGACACAGCCTGAAGGATTTGACATACCAGAGGAAGCCCAAAAGATATGTAAGTTACAAAGATCAATCTATGGATTGAAGCAAGCTTCCAGAAGCTGGAATCTTTGTTTTGATGAAACAGTAAAACAATATGGATTCATCAAGAACGAAGATGAGCCTTGTGTCTACATGAAGGTTAGTGGTAGCATGATCGTTTTCCTGGTATTATATGTAGATGACATATTACTCATTGGAAACGATATCCCTACCCTACAACAAGTAAAGTCTTGGTTGGGGAAATGCTTTTCTATGAAGGACCTAGGTGAAGCAGCCTATATATTAGGAATCAGAATCTATAGAGATAGATCACAAAAACTGCTTGGCCTAAGTCAGAGTACATACATAGACAAAGTGTTGAGACGCTTTAATATGCATGATTCCAAGAAAGGATTCATACCTATGCAACATGGCTTGTGTCTATCAAAAACACAATCCCCTTTAACTGAGGAAGAAAGGGATCGCATGAATAAGATTCCATATGCATCGGCAATAGGATCTATCATGTATGCCATGTTATGTACTCGACCAAATGTCTCGTATGCTTTAAGTGCAACGAGTAGGTACCAATCTGATCCTGGTGATGCTCACTGGGTGGCTGTCAAGAATATCCTTAAGTATTTGAGAAGGACTAAGGACTCATTCTTGATATATGGAGGTCAGGAAGAGTTGGCTGTAATTGGATACACCGATGCTAGCTTCCAGACAGATAAGGATGACTTTAGATCGCAATCTTGTTATGTGTTTTGCTTAAACGGTGGCGCTGTGAGCTGGAAAAGTTCAAAGCAAGATACAGTTATTGATTCTACAACTGAGGCCGAGTATATTGCTGCCTCAAGTGCAGCAAAGGAAACTGTTTGGATCAAAAAGTTCATTAGTGAACTTGGCATAGTTCCTAGCATTGTGGATCCCATTGGTCTCTACTGTGATAACAATGGTGCTATCGCACAAGCCAAGGAGCCTAGATCTCACCAACGATCCAAACACATACTTAGACGTTATCATCTCATTCGAGAGATAATAGATAGAGGAGATGTGAAAATATGCAGAGTACCTACACTTGACAATATAGCTGACCCGCTGACAAAGCCTCTTGCGCAGCAGAAGCATGATGGCCATACTAGATCAATGGGCATAAGGGGTATGCCTGATTGGCTCTAGTGCTAGTGGGAGATTGTTGGTGTAAGCCCTAGAGGCCAATACTTTTGGTACTTGTATCGAATTATTTATTAATAATAAAAGGCTTTTTCTTTATTATGGTTGATTAATAAAGTCCCTAGAATAGCTAGTCCGTTTAATGTATTAAGTGTGACTTAATCATGAGAACACATTAAACATAAGGACACTATTCTTAAAGTATCCATAGTCAAGCTTTAGTGTGAAGTGGGATAACATTAAAGCATTAAGACTATTATGTTTGTGGACTGATGATCACATCTCATGGATCATGGATAAAGAGTTATCAAGTCTTAAACATAGGTATGAATATTAGGAGTAATATTTATACTGGATTGACCCGCTATGAGAATACTATATAGAAAGTTATGCAAAGTGTCATAAGTTATTCTCATGGTGATAATAGTGTACACCACTCTTCGACCTGAAACCACTATGGATCCTAGATGTAGAGTCGAGTGCTTTATTGTTGATCCAACGTTATCCATAACTGGATAACCATAAAGACAATTGATGGGTACTCCACGAAGCATGCTGAGGGACATGAGTGACCTAGATGGAATTTGCCCATCCTGCATAACAGGATAAATGTCTATGGGCCCAATATTGAACTGGACAAGGATGACACGGTCTATGCCTTGTGTTCAATATAGACATAAGGGCAAAAGGGTAATTATACACATAAGTATTATCACAGAAGGAATTGTCAGATCACATGACATTTTCGTGTCTTGGGTAGCAGTGATGTGTTGCTAGATACTGCTCACTGTTTATTATATTAAATGTGTGATTTAATATAATTGCCAACGTCACGAAAACCTACAGGGTCACACACAAAGGACGGATTGATGAGAGATAGAGTAACTAAGGAATACCGTAAGGTACGGTGCCCTTAAGTGAATTGTAGAACATCGTAAAGGTACGGTGTACTTGAGTAGAATACGAAATATGGTAAGGTACCATGGACTTAAGTGATTTTGGGCATATTATAAGATATGGGCCAAAATACACTTAAGTGGGCCTTTTAGCTTGAAGCCCACACAAGTGGTTCTATAAATAGAACCCTTGTGCAGAAGCATTAATTGCGGTTGCATTATTTTCGTTTTCTCTCTCTCTCTCTCTCTCTCTCTCTCTCTCTCTCTCTCTCTCTCTCTCTCTCTCTCTCTCTCTCACACTCAAAGCCTTCATTCGTACCAGCTAGCACTGAGATTGAAGGAATCTGTTCGTGTGGACTGAGTAGAGACGTTGTCATCGTTCAACGTTCGTGATCGCTCCATGGATCTGCATCAAAGGTTTTGATCGTCACAAGAGATCTGCACCAAAGGTTTCAATCGTCACAAGAGGTAAATATTCTATCACTGATCATGACCATTCGTAAGGATCTCTAAAGGAGAAAAACTTTAATTTCCGTTGCGTTTTGGATCGCAATTCTCCTTCACCACCGTCATAAGAAATGAGAAGAATGAGCTAATCCCTACAAGGACAGTTACAAGTTGGCGAGTGTGTATTGACTACAGGAGATTAAACATCGTGACCAGAAAAGACCACTTCCCTTTTCCATTCATTGATCAAATGTTGGAAATGCTAGCTGGTCATGATTACTATTGTTTCCTAGATGGATATTCCGGGTATAATCAGATTGTTGTTGCCCCTAAAGACCAAGAGAAGACATCATTCACATGCCCTTATGGTGTATTTGCATACAGAAGAATGCCATTCGGGCTGTGTAATGCTCCTTCCACCTTCCAACGTTGCATGACTTCCATTTTCGTTGATATGCTTGAAAAGCACATGGGAGTGTTCATGGATGACTTTTCGGTCTTTGGATCTTTGTTTTGTAACTGTTTAACTAACCTTTCTCTTGATTTAGACAGGTTCCAGAAAACAAATTTGATTCTGAACTGGGAGAAGTGCCATTTCATGGTGCGATAAGGAATAGTCTTGGGTCACAAAATTTCCCACAAGGGAATTGAAGTCGACCAAGCAAAAGTGAGGTGATATCTAAACTTCCGCCTCCGATTAACGAAAAAGGTATCAGGAGTTTCTTAGGACTTGCGGGTTTTTATCTTAGGTTCATAAGAGATTTCTCTAAAATAGCCAAACCGCTGACCACTCTATTAGTCAAGGATAAGACTTTTGTGTTCGATGAAGAATGTGCCACAACTTTTGAGACGTTAAAAAACAAATTAGTATCAGCACCAATTGTAATTTCCCCATATTGGTCTCTCCCGTTTGAGATCATGTGTGATGCTAGTGATATTGCTGTAGGGGAAGTTCTAGGACAGCGGTGAGAGAAGTTGTTACATGTTATTTACTATGCTAGTCATGTGTTGAACCCTGCACAGATGAACTATGCAACTACTGAGATGGAGTTGTTAGCGGTGGTTTATGCATTTGACAAATTCCAGCAATACTGTTAGGATCGAAGGTTGTTGTTTATATTGACCATGCTGCTTTGAAATATTTATTTGCTAAACAGGATTCTAAGTCGAGGCTTCTGAGGTGGATCTTGCTCATCCAAGAATTTGATGTGGAAATTAGGGACAAAAGGGATGTGAAAATACTATTGCCAAACATTTGTCTCGAATGTCGCCAATTGAAGAAACGGAAGACAAGAGACCAATAAAGGATGAGTTTGCAGATGAACACATCCTAGCTGTCATTGGTATCCCTTGGTTCGCAGACTATGCGAATTATCTGGTAGGTGGCATAATCCCTAATGATATTGATTCTAACAAGAAAAAAAAGTTTTGACATGATTGCAGGTTCTACTTGTGGGATGACCCATTCCTGTACAAGAGAGGAGTATATGGGCTAGCCAGAAGATGCGTCTCGGAGGAGGAACAAGGGGATGTGCTTAGAGCTTATCATGACTCAGATTATGGAGGATATTTTAGTGGTGATAGAGCAGCAGCTAAAGTCCTTTAGTCAGGTCTATACTGGCCCGCACTGTTCAAAGATGCCCAAGACATAGTCAAGGAGTGCGACAAATGTCAAAGAACAGGAAATATTTCTAAGAGGAATCAAATGCCACAGAACGCCATGTTGCAAGTAGAATTGTTTGATATGTAGGGAATAGACTTCATGGGACCGTTTCCACCTTCATTTGGAAAGAATTACATCTTGGTAGCAATGGACTATGTGTCAAAGTGGGTGGAAGCGGTGGCATTGCCCACTAATGATTCTAGAGTTGTAGTGACTTTTCTGAAGAACAATATTTTCTCGAGATTTGGAGTGCCGAGAGCACTTATCAGTGATGAAGGTACTCATTTCTTAAAAAAAGTTATGGAAAATATGCTGAAGAAATATAATGTTAAACACAAGATCGCCACCCCGTATCACCCTCAAACGAGTGGCCATGTTGAAGTGTCTAACAGGCAGATAAAGCAAATCTTGGAAAAGACTGTCTGCGCATCTCAAAAAGACTAGGCAATGAAGCTGGAAGATGCATTATGGGCATACAGAACGACATTCAAAACACCTATAGGTATGTCCACCTATCAGTTGGTTTATGGTAAAGCTTGCCACTTGCCACTCGAATGGGTGTCATACCCCGATTTTGCTCCTGAATTTTTCATGTTTGTTTGGCATGCTTGGCCTAACCTTGCTTTGGTTTTATATGAGGTTTGGTTTTGATTCAAAGTCATGGCGTTGTGATTGTGGATACATCTATGGTCTGGGTCATTTGAACAACCAAGTTTCTTGTGTTTCTAGCCACTTGCCAGTCATGTTTTTGGTTCATGGATACTATGCCAAAACCCTAACCTTATGGTCTCTTTTCATGGTTCTGTTCATTGTCAGTCAAGTCATTCAAGTCATAAGGCAACAAAAAAAAAACAATTTGGAAACCAGCTTCAAACCATTTGTTAATCCATTTCAATTTATTTCATGTCATTGTAAACCATTACATTTGATTCTACACAAGAAAATACAAGTCTTGACATTTTTGAGCAAATGTTGATTTTGGTCAATAGTTGACTTTTCGGTCAACTTTGACCAAAGTCAATCCAAACTCCAAAAACCCTAAACTTCACCCTAATCATCAATCCATTGTCTGTTTACAAAAAAAAAAGAAACAAAAAAAATAAATTTTGACTAATTGTTGACTTTGGCCAACAGTTGACTTTTTAGTCAACTTTGACCAAAGTCAACCTCCCCATTTTTTTTTTGGTCATCCAAAACCTAATCTAGCCTTTTTCTTTGATTCTTCATCCAATGTCCACGTTTGGTTGTGTTATCTTTTGGTTGCTTCATTTCCAAGTAAATGGCCTTGTTTCTACCTCATGCATAGCATGCCTTGTTTGACATGTTGGCTCATCAAATCTTGGCCTTAGTCTTCCCTGAACCAGGTCCTAATACAGCACACTGCAGCATCAATAAATCCATCATCCAATGCTTAATTCAAACGCAAGCTACAATGGAGAGATTGAAGTCTACCTCGCCTTGTTCTCCCTTTGATATGCTTACTGTAATGTTTGGCTTACATCAAGACCACCATATCATCATCATCATGTTAACCAACACTTAACATTGCCTTGTAAGCATCCTACACTAACTTGCATCAGCCTGCACATTAGAGTTGTAACATCCGACCTGCAAGCACATTCAACCCTTGTCACTGCAGCAAAGTTACTGCAAAATAGTTATGTGAAAATTAGACAGGATATGAGGCAACAAGCAAATGAAACTAGAGCAGCTGCTGCAATACCAGTTACTGTAAGGCAGCATGCAACAGCCTGTCCCGACAATGAAGCTGCAGCATCTGAAAATGTTATGTTGGATGGAGCACATACATTACCGACTATCCCAAATTCTCAAGCAGATGTTATCATGCCTGATTTACCTCCACCACTAGATAATCCCGATGACATGATCATCAAGCCAACTGGGAATGTTAGTGAAGTTATAGCAGATAGTAAGGAGTTGAAGCAGAAAATAAAACTGATGACATGGCCATTGAAGGAGTTGCAATAGATAGTAGGAAACAATCTCCCAATCCAGATGCTGGTGTGACAAGTAAACCCATAAAATCAGTTATTCTTTATGAAGGTTCAATTACAAATTTTGGTTCCAGGTTGCATGGGTTTAATATTGGTACTTGTTTAGAGGTGATTGAACATATGGATGAGAGTCAAGCTTATCTCTTCGGGGATGTGGCATTAAGTTGTTTTCGTCCAAGGATTCTCATCATTTCTACACCAAAATTTGAATACAACTGTAGCCCTGAAAAGATCAAACCAAATCACATGACAGTCAGTATCCCAAAACCAAAAAATCAAAAGAGGTTGTTGCTTTATGACACCTTTGTTCAGCAGTGCAAAAGTGATGAGGAAATTGTTGTTGTTATTGCCCGTGAGCTTAGATGCTAGAAACTTCACCGTATTGTGAACACCTTCACGTAGAACCAGCTAGCTCTCATCGGGTTCATAACGTTCTGGCATACGTTGAATGCTCACCATTGCTGAAAGGACAATCAAGCATTACAACCACACTAGATATTGCACTTGCATTGGTCAAGGATGTTTGAGTTTGGTCGTGACTGCACATGGATAACATCCTGTCATTAAACCAGTTGATACATTGCCATAAACTTCAAACAGAAACAAGGAAATGATGCACCATCATATTCCATCATCCAAAGGCATGAGCTAATGGATAAAGCTTACCTTGATCATGACTACATGGCCTGTGGTTTTGACCCATCCAACTGGTATTAAATCTGTAATCATAAGCACCGTTCTCCATCATAAACATATGCCATCAACCTTGTTCGCCTTGCCACACTATGCCTGCACTCTTGCCATCATCACTAAATGCCAAGACCAAAACAACCTACAAGGTGAATCTGCAACGCCTAACCTGCATCAACCAAAGGTTCAGGCCCCGATGGTCCTATTGCTTATACTCAATCAAATTACCATCTAGTAAATAACAATATTTCGAGTGGGGCAGTTTGCTTTCCTTTTCCTGGAAAACAAGTTCCATCTGCACTGCAGGGGGTCAAACAGAATAGTTGGCAAGATTATCATAGTACTGAGATTTTAAATGCACACCATTATCAGCCATAACAACCAATCAAATGGAAATCAACACTTTACTCCACTGCCTGAGCAATTTCAAGGACAAATCAATCTGGACAGGTCGTTACTTCGTGTGATGTCGGTTTATGAATATTGATGGTTCTTGAAGGGTGCTTACAAATATTCCAACTCAGCTCCTTGTCAGTGAATGTTGTTGGAGTATATTTGGCCTAGGCTTATTGCAGGAACTTGCTACTTCAAAAGTTTTTACTGAGCTCTAAAGACCAAAGGAAGGAAGATAAGCAAACATGTCTGCAACCATCAAACCCGGACAGGTCAAGTGCACATCATGCCGCAAACACCTAGCATACAAATGGCATCCAAGAAACACTCAACCATGCATCATCCAGCATATACTCAGACCATGAACAATTGCATCATGTGGTACTATAAAACATACTGCACAAACGCATCATCATAATACTACACCAAGTTAAATATGTAAGCTCAGTCTTGAAACTTAGCCCACTTTGCATATTGATTAACAACCAGAGGCATACACAAAATCCACAAGCCATGCTTACCTGCATCACATGAGAATAATCAAACAAGACCATCTCAAAGAATCAGCAGTAACAAACCAATGGCAGGCTCTGGTTATTCAAAAGCTTGAAAATGAACAAATTTGATTGGGACCATCCACAACCTCCTTGTAACCAATTTTCACTGCGGTAAAAAAAAAAAGAAAAAAAACAGCAAGGCAGTTAAATTTCAGAAATATCCCAATTTGGCATAGAGACAAAAATGAAGAAGAAAAAGTGTGGTTCAGATTACCTTTTTCAAGTCCAATCATCAAAATAGGCACTCCAATTCTGAGCACCAAAAAAGCACTTCTGAATTTTTTTCTTCTTTGAACTTTTGAGTACCAATTGAAACCCTAACCTGTGGGCATAAAAGGAGAAAGAGAGAAATCAGAGGGAGAGAAAAAAAACGGGGAGGCGGAATTGAATCAAAACCCTAAAAAACTTTTCAATACAAGGTTGCAAAAAGGCAGAAACAAGAGAAACCCTAGGATCGGATTCGACGGCAAAGGAAGTTACCTGAAGAGGGCGCACCAGTTCTTCGCACCACTATCATAACCGCGCCGAGTCTTGTTTTAAGGAGGTAATCATCACATTTCTTTCGACATCCTCGCAACATGTGACTGTTTGTTTGCATCTTTTGGTTTTTGCTTTAGGGAAGGTTCAACGTTTTTCTAGTTTTTTTGTTGTCGGTGCGTTTCGGTTTCGTTGTGAAGGAGATGATAGGATGAAACGAGTGTTGTCCATTTTAGTTTGGGTTAGGAGCAATGGTGTTGGTTTTCTCTGTGAGTTTGTTTCTGTTTTTGAGTGAGGAAGGAGAGGAATGTCTCTAATAGAGAGAGGAGCGTTTGGAAGATTGGAGAAGATGAGCTTCTGTGTCTTCGCTCCCTTTTCTTTTCTTTTTTTTAATTAACTTTTTAGTTAAATTTTTTTTTGTTTTAACAGAGACAAAAAATAATAATAAACAAAAACATAAAAAAAAAAGGGGGTTTTATATGTTAGTATTTTCTGTTATTGTTCTTAATCATTTTTTTTATTTTTTATTCCGGTTCATATATTTAAGGTAGTATTACAGTAGCATATAATCTTGAGTGGTCTGGTGGAGAAGGGTAGTGTGCATATTCTTGAGTGGGGTGGGTTCAATACTCATGTGTGGCATTTTTTGGCATTTTATTTCTTTTAGCTATATTATTTTTCTTTTAGCATTTTCATTTCTTTTTATGTTTATGCCTTTATTACACTCATGTGTTCATTTTGTTAACAATGCATAGTTATTGTATTTGAATTTAGTTCAAAAACCATTTTTTCAAACTATAAAAATCATACTTTTCTCGATTTAATATCGAGCCCATTTTTTACACCCTTGTAAGTCGATTGCTTTTTAAGCATCGCCATCGACCTCACATAGCTTACTCTTGGGCTTTCTTACAATGAGCCGGTTCCCTTGCACTTACACTCATACATTGTTTATCGTTTCATTATTTCATTCTTTGATTATTTGATTCGATTATATACTTGTTTATATCTTACTTGTTTGGTTAACTGTGGCCTACTTGTATGGTGTATGAGGCATGTATTATTATTGTTTGTTTGCCATGAACAACCCCCATTCATAACAAATGTATCCCTCTCCCATGAAATGTATAATATTCTTTCATTCTTTATTCATCTGTTGATACAAGAATTAAAATGAACATTCGATAACCATTTCAAAACCAGACCAAAACCTCGATCCAACGTCGAGTAATCATTTTTCAAAACCTAACAGAACCAACACGTATTCATCCACCCTTTTGTAAGTCGATTGCTTTATGCATCGCCATCAACCTTGTAAGTCGATTGCTTTATGCATCGCCATCAACCTTGTAAGTCGATTGCTTTATGCATCGCCATCAACCTTGTAAGTCGATTGCTTCATGCATCGCCATCTACCCTCACCCCTAACACTCCTTCTTGCTCCACTCGTCAACTCTTGTTCCGATTAGGTAGCACCCATTAGATAAAACCCTTTGTATGATAACATAGGTAGAATTCCCATATTCTTTGCATGCTAACATTAGGTAGATATTCCCATTTGTAAATCCTTACACTTAAGTACATATTGCATGACAACTCTAGGGCAGAGCTTCCCCTTCTTTTAGACCTTTCCGAGCGTCTCCGATCTTGTGGCATGTAGTCCGTCTTATTGCAAAGAGGTAACTGCCTAAGACTCGATTCAGCGAGCTGCGACGCCTACTGCTAGGACGTGAACACATTGCCCACTCTCCTTTGACACAACTGGTGTCCTCCTTTCTCAGTCCATGTTCAGATGGCAATCCCCACCAGGGGAACTACGTCGCCCTGATTCTCATACCAGATGAGGTACGTAGGCAGGAGATCGTGCGAGATCTCTCCGGGCACCCTTTTTTCTTTTTAACCTTTGTGTTTCAACCTTTGTGTGTTGTTGTGTGCTTGGAAGCTGATGTAAGTCCATCGAGTGGCATTCTGGTTCCAGTGTGAGTTTTGTTTGGTTCGGATGCTGATGTAAGTCCAGTGATTGGCATTCGGGCTCCACGTTTGCCTTCTTGTGTGTGTTTTGGTTCGGATGCTGATGTAAGTCCAGTGATTGGCAGTCGGGCTCCACGTTTGCCTCTTTGTGTGTGTTTTGGTTCGGATGCTGATGTAAGCCCAGTGATTAGCATTCAGGCTCCACGTTTGCCTTTGCTTGTGTCTGTTTTGTTTGCGTGTCAGCCGAACTACGACAACTCTGATTCTCATGTTCAGATGAGATACGTAGGCACAAGATGCGATGTCTTGCCGAGTTTGACTAACGACTAACAACTAATCTTTGTTTTCTTTCGCCCTCGTTGCGATCCTTTCTCTCGCCCTCGTTGCGATCGAGACCTTCCCTTTCTCTTGCCCTAGTTGCAATCGAGACCCTTACCCCCGTAGTTAGCCGAACTACATTATGCTCTGATTCTCATTGCAGATGAGATATGTAGGCATAAGACGCGATGTCTTGGCGAGCACACATCTCTTTTACCCATAGGTAGCCGAGCTACGAAGACTCTGATTCTCATTCCAAATGAGATACGTATGCAGTGGATGCGATATCTGTGCGAGTCATTTCTGTGACCCTTTCTTTTAGTAAATAGTACATTAGATAAACACACACCCTTTAGACAAGAAACAAACAAGAGTGGATCCCGTAGAGTACTACGGATGCGTAGGGGTGCTAATACCTTCCCTTCGCATAATCGACTCCCGAACCCAAGATTTGGTTGCGAGACCTTGTCTTTTCCTTTCCTTTCTCTTCAGGTTTACTTCGAGCGTTTCCTTTCCCTTCTTTGGGATAAATAACGCACGGTGGCGACTCTTCTGTCTTTTTTCTTTCGCCGGTTGTTTTTTCGCACACCGTATTTTTCGGGTTGCGACAGCTGGCGACTCTGCTGGGGATAATGTTTCCCTAAGCGAGTCCTTCCTAGCTTTTGTAGGTTTCTTGTTTGTTGGGTGTTTATTCTTTTGTACAGTTATTTATTTTCAGCATTTACCTGCTTTACCTTATTGCATTCATGTACATATGTTTGTTGTATCTGTGGGTTCCGTGGGTTGTCTATTTGTTGGGATGGGATATTTTATGAGAGATAAGCCCACTACCCAGGCTTGAGTGTACACATAGGTGTTAGAGTGGATAGTCATGAGGCTTGCGTGGTATGTTGCTACGTTAAGTCGTTCATGAGACCCACATTCCAGACGAGGTTTCTTTTGGATATATTCTGTCCTATGGGTGCTCCATAACGACAGATATTCCTCTAGAAATCGTCGACTCTGGTGACCATTTCCCGAGAACTCAGTCGAGGCCTCTCCTCTGAGACGTGATTATGTTAGCTCTGGTGGGCGCATTCTCGCTGCTCAATCCGAGGACCCCGAGACTGGGAACTTGCTTTAGGATATTCTGTTGAGGGGAGTCAGCGGAGGTCTTTTATCCCGTAATAATGCCAAACCTTCAGTGGTAAACGTATTATTCTCGACTGAAGGGCTGAAGCTGACAAACTTCTGTTCTTAGAACCTACCAGTGAGGGGAGGGTTTGATCTCTACAGATACGGTTTCTGCCAGTAGTGCTGTGATGGTGACTTTGGTTCAGCCAAATTTATGGACATTTATTTCTGGGACGCCGGAGTTCTGTCCGTGGTTTATCAATGGGTTCCGTTTATTTCGGATCCCCGGGTTGAATTTGAAAGTACCTATTCAGAGGATCTGACTGTCATCCGTTCAGTGGATGTTCCTGTGATGATAGTGATGTAATCTCCAGTTCCGTTTATTTCGGAATTCCCCAAGTCGGATTTATGGTGACTTAGTCCCGATGACTGTGACTAGTTCAGAGAATGGGTCTTCAGATGACTTGGTGGCGCAGTGACTTACATTCATGCATTTGCATCGCATTCATCTGCATTTAACTCGTGTCTATCCGTACTCAGGGTCCACTTTTTGATTAAGATTCTGGTTGAGAGATATCCAGATGTCAGAATGTTATTGATGAAAAATTATTTGTCTCTGTGAAACCAAAATCCAAGGAATATTCCTGGTACGGATAGACATTGCATGCGTGAGTCATACTAACCCATTTGCTGTTCCATTCAGACATACAGTCAGACTCAACAAATCCAAGTTGATGGATCTTCCCAACGCCGACATCCTTGAACTGAAAGAGATGATAAGGGGATTGTTCAGTATTGTGCAAGGGCTTGCCTTGGGGCAGAAAGCCATGTCTGAGAGATTGGAAAGGATTGAGAGCTGGATGGTCAAGGAGAAAGTTCAGGGAAAGGCTCCATCATCCGATGTAACAAATCCCTCTGGCTCGGTAGCAAAGAAACTCTCTGACAGTGGTCCGCTCAAAAAGGAGGTTGAGTCAAGTGGTGTGCCAGCAAAGAAAGAACGCAGTAAGGATCGTTATCATCCTTATGATGTTGTTGTAACCACTCTTGTTGGTAACTCACCCGTACCCCCGCAACAACCACCACTTCAATAGAAGGCACCGAGAGCTAAGAGACAGGTGAAGAGGAAGAGGGAGGATCGTCAGTTTGAGGAACCACCTGTGACCTACACCCTTCTGTTCAGGAGATTGAGGGATTTGGGGTTAGTCCGGCCAAGGATTTTGATTCCCATCGCACAACAGAAGAGGCCTGCACACTATGATGAGAATGCCAGTTGTGAATTCCATTCTGAGGCACCCGGGCACAGTGTTGAGGGTTGTAAAGCTTTCAAGCATGTCGTCCAGGACATGGTGGACTCCAAGACCATCAGCTTGGCCCAGATAATGAGTGGGGATGTCAACCCGGTACCCAGGCAGGGTCCTGTAAGAGTGAAGACGGTGAAAAAGGTCAAGAAAGGAATGGAGATGACTGAGGAAGATCAGCTAAAGGTTCCCCTGACTGTGGTTCCAAAACCTCCGGTGCAGGATGGAGTCTTCCCTGTGGTTGATAATTGTTGTGCAGCCGTTGCCACAGAGGGGTGTGTATTGATGGGAGACACGACCCAGAAGATGAAAGAAGTAGAAATGGACATTGGAAAACTTGAAATACCCAGTCAAGCAATCGAAACCGTCCAGGTGGAGAGCGCTCTTGTTGTCGAGAAAGAGAAGAAGCTGTCCATTTCTTCTTATAAACAAGCTCTAGAGGTGGTGAAGAACCAAGAGGCCCGAGGTTGGGGCAGGATCATCGACATAGTGGTAAAGGCAGACATGTTCGGGATTGGTTATCCAGATCAAGAGTCGTCTAGACCAAACAGAGGACGTCGTCCACCGTACATCTTTGTCAGTACGGGAATGCTGGATTCTGATCATGCTTGTTCAGTGAGTGAAGAGATCGACCGCGACCGCGAGCTCGAGCTGTGGATAAAGTCGTGCGTACCAGGCAACTGGAAGGCCTCCAAAAGCATCACTGTCGCTCATCCGGAAGCGTAGTATTTCTGTTTTAATTCTGTTTGCATGAAAGCCATACGTTTTGCCCGAAACGTACTGGTCCATTGTAAGGGTCATCTCATGTGTTTCATTTTGCAACGTTTTGCATCAGTAATAAATGGATGTTTTGTGATTAAAAGCGGTGTTCCCTGTTTTTCATTTTTTACAGTTTAAAAAAAATAAAAATGGCAATGTTTTTCGTTTTTCTTTTGAACTTGTCTCGTTCCAACCTCAAAAGTGATTACCCTCCTGATCTCATCGATAACAATTTGGTTACACCTTTGTATGACTTCGACAATTCGATCTATCATGCCGAAGGAGAAGGCGAAGAAGATTATGATTTGTTGGAATTAGCCGGGTCGTTGAAACCAGAGGAGAAGGTGATTCAACCGCATGTGGAGTGCTCAGAATTGTTGCTCCAAGCACCGCCGAAGTCAGAAAGCGAATATTGAGGCCGCTTCAGAGGCAAGTCAAGAACAGGATGGTATATGTGTGCCTGGTTGTATCTAGATACACCAAGGTAGGATACCAATGTTGTGGAGGCACGAATTACCGTGGAGAGAAGATTGTCCTCCAGGGAAGCGGAAACCGGTGCTGAAAGATGAGAATGTGTGCGGACTGTCGAGATGTGAGCTGAGCTAATCTGAAAGATGAATTCCCGGTACGTCACAACGAGGTATTGGATTGATTATAATGCTCAGTTTATCTTCATGGATGGCTTCTTGGCCGAGACCAGATTGAACTGTTGCCAGATGATCTGACGTAAACCATGTCCATCACACAAGGGGCACCTTCTGGTTATAAGGTGATGTCGCTCAGTATCGAGAAGGCCGGTGCCAAGTATCAGAAGTCTAGGGTGACTTTGTTTCGTGATATGATTCATCGTGAAAGCAAATGCCATATTGATGACATGATGGCAAAGTCCCAAGCAGAGGAGGGGCATCCGGTGGATCAAGTTGTTTGACAGGTAGAGATAACTCATACTGTTGAGTTCGAATTAGCGCACTTATGGAGTGCTGTCCAGCAAGCTGCCGAGGCATGTTGCGAACGAAAGAGGAATCAAGGTTGATCCTGCAAAAAAAAAAAAAAAAAAAAAAAAAAAAAAAAAGAGTAGTAGGAACCTCTGATTCTGATACCTTCCGGGGAAGAAATGATTGTTAATCTGGTATCTGACAGCCCTTAAGGGGTCTATGAGGTGCATATTGAGTCAGTATGACTAGTCTTATCGAAAAGAGCACGCAATTTACCTAAGCAAAAAGTTTATTCGACTGTGAAACAATACACTCACCGCTCGAGAAAACTTGATGTACTTTGGCATAGGCTGCTCGCCGATTGAGACAATGTATGCTGGTTCATACCACCTTGTGGATGTCCAAAATGGATCTGATCAAGTATGTGCTTGAGGAGCTAGCATCGAACGAACGGGTTGTGAGAGGGCAAGTGATGTCGACTGAATATGATATTCAGTATACCTCCTAGAAAGCAACCAGGAGGAGGGTATTGTATGGTTATCTCGCCCAACAGCCCACTGATGATTGTCAACCAAGGAAGTCTGAAGTCCCTGATGAGGACATCTCGAGGTACTCGAATCGAAAGATTGAGAGTGACCGATCCCGGAGGAGGGGCCTGACCCCGAATCCGAACGGGTTTTGATGTCTGATGGGGAGAGTTTAAAGAGAGTGAGCTAGTGCTTCCCCAATAACATGTGAACGCACCAATGATAGTGGCTGAGTACAAAGTTGGTATCCTGAGTGTCGTACTTTGGTACGTGCATCTACTAGGGCAACGCCTTCCTCATACGGTATGGGATGGAAGTGATATTGCCTGCTGGAGGCTAGATTTCATTGTGAAGAGTCCGAATGGATGAGAAGTTAGAAAAGGGCGAGTGGATGAGGACTCGGAATAACGCGTTGAGTCTGGTTGGGAAAAGAGGCTGACAGTTACTTGTCATGGGGCAGTTGTACCCAATAAATGAAGCGTGTTGTTGACCGAGAAGTGCGACCTCGTGGGTAGCATGGAAGAGATGTGGTGTTGAAAAGGATCCTTCCTCCTCAAGACGATCGTGGGGCAAGTGGATAAACAATTATGAATGTCCGTTCGTGGTCAAAAAGGGTTTTCTCTGACAGAGCCTTGTTGCTGACGACCACGGATGATGAGGATTTTCCATCCCCTGTGAATACGGATGCGGTTAAAAGATACTTCGTGAAAAGAGGCCCGCTGGACAAAAAGAATAAAAGAGTCCAGGCAAAAAAAAAAGGGGCATCCCGGCGAACCAAAAAAAAGAGAGAAAAGGTTCGGGCAAAAGTTAGGGATAACAAATGAAAAGAACTGTACACCCGGCAAGTCGAAAACCCCACAAGGGCGACTTGGGCAAAAAAGGGTATCCCGGTGGACTGAAACCCGAAAGGGCGGTCCAGGCAAAAGAGGGAATGAAACGAACAACTGCGTCTAGCATGATCGTTTGTGCTCATGATGACTTGGATAATCTCCAACAGAGACCAATCGGAAGCATCTTGTTTAGAAGACAGAAAGTGCGGAAAGTCTTGAGGACATATGAGGTGTAACTGAGTTGGAACCCGATAAGATCATGGTTTCACATTGCCACTAGGATAGAGTTTTTTCTGTTGTGTGCAATCACCTCTTTCCATGGTTTGCTTCCTGTGTGTTGCTCGGTTGTGAGCCATCTTTTATTCCAGTCAATAAAGCGTGTGTTCGGTCAAATAAACTTTGTTTCTGTGTCATTACCGTTTTGATTACGAAAACATCCGTTTATTTTGATAAGAATATTTGCTTTTTGAAACATAGAGGTCCCTTCCGATGCATGCTTATGAGGTTGAAATCTGGAAATCTTATTCGGAAGTTTGAGTGACTTAGGCGTTGAAATATCGGAACACCTGGGGCACGCTTTTATCTAACGATCCCTGCTGCAGAGCTTGATCAGGGGCAAGAGATAGTTGAACGGTGAAAAGACAGTGAAGGATTACGACGACAGTCCTGGAAAGTTAATCAAGAAGACTCTTCAAAGTCTGATGATTGGAAAGTTTGTATGAATACCAGGAGTTCGATCTCCGTGGAGTACGGACGAGATTGGGAATACAAGATGATGGAGCAGAAAGGTCCAGAAGCGTCTGGGAGTTCGTAAAAGAGGGAGAGCCGACACTGTGGGTGGACGATGGATGCCGCAATTCGGCGACTCGACAGGTGTTCCGTGTCCAATAAGCTGTGTTTCCCCAGTAGGTGTGAGAGGGTTACCTCCCTAACAGATTTGAGATCAGTGTCTCCTCAGCGAGCCTGAAGGTTACTGCCTTCCCAGTAGGGTTTGTGTTGATGGTTTTCCCTCAGCGAGGTCCCCAAGCGGATCGGGTTCGGAGAAAATCATCCCCAGTAGAGATAAGAATGGGTTGCCTCCCCTAGCAGGGTAATTTCCAAGCAGATCGGGTTCGATGGAGTGCATCCTCAGCAAAGTTTGTCTTTCCCCAGCAAGGTGGAAGTTGACGTGTTTATAAGATCCTCAGCACAGTTCCTGGAGTTCCCCGGTGTTTGTCTTTGGAGGAGACGTGTGTTTATGCATTCATCATTTAGACAAGCATAGCATATTGCATCATTAGTGCATAGCATTTCCATGATCATGGGGCATTGTGTAAAACAAAAAAAAACTCATGCATCAACATTGCAAACATGTCCATTAGCCCTAGGCCGTGGTGACCAGCCGAGATTGGTTTGTTGGAAAGAGTTTAGCATCACGCCATTGGATCGGCTTCAGAATTGGGTTCATCAGCATGGTTGAAAAGTTGGTGTTTTCCCAACAAGTGACTCCTTAGTTGAGTGGGTATCCCCAGTGGTGTTACTCCCCGAAGTTGGCATCATTTTGCAAGCTTGGTTCATTTTCCCCTAGCATATGTGGGCGTGTCTGATCTCTCCATATAGAGTCGACCCCTTAAGCAGAAAATGTCCACCATTCCTTCGGCGCTCCCCACCGAGATACATCCTCGTGGATGACGGTTGCTTCCGTTCCCTCCCTAATGGGATGGGTTTTCCCTATTGAGTTCTTTCCTCATTAGGATGAGTCTTGATTCAGTCTGCCTTTTTGGATCGATCCTAAATTGGCTTCCTGTTGGCTGTCTCCCGTGCTTCCCTGGGGCATAAATGAATAGTCGCTCGCTAACCGGCACTCATTCATCTCATCCTCAGCGGAATTTTTGGGCCTCTACCTACAAACCGGTAGTTGTAAGTCCTATCTTTGTGGTTTTCTACCTACAAGCTGGTAGTTGTAAAATCCCACTTTCACCCCCTAGCAGAGGTAACCTTTGTGGTTCATGCTGTTTGTTGGCTTCTACCTACAAACCGGTAGTTGTAAGTCCTATCTTTGTGGTTTTCTACCTATTAACTGGTAGCTGTAAAATCCCACTTTCATCCCCTTGGTGGAGTTAACCCTGTGTGCTCATCCTATCGATGACTGGTTACTTTTCCGTGGTTTTCTGCCTACTAACCGGTAGATGTAATCCCCTCTTTGTGGTATTGATAGTCTTGTTCCCTTTGGATACTTGCCTTGATCAAGCAGTATTGTCCCCATTGGGTCTTCCCCTTCTTTTTGGATACTTGCTCCGAGTAAGCAACTTTATCCTCTTTTGATTGGTCATCTTTTGCATACCTAGTCTGGTACCCCGTTGCTTTTCTTTTCGGTCGTTTATCCATTTAACAACCTGCAACCCGGTTATGGATAATCTTCCATGCAAGTGTATTATCTACGTTTTGACGGCTATAGATAATATATCTCATGCACTCTTTGGTCAATCTTTCGATTGTTATCCCCAGCATAGGTCTTTGGCATGCGTGCCGGCTCACGTATCACTGTTTTGTTATCTTCGCCGATGCAGATAGACATGAAGAAGTTCCCGGTATCCAGACCGAAGTGGCATTCAGGCCAGTTTTTTCCCAGTATCCAGACCGAAGTGGCATTCAAGCCAGTCTTTTCGATTTTCAAATCGAAGAAGTTTCCGGTATCCAGACCGAAGTGGCATTCAGGCCAGTTCCCGGTATCCAGACCGAAGTGGCATTCAGGCCAGTTCCCGGTATCCAGACCGAAGTGGCATTCAGGCCAGTTCTCGGTATCCAGACCGAAGTGGCATTCAGGCCAGTTCCCGGTATCCAGACCGAAGTGGCATTCAGGCCAGTTTTTTCCCGGTATCCAGACCGAAGTGGCATTCAAGCCAGTCTTTCCCGATTTTTAGATCGAAGAAGTTTCAAACGATCAAGTCGAAGTACTTGTGGTATTCAGACCAGTTTTCCGATTTCCAGACCGAGTGTTCAGACCAGATTTCCGGCGATCAGACCAACATTGATACTCTCATATTCCGATGCTTAATGCGGCGTTCAGGCCATGGGTATTCCTGTGTTACCATTTATTTTGGTATTCAGGTCAACTCTCTGTTTCGGTACTCAGGCCGATTTTCACCGTATCAGACGGATTCTTCTTTTGAGATTGCTTCTTTGACGATGCTGACAGACATTGTTTCATAGGGATTCATGATCAAAATCCGGGTCTTCTTAGTATTTAACCATCTCCCACTACGATCATGTGAAGAACATCCTGCTTCATATTCTCTAGTTGAAGACGCTTAAATAGGGGCAACTGTCATACCCCGATTTTGCTCCTGAATTTTTCATGTTTGTTTGGCATGCTTGGCCTAACCTTGCTTTGGTTTTATATGAGGTTTGGTTTTGATTCAAAGTCATGGCGTTGTGATTGTGGATACATCTATGGTCTGGGTCATTTGAACAACCAAGTTTCTTGTGTTTCTAGCCACTTGCCAGTCATGTTTTTGGTTCATGGATACTATGCCAAAACCCTAACCTTATGGTCTCTTTTCATGGTTCTGTTCATTGTCAGTCAAGTCATTCAAGTCATAAGGCAACAAAAAAAAAACAATTTGGAAACCAGCTTCAAACCATTTGTTAATCCATTTCAATTTATTTCATGTCATTGTAAACCATTACATTTGATTCTACACAAGAAAATACAAGTCTTGACATTTTTGAGCAAATGTTGATTTTGGTCAATAGTTGACTTTTCGGTCAACTTTGACCAAAGTCAATCCAAACTCCAAAAACCCTAAACTTCACCCTAATCATCAATCCATTGTCTGTTTACAAAAAAAAAAGAAACAAAAAAAATAAATTTTGACTAATTGTTGACTTTGGCCAACAGTTGACTTTTTAGTCAACTTTGACCAAAGTCAACCTCCCCATTTTTTTTTTGGTCATCCAAAACCTAATCTAGCCTTTTTCTTTGATTCTTCATCCAATGTCCACGTTTGGTTGTGTTATCTTTTGGTTGCTTCATTTCCAAGTAAATGGCCTTGTTTCTACCTCATGCATAGCATGCCTTGTTTGACATGTTGGCTCATCAAATCTTGGCCTTAGTCTTCCCTGAACCAGGTCCTAATACAGCACACTGCAGCATCAATAAATCCATCATCCAATGCTTAATTCAAACGCAAGCTACAATGGAGAGATTGAAGTCTACCTCGCCTTGTTCTCCCTTTGATATGCTTACTGTAATGTTTGGCTTACATCAAGACCACCATATCATCATCATCATGTTAACCAACACTTAACATTGCCTTGTAAGCATCCTACACTAACTTGCATCAGCCTGCACATTAGAGTTGTAACATCCGACCTGCAAGCACATTCAACCCTTGTCACTGCAGCAAAGTTACTGCAAAATAGTTATGTGAAAATTAGACAGGATATGAGGCAACAAGCAAATGAAACTAGAGCAGCTGCTGCAATACCAGTTACTGTAAGGCAGCATGCAACAGCCTGTCCCGACAATGAAGCTGCAGCATCTGAAAATGTTATGTTGGATGGAGCACATACATTACCGACTATCCCAAATTCTCAAGCAGATGTTATCATGCCTGATTTACCTCCACCACTAGATAATCCCGATGACATGATCATCAAGCCAACTGGGAATGTTAGTGAAGTTATAGCAGATAGTAAGGAGTTGAAGCAGAAAATAAAACTGATGACATGGCCATTGAAGGAGTTGCAATAGATAGTAGGAAACAATCTCCCAATCCAGATGCTGGTGTGACAAGTAAACCCATAAAATCAGTTATTCTTTATGAAGGTTCAATTACAAATTTTGGTTCCAGGTTGCATGGGTTTAATATTGGTACTTGTTTAGAGGTGATTGAACATATGGATGAGAGTCAAGCTTATCTCTTCGGGGATGTGGCATTAAGTTGTTTTCGTCCAAGGATTCTCATCATTTCTACACCAAAATTTGAATACAACTGTAGCCCTGAAAAGATCAAACCAAATCACATGACAGTCAGTATCCCAAAACCAAAAAATCAAAAGAGGTTGTTGCTTTATGACACCTTTGTTCAGCAGTGCAAAAGTGATGAGGAAATTGTTGTTGTTATTGCCCGTGAGCTTAGATGCTAGAAACTTCACCGTATTGTGAACACCTTCACGTAGAACCGGCTAGCTCTCATCGGGTTCATAACGTTCCGGCATACGTTGAATGCTCACCATTGCTGCAAGGACAATCAAGCATTACAACCACACTAGATATTGCACTTGCATTGGTCAAGGATGTTTGAGTTTGGTCGTGACTGCACATGGATAACATCCTGTCATTAAACCAGTTGATACATTGCCATAAACTTCAAACAGAAACAAGGAAATGATGCACCATCATATTCCATCATCCAAAGGCATGAGCTAATGGATAAAGCTTACCTTGATCATGACTACATGGCCTGTGGTTTTGACCCATCCAACTGGTATTAAATCTGTAATCATAAGCACCGTTCTCCATCATAAACATATGCCATCAACCTTGTTCGCCTTGCCACACTATGCCTGCACTCTTGCCATCATCACTAAATGCCAAGACCAAAACAACCTACAAGGTGAATCTGCAACGCCTAACCTGCATCAACCAAAGGTTCAGGCCCCGATGGTCCTATTGCTTATACTCAATCAAATTCCCATCTAGTAAATAACAATATTTCGAGTGGGGCAGTTTGCTTTCCTTTTCCTGGAAAACAAGTTCCATCTGCACTGCAGGGGGTCAAACAGAATGGTTGGCAAGATTATCATAGTACTGAGATTTTAAATGCACACCATTATCAGCCACAACAACCAATCAAATGGAAATCAACACTTTACTCCACTGCCTGAGCAATTTCAAGGACAAATCAATCTGGACAGGTCGTTACTTCGTGTGATGTCGGTTTATGAATATTGATGGTTCTTGAAGGGTGCTTACAAATATTCCAACTCAGCTCCTTGTCAGTGAATGTTGTTGGAGTATATTTGGCCTAGGCTTATTGCAGGAACTTGCTACTTCAAAAGTTTTTACTGAGCTCTAAAGACCAAAGGAAGGAAGATAAGCAAACATGTCTGCAACCATCAAACCCGGACAGGTCAAGTGCACATCATGCCGCAAACACCTAGCATACAAGTGGCATCCAAGAAACATTCAACCATGCATCATCCAGCATATACTCAGACCAGGAACAATTGCATCATGTGGTACTACAAAACATACTACACAAACGCATCATCATAATACTACACCAAGTTAAATATGTAAGCTCAGTCTTGAAACTTAGCCCACTTTGCATATTGATTAACAACCAGAGGCATACACAAAATCCACAAGCCATGCTTACCTGCATCACATGAGAATAATCAAACAAGACCATCTCAAAGAATCAGCAGTAACAAACCAATGGCAGGCTCTGGTTATTCAAAAGCTTGAAAATGAACAAATTTGATTGGGACCATCCACAACCTCCTTGTAACCAATTTTCACTGCGGTAAAAAAAAAAGAAAAAAAACAGCAAGGCAGTTAAATTTCAGAAATATCCCAATTTGGTATAGAGACAAAAATGAAGAAGAAAAAGTGTGGTTCAGATTACCTTTTTCAAGTCCAATCATCAAAATAGGCACTCCAATTCTGAGCACCAAAAAAGCACTTCTGAATTTTTTTCTTCTTTGAACTTCTGAGTACCAATTGAAACCCTAACCTGTGGGCATAAAAGGAGAAAGAGAGAAATCAGAGGGAGAGAAAAAAAACGGGGAGGCGGAATTGAATCAAAACCCTAAAAAACTTTTCAATACAAGGTTGCAAAAAGGCAGAAACAAGAGAAACCCTAGGATCGGATTCGACGGCAAAGGAAGTTACCTGAAGAGGGCGCACCAGTTCTTCGCACCACTATCATAACCGCGCCGAGTCTTGTTTTGAGGAGGTAATCATCACATTTCTTTCGACATCCTCGCAACATGTGACTGTTTGTTTGCATCTTTTGGTTTTTGCTTTAGGGAAGGTTCAACGTTTTTCTAGTTTTTTTGTTGTCGGTGCGTTTCGGTTTTGTTGTGAAGGAGATGATAGGATGAAACGAGTGTTGTCCATTTTAGTTTGGGTTAGGAGCAATGGTGTTGGTTTTCTCTGTGAGTTTGTTTCTGTTTTTGAGTGAGGAAGGAGAGGAATGTCTCTAACAGAGAGAGGAGCGTTTGGAAGATTGGAGAAGATGAGCTTCTATGTCTTCGCTCCCTTTTCTTTTCTTTTTTTTAATTAACTTTTTAGTTAAATTTGTTTTTGTTTTAACAGAGACAAAAAATAATAATAAACAAAAACATAAAAAAAGGGGTTTTATATGTTAGTATTTTCTGTTATTGTTCTTAATCATTTTTTTTATTTTTTATTCCGGTTCATATATTTAAGGTAGTATTACAGTAGCATATAATCTTGAGTGGTCTGGTGGAGAAGGGTAGTGTGCATATTCTTGAGTGGGGTGGGTTCAATACTCATGTGTGGCATTTTTTGGCATTTTATTTCTTTTAGCTATATTATTTTTCTTTTAGCATTTTCATTTCTTTTTATGTTTATGCCTTTATTACACTCATGTGTTCATTTTGTTAACAATGCATAGTTATTGTATTTGAATTTAGTTCAAAAACCATTTTTTCAAACTATAAAAATCATACTTTTCTCGATTTAATATCGAGCCCATTTTTTACACCCTTGTAAGTCGATTGCTTTTTAAGCATCGCCATCGACCTCACATAGCTTACTCTTGGGCTTTCTTACAATGAGCCGGTTCCCTTGCACTTACACTCAGACATTGTTTATCGTTTCATTATTTCATTCTTTGATTATTTGATTCGATTATATACTTGTTTATATCTTACTTGTTTGGTTAACTGTGGCCTACTTGTATGGTGTATGAGGCATGTATTATTATTGTTTGTTTGCCATGAACAACCCCCATTCATAACAAATGTATCCCTCTCCCATGAAATGTATAATATTCTTTCATTATTTATTCATCTGTTGATACAAGAATTAAAATGAACATTCGATAACCATTTCAAAACCAGACCAAAACCTCGATCCAACGTCGAGTAATCATTTTTCAAAACCTAACAGAACCAGCACGTATTCATCCACCCTTTTGTAAGTCGATTGCTTTATGCATCGCCATCAACCTTGTAAGTCGATTGCTTTATGCATCGCCATCAACCTTGTAAGTCGATTGCTTTATGCATCTCCATCAACCTTGTAAGTCGATTGCTTCATGCATCGCCATCTACCCTCACCCCTAACACTCCTCCTTGCTCCACTCGTCAACTCTTGTTCTGATTAGGTAGCACCCATTAGATAAAACCCTTTGTATGATAACATAGGTAGAATTCCCATATTCTTTGCATGCTAACATTAGGTAGATATTCCCATTTGTAAATCCTTACACTTAAGTACATATTGCATGACAACTCTAGGGCAGAGCTTCCCCTTCTTTTAGACCTTTCCGAGCGTCTCCGATCTTGTGGCATGTAGTCCGTCTTATTGCAAAGAGGTAACTGCCTAAGACTCGATTCAGCGAGCTGCGACGCCTACTGCTAGGACGTGAACACATTGCCCACTCTCCTTTGACACAACTGGTGTCCTCCTTTCTCAGTCCATGTTCAGATGGCAATCCCCACCAGGGGAACTACGTCGCCCTGATTCTCATACCAGATGAGGTACGTAGGCAGGAGATCGTGCGAGATCTCTCCGGGCGCCCTTTTTTCTTTTTAACCTTTGTGTTTCAACCTTTGTGTGTTGTTGTGTGCTTGGAAGCTGATGTAAGTCCATCGAGTGGCATTCGGGTTCCAGTGTGAGTTTTGTTTGGTTCGGATGCTGATGTAAGTCCAGTGATTGGCATTCGGGCTCCACGTTTGCCTTCTTGTGTGTGTTTTGGTTCGGATGCTGATGTAAGTCCAGTGATTGGCAGTCGGGCTCCACGTTTGCCTCTTTGTGTGTGTTTTGGTTCGGATGCTGATGTAAGCCCAGTGATTAGCATTCAGGCTCCACGTTTGCCTTTGCTTGTGTCTGTTTTGTTTGCGTGTCAGCCGAACTACGACAACTCTGATTCTCATGTTCAGATGAGATACGTAGGCACAAGATGCGATGTCTTGCCGAGTTTGACTAACGACTAACAACTAATCCTTGTTTTCTTTCGCCCTCGTTGCGATCCTTTCTCTCGCCCTCGTTGCGATCGAGACCTTCCCTTTCTCTTGCCCTAGTTGCAATCGAGACCCTTACCCCCGTAGTTAGCCGAACTACATTATGCTCTGATTCTCATTGCAGATGAGATATGTAGGCATAAGACGCGATGTCTTGGCGAGCACACATCTCTTTTACCCATAGGTAGCCGAGCTACGAAGACTCTGATTCTCATTCCAGATGAGATACGTATGCAATGGATGCGATATCTGTGCGAGTCATTTCTGTGACCCTTTCTTTTAGTAAATAGTACATTAGATAAACACACACCCTTTAGACAAGAAACAAACAAGAGTGGATCCCGTAGAGTACTACGGATGCGTAGGGGTGCTAATACCTTCCCTTCGCATAATCGACTCCCGAACCCAAGATTTGGTTGCGAGACCTTGTCTTTTCCTTTCCTTTCTCTTCAGGTTTACTTCGAGCGTTTCCTTTCCCTCCTTTGGGATAAATAACGCACGGTGGCGACTCTTCTGTCTTTTTTCTTTCGCCGGTTGTTTTTTCGCACACCGTATTTTTCGGGTTGCGACAGTGGGAGCACAAAGCGTTTTGGGTTTCCAAATTCTTAAATTATGATCTTGCCAAAGCTGGTGAATCCCGAATTCTTCAACTCCACGAACTAGAAGAATTTAGGAATCAAGCTTTTGAGAATGCCAAACTCTATAAGAAGCAGACAAAAAAATGGCATGATCATAAGATCCTAAAAAAGGATTTTATGGAGGGACAGTTGGTACTCTTATATAATTCCAGGTTAAAACTTTTTCCAAGAAAGTTGAAATCCAGATGGTTCGGTCCGTTTTTGGTTCACAAAGTGTTTCCCCATGGGGCAATAGAACTTAAAAATCAAAGTAACAGGGACACATGTAAAGTGAACGGACAAAGATTGAAACCTTATTACAAAGGGCAAGAGAGTGGGTTGATAAACAATGTTCGTCTCAGAGGATAAGATGGACGACCGTCGAGCCATGTGACGTTAAACGAAGCGCTTCGTGGGAGGAAACTCACGCTGTTTAATTCTAACGATTTCCGTTGTTTTGGTGTGTTTCATTTTTTGTAGGTTCACGCAATAATCACATAGAACGAAGGAGTGGTTTGAACTCAACCAAGAGAGTACAGTATGTTAGAAGGGCAAGGAGAGACAGGTCAAAAAATGAAGTTTTTTTTTCAAAAAATCAGGGTCCTGACACAGGTGCCCGTGTCAGGGCCTGTCCAAAAGGAAGAATGGAGTTTCCAGTAGGCTGACACGGCCGCCCGTGTCAGCTGACATGGCCTGTGTCAGCCCTACTGAAGCAAAGGGTGGAAAATAGAACCCTGACACTGCCTCCCGTGTCACGGGACACGACCTCTGGTGTCACGGGACACGGCCCGTGTTAGGCAGCGTGTGGTCAGATTTTTGGGCTTTTCAACTTCCATTTGTGTGGTCCCCATCCGATTTTTTCAACAATAACCACCATATTAACTCATCATTACTCGTATTAATCAGATTTTCTCCATTTTTCTCTCTCTTTCTCACTTAACCCTCCCTCTTCCTCCTTTAGATCTCACTTAAATTCATAGCCTCCACCATTAAAGCCCATTCCTTTACCACCATAAACCCTCCAAATCGCTGACTCACTTCAAAAAACGCTGCTCCATTTTCCGTCCTCTACAAGTACACAGTAATCTTTTCTCCTAACTCCATACTTTGTTTTTGCTCAAATATTTTGCAGGGACCAAATATGCCGCCTAGACGAATTACTAAGGGAAATCAAATGGAGGCTGAGCCGTCAAGGCCTCGAAAGAGGACCATGCGCCATCCAAATTCTCATGACATCATCTTCGACAACCAGGAGTATGAGAGGCGTTATTCGTCTCATGTCAAGCGTAAGATACGCCAACGAGGTATTTATGCTTTGACACTCTAACTCAATTGGGCACGTCTGAAGAATTGGATAGAATGTTTCATGTGCTAGGCATGTTAGAATTTGTGCACTGTGAGGCGTCTACTTTTGGAGCGTATAACTTTAGAATTTTTTAGTACTATTGAGTTTAAGCTGAAGAAGGGATGTACATGTACCACGATGTACTATGGTGGCGCTATGCATTTTAGGTTATATAACGTTTACCATGAATTGATGGTTGAGCATCTAGGTGATATCCTCCGCTTACCCATGTATGGTCCCGGAGTTGTTCCGGATAGTTTTTATGCTAAAATGTTTTGGTTAGCCATCACGGATCGAACCGATTATGTGGCGAAGGGTGTTAAGGCATCTGACATTCAGAACCCATGTTTCCGCTACACTTAGAAGGTAATGGATTTCACACTCTTTAGTAGGGGTTATAGTACCGGTGTGGTGACCTAGAGGGAGCTGTTCTTTCTGTTTGCCATGGCAAACAGGGTTGTTGTGCGTGTTACAACATTTGCAGCTGACTACCTCGGTAGAGTGGGCAGAGCTGCTCAGGGCGGAATCTCCATTAGAAGTATAATCACACAGATAGCCCACCATTTTGGATACGACCCTGCTACCCTGAATGAGACACCAGTGTCAGGTAAGAATAAGTTGGACATGAATGCTCTAGTTCAGTAAGCTATGATCTCTCAAATCTCATATTATTATGCTTTGATGAGTTCTAGCCAATTTATCGTGGCACTTCCTGACCCTGCAAGGATAAGCATTTCCGACACTGCTAATTGGTTATATAAGAGTGTCGTCCACGATGATATGGACGGACACAATGTTGACGCTTTTGTTGCAGGTGACCAGCACGAGGAAGACGTGAAGGAGCAAGAGCAGTTTGTCCCTCCACAGGAGGACACCATGTATGCAGGTGCTGGATCGTCATCTATGACACCGGACCACTGGTCATGGATATCGACTGAGATCGGTGATCTCCGAGCAGAGCAGGCATGCCAAGGAGTAGAGCAGGCTCGTCAAGGAACAGTAATGGATGAGATGCATGCGCTGATGCAACAGTTAATGTTGCAATTTCCTCCGCCGCAGTGAGATTTTGTGAGTTCCCCCTCTATCATGGATTAAACATTGCGGTCAATGTTTGGTTCAAGTGTGTGTGTGTGGGGGGGGGGGGTTATTACTTTATTGGTTTTTATTACTTTATTACTTTCAACATTATTTTTATGTCATTTTTCTTATTGTTTATTGTCTATTTAATTAGTGTGTGTGGTATTTCGGATGTTACAGATCGAGGGTATTTATGTCGGATGAATGATGAGGATTGTAGCTAGTGGATGAAAGACACACCCTATACTTGCTCTCCGGGAAACCCCCGAAAGTTGGTACTACTGAAGTGAAGAATCAGATATAACTTTTTGTCACTGGACTAACACGGGAATACTTTGCACCTGAAACGAAGACTAAGCTACATCACAATAGAGGTATCTTGGAATCTGTAAGCTATACCAAACATGGAGAGGATCATAAAAAGCCAAACACTTATCATCATGAGAGCTTTTCAGGTATGTCTCTGTCACTCAGAGTTTGCGTAAGTAGATATTGGAATTTGAAGACACACATATATACACTGAGGCACTTCTTTGTTTTAACCCCGAGCCTTTCCAGCCAACCATTCAATATTACCCTTCGTTTATCCAATTTGAGCCATATTCCCCTTTTGTTTGTTATGAACTGCTGTAAATAACCGTAAGCCCAAACATTCCTTTACCTTACTCGGATAAGTGTTGTTGATTGTTGATATGTGGACAGTTCTAAGTTTGGGGTTGGGACACCGGTAAGAACTAGATAAGTGCAGATGAGATGAAAAGAAAAGAAAAAAATTGTTGTGAAACTTCAAGAAAAAGAGAAGAAAAAAATTGAGAAGTAGAATAAAGCACTTATCTAGAAGAGATTTAGCTTGGCAAAGAGCTTGCAAAGAGCTTGCAGGGACCAAAGAAGCCTTGGCAAAGCACTTATCTAGAAGAAACACGTGAAGAAAAAAAACTAATGAATCCTAACAAGAACGGTGTCCAAAAATCTCTAAGTTGAACGATTGAACACAGTGATGAGGATAACAACACGGACTCTGAGCCTAAACCACTAGTTTCCCCCTTTTTGTTTGTTTTTCCTACCTTGTGCCTAAGCCCCATTACAATCTTAAAAGCCCTCGAATAATGTGTGTGGTGTGTATTTAAAATGAAGATATATGTTATTCAAACTTATGAGTTAACTCTGCATGCTTTGACTTTTGAGTGTAAACACTTTAACCCAGAGAGATTTTGTGAGAATATGAAAAGCTACAGGTGAAGAGGTGCTTCAATGTGAAAGTGTGGCGGAACATCGAAAGTCGGGGAAGAATAAAACAGTGAACGAAAAGTGAAAAGGGAGTCGCGAAAGATCACGACAGTATTGCGGCAAGTGAATTGGAAGAATTTGGGGGTGACCGTCCTACTGTCTCGAACATCACTTGAGGACAAGCAATGAGATAAGTTTGGGGTTGTGATCGGTCACCAATTTTACTAGTTTTCGGACACTCATTCGGCATTAATTCACGAAGTCGATAACACTCTGTTTTACTTTTTATTAATTTGTCAAGTAAATTGGATGTTTGCATTTCTATTCGTGTTTGGTTATTATCTTTGTTTTTTGTTAATGTACTACTTTTTATGCCCTCTTTTGGTAGTTCTGTTGGTTTTCAGGTACAAGCAAGAATGCCCAAAGACTCGCCAAGGGAATCGGGCATTCCGGGCTCACGGGGAAGAAGTTTTGAAGATATAGTGGCCCTGACACGGTCGCCCGTGTCACCTGACACGACCCGTGTCAGGGGAAGGATGAAAGAGGAGATTGTGGAAGAAAACAGGGGGTTGATAGATGTAGAAATCCCTACCCCTACTGACTTTTTCATAATGGATATTAAAGAGGATGAAGGAATCCCTATCCTTCTAGGCAGACCATTCTTATCAACTGTTGGAGACATGATAGATGTAAAAAGAGGAAAGGTGACTTTTGAAGTAGGTCATGAGAAGGTAGAGTTTATCCTATCCAAATTTCTAAAAGCATCCGCCATGGACAAACTCTTGTTGTGCAATTGATATCATTGATGAATGCATAAGAGAATTGCATAAGGAAGAGCATATCAAAATAATAAAACTACCTTCGACGCCCATAATGGAAGACGATGGATATAAGTCAGTTACACCTTACATAGACGATAGCTTTAACAAATGCTTAACACTTACCCCTGATCATATGTCAAGCATTAAGAAACCCACAATAGAGCTTAAGGAACTGCATAAGAACTTGAGATACGAGTATCTTGATGAAGAACTCAATTGCCCAGTTATAGTAAATGCCAACCTTAACAGAGGCGAAACCGATCAACTTTTAGAGGTCTTAAGAAGATACCCGACAACTCTAGGTTACACCATCTCCGACTTAAAAGGAATAAATCCCTTTGTGTGCATGCATAAAATTATGCTAGAGGAAGATTCTAAACCTTTTAGAGAACGTCAAAGAAGGATAAATCCTATAATGAGTGATGTAATCAAGAGGGGAGTATTAAAACTTCTAGATGCAGGAATTATCTACCAAATCTATGATAGTACATGGGTTAGTCTTGTGCATGTAGTACCAAAGAAAGGAGGTGTCACGGTCGTACAAAATGAAAAAGGATAATCGGTAGCAAAACGCATAGAAAGCGGATGATACATGTGCATAGATTATAGAAGGCTAAACAAAGTAACCCAAAAGGATCATTTCCCCCTTATGTTTATTGACCAAATGCTAGAAAGTTTAGCTAGACACTCTTACTTTTGTTACTTAGACGGATACTCCAGATTTTTCCAAATCCCCATCCACCCAGATGACCAAGAAAAAACAACATTCACATGTCCATATGGCACTTTCGCTTATCGACGAATGCCATTCGAACTGTGTAACACTCCTGCAACCTTCCAACGATGCATGATGTCCATATTCACAGACTTCCTGGATGAAATCATGGAAGTTTTTATAGATGACTTCTCGGTATGCGGATCCAGTTTTAAAAACTGTCTGGATAACTTAGAGAGAATCCTAGAAAGATTCGTACAAGTAAATCTGGTGCTAACTGGGAGAAATGCCATTTCATGGTGACAAAAGGAATAGTCATAGGACACATAGTATCTAAAAGGGGAATCAAGGTCGATAGAGCTAAGATAGAGATAATAGAGAACCTCCAACCACCCAAAATAATTAGAGAAATCCGAAGTTTCCTTGGACACGCCGATTTTTAGCGACGCTTCATTAAAGATTTCTCCAAGATAACTAAATCTTCAACCAACCTCCTAATGAAAAACGTCGAATTCACTTTTGATGAAAAATGTCTATAGACATTTAATCTTCTTAAGAAAGCACTAATCTTTGCACCTATTATGCAACCCCCTAATTGGAATCAACCTTCCGAGATTATGTGCGATGCTAGTGATTTTTTTATAGACAAAGTCTTAGGACAACGAAAGGATAAGAGATTACATGTGATCTACTATGCTAGCAGAACCTTATATGCAACCCAACTAAATTACGCAACAACAGAGAAGGAACTCCTAGATGTGGTATTTGCAATAGACAAATTTTGATCCTACTTAGTTGGAGCTAAAATCATCATATCTGCAGACCATGCTGCCATACGATACTTATTGAGCAAAAAAGATGCAAAACCTAGACTGCTTCGCTGGATCCTTTTATTAGAAGAATTTAATTTAGAGATCCATGATAAGAAATAGATTGAGAACATGGTAACTGACCATCTCTCCAGGTTAGAGTGCCTAAAACCTGACCATATCCCTATCAATGATGACTTTGCATATGACGGGCTGATAGCATCAGTCGATAATTGGATAAGTCACAAAGAAGCCTTAGGTGAGGTAGCACTAAAAATTGAATCTGCACGTGTAGTGACCAGTGTACCTTGGTACGCTGACTTCGTAAATTTCCTCGTGGCTAATATACTACCTCAGAGATTGACGTACTAACAAAGGAAAAAGTTTTTCCATGACGTGAAACATTTCTACTGGGACGAACCCCTTCTCTTCAAGAGAGGAACATACAACATTTTTCGTCGTTTTCCTGAAGAGGAGGCACCAAATATCATAACTCATTGTCACTCTGCTCCTTTTGGAGGACATGCCAGCAGATCCAAAACCTACGCTAAAATCCTCCAAGAAGGCCTTTATTTGCCAACTTTATGGCGTGATATGCATACCTTCATAATTAAATGCGATCGATGCTAACACACTGGAAACATATCAAGGCGCAATGAGATGCCCCTAAAGAATATTCAGGAAGTAGAAATCTTTGACATCCGGGGTATCGACTTTATGGGTCCATTCCATTCATCTATGGGAAACAAGTACATACTCGTTACTGTCGACTACATGTCAAAATGGATCCAGGCTATCGCCTCACATACTAATGACACACAAGTGGTAATTAGGATGTTTAAGAACTACATATTCCCTAGGTTTAGAACACCTCACCTAGTTATAAGTGACAGTGGATCTCATTTTATTTCAATAATTTTTGAAAAACTCTCGAACAAATATGGCGTGAGACATAGAGTAGATACACCATATTATCCACGTACCAATGGACTTCAAGACGCATTGTGGGCTTATAGGACTGCGTCTCACTTTCTATAAAACCGTCTCACTTTCTAGAAAAACCGAGAAATAAAACCGAGAAATAAAACAAATTCTAGAAAAAACTGTCTCACTTTCTAGGAAAGATTGGTCCTCTAGACTTCAAGACGCATTGTGGGCTTATAGGACTGCCTATAAAACCCCTATATGAACAACACCCTTCAATTTAGTATATGAGGAATCGTGTCACTTACCCTTCGAACTAGAACATAAAGCTTATTGGGCTATTAAGGCCCTAATCATGGACTATTTAGAAGCTGGAAACAAACAAATGTTAGATATCCAAGAATTAGAGGAACTCTGGCGTGATGCCTATGAAAATGTTATAATCTGCAAAGAGCGAACCAAAGCATGGCATGACAAGCGTATCACAAGGAAGGAATTTCATATAGGCGACATAGTACTTTTATTCAACTCTAGATTACACCTATTTCCTGGTAAACTACATTCCAGATGGACCGGACCATTCGAGGTCACAAAAGTCATGCCATATGGTGGAGTTGAGATTAAAAGCCAATCAGCTGACTCGTTCATGGTTAATGGAAAAAGACTGAAACACTACACCAACGGTGATATACCTACCTATTATTCTCACCATGACTTTATCAAACCACCATTTGCTACACAAAAAACTTGATTTACACCATTGTCAAGCTACCGACATTAAACAAAGCGTTGCGTGAGAGGTAACCCACGATTTCATTGTCATTTATTTCTATATTTTTTCACTTTTCTTTTCTTTGAATAACAATGATTTATTTTACTCCCACTAACAAGACTAAATTTTGATTGATTATGTTACATGCCTAACTCAGACTAATTTTTCCTACTAATCATTTAGAGATGGAAGTTACTGATAACATGTGAGTTATTTTCATAAATGAAGCTCAAAGAAGACGCTATGAAGTATTGGCTACAAGAACCATTTCACCAACCAGATACCCTGACTTCCCTAGCTTAATAGCTTAAGGCCTCTATGACAATGTGAAGTACATGTTTAACTAACTCAGTTGGGACCGTTTATCTGTGCAAAAACACCCAACCTATAAGAACCTGACATTGGAATTCCTAATCTCCTACCGACATAACCCTAATGTAAGAATAGACTGTGTCCAGGGCTTTGCTACCTTCCAACTCTTTGGGAAGGAATACCGACTCACACATAAATAGTTAGCCATACTTTTAGCCTTCCAGTGTGAACCCCAAGCCTACACCGAAGTAACAGTAGGTGATGATATGCAATGGGAACTAGATTTTTTCTAGGGTAGCATTACTGAAGATTATCCACCTAATCATGAAAGAATGAACCCCCCTCCAATCCATAACCCTGCCATCAGGTCTTTCCAGGTGGTTACAACCTAGACATTCTTTGGAAACGTTGAAAATATTGGACCTGTCAGTAAAGAAGAGGTCATTCTCATATTCAGTATTTTTCAATCTTGCTCCGTACACTCTATTGCTTTCTTGATGGCAGGTTTAGCCAAAATAGCCGCCCAGGTTGTTGAGAACATTTATGTCGGCGATATGGTCACCCATATCACCATAGCTTTAGGCCTTCGCAACCAAGTCACGCATCTCGAACCTTTATGTGGTTATAACCTGATCAACATTGAACATTGCCTAAATAGAGGATTAGTGGGGCAATAAGGACCCAATTTCTATAAGTTTCTAGTCCCTCGAGAACCAGTACACCAATTCACTATTGTAACACCTCAAAATTTGCCCTCCTCTCTTGGGACTAGCTTAACATATGGCATATCATTTTTAGGTCATTAGGCATTGCATATTGCATATCATGTGGTTACGTTGTGCAAGTCATCCTCCTAAGTTTTGGTCAGAAGATGAAGAGGTCATGATGCAAGCTAGGGTTTCATTGAATGGATCACTAATCATCTGAGGGTGGTGGTTCAAATTAGGGTTTCATGATCCTCAAGGAGATTGGGCTTCATCTTGGTTGAAATGATACATCATCATCATCATGGTTTTGTTATCATCCAGGAGATTCAGAAGATTGATCAGATACCTGAGATTAGGGTTTTGACCACTGGTCAACCCTAATCAGTTGTATTAGGCCAATCAGGGCATGGCAAGGAGATGGGGTCTACAATGGATATGGGGATCATCATGTGATTGTATTGAGCTTATGGAGGCTAGGGTTTCATCCTTGAGCCATTTCATCAGGAGTTTGAGGCTCAACTTGATCAGTGCACAGCCAAATTCATCTATCAATCAGAAAAGTCAACTGTGGTCAACTGTGCTTGATTTGATGGATTTGGAGGTGGGAGAGGGTTGGATATACTTCATTCATGTTGAAACAAGTTTCATTTGACATATCAAAGATCAAGAATGAAGAAAATAAAATCAGGAGAAAACTTTCCAAAAATGGAAAGCGACTTGTAATGGAAGTTTCCAAAAATGGAAAGTTTTTCACCACAAAATTACGTGTCCAAAAATGCTTCAAATGAAATTTTGTTCAACATGAAAGTTGAAGATCTTGCTCTCACCTTTCCAAAAAGTCCAAGAACTTGAAGTTATCATGTGTGGTTGGCAAGATATGGTCAAATCATTTTCCAAAAATGCCTAAATTCAAAGTGGCATAACTTTCACATGGAATGGCCAAAATGGATGATCTTTCTTTGAGCAAACCCCATTTCACATGTATTTTCATGATGCATGGTCAAAATTCATCAAAAATGGTCAAGGCAAAAAGTCATTTTTCAAGTGGATTATTTAGCATTTTTGGCATGGAATGGTGATTTTGAGAATTACAAGGCCTATGCACATGGGAACAATTCTAACACACTCCAAATGCCAAATAGAAGTTGTGTGAACTGTCATTTGCTGTCACATTGCCCAATTTGGAAAGGACCATTTTGCCATTTCACTTAAAAATGCAATTATGCTAATCACTCTCATTTTTGCTAATTTGGATTAAGAAGTTGATTAAGCATTGGTATAAAGGCTTAACTGTAACAGAAAATGCTAATCACAATCACATTCTCCAAGATTGCAACAAACTTTTTCATCAAAACCTCTCAAATTCTTCAAAACTTCATCACACATTTTTCACAATTCTGATCCAAATCTTCATCAATCTTGTTCATTCTTCGTGGATCCATGCTCCATATACCTTGAGGAAGAACTGTTTCATTGAATCCATGCCAAAAGCTTCAAGAATTCCAACTGTCCAAAGCTTGCACAACAATGGCAATTCCATGATTCTTGCACCTGAAGCATCTTTGAGCTAAAGCACGTGTTGCAATCACCTTCCATAGCAAGGATCTCCATCTGTTTCACCTTCTTGGAGCCAAAAACATACGAATTCTCATCTGCTTCATTCACAAGGTGATTTTTCGAATTCCTCCATTGCATGAATTGTTATATGGTTTAGGAAGATCTTCCAACGTAGAATGCAATGCTGCTTGTAGTTTGTGATTTGGTTAAGGGTAGAGAAAGAAATCGTGATTTGAAGTTTGATGTGCATTTCTATTTTTGATCGATCTCGTTGATATGTTGAGAGTTAGGAGAAACCAATTGCATATCCTTAATCCTTGTTGAAAGACGGTCACGATGATGTACGGTTTGTAGCATTTGGTTAGAATTCGTTCATGGCCAATTTCCGGATTTTCTGAAGATGTTCTTGCTCAAGAACATGATGAACATGCGTTTGATCCAATTTTCCATGGCCTGGCTTTCAAATTGTGTTTACCGCACGCCCATAGCCAATAGGAGCGTGACAACGCATTAATGGGAAGCGGTGTCGTTTTGGCCGCGTTCATCAAAATTACGCTTGTGCCATTATCAGAATTAATTTGTTTTATTTCTATTTCTTTTTCTCATTTTATTTCATTTTTTTTCACATGATCTTTAAAAATTCATAGAGGATTCATTTTTTGTCCAAATTGAGTGAGATTTTTTTCACCATGCTCCTTATGATGTGTAGATTTTAATGATGATTTTTAATATTTTTGTGCACATGTGGAAATTAAAAATGCTTAGGGATTGATTGAGTGTGTTCATTTTGTACATGCCATGCCATTTCATTCATAAAATGATGATGCCTACAAATAAATTGATGAAATTTTTTGTGCTTATTCTGGACTCTTTGATGGCGATTTTTATGTATAGTTTGCAATTTTTGGATCCCTGGTTGAGGAGATATGAATTTTTGATTAGGAGTGTGACAATGAGTGTCACACTATGCATTGTGAACTTCATGATTTTATTTGCCATGCCTAGGGACATTGGATTGAGCCAAACGTTTGCATGATTGAGCATTGGTATGTTGAGAATACATGTGAATTTTTCTGGAATTATTGCTTGCATTTCCTAATTGATTGGAATTTTCTCCTCTGTTGGCTCATTTTGTGATTTTTTGTGACACATGTTTGTATTTAGCTTGTGAAATTCTCATGCTTAATAGGATGGTTGTGAAATTTGGTGGATTGATTGTAGACACATTATAGGTCATTATGGTTTTGATCCCATTCATTTCTCATGCTTTGTCACTGTTTTATGATTGATGGAAGTTGGTACTTGTTTTGATGCCTTGTGTTGGCTTGCTTGAACTTGTCTGGACTTTTTGATTTTCATTGACCTACTTCCTCTTGTCCAAATGAGCTGAAATTTGATATGCTATTCATTCGATATGTTCTGTTTAGAGTTGAATTTTTGTGGAATTTATTGGGCTGTTTTGATATGAATTTGATTGAGATCATTCTGTTAGGTCCTTTGGGGTTGCAAATTGCATGTTTTGTGTTATTTTGTGCATAAAATGATAATGATGAATGATATGAGCATGGAACCAATTGGATTGGATTCTAAATTGTTTGATTGTGATTTTGGATGATTTTCACTTGCTGTTTTGGATTTTTCATCTCTTTTGGACCCTAGGCTTGGCCTAGTGGTCTAGTTTCTCATGTTTGAGTTTGAGTTTCAGGTTAGGAAGCAAAAGGAGGAAAATGCAAGTTGATTGAATTGGGTTTGGTTGCTTGTTGTAAACTAACTTGTGTGTTTTGTAGGATGCTTGACTCAATTGAGTTGATTGTGCTTTGCACATGGCATTGCTTGTACATTGTATTGACTGTTGACTTTTGCTGTTTAATGTTGGTTTGTCTGAGTACTAATTGTGCTAGATTGATTTCAGGTACCATAGTCGCTTCAGTTCTTTTTGAACTTGCTTGCTGTTGCTTGGTTGTTTAACCAATAGAGGTAGACTCTCTTGACTCCATGTAGTCTGGAAGACCTGGCCTGTTACTTGGCCAGGCACCTGTCTGAAGTCCCCCTTAAGGGGCAATGTTTGTGTTTGTTTATTATTGTGCTAAGCAGGAAAGTCCTTCATAAAGGCAAATTGGCAGAACCCAAGAGATAAGCAACCTATCTCCTGCTATTCTTGTTGAGTCGTCCCTCTGCTCACACTACTTGTGTTTGATGCATTGGGACATTAACCCAAGATCTTGTACATTGTACAGTTGTGTCTGTGTCTTGAGCGTAGAAGGGTTCCCCCATTCTGAACCCACGCTCCTTTGTCTGATGCTCTCCCTGGCCAGGGATAAGAGCTGTGAGGCACACCCCTCACTCACCTTTCATCCGCTTTACCCTGACTCTCAATGTCAGGGTTAAGAGCGAACACTACCTTGTACAGATGACTTGCCTCGGCAGTCGAACCCTTTGTTTGAGTCCACTTGACTGGATATAGTGTGTGCTAAATGTGAATGTTTGATTTGCTTTGTTTATGCTTGCATGCTTTGTTTTTCCTGGTTAGGATTAGCTTGCTGTAGTGCAAGTAGATAGAAACCACAACTTAGGGTTGATATGCATGATAACACTAGGCTCGAGTACAGCTTCCTAGTAGTGTGTCTCCCTTTGTATCTGGCTAGAATCTTTTTCCCGTTCAGGGGAACTACGTCGCCCTGATTCTCGTTCCAGACGAGATACGTAGGCAGGTGGTCGTGCGAGACCTCTCCGGGCAACCTTTTTGCTTTTTGTGTGTGTTGTTTGACGATTGCTAGGCTCGAGTTCCCGACTCCTTAGCAATTTGTTGTTTGTTTGTTCTTGTTGTGTGCTTGGAAGCCGGTATAAGTCCATCGAGTGGCATCTGGGTTCCAGTGTGCGTGTGCTTTGGTTCGGATGCTGATGTAAGTCCAGTGATTGGCATTCAGGCTCCATGTTTGCCTGTGTGTGTCTTGTGTTGTTTGGCGTGCGTGAGCCGAACTACGGCAGCTCTGATTCTCGTTCCAGACGAGATACGTAGGCATAGGACGCGATGTCCTAGCGAGCCCTCTCTTCTTTTCCCCCACCTGTGTTGTTTTAGCGTGTGTGTATGATGTTTGTCTGTTTATTTTAGCAACCTTTTCTTTCTTTTAGAGCGTGGATCCCGTCGAGTACGACGAACGTGAGGGGTGCTAACACCTTCCCCTCGCGTAACCGACTCCCAATCCCATTCTCTTTGGTCGCGAGACCATGTTCTTTCCAGGTTTACTCTGAGCGTTTCCTTTCCCTCTTTGGGATAAATAACGCACGGTGGCGGCTCTGTGTTATGTTTGTTTCGGCCCGCCGGTTATTTTTCGCAGATGCGACAGCTGGCGACTCTGCTGGGGAATTGTTTAGATGTTGACCTGTGCTGGTCCATCTTCCCTAAGCGAGTCTCTCCTAGCGTTCTAGGATAGTTTAGGTTGCTTGTGCTGCTATTTATTGCATTTATTATTCTGACCTTGTATATATTTGCATATATGTTTGCATGCATCATACTATCATGTTGCCGTCCTCTGTGCAGGTGGTTCCTCTGTTTTGGGGTGGGTGTTCTGAGTGGGGCTAAAACCCAGGCCCGAGTATACACCTAGGATTAGTGTGGTCTCATGTTGCCTCTTTCATGTTAGGTTAACATGTGCTGGGCAATGCGATGTACCACAAGCCGGACGAGGTTCATTTGATAGTGTTCTTCCTTTGTGGGGTACTCCACTCTGGTTGAGTCACTTCATCTGAACTATTGACTCTGGTGACCGATCTTTCCTGGATCTTTGGTTTAGACGATCTTAAGGGAGCTACAATGGCACACCCGAAAGGGCAAACCCATTGAGTATCTCTGCCCAATTGTCGACGCCATTATCCGCCTTAGGATGACCCGATTAGAATTTACCTGTGAGGGGAGGGTGATTCTTTCAGATGCGTGTTCAGATGGTGACTTTGATGGTGACTTTTGGTTCCGTGGATCAGAGTCCTATTTATAAGTCGGATTTATGGGCCTTTATTGCTGAGACGCCGGAGTGTTGTCCGAGTTATTTATCAGTGGGGATCCATTTATTTCAGGATTCCCCGGGCCGCTTCAGAGATTATCAGGGTTATCTGCTGAGAGATTGTCTGGTGATGATGATGATGTATCTTTCAGTTCCGTTTATTTCGGAACCCTTGAGTTGGACTTATGATTGCTCAGTACCTCAGATGGTTATGATCAGTTAAGAGATCAGGCTTCAGTGCAACAAATGTTCAGATGACTTGGAGGATGGCACAGTGCATTGCATTCACGCATCAGCATCATCCATATTTTGCATTCATCGGCATCTAACTCATGTCTATCCATACTCAGGGTACATTCTCGATTAAGATTCCGGTTGAGAGACATCTTGATGTCAGAATGTTATTGTCAAAATATTATCTGTCTCGATGAAACCAGGATCAAAAGACAGAAGCTTCCTCGTATGGATAGACGTTGCATTCATGCATATTAACCTGTTTGTTGTTTTGCAGGTGTCAGGTTTTAACGTGCTTGATTGTTTCAGGAATCATTGCTCGTGCTCGAAGAGTTGTACCTTTGCACTCAACACGCTCGCACAGATACTTCACGCGTCGCAATACTCCTAGACTGACGGATCTCCCGAATACTGATATCCTCGAGCTGAAGGACAAGATGAACGAGCTGATCAACATCATGCAAGGGTTTGCAGTTGGTCAGAAAGCCTTGGCTGATAAGGTTGAGAAGCTCGAGAGGGCTTCAGCAGCCAACAGCGGTGTCAACCTGGATGGTGTCTCTAACCACGGTCTTGGTGGTTCTAGAGAAGGCGGAAAAAGAACGACTGTGGGCGTGGTAAACAATGCTGGTGGTTTTGGTATTGCCACAGGGGGTCAACCTGGGCCGATGGGTCAGAACATGAAAGATAGTCTGTTTCCTCCATTCTTCGGGGCTGATGATGATAGGGAGGAAGATCGAGAAGCTGATCAATTCTCTATGCACAATGAGCCATTCGGTCAATATGGTACCCAACCACAGAGTAAAGAGATTCAGTTACTAGCTGAGAAGATCAGGGCTTTGGAAAGCCATGCCATTCCCGGGGTCGTAAATATGTCGAATATGGGGCTAGTTGAGGGGGTTGTGATCCCACAAAAGTTCAAAGCGCCCTTGTTTGATAAATACAATGGGAGTTCTTGCCCGGAAACTCACCTTCAGGCTTTCGTTCGCAAGATCTCTGCGTACACAACAGATCAGAAGCTCTGGATGTACTTCTTCCAAGACAGTCTGTCTGGAGGATCCTTGGAGTGGTACACCAAGTTGAAGTCTGCGGATATCAAGAGCTGGCAAGATCTCGGAGATGCATTCTTTAAACAATACCAGTTCAATGCTGACATGGCTCCTAGTCGTACCCAGCTGCAGGGTATGTCTCAGAAGTCGAGTGAAGGGTTTAAAGAATATGCTCAAAGGTGGAGGGAGTTGGCTGCCAGAGTGCAACCTCCACTGGTGGACAGAGAGATGTTTGATCTCTTCATGGGTACCCTGCAGGGGGTTTTTGCTGAAAGGATGGTGGGTTGTCCCGTCACTAACTTTGCTGACATTGTGGTGGCTGGGGAGAGAATTGAAAGTTGGCTAAGAATGGGGAAAATCCAGGGTGGTAATGCTTCGTCATCAGGATCGAAGAAGCCCTTCGGAAATGGCCAAAGGAAGAATGAGGGTAAATCGAGTGCTGTGTATGCCCAGAGGGGGCACGGTAGGGATCGTTACTACCAGCACACTGCTGCGGTAACCACCCCTGCTGGTAATCAGTCAGTCCGACAGCAACGTCAGCCACCTCAACAGAGAGCCGGGTACCAGGTGAGAGGAAAGGGGATTGATCGCCATTTTGATAAGCCGCCCGTGACATATGCTGTTCTGTTTAAAAAGTTGATGGATCTTGGGTTGGTTCAGCCAAGGACGATGGTTCCGCTAAGATCAGATCAGAGGCCTCCTAACTATGATGAGAACGCCCAGTGTGAATTCCATTCTGGTACACCAGGGCATAACATTGAGGATTGTAGAGCTTTTAAGCATGTTGTCCAGGATCTGGTAGACTCCAAGGCCATCAATTTTTCACCACCTCCGAATGTTAATGATAATCCCATGCCGGCACATGGTCAGGCGATGGTGAGTGCAATTGCTGAAGATTCGGATCACGCCTTTGCGGTAGGTGAAGAGACTGACAATAACTGCGAGTTTGATGGTTGGATAAATCCGTGCGTACCAGGGATGGAAGTCCAGAACTGGAAAGCCTGAAAAGATCATCACTGTCGTTCATCCGGAAGAGTAATAATTTTTGTTTCAATTTTATCTGCATGAAATCCATACGTGTTGCCCGACACATAATGGTTCATTGTAAGGGCCACCTCATGTTTCATTTTGCAACATTTTGCATCATTAATAAATGGATGTTTTTCCGTTAAAAGCGGTGTTCCCTGTTTTTCATTTATTTTTGCAGTTTAAAAACAAATAAAAATGGCAATGTTTTGTTTTCATTTTCTTTCTTTTTTGATTTGTCTCGTTCCGACTTCGAAAAGTGACAATTCTCCGGATCTCATTGATAACAATTCGGTTACACCTCTGTATGACTTCGACAATCTGATCTATCATGCCGAAGAAGAAGGCGAAGAAGATTGCGATCTACTGGAATTAGCCAGGTTGTTGAGACAAGAGGAGAAGGTGATTCAGCCGCACGAAGGGCAAGTTGAGCTCGTTAACTTGTATGCCGCTGAGGTCAGAAAGGAAGTAAAAATTGGGGCCGTTCCAGAGGTGAGTCGAGAGCAGAATGGTAGCCTTGTTGAAAGAGCATGTGGGCACCTTTTCCTGGTCATGTCAGGATATGCCAGGTCGAGTACCAATGTCGTTGTGCACCAGCTACCATGGAGAGAAGACTGTCCTCTAGAGAAGCAGAACGCCGGTGCTACTTATCAGAGAGCTATGGTGACTTTGTTTCATGATATGATTCATCATGAAATTGAATGTTATGTTGATGACATGATAGCAAGGTCCCAGACAGAAGGGGGGCATCTGGCAGATCTGGCCAAGTTGGTTGATCGGTTAAGACAATTCAAACTGAGGTTGAATTCAGATAAGTGCACTATCAGAGTGCGGGCCGGTAAGCTGCTGGGGGTTCATCATAAGAGAGGAATCGAGGTTGATCCTGCTCAAAAAAAAAAATGCCTGAACCGAAAACAGAAAAAGAGGTTCGTGGTTTCCTGGGTAGATTGAACTACATTTCATGGTTCACATCTCACCTAATAGCCAAGTGGGAACCCATTCAAGAAAAGATCGAACGGTCAGGTGGAATAATGGTTGCCAAGGGGCGTTGAAAAATAAAAGAATAAGTTGCAGGAGCCTCCGATTCTGTTGCCTCCCTATGGAAAGATACTGTTAATCTGGTACTTGACGGCCCTCGAGGGGTCTATGAGGTGTGTACTGGGGCAGCATGACGAGTCTGGTCGAACAGAGCATGCAATTTACCTTAGCAAAAAGTTTACCGACTGTGAAACAATACACTCACTGTTCGAGAAAACTTGCTGTACTTTGGCATAGGCTGCTCGCCGACTGAGACAGTGTATGCTGGTTCATACCACTTTGTGGATGTCCGAGACGGATCCGATCAAGTATGTGCATGAGAAGCCAGCATTGACCGGACGGGTTGCGAGAGAGTAAAAGAATGTTGACTGATTTGTGATACTCTCAGAAGGCAATCAAGGGGTGTATTGTCCGATTACATCGCCCCACAACCCGTAGAGGATTATCAACCGGTGAAGTTTGAGTTCCCTGATGAGGACATCTCGAGGTACTCTGATCGAAAGATTGAGAGTAACCGATCCCGGAGGAGGGGCCTGACCCCAAATCCGAACGGGTTCTGATGTCTGATGGGGTTAATGTGGACAAGTTAGCACTGCTTTGGTTACGCCAAAGGGATCCCATGTTCCCTTCGTTTCCAGGTCAGCATTTGAATGCACCAACCATGGTGGTTGAGTATGAAGCTGGTATCCTGGGTATTGAACCTTGGTGCATCTACTGGGGCAACGCCTTGCTCCTTGGTATATGGAATGGAAGCGGTGCTACTGGTTGAGGTCCAGATTCCCTCTTTGAGAGTCCTGATGGACGTGAAGTTGCAAGAGGCTGAATGGGTAAGGACCCGGTACGAAGGGTTAAGCCTGATTGAAGAGAAGAGGCTGGCAGCCATCTGTCATGGGCAGTTGTACCAGCAAAGGATGAAGCGTGCTTTCGACAAGAAGGTACGACCTCGGGTGTATCACGTAGGTGATATGATGCTGAAAAGGATCCTTCCTCCTCAAAACGATCGAAGAGGCAAATGGACACCCAATTATGAAGGTCCATTCGTGGTCAAGAAGGTTTTCTCTGGTGGAGCCTTGTTGCTAACGACCATGGATGGTGAGGATTTTCCATCCCCTGTGAATGCGGACGCAGTTAAAAAATACTTCGTATAAGAGACCCGCTGGACGAAAAGAATAAAATAGTCCAGGCAAAAATGGGCATCCCGGCGAACCAAAAACAGAAAGAAAAGGTTCGGGCAAAAATTAGGGATAAAAAGAAAAACTGTACACCCGGCAAGTCGAAAACCTGAAAAGGCGACTTGGGCAAAAATGGGTATCCCGGTGGACTGAAAACCCGAAAGGGCGGTCCAGGAAAAAGAGGGATTGAAACGAACAACTGCGTCCAGCATGATCGTTTGTGCTTTGGTTAAAAGCATCATGGATAATACCCGGTGGGGATCAATTGGAATCGTCTTTTTCAGAAGGTAGAAAGCACGGAGAGTCTGAGGACATATGGGGTGTAATCGAGTTGGAACTCAATGAGATCACGGTCTCACATTGCCATTGGGATAGATTTTTCCTTTTGTGCGCAATTACCTCTTTTCAGGAATTGCTTCCTTTGTATCGCTCAATTTGAGCCACACTTTTCAATCAATAAAATGCATATTCAGTCAAATAATTTTGTTTTTGTTTTTCATTACTGCTTTGATTACAAAAACATCCAATTATTTTTGATAAAGAATTTTGCATTTTAAGACAAATAGGTCCCTTCCAATGCATGTTTATAAGATTGAAAGCTTGAAATCTTATTCGGAAGGTTGAGTGGCCCAAGTGTTGAAATCTTTGACACGCCTGGGGCACGGTTTTATCTAACGATCTCTTTTGCATGTGCTGTTAGATATTTTTTTTCACTCACTAGCAGGTTGTGATGTGGAAGCTTTGACAAAACAATCCCCATGGAGTCCGATCAGGGACAAATGAATAAGAAACGATGAAGAGATGACGGTGAAGACGTACGACGATCCTTGAGGTTAATCAAGAAGACTCTTCAAAGTCAGAAAATTGAAAAGTCTGTATGAATCCCAGGAGTTCGCTCTCCGTCGAGTGCGGAGCGGTTGGGAATACAAGATGATGGAGCAGAAAAGTCCAGATGAGTCTGGGAGTTCTCAAAATTGGAAAGCTGACATAGGAGTGGGATATGAATACCATGGTTCGACGAGTCGTCGGGTGTTCAGTACCAGAGTTTCCTCACCTCCCCAAGCAGAGTCGGGAGGACTAATTCCCCAGCAGATTCAAGGTCTGTGGCTTCCCTAGCAGGGTCAGGATGGTTATCCTCAGCAGGTCTTGGATCAATGTTCCCCAGTCGCCAGGACTGAGGGTGGCAATTTCCCCAGTAGAAGTATCTGTGTGCGGTGGTTCTACAAGCGGAGTCGGGATTGATGTCCCCAACAAGTCAAAAACAGTTGTATCCCCACAGAGTGCGTGGGTGGATCTTTCCCCAGCAATCCCCAAGCGGATCGGGTGCAAAGGAGGCTATCCCCAGCAAGGGTTGCCTTTTCCTAGCAGCAGTGCTATTACCCAGCAGGGTGGAATCGGAGTGTTAGCGAGTTCCTCAGCCGAGTGCCTTGAGCTCCCCAGAAGAGTCCCTGAAGGGGGATACTTTTTATGCATTCATCATGTAGATAAGCATAGCATATTGCATAAAAAAAATATAAATAAATCGCGTAGCATTTCCATAATTATGGAGCATTACGCTGGAAAAATCAATCATGCATCATTGCAAGCATAGGCTAGTCTCAAGCCGTGGTTACCGTTTGAGATATGGTTCTGCCAGTAGGTGAAGATGCTACTCGAGCCGTGATTACCGTTTGAGGAGTGGTTTCGCTGGTTGGAAGATCAACATCAGCATTGCAAGCATCAGTTACTCGGGCCGTGGTTACTGCTTGAGATTTGTTGTACCCCAGTAGTGCGATACTGGAGGAAACTTTTTCGTCGGACAGAGATGGAAATGTTACGCGATCAGCGTGATTCAAGCCGTGGATACCGCTTGATATTTGGTTTCACCGGATGGTGAAGATGTTACTCGGATGAGTTTAACATCATGACGCGATCAGCGCGATTCAAGCCGTGGATACCGCTTGATATTTGGTTTCACCGGATGGTGAAGATGTTACTCGGATGAGTTTAACATCATGACGCGATCAACGCGATTCAAGCCGTGGTTACCGCTTGAGATGTGGTTTCACCGGATGGTGAAGATGTTACTCGGATGAGTTTAACATCATGACGTCAGGTCAGCAATGTTCTCCAGTAGTACGATACTGGAGGAAACTTTTCTGTCGGGCGGAGATGGGAATAAAATCAAAGGACGTTATGCGATCAGCGCGACAGTCCGGGTTCAATCGGAGAAAAGGAAATGTTGAGACATTTTCTGGAGATCGGGGTCCAAATGGAGATTGGAGTTGAAGATTATATCCGGGATGAGGTCCTCAGGATTATCTTCTGTTCATGTGTCACCTAAGACTTTGGCGGATGCCAATGGAGGTCGTTATAGGTGTCTTCGGAAGAAGAGATGCACATGTTACCTTCCTTTTGTGAAGGTATACCCTCTGATATGTCGCCCTCAGAGTGGTGTTTGGTGTTATTTCCGACGTTGCCAGCGGAATTATCACGAGAGATTGGAGAACGGGGTTCAAATGGAGAAAGGGAAATGTTGAGGCGTTTTCTGGAGAGCGGGGTTCAAATGGAGAAAGGGAAATGGCGAGGTGTTTTCTGGAGAACGGGGTTCACAATGGCGATCACGAGCTATCGTCAGGCGACCGGGGTTCAAAGGGAGAAAAGGAGACACGAGGTGTTTTCTGGAGAATGGGGTTCATTATGTTGGCAAACAAGGTGTCGGGGTTCAAATGCAGTGATCCGGGATCATTTGCGTGGAAGAATTTCGGGGTTCAAGAAAAGCAAAAAAAGATCATAACAAAATTTCGGGGTTCAAGGAAACGAAAAGAGAAAGTTTTTGGGGTTCAAGAAAAGCATAAAAAAAAGAGATAGTAATCCCCAGCGGATATGGTGTTCAGGCCATGGTTATCCCTGTGTTACCATTTATGTTGGTATCCAGGTCGACGTTTCCGTTTCGGTGATCAGGCCGACTCTTTCCGTACCAGGCGGGTTTTTTTGTTTCAAGATTGTGTTTCTTCGCCGATTCTGACAGGCGTTGTTAATTATTTCCCATCAGAGTGCAAATTGTTCGTCTGTTCTTGGTATTCAATCACTCTTCATCCTGATCATCTGAAAGTCGAGGCTATTCATATCGACAGGTTCACAGTGGATTGAATAGGGGCAGCTGTAACACCTCAAAATTTGCCCTCCTCTCTTGGGACTAGCTTAACATATGGCATATCATTTTTAGGTCATTAGGCATTGCATATTGCATATCATGTGGTTACGTTGTGCAAGTCATCCTCCTAAGTTTTGATCAGAAGATGAAGAGGTCATGATGCAAGTTAGGGTTTCATTGAATGGATCACTAATCATCTGAGGGTGGTGGTTCAAATTAGGGTTTCATGATCCTCAAGGAGATTGGGCTTCATCTTGGTTGAAATGATACATCATCATCATCATGGTTTTGTTATCATCCAGGAGATTCAGAAGATTGATCAGATACCTTGAGATTAGGGTTTTGACCACTGGTCAACCCTAATCAGTTGTATTAGGCCAATCAGGGCATGGCAAGGAGATGGGGTATACAATGGATATGGGGATCATCATGTGATTGTATTGAGCTTATGGAGGCTAGGGTTTCATCCTTGAGCCATTTCATCAGGAGTTTGAGGCTCAACTTGATCAGTGCACAGCCAAATTCATCTATCAATCAGAAAAGTCAATTGTGGTCAACTGTGCTTGATTTGATGGATTTGGAGGTGGGAGAGGGTTGGATATACTTCATTCATGTTGAAACAAGTTTCATTTGACATATCAAAGATCAAGAATGAAGAAAATAAAATCAGGAGAAAACTTTCCAAAAATGGAAAGCGACTTGTAATGGAAGTTTCCAAAAATGGAAAGTTTTTCACCACAAAATTACGTGTCCAAAAATGCTTCAAATGAAATTTTGTTCAACATGAAAGTTGAAGATCTTGCTCTCACCTTTCCAAAAAGTCCAAGAACTTGAAGTTATCATGTGTGGTTGGCAAGATATGGTCAAATCATTTTCCAAAAATGCCTAAATTCAAAGTGGCATAACTTTCACATGGAATGGCCAAAATGGATGATCTTTCTTTGAGCAAACCCCATTTCACATGTATTTTCATGATGCATGGTCAAAATTCATCAAAAATGGTCAAGGCAAAAAGTCATTTTTCAAGTGGATTATTTAGCATTTTTGGCATGGAATGGTGATTTTGAGAATTACAAGGCCTATGCACATGGGAACAATTCTAACACACTCCAAATGCCAAATAGAAGTTGTGTGAACTGTCATTTGCTGTCACATTGCCCAATTTGGAAAGGACCATTTTGCCATTTCACTTAAAAATGCAATTATGCTAATCACTCTCATTTTTGCTAATTTGGATTAAGAAGTTGATTAAGCATTGGTATAAAGGCTTAACTGTAACAGAAAATGCTAATCACAATCACATTCTCCAAGATTGCAACAAACTTTTTCATCAAAACCTCTCAAATTCTTCAAAACTTCATCACACATTTTTCACAATTCTGATCCAAATCTTCATCAATCTTGTTCATTCTTCGTGGATCCATGCTCCATATACCTTGAGGAAGAACTGTTTCATTGAATCCATGCCAAAAGCTTCAAGAATTCCAACTGTCCAAAGCTTGCACAACAATGGCAATTCCATGATTCTTGCACCTGAAGCATCTTTGAGCTAAAGCACGTGTTGCAATCACCTTCCATAGCAAGGATCTCCATCTGTTTCACCTTCTTGGAGCCAAAAACATACGAATTCTCATCTGCTTCATTCACAAGGTGATTTTTCGAATTCCTCCATTGCATGAATTGTTATATGGTTTAGGAAGATCTTCCAACGTAGAATGCAATGCTGCTTGTAGTTTGTGATTTGGTTAAGGGTAGAGAAAGAAATCGTGATTTGAAGTTTGATGTGCATTTCTATTTTTGATCGATCTCGTTGATATGTTGAGAGTTAGGAGAAACCAATTGCATATCCTTAATCCTTGTTGAAAGACGGTCACGATGATGTACGGTTTGTAGCATTTGGTTAGAATTCGTTCATGGCCAATTTCCGGATTTTCTGAAGATGTTCTTGCTCAAGAACATGATGAACATGCGTTTGATCCAATTTTCCATGGCCTGGCTTTCAAATTGTGTTTACCGCACGCCCATAGCCAATAGGAGCGTGACAACGCATTAATGGGAAGCGGTGTCGTTTTGGCCGCGTTCATCAAAATTACGCTTGTGCCATTATCAGAATTAATTTGTTTTATTTCTATTTCTTTTTCTCATTTTATTTCATTTTTTTCACATGATCTTTAAAAATTCATAGAGGATTCATTTTTTGTCCAAATTGAGTGAGATTTTTTTCACCATGCTCCTTATGATGTGTAGATTTTAATGATGATTTTTAATATTTTTGTGCACATGTGGAAATTAAAAATGCTTAGGGATTGATTGAGTGTGTTCATTTTGTACATGCCATGCCATTTCATTCATAAAATGATGATGCCTACAAATAAATTGATGAAATTTTTTGTGCTTATTCTGGACTCTTTGATGGCGATTTTTATGTATAGTTTGCAATTTTTGGATCCCTGGTTGAGGAGATATGAATTTTTGATTAGGAGTGTGACAATGAGTGTCACACTATGCATTGTGAACTTCATGATTTTATTTGCCATGCCTAGGGACATTGGATTGAGCCAAACGTTTGCATGATTGAGCATTGGTATGTTGAGAATACATGTGAATTTTTCTGGAATTATTGCTTGCATTTCCTAATTGATTGGAATTTTCTCCTCTGTTGGCTCATTTTGTGATTTTTTGTGACACATGTTTGTATTTAGCTTGTGAAATTCTCATGCTTAATAGGATGGTTGTGAAATTTGGTGGATTGATTGTAGACACATTATAGGTCATTATGGTTTTGATCCCATTCATTTCTCATGCTTTGTCACTGTTTTATGATTGATGGAAGTTGGTACTTGTTTTGATGCCTTGTGTTGGCTTGCTTGAACTTGTCTGGACTTTTGATTTTCATTGACCTACTTCCTCTTGTCCAAATGAGCTGAAATTTGATATGCTATTCATTCGATATGTTCTGTTTAGAGTTGAATTTTTGTGGAATTTATTGGGCTGTTTTGATATGAATTTGATTGAGATCATTCTGTTAGGTCCTTTGGGGTTGCAAATTGCATGTTTTGTGTTATTTTGTGCATAAAATGATAATGATGAATGATATGAGCATGGAACCAATTGGATTGGATTCTAAATTGTTTGATTGTGATTTTGGATGATTTTCACTTGCTGTTTTGGATTTTTCATCTCTTTTGGACCCTAGGCTTGGCCTAGTGGTCTAGTTTCTCATGTTTGAGTTTGAGTTTCAGGTTAGGAAGCAAAAGGAGGAAAATGCAAGTTGATTGAATTGGGTTTGGTTGCTTGTTGTAAACTAACTTGTGTGTTTTGTAGGATGCTTGACTCAATTGAGTTGATTGTGCTTTGCACATGGCATTGCTTGTACATTGTATTGACTGTTGACTTTTGCTGTTTAATGTTGGTTTGTCTGAGTACTAATTGTGCTAGATTGATTTCAGGTACCATAGTCGCTTCAGTTCTTTTTGAACTTGCTTGCTGTTGCTTGGTTGTTTAACCAATAGAGGTAGACTCTCTTGACTCCATGTAGTCTGGAAGACCTGGCCTGTTACTTGGCCAGGCACCTGTCTGAAGTCCCCCTTAAGGGGCAATGTTTGTGTTTGTTTATTATTGTGCTAAGCAGGAAAGTCCTTCATAAAGGCAAATTGGCAGAACCCAAGAGATAAGCAACCTATCTCCTGCTATTCTTGTTGAGTCGTCCCTCTGCTCACACTACTTGTGTTTGATGCATTGGGACATTAACCCAAGATCTTGTACATTGTACAGTTGTGTCTGTGTCTTGAGCGTAGAAGGGTTCCCCCATTCTGAACCCACGCTCCTTTGTCTGATGCTCTCCCTGGCCAGGGATAAGAGCTGTGAGGCACACCCCTCACTCACCTTTCATCCGCTTTACCCTGACTCTCAATGTCAGGGTTAAGAGCGAACACTACCTTGTACAGATGACTTGCCTCGGCAGTCGAACCCTTTGTTTGAGTCCACTTGACTGGATATAGTGTGTGCTAAATGTGAATGTTTGATTTGCTTTGTTTATGCTTGCATGCTTTGTTTTTCCTGGTTAGGATTAGCTTGCTGTAGTGCAAGTAGATAGAAACCACAACTTAGGGTTGATATGCATGATAACACTAGGCTCGAGTACAGCTTCCTAGTAGTGTGTCTCCCTTTGTATCTGGCTAGAATCTTTTTCCCGTTCAGGGGAACTACGTCGCCCTGATTCTCGTTCCAGACGAGATACGTAGGCAGGTGGTCGTGCGAGACCTCTCCGGGCAACCTTTTTGCTTTTTGTGTGTGTTGTTTGACGATTGCTAGGCTCGAGTTCCCGACTCCTTAGCAATTTGTTGTTTGTTTGTTCTTGTTGTGTGCTTGGAAGCCGGTATAAGTCCATCGAGTGGCATCTGGGTTCCAGTGTGCGTGTGTTTTGGTTCGGATGCTGATGTAAGTCCAGTGATTGGCATTCAGGCTCCATGTTTGCCTGTGTGTGTCTTGTGTTGTTTGGCGTGCGTGAGCCGAACTACGGCAGCTCTGATTCTCGTTCCAGACGAGATACGTAGGCATAGGACGCGATGTCCTAGCGAGCCCTCTCTTCTTTTCCCCCACCTGTGTTGTTTTAGCGTGTGTGTATGATGTTTGTCTGTTTATTTTAGCAACCTTTTCTTTCTTTTAGAGCGTGGATCCCGTCGAGTACGACGAACGTGAGGGGTGCTAACACCTTCCCCTCGCGTAACCGACTCCCGATCCCATTCTCTTTGGTCGCGAGACCATGTTCTTTCCAGGTTTACTCTGAGCGTTTCCTTTCCCTCTTTGGGATAAATAACGCACGGTGGCGGCTCTGTGTTATGTTTGTTTCGGCCCGCCGGTTATTTTTCGCAGATGCGACAACTATCCCAAACCCGAACAAGACGAACGTACATAATCGTGACAACTGGTGATACCTTTTGGGAAATCAAGCAGAGTACCAATAATATGATACTGAAGAAGCCCTCTTATCACCTCTAGCTAAACCCATTAATCATGACCCACTTACCGCTGAACTTACTGCCATAAAAACCGATATCTCAACTCTCAGTAATGTTCTACATCACTTCGTGGATTCTATGCAGGAACAGATGAACCACATTTATCAAGAACTCTACTCCATCCGCAAATCTTTAGGCATTGAGGACAATGTTTAGTTCTTGTGTGGGGGAAGAACTTTTTTTCACTGTCATTAAATTTACTTTACTTTTATTTTGCAGCTATTTTACTCATTTCCATTATGCACCTTTGGGCTTTTGCTAACTTTTCTAATTTTTAATGCATGTTTTGATTATTTCCCCTATTTTATTTTCCCTGCTTGCTAGATAAATTTATTACTTATAGTCTTTATGCGTGGTTTTTGCTGGTTATTAATTCTTCCATTTCATGAGCCATACAATTTTTTTTTCTTTTTAAGAGAACAAGTGTGATTTGAAATTTCATGGTTATTAGACAAGTTACGAAAAGGTTATATAGACTTGGGAAAACCCTCAAAAAATCAGTATCGTCTTAACACCATAAGTCTCCTAGTGATGGAGATCAATTTGGATATTTGTTATGCCACGACCTTGAAATCTCGCCCCTAAATAAGTCTTTGAGTAGTTTATCCTAGCAGTCAGCACCATCTGAATTACCATCGAGTAAGTGGACCGATGCAAATAGGTGAATGATCGCATGGTAAAAAGAAAGAAAAAAGAAGCAAAAATCTGGAAAAGTAAGAAAAAGAATTAAAGGAATTCGCCTTCTAAGTTAGGTGACCCTCACCCGATCATTTAGCCTAACGGTTGTGAAACCTCTAAGAACATTGCATATTCATCAGAATTTTTGACATAATATGGATCATGGTCACTAACAGGTTCAATTACCGTGTGTGAACAGATAACGGGCTTAATGTGATTGCGCCCGAATGAAAAAGGACGAACCATGAGACGAGTAAGTTAGGCCTGGGCAAAACGACATAATGCGAATTAGTTTGTATAGAGAGGAGATTTGTGACTGCAAATGAGGAATGTGTTGTTACAATACCCTTGGTTTACGAGTTAGTACCTATCAATATGACCTTGAATGATTAGAGTCTTTAGCCTTGAACATTTACAAAGGCACCATTGTTTTCTTCTTCACAAGTGTTTAGTTGGGGGCAAGCAAAGGTTCAAGTGTGAGGGAGTTTGATAACACCAAATTACACAGTTATTTTGACTCGTTTTATACTTGTTTTATTGTCATTTTACCTTAATTTCCAGTGTTATGTGGGTATTTTGTATGCATTTTAGGTATTTGACCATATAGGGGCCATGTGCGAAGAAACGAAGCAATTCGGATGCAAAACAAAGAAAAATGGGAAATTACACATAAGGTGACCTACATGGCGTTTGCAATGGAGAAGGCCATATTAGAAATGACATGTCCCACTCACCAACGGGCGGATTGACCCACTCTTCCACGCGTTAGGAAGATGGCGTTCGCCACTTTGTCATGGCATTCACCATCCTTTGTGAAGGCCAGGCGGTTAGAAAATGGATTTGCTTGGTCTTCCACTCACCCAATGTACTCCTATATTTTCTCCCACGACTGAAGAACCACCCCACTTGACATTTTGGACTTTAGAACATTATAAATAGGCTTTAAGCTTCATTTTCCAAGGCATCCAAGCTTAGCACAATCTTAAGCACTAGAATTACCTATCAAAAGTTATAACTCGTCACATCGAGGGGTTATAACACCAAAGAGAATCGAGTTTTAACGAAGTTTGGAGCACTTTATTTTCCCGCATTTTAATCTTGTTGCCATTTATATTCATTTACAAGTCTTCAACAATTTATTTTGTACCAGATTCAAGCCTCCGTTTGGAGTAGGTTTTTATCATATTTCTCATTTTATTACCACTTTATTTATTTATTCGCACTCTATTTACCTTGCCCCGCACTACTTCTTTTATTTACAAGTCTTATTTATCGCACCATATTGTTTTAAACTACTTTTCCATAATGTCTACTTCTAAGCTTCAAACTTATGTTTTCATGTTTGTCATAAGCATGTCCAGCTAATTTATTGATGTTGGGATGTGAGGACCGTCACTTGACGGTACTCTAACTGTTGTTGCTTTAGGATTTTGATTATGGGTTGTTTTGGTTTTAATGCAATCTTTCTAAACTCAATTAAATCAGTCACTATGAAAGTAGAGCTGTGAAAACGTCGGGTAAGATCGAAATTCGTCTAACATTAAAGAATAAGATTGGTTTGTTTTTGCTTAATTAATACCGCGAAATCAATTTTCAAATTAACTAGGAAAGTCTAATATTTCTAGAAGGAGGTTCTAAAACTATTTACGGACGCGTTTATAGGTTTAGGATCCGGTTACTAGAGCGAAAGTCTAGAACCCCTTTTAGTTAAATTTTCCAATCAAAACTACTTTTTAGCTAAGTAAAGAATTTGATTTCTTAAAATATGATTTACTACTTTAATGCATTAAGCGCCGGTCACACATGACAGTGGAAGGTATAAATTAGAGAGTTAAATCCGGTTATGAATACACGAAAGCGGCAGTTCATGTTCAATTACATTCTTTTCAAAGTTGAAAATATTGCCCCGTACATCAATCCTATTTAGAAGCAATCAATAGTACTGTTGTTTGATGAGAGCCACATCCCGGTATTATTTGCCTAAATTTATTAAAGTTATTTATTTTCACCTCTCCTTTGCTTAATTCATTCGCCTTAGATAAACACCGTAGCAACTAGAATAGATAGATTGATAGTTAGGTCTCTGTGGGATCGATATCTTTTAAAACTACACGATAGACTGTATACTTGCAGTTAGTTAATCCGATATACTCATAATCTTGTGAACAACTCTGAACTTTGTTCAGATTTTGAAGTTATTCTTATCAAAAGTGAAACACTTTTGATATACACAATTCAACCCCCTCCCCCTTTTTCTTGTATATTTTTCTCACCTTCAGTTGGCATCAGAGTACAATATGTACTATAACACTTAACATTGGTGCAAAAAAAATCTTGAGAAAAATACAGCTTCCATCATGCTTGATTATTTTGAAGTAACTAGTCCTGTTAGTCTTCCTCATGGGAATAATAGCAACAATCAAAGTACATCTAGTCAAAACAATTATATTGCTAGACCACCAACATTCAGTTGAGATTTTACTGAATTTGAATGGTGGAAGAGTGAGATGTACACTCACATCATTGGCCTGGATGATGAGTTATGGGATATCTTGGAAGATGGCATTGACATTCATGTCAATGGTGTTGGTATTTTTATGACATAAAGTCTCTCACTCCTGCTCAGAAAAAGATATACATAAAACATCAAAGAGTGAGAAACATTCTTGTTGATGCTTTGCTTCATTATGAGAACATAAAGATCATTGTTAAGTCTACTACCAAAACCATCTTTAATTTTATATGTGCTATCTATGAAGATATAAAACAAATTCAAGAAGCTAAAACAAATATTTGGTTCATAAATATGAGTTGTTCAGAATGAAAGATGATGAGAACATTGAAATTATGTTCTCAAGATTTCAAGTTCTTGTGCCTATACTTCAGGTCTTGAATAAGAGCTACACTACTTTTGATCATGTCAAGAAGATTCTTATGAGTCTTCCTGCAAAATACAAACCCAAAGTCAATACTATTCAAGAGGCTAAATACTTAAACACATTAAGTCTTGAAAGTGTTGTTAGCAATCTCCAAAGCCATGAGATGGAGCTGAATATAGATGAGCCTGTAAAGCAATTTAAAACAATGGATTTAAATTCTATTAGGAGAAATGAGAAATTTTCTTAGACTAAGGAGCATAAAGAAGCCACTCATGATGAAGCTTCTGATGGGGAATTTCATAATGATGAAATGGCTTTCATCATTAAAAGATTTCAACACTTGATAAAAAAGAAGAACAAATTCTATGGTAGAAGCAGTGGCTTCAAAGGGTCTAGTTCTAGAAATGATAAAGATGATCAGGAGGGCTGATTCAATTGTCAGAGGCCCGATCATTACATAGTTGACTGTCCAGATCTGCAGAAGGACGAAAGAAAAAAGGAAAACTTTCAAAGGAACAACTTCAAAAGCAAGTTCAAGAAAGGTCTCATGGACACATGGGAAGAACTTGACAATGAAGAAGAAGTTGATAAATAAGAAACCAAACTTACTTTCATGGCCTCAACACTTTCAGTTTCAGAAATTGGAGTTGGCTCAGACTCAGTCTCATAAGATACATAAGATGTATTTTTTAAACTCTTTAGATCTGATTTAATTACTTTATGTCAATATCTTATGAAAAGATATCAACATAAAGCCAGACATATGAAAATTTTAAAGAAGCAATATGGTCTTGTAAGAGATGAACTAAACGTCTCTAAAGAAAATTTTGAAAACCTTGAAAGAGATCAGATTGCTTTAATAAAAGATATGTCTGACAAACCTATTGATAAGTATGAATCTGCTCTTCAATAGTTTGTCATATCTGGATACAATAGAACCAAACTTGCTTCCATGATCTATGGAGTAAGTAAGAGCAAATAAGAAGGTTTTGGTTATCATCAGAAACCATATAATCTAAGGACGAATATCTTGATGAAACCTTCAAATCCTTCTTCTTCAAGCACTACTCAAAAAGGGTTGAGTGCTTATTTTATGCCTGCTGCTAAAAATAGTAAAGTTCTGAACCAATTGTAATCCGTGATGGATGATTCACGAATTCTAAAGAAATTAGAATCACAGACTCAAAGATCAAAAGTTCTAAGAAAAATTGAACCTAAGATTCTCAAGTTAGAGGTTCTGATGAGTCCAGAACTCAAAGTTGTTAAATCAAAGGTTCCAAGAGGATCAGAAGTCAAAGTCAATACTTATATGAGACAAAATACTTGTAAACAAAAAGTTTGGAATGAGTCTAGACCTTACTATAAGGCTAAGGCTCAAAGCAAGAGGAAGCCCTACAAAACTAACCTCAAAGGACCCATAAGAGTATGTCTACCAAAGGATGAGATTATGTTTGATGCATATATGCTAAAGGGAAAAAGCCAAGCAACAACTATTATTTCAGGACAATGTTTGCTTAAAACTTACAATAAGAAGAAGGCCTACATTCCAAATCCTAACTCTAAAGGAGGAAGGAAATGTGGAATCTTGAAGAAACTGGTAAGAAAAGATTATTGGTACTGGGAAGACTAAGGACGTCCTATGTTGCTGGTGGTTTAAACTCTTGTTACATCTCTGAAGCTCATTCAACTACTTTGGAGTCTAAGATAACTCCTGGTGTATTTCTGAAAAGCATTGTTGGAATAATGTTGTTCCTCAAGAACAACATCTATAGAAGATCATAAGATGCACAAAGAAAGGTATGTATCTGTATTTATGAAGTAGATTTTAATCTTATTGTTTTAAGTCATTCTTATTTATGGAAGAAGAATTACACTTCACTGTTTTAATTCTACTTCTATCAGATTGATTGAAACTCTTATACTTTACCAATGTATACTAATTTGTGCTTACATCCGATTGGAGTAGCAAAGTATGATGATGTCCAGAATCTACTATAATCATGTGCTCTAAACTATCATCTAATGTATATATGAACCATCTCAGCCTCTGCAACTAAGTTTAAGATTATCTGCCTCTGATATGCACACAACTGGATAAAATTATTGTTTCTGCCTTTGGCACTTGTCTGCTTACGTGTCATAAATTTGAAACGTCTTCTGACACATGGATTGTAACTATTGAGTAAAAACTCTTCAATTCTTGGTTATTTGCCTTTATTTAATCATTTCTTGTTTCTTTTTGTATTTATGTTCTGTTTTGCTTAAAATTATTTTTCACTCAAAACACTTTATTTATATCATAAACACACACTTCACTTTCTCACTTCCTACACTTTTGTTTTCTCTAACCTCCTCTCAAAAACCCTTTTTTTCAAAAGAATCCTATAAACCCTAAAATCTTAGTTCATCAATGGCGTCCTCATCATCTTCTCAACATGCACACACGATTGTCAAGTCTGGCAAAAGTATGACTATCAAGCCTAAAACCATGGATATCAATAAAGATGATCTGAAGCTTTTGGTGGAACAAATTATTGACTTCGACTCCTTCAATTTCAATGGGTTTGATCAATAAAGCTACTTCAGAGTACAAAAGTGGTCTTCATTCTTTGATATGATGAATGGGCCAACTTACCCTTATCTTGTCAGAGATTTATGGGTTATGACTGAAATTTTTGATGAACATGTTGCATCGGTGGAACTGAATCAGCTGGTTGAGAAAGATAGTTCTTTGAAAGGAAAGAATAGAGAAGAAGTGGGTTTGAAGAAGTAGAAATCAGATCAACAGCAATGGGTGTTGATGTTGTCATCACTCAAAATAAGATTGCTAAACTTTTGAAGGCACCAAACTTTAGAAGGTTTGTTCTAAAAAATAAAGAGAACAGTCCTGAAGCAGATGCTATCAAAAATATGTTTGTTTGATAATGCTGGTAATTTGTGTTTTTCTGACTTTGGAAAGGTCAAGAACATGAATAATAATTTTTAGCTTTTATTCAAAATTCTTAGGGTGTATGATCCCTAGAGAAGGGAGTACTTATCATATCTCATGGGATCACAAGCATTTTATCTTCTACATGAAGAATGAAGATAAGATAAATCTCTATGCATACATCTTAAATCACCTATGTAAGGCTATCAAGGATAACACAAAGCTTCTCAAGAAGAATGTTCCATATGCCAAACTATTTTCTAAACTATTTTATCAGGGTCATCTAGTTGATGCCCTTAAAACTTTTCCTGACAATGGGGATCTGGAAGAGATTCATGGAAATATCATGTTTGATTTTGTTCTTGCAAACATGAAGCTTCTGAAGAAAAGTGATGTGGTAGCTTCAAGGGCATCTCTCTCAGTCATATTTACTAATCCTGACTATCTTGAGGATTATCCTGTCGTCATCAAGATGGATAATCCTGAAGTAATCAGATTATACATTGAACAAACATTCAAAGATGGGGAGGTTATTAGATTGAAAGACTTACCTGATAAACCTGATGAAGTGTTCAATCCTTTTAAAAAGAGGAAGCATGTTTCTTCAGTTGCTCAAAAGGATGTTCAGAAGCCATCTAAGAAAATAAAGGAGATTGAGGAAGAGATTGAAGAAGTCATTGTTTCTACTTTCTTAATGTCATCCAAGATAAGAAATGGAAGGACTCCTTCAAAGGTGTCTTATTCCTTTGTCTCATTTGATGCACCTTTAAGAAGGTAGAAGTTGAGAAAACTACGTGACATAGAAGAGGATGAGGAAGAAGAGGATATTAGTGAGTCCCTAATTAGAAGAAAGAAAGGTACAAATGTTGTTGCTCAGGAGAGTGTGGTAGAGTCTACCTTCAAAATTTCTCAACTGTTTGCATCTATTATGTTAGATCAATTAGAGAAGTATTCAAAAACCTCGGGTGCTTTGATTGAAGAAGTTACTGCTATTGGTGATCTGGAGATTGTAGAGGTTCAAGCTGCAGAAGTAATTGCTAGGGTGAAGTCTATTGAGACCGAAGCTTCTAGTTTTCCTGGAGAAATAGTTTCCTAAGCTGATGTAGAAGAAAATATGACTACTTCAGAAGCTCTAAATACTGGTATGACACATATTGATCGTAACCTTATTTCTGAAGATGGTTTTGATTACTCCACCATAACCATATATCTCCAACCCCCTCACTAATTTCCTCACCCAATCAATCTCCAAAACACCATTCACTCCCTGTTGATGAATCCACTGATGTTCAAAATCAATGGATTATATTCTCTGCTTCTGAATAACCATCACCCCTGAACACAATGCTTGAACCCTCCATATATGTTTCTATGGGAAAAGCTACTTATTCTAGCTCTGAGTCAGAGTATGATGAAGCGAGATTCAAAGCTCACCTTAACCTCAAATCTGCAAAACCTTCACCTATGATCATCAAATATATCCATGCCATTCCTATTCAAATTTTTTCTCCTCAAAACCTACCATTAACCTAAAAACGTCCTGCTTCTAAAATAGAACATGTAACCTTAGTCCAACAAAAAATTACCTCTCCACCAAAAACTCAACCCCGTCAACCATCACCTAAATCTACATCTCATAAAGTACCAAGCCTTGTTCATACTCAACTCAAAGGTCAAGTTCCATCTGAACTCTAGATTGAATTTGAACAAAATGTTCTGGATCTATCTCTTGTTCAATTAACATCTGAATCTAGAATTGAATTTGAATATATCTGTTTTGACTATCTTCACTCTGAAACCTCCCCAAACCCATACATGCATAAAAACCAATCCCCTGGCCTTCACAGATTAACATTCCATCTCATCCACCTTTTATCCAAACCAACCTGGATGTAATCAAATCTGTATTTTTGGATAAAGTATAGAATCTGGTCGAAAAGAGAACTTCTTCCTCTGACCCAGTAGCCTATGTTGCTAAGTGGGAGTCTCTTTAACATCTGTTGTATCAGTTATTCAGAATATGAAGGATGTCACTTTAGAATCTGTCATATCCTCCAGTAGAAGGCAAGAGCTTTTGGAAGAAAAACTGACCTCTATTGCTGCTACTCAACAAGCCATGGTTGTCAAGAAAACTGATATGGATGAAAGGATGTAGTAAATGGATGCTAGACAAGACATTATGGTTGCAGATCTTAGAGTTGTGTTAGATCTTCTTAAGAAACCATAAGCTTAGGATTTTAGAACCTTTTGTATTGTGTGATGTGTTAGACGATATGCAACAATCTATAGGGGGGTGAATAGATCCCAAGTTAAAAACAAGCTTTACAAAAACTGTTTTGAAAAATTTAACGGCTATCGGAAGTGACCCGAATCGAATCGTCTAAACCGAACCGCTATAAAAAAACTTGGATATGCGTGTGTAGAATCGAGTTATGATAATGATGTTTTTTTGATAAAAATACTTTTAACCATAATCAATTGAATTCTAGACTAAAAGTAAGGTCTTCTCCCAGTGACAAAATACACAAAATTTCAATAGAGACAAATTATCGAACACCTTGTGTGTAATCGATTTCGTTTAGAATTTTGTATGGTTTTGTTGATCTTCAAATACAAACATAATATAATAGATTGTGATCAACTCAACAAGACATTTTTCAAATGGTTATCAAAAGGTTTAACCAAACTTATTGATCGCACAATCGATGAATTCAATAATTTACAAATGAAATGTAAAAGATATATATATATATATATATATATATATATATATATATATATATATATATATATATATATATATAGATAGATAGATAGATAGATAGATAGATAGATAGATAGATAGATAGATAGAGAGAGAGAGAGAGAGAGAGAGAGAGTACACAAGGATTTGTTTAGGCAATTCCCCAATCGGCCTTGTTATGGGTACGCTTTTCCTGAATTCGAACTCGAATTGAGATAATGAAAATTAACCTTACTTTGCAAAAGTAGAATACAAGAGAAACATAGAAATACAACCCTACAAACCATATGTTTGATGTTGATTCTAACACTTTTTGTTCCCTTGATCTGAGATTGATCAAGTCACCCAACAATACCAATTTGATCACCATCTCACGCTACTCCTTTGCAAGAACCCTATATTCTTCAAAGGTTTCACTCGATCGAATCCAAATTGTGAATTGTTGTAACCCAAGATTTACCAATATGATCAACTGTCTCCTGCTACTCCTTTGCAAGAAACCCCCGTTCTTCAAAGCTTTCAATCGATCAGGTCCAAATTGCATAATCTTGTTAAAACCCTCCAAATCCCTAATTGATCTTGAAGGAAAACCCCAACTTGGTTTTCTTATTTGAAACCCTCAAAGATCTCAACCCAATTTACAATTCAACAACCTAAATTGGATGTTATCAACACTGATTTTAGATGGCACCCAAACAAAGAATGATTACATGTAGTTTGTTTGTGTCTATGCATAAAATGTATATATATATATATATATATATATATATATATATATATATATATATATATATATATATATATATATATATATATATATATATATATATATATATATATATATATATATATATATATATATATATATATATATATATATATATATATATATATATATATATATATACACACGTGTCCAAGTTGGAGGCAAAAGGAATGCAAAAGATTTGAAAAAATCATGAATTTTTGGAAAAATGCGCTGCATGCGTCGACCTATGTAAGTGATGTGTCGACACATTTGATGCATGTGTCGACCTGTATAGGTCATGTGTCGACACATACAATTGACAATCAAACATAAGCTACAGGCTTTAAAAATGACTTACATGTATCGACATGTAACTCATATTTGTCGACTCATAGAAAAAATTGTCTTCTATGTGTCAACCTGTAACACGTATGTGTCGACACATAGTTTGTTTTTCTCATAAAAACCTATTTTTAATGCATGAAACCTTTTCTACATTATTTCAAAATGTTTTTATGCTTCCTAATGCTAAGATGCACATTAAGACTCAGATGATATCATCCAATATACATAAACACTAAAGTATCCTAGTTTTGATATCATACAAAATACATCTAGCGGAAAGTTACACTCACATGATGATCATTCATTTTTGTAAACTGTTTTCTTTCTTATAAAAATGCCTATTTTCTTTCATCTGTTATGCTTTTTTTTTTACCATTTACTTGCTTATGTGTTCTTACTCTAATATATATTTTTTTCTTCTTCTGGGAATCACTATTTCATCTTGTAAAATTAAGAGCAATCTTTGCTTTCTTTGAGATTCAATGGATGAATTGGTTATGCAATTTCTTGGAAATTTGGTTCACTTATTTAGAAATAAAAAAAAACTACTCAAATAGTATCATTGCAACAAGGATAAAATAAATTCATTTTTTCCTTGATAAAAAGGAAGGGAGTACAAGAGCATTGGTTACATAATTTTGTCCAAATCTGAACAATATCCTTATGCAATACAAGATGTCTCCCAATCTATATCTCGATCCTTATTACCCTCATCAGAGTCAAAATAAACTATCTTCCTTGGCACCTTCTTATTCTTCTTCTACATTTTCTTCTTCTTCTTCTTCTTCTTCTTCTTCTTCTTCTTCTTTGCCTTCCTCACCCTAAGTGCATCTCTGACAGTGGTCAACCCAGATGGTTAGGCCTCTTCAGTTAACTGTTGTTGATGCTGCACCTAAGTGGCAGTCTTGTTCTCAACAGTGGTTTCTATTGAGACAATGCTCATAGTTTTATTAGAAGGAATACTCATGATCTTGGGAAATAAGAAGAGTTGGTTGAAGAAGTGGGAAATTAGTCTATTGAGTTATGCTTTTATAGAAGAGGTTGAGTGACTCTTACTTTTCTTATGAAAGTGGAAACATCTGGAGATTTAATGCTTGATACTCTGAGCTTTTTATTGCAATGATTACTTTTGATGGTTTCTATTTCTAAATGACGTGTGACCGTCTTGAGAAGCATAGAAACATTTCAACCAATCTAGTCGTTTCTCTCTGTTGGGAAGTACAAAAGTTGTTTTTGCTATTTTTTATTAGAATTTATTTTTCCCCACATATTTCATTCCTAAATATTTTCTCTCTCTTTATACTAAAATGATCTAGTCCACTTTTTGTTGATGACAAAAGGGGGAGAAAATCCATGGGAGTATTTAAGAGGATATAATTATTTTTGAATGCTTTTATTTACCTGAAACCTAATTATTTTGATATTGCTTTCATCTGAATATTATCTTATCAAAATAAGTTTAAGTAACTTGGATATGACTTAAGGGGAGCTTATAAAACTCAACCAATAGACTATTAGACTCAGGGAGAGCTTACAAACCTCAGACTTTGGTGTTATCAAACTAGTTAAACTAACCAACCATTTTTGTAAAATACATTTGTTTGTCATCATAAAAAAGGGGGAGATTGTTGGAATAGTATTTATTAATATCCATTGGGTTTTAATGATAACAAAGTACTTAAAGAATAAATGAGTATACTAACATATATTCAAGTGTGTAGGATCATAAGCTTAGTATTAAACTCTGAACAAACCCTGTTAAAAGCATACGTGGAGAAGCAAAATATCTCAGATTCTGATGACTCTGAAGGATCAAACTCTGAAAGAGATAATTCTGCCTCTGAATGTCCCGACTCTAATTATAATGTTCCAGCCTCTGGTGACAGCTCAAACTCTGAAGGTTAAAGGTGTCTTTGGTCCGTACTCTTTACCAAAAGCAGACTAATCTTGTCAAAGCGTTAGATTTATGGAGAGAGTCAACCAGGGTTTCATTTTGCAAGGCTTAATGAATGGTGATGTGACCTCATAAGTTTGTTCTACCTTTTGGTAGATACCTAGTACTCTAAAAGGTGTTATGAACAATGCCTTTATTCAATGGACAATATTTCTAACCAGATACATCCTCCAATGTCTCTCTTAGCATGCTTCTTCATGAAGTTAGCTCTTATGCTCAACCCTCCAATGACTCTTTCTTTACCTCTATAAAAGGAAACTGGAGATTTAGAGGAATGTTACAACAACACAATATCAGAACATCTTGAGCATAACTTTGAGATATTATTTATAACTGTTATTGCATAAGATCTTAAGATTTCTTATCTTTTTATACCTTAAAAATCTTAAGAGTTAAAAACCTTTATGGTTGTTCTACAACTACTATACTTATGATTATGTATCAAAGTATAGTTATTGTCTTTTCTACTAAACTGTTTGTTTAAAGTAGAGGAAGTTTCTTGCTAGTTTGCTTGAGAAAAAGAAGTCTTTTGTCTGTATGCTTGAGCAATGAAGTCTCTTTTTAGTGTGATTGAGCGAAAGTCTCTTGATAGGTTGCTTGCGTGGAAGTCTCTTTCTGGTTTTCTTGTGCAAAGTTATAATCAGGATTGATTATAGTGGAAATCTCTTGTAAAGGCAAAGGGACAGGACTACTCTTAGTTAAGGGGAGGAACCAGGACAAATCTTTGTGTTTATTTACTTATTGTTTTTTATACTTAATCTTTCTGTTGCCATTATCAACTCTAACATCATACTCTGAACTTTGTTCAGATTCTGAAGTTCTTCTTACCAGAAGCGAAACATTTTTGACATACACAATTCAACCCCCCTTCTTGTGTATTTTTCTTACCTTCAAGGATTTCTCCTAGGATATTCAGAAACTCCATAATACCTCGCTCGATGAGTTGGCGAAAGTGGCAGATACACGTGTGTTAAGGAGTCTCATGATTGGGTGGGTCCAACGGGAGAAACACATCCAATCTATAGAGGTCCTAGAGTCAAAACTTTCTAGGGATTAGGAAATCATCGTTCAAAGTGAAGAGGCGGTGAAATCTCTAGCACATGAAAAAAGCACCCTAAAGGCCCCACTAAATATGGCGTTGTTTGAGGCATAAGTTCACACTGCCATGGCCACTGGACTGAAAAGCTCTCAAAATGAAGCCATTGATTATTCCAAGAATCTTATAGAGTAGATATACACCATTAAAGATGACTTGATAGAGACTGTTGACCTGTATTTTGAGCAGGCTAAGGAACAAGTGGCCTTCCTTCATCCCAAAATAGACTTAAGTCGAATGAGCTTATTCAAAGTGGTTCGGGACATTCAGTTGGTAGACGATGAATATGTCTTGTCATTTGAGGAAATTGTGCCTAATGGGTCTCGGGTGGGCAACACTCTCTGCCTTGGTGACCCTTTAGATGACTAATGGTTGTAGGGTCTCAATCTTATTCTCCTGACGTTTTTGTAATTCACTGCCTACTTTTAGGTTTCTATTTAATATCAGAATTGTAACTTACTTATTGGTGTTACTTTTGAGGGTGTTTGTTTTCTAGAGGAGGGTATCCTTAAAGGACTATGATTACTGTGCCAACTCATCATAAAATAGTGAGCTTACTCGCCCAAAGGATGACAAGGATTCCTTCATGAGAATCCAGTATGTAATCGGCTTGAGGGGCAACAAGGATTTCTTCATGTGGATCCATTATCTAATTGCCTCAAGGATTGGTAAGGATTCATTGGTGAGAATCCAACTTGTAATCACCTCGATTGGTGGCAAGGATTCCTTCGTTAGGATCTATCATGTAATCGCCTCAATGGGCGGCAAGGATTCCTTCATGAGGATCCAACGTGTAATCTCCTTGAAGAGGGGGGGGGGCAAGGATTCTTCCATGCGGATCCAACATGTATTTTCCTTGAGGGGAAAAAGGATTCCTTTGTGAGGATTCAGCATGTAATTGCCTTGAGAGCAATTAGGATTCCTTCATGAGGATCTAGGATCTGATCGCCTCGAATGGCGACAAGGATTCCTTCGTGAGGATCTGATCAGTGCATTTTCATGAACATTCTTTCACTATTATGTTACGACGATTCTAGAGTGTCTTTTTTTATTTCTACTATTTTAGTGTGCTTCCTAAGCTTAGTTTATTTTTACTTTTATTTTAAATTTGTATTGTATTTTTTGAATAAACATTTATTTACACCTTCTATTTATGTAGGTTATAACTTGGGCTACAAGAATCAGATTAACATGTTCTAATATGTGTAGGAAAACTGGGAGGATAAGCTACAAGTTTCATGTTGAAGTCAAAAGCTGATTTAAAGTGAAGAAGGATCGAATAATTCGTTTTAGTTCCAAACTTAAAAAAATAATTAGTTTTGGGTTGGTTTTTATGTTTTTCGACCTGGTTAGGATTAGAACCTAAATTCCTTATTTTTGTTAACCTAAGTCAGCCGCAGCTATTGTTCACTCATCCCTTTTTCACTATTCACTAAAAGTAGCTTTGTACGGTTTCATGGAGAACTAATTCCAAAGGCAAATTATGTTGATTACGGATTCCATTGCACTTTGAAATTATAATAATTTCAATCTAACTTATATTTCATTCAATTTTATTGTGTGATTCTTGTAATGCTTAATTCGATTTCATAGAGTATATATAGTTGATTCGATAGATGTGTGTTCCTAATTTTAATCGCGTGTTAATTTAGATTCTTTGTTAGCTTCATCGAATCTTTAATCGTATCCACAATACAATAATCATGAATATAATTCTTATAGTATTGTTCACGCTTGTTGATTGGCATTATGATCGAATAGGAATAAAGAATCTGCTTGGAGCATCGAGGTTATAATAACCAATGATAAGTCGAAATCTAAATCAGTAGATTAACTGCTTTAGCTTATTCAGAATCAATTACTTTTTATTATTAACTTAATCGAAACCTAAAACCCCCTCTTTTTTACGATCATTTTGTTAAAAAACATTCAAGAGTCCTTGTGATACGACTCAAGTGTCACTTCCTAAAACTACAATTTTTAATTACTCGTTTTTGACTCTTGCGCGACAACGGATCAAGATCCAACAAGTAATCTCCTCGAAGGGAAAAAAGATTCCTTCATGAGGATCCAACATGTAATCGCCTTGAAGTGCGACAAGGATTCCTCCGTGAGGATCCAATATGTAATTGCCCCGAGGGGTGACCTTGATACCATTTTCTATCTTCGAGATAACCTGAACGCGAAACAACAATAATACAAACACTTACATAAGTTAGGTGAGGGTCTTGATAAAAACCAAGTGTCGGCATAACAACAAAAGAAAAGATTACCCCTACTAAAACATCATTTTCCATACAACTACGAGTAAAACTAGGATCCTACTTAAACACAAAGTGAACTAGAATAAATGAGGTTCATCGCTACGATTTTTGCTTCTTGGCGGTGATCCCTTTTCATCAGGTTTCACGTTTTCCTCCTCTGGGTATGCGAGGCCTTCATATGTGAGGTTGTTCCCCGGCGGCTTCTCCTTTAAGTCCAAGATGTTCACCTATAATATCCTAACTTTCTTCAACTTAAAGGTTTCCACACAACATTTTATAGAAATCTCTTGACCCCTATGTATGACGCCCACTCATCCACTAAGGAAGGGGTACTTCATACATAGATATAATATGGATATGGCAGCCCCTAGCCAGATTAAAGTTGGTTTCCCTATGATCATGTTATATGATTAAGGTGCATCAATGACCAAGTATATTACCTTGATCTTCTTAGCGTTTTCCTCTGTCCCAAAAACATTCTTCAACATTATGTACCCCTTTACATGCATTGGCTCGCTTGAGAATCCTACCAATGATCCTTGGAAGGGTTTAAGATCATCCAAGTCTAGGAGAAGACTCTCAAATGCGTTCTACTAGAGGATATCCCCATAGCTCATCTGATTGATTAGAACTCTCTTGATTTCCCATTTATTGCATAGAACCGAGATCACCATGGGGGATGTTGTTGTGAGGGTAAGTGGTGATTGCATCCTCCTCAGAAAAGGTTGTCTTTCCCCCCAAGCCGGTGGTTTCGCCTGTCTGGTGACCAATTGGAGATTGTCAACGGTCAGGACCAGACAAACATATCTTTTATGGGAGGACCTAGTTTCTCTGTCACAAACAAATCCTTTTGCAATGGTATTAAGCATGTGGTAGATTTTCTTATCACCCTCCTTCGCGCATGACTCCTTTCCCCAGCTGGTATAGGGGGTTTCATAACCTTCATGCCCTTGAGAACCCAACCTTGATGTCTCTCTAGTGGTGTTAAGTCTGTCATATTTCTTCAAAATCCCCTCTTTGATAAGGCGTTAAATCTCCTTCTTAAGTTGCAGGCAATCCTCGGTATGGTGACCCTTGACTTTGTGGAATTTTCACCAACCATTAGGCTTTGGTCCCATGATGTCCATATTCGATATTGACGGTTAAGGAATGTTGTGTGTAACACCCCGATATTTTATTTATATTATTTTAATTGAGTTTTGAAATGTTCTTGAGTTATTTAATCGTTTAATTATTTTACTTGAGTTTTCGAGTGCTTTATTTGATTTAATTGAAAATTTGGGGAATTATTGGATTTTAATAGAATTATTATAAGTTTTAATTAATTAAAAATAACAGAAATAATGAGATATTTGCTTTTGTAAGAAAAATAGAATTATAATATAATATGTTGAGCGATGATAAATATACCAAGAGTTGAAGGGATGTGGTGAAAATAATAAAACAAAATAGAATTATGCTTTATTTGTTTTAAGTAGAAAAAAATGGGAAAGAAAGTTTCAGTACGTGAAATTTGGAGAAAGGGGAGAAATTGAGTAGAAGAGATAAACCTAACTAGAAGAAGAACTTTGTAGCCAAGTTCCAACCTTTTTATGCTAATTGAGGTAGGGGGAATTATTTATATATGGGTGTATTTTGTAGGAATGATAGAGAGGAATCCTAACCCTCTTCCGTGTTCCTTTTCTCTTCCTCAATTGCAGAGATGTTAGACCTTAAGGTCATAGGCGGTTCTTGGGCCTGACCAGGCTGGGCACATGCCCATGCTCTGGCCCAATTGTTTTTGGATCTGAGGGTTAAAAAAAGGCAAAAAAACTTTCAAAAAAATAAATAAAGGAAGATAAAAAGGGGAAACAAACGGGAAAACATAAACATAAAGGGGAAGAAAGGGACATGCCGCTACGCCATCCACCTCCCTGTCTCCTCCTTCCATCGTGGTCACGCATCTACAGTCTCCACCACCATCCATCGCATCGCGCCACCACCTGTTTTTCACAGTATGTTGTATCATTCTCCCATATCCGTTGTCGTCGTGAGTTTTTCGTCTTCATCTTTTGGCTGCTGAATATTTGTTGTTTAGTGTGTTTGGAATTTGGAAATTATTGAAAATTTATGAAGATTCTTTGATCAATGTTACCATATCAATATTAGGTATGAAAAAACCTAGTAAACCTTTACTGGATGTTTCTCCGAATTTATATGATGTTTTTGAAGATGAGATGTTTGTTGAATTTATCTGAATGTTTCTCACAAAATTTTAGCTTTGAGTTTTAGCAATACACATTTTCATTAAGTGATGAGCTTATTGCTACTGGTTTAACCTCTTTTGTTCTTCCAAAAGATTCGATTTTTCAATCGAAACTGTTGTAGCGGTAAATTCGTGACCGTCAAGCTATGGATAAGCTTAACGTTAATAAAATCAAAGTCACCACCGCGCTTTTATTGTTTCCAAAGGAAAAAGGAAAAGTACGAACAAAACCCAAAGATAAGAAGTTTTCAAATCAAAACCAATAAAATGCCAGAGATTACAGGTAAGGGGGTTGGTTACACAGAGGGAAAGTGTTAGCATCCAAAGTATCCTAGGTACTCCTAGGGAAGCCTTTTTTATGTGTGCATGTGTTTTTGGTATAAAAGATGTTTGAGAAAAATAGAGTGTAGGGATGGAAAAAAAATTCATTAATTATATTTTTGTGTTTGACAATACCTTAGGACTTGTGCCTACATACCAATATAAAAATGAGGGATCAAAACCTCATAGTTTGTGGTAAAAATTTCAAAGTGATGAGTTGTTTTTAACAAAAGGTTAATAAGAAAGGCCCAAAAGACCCAAAAGTTTGAATGAAGTGGTTAGTTCTTTTTGTCTTTTTGAAATTTTAAGTCAATATGATTAAATTTATTTACAAGTTTGATTTAAAAAAAAGGTTTGAAAATTCCTTGGCATAAGGCCAAAGTTTCTAATCATTTAAACAGAGTCTAAGTTTGAAAACACAAGCAAAGAAAGTTTTTAAAAAGAGGGGGAGATTTTGAAATTTAAGAAGTGGGAGGAGATGAAGATACTAATCCTAAACATAAAATTAAAAGTTAAGAGTTGAAAAGATCTGGCCAACGGGATGCAATCCAACAGACAAGTATGTCATATGGAAACCCCACTTTCCCTTTGGACTTTGAATCAAGCAATAATCAACATGCAATTAGCAATATCCAACATCATGAAGATCAAGGCATCGAATAAAGATGGCCAAATCCAAACAAGCAAATCCCATAGCTAACAGTCTTCTTTGTCTTCTAATGTATCAGATGAAATACTCCTTGATCAACTCAGAAGAAAGCATCAAACACAAGATCAAAATGACAATTTGCATCAAGACAATGTAGCAGATGAGTTCAAATAAATCCCAAGACTTGCATCAGATGAAGGCTCAGTTCACAATAACTTGGTCTTAAAATGTTGGCATTGACCAAGTCCTTTTTGCATAGGGAATGTTGCCTAGTCCTAAGTCCAAATGTTCAGATCAAGTTCAACAGTCCCCCAAACATTTTTTTAGGGTTTTTCTTGTTTATTAAGTATTTTAAGGTCCTAAGACCACAAACAAAATCAAAATACACCAACAAATATATACAATCACCAAATATGGCTCAAATGAGCAAAGTAAAAATGGCATAAACATAAACAAGTTAAATGAAATGTAAATGGCAATGAATGATAAATCACTAGAAATTAAATTGTATAAAGTAAATGACTTGAAAGTAAAACAATATTGAATAAGAGTTAGTCAAATGTTAGTTAAGTGTTAGTGGTGTTTTACTTTTTAATTGATTAAGTCATTCTTTGGAGAACACTCAACCATCTATTCACAAGCATGAATCCTTGAACCAAGACATCTTCCATAGGAAGAAAAAAAAGGCAAAGTTTCCACATAATACCATGAAAGATGGGAGAATTACAATCTCACATACTAGAATGTTATGCCTTTAGGGTCAAATTTAGCTTTATGTTAAGCAATCGTAATTGGACTTATGTAGAAGTCACAACTATCTGAGGCCGGACAATAAAAATTTAGGTGTTAATGCATGTTAGAGATTTGGTATGATGAACCAAACTCCTAAAATATACCACACGCTAAAAGAAAAGATCAAAAGGGATGGATCTATCTCATCCATACTTGTATTGGCTCATTTGACACAAGGTCATTGATGGACCAATTAGCCTTAGGATATTTGAGATTTCATTGGTCAATGAAAGGAATGGGAAGAATAGGGATGAAGATGAAGAGTGAGAGAAACACAAATTGATCATGGGAGGAATTTTATCAAATTAAAATCATTCATTCATTTTGGGAGATGAGATATACATTTCATCAATCCCCTAAATCCAATGATTTTAATCCAACAAAAGTCAAATCAACCTTGACCAAGGCTCAAACAAATAGTCAAACATCACAAGACCATAAAAATGGCTCAACACAATTTTTACACAATTAATCAATTTAAAAATGCATTAAAATTCAATTTAATTTGGTCAAAACCTAAAATCTCTTCAAAACACAAAATAAATGGCCAGGAGATTTATCCTAGGTCAAACAAGGTTAAAGGACCTTAGGCAAAAAATGTCATGATTTTTGAAAAGTCATAAGTATTTTTAAACAATTAAAAATATACACAAAAACATTTAATTCATGAAAAATATCAAAATTAATCCAAAAAATATTTTTAATTCAGAAAATGAAAGAGGAAAATATTTAAAGATTTTCGCTGAAAGTCCCATATTTTTTGGATTAAAAATTAAATTATTATGAATTAAACAAAATAAAGCAATTAAATGAAAAATTAGAAAATACAAAAAACAAGGGTCATAAGATCTCCCTCATTAATTGAGGTGGCAGATCTGATGGTCACGTACGCGATATCCACCAAAGACCTGAGTCAAAGTGCCACACGCGTGGTAATTCAAACCAAAGGCTGAGATTAGATCCTTGGATCAAGATCAGATGGATGAGATGAAGCCAACTCATCACCGGAGCCCTAGCTCCTGTCATCTTCTCTGGTGATGAGCACCAGACTGGTCCAACCTCAACTCCATGACAAATGAAAAACAAAGACACTAATTTGAAGAGAAAATGCTCAGGAGCTCGAATATGGCCTCAATTTTCTCCAATCCCAAGTATATAAAAAGATACAGGGATTTGAATTTTGAGGATCATGAACTGGGTTGCTTCGATTTGACCTCAAAGCAACTCAATCTTCTTGCCTACATTGGTAGGACTTCATCCAACCAAAAATCACAAAGAATAGTGGAGAATTGAGGGAGAATCAAAGAGATGAAAATTCTAAAAAATTACCTTTGAGGGAGCTTCAACCTTGCTTGATCTTGACCATAATTGTGCTTGGCTTGATTTCAGAAGTTTGTAGGAAGTGATTAAGATCAGAAAATGGCTTGGACTCTTGGAGTTTCAATATCAAAACAGAATGAGATTTGAAGCTCGATTTTCAAATGAAAACCTTCAAGATTATCCTTTAATGGTGAGGGTTTGGATTGCATGTTCAACGCTTGGGCATGAGGTCCTTAATTCTGAGCATGAATGGTTGTATTTATAGCCAATGTGATTCATTTCCACACACTTCCAAATTTTGCCAAATTTAGCAATTTTCATTGCATGCTTGCATGGGCGTGTGATAGGCCCGTCAAGTGATGTATTCAGGTCCAACATTTCTTGAGAATCATGCTGAAATCATGTCATATGGCCATGCATTTGAGTTTGAAATATGAAGGTGAAAATCATCCAATTGGTCCCTTGAAAAGAACCCATGCGCAAATCCTTAATTCTTTGGCTAAATAAGGTGATCTTAGACTTTTTAGAAAGGTGAGATCAAAGGGAACAACTTTCATGTTGAACACTTTTTTATTTGAAGCTTGTATCATGATGAAGTTTGAGGTGGAAGTTTGGGAAATCAAACATATTTGAAAATTTTCTAAGTACCAAGTCAAATGTTCAATTCTTCCACCTAGAATAACTTTTGCTATGGACTTCAAATGGAAAAAGTTCCTTCATCAAAGTTGTATCTCTTTCAAACCTATTCAATTTGGTCACAAATTGACCTCATTTGGATTTTTCATTTGGATTTATTCATTTTAGAAGTTGAGGAAAATCACCTGTTCAATGGTAGTGGCCCAAAATGAACTATAATGTTTCCTCTTGGGATATGCATTTTCAAGTTGAATTTGAACTTATTCCAAACATAAAAATTTAAAAGGACATCTTGAATTTTATCTTGAAACTTTAATGTATTTCATCGCATAAAAATTGAGCAAGTTATGGTCTTTGGAAGTTGACCTTCTAACTAGGGTTCAAACAAAATGACCTATAATCTTTCACCATAAAAATGACTTTAAAAGATAAAATAGATCTTGACTCCAACATGAAAGTTGTTTGTAATGTCATTATGAGTAACTTTTCTCTTGGAAGCATTTTCATATGACAAAAATTGTAGGAGATAGGATCTAGGGAACCCCAGTTTTGACCAATTGACTTTCTATGGTCAACCACCATGAACCAACTTGCTAACTTGGCATTCTATTGATCTTTGGGACTCATGGAGGATTATATATATATATATATATATATATATATATATATATATAATATGATGTTATATGAAGTATACCTTGAAATATTTGATCAAATGTTGAATAAACTTGTTGAAGAAGTCACACAAGATACCCAGATGAATTAGGGCTTCCAAGGCAAAACAAGCTTCAAACTCTTGATGAGTTCTTGATCAAAATGATAGTTGAAGACCATAGGGATCCATACATGATGTCTAGAGTCATTGTAAACCATATCTTGATTAGTCTCCTTGCATTGAGGGTCTTAAACCCTAGATATGAGCTTGATGGAGCATGGGTGAACACACACACTACCTACAAAAGTAACAAACTATACATAGACATATTTTTAGCATTTTGGTTAGTAAATAATGAAAATAAAAGTATGATACAATAAAATATGCTTGGTGACCTCTCCCAATACAAACCCATGAATGAGGAGCAAGGAGGATACCAAGGTGTGATCCCAAAGCCAGTGCAAATGATGAGATAACATGAGGGATCTTAGGGTCAAAATTGGGGTCTTACAACTGTTCGTTGCAAGTTTTAATTTAGGAGTTTTCTTTATTTTATGTGTTTTGGTTTTATTGGTAGTCTTTATTTTCTGATGTTGTTTCTCAATTTGATTTTGAAACAAAGATGTTGTTTTGTGGTGATCACAACAATTGAACTAATCCTACCTTAGAATGTTGATTGTTTTTATGATAAATTTGAAAACTGTTTCCATTCCTAATTCATTGCTTCATTTTGAATTTCAAAATGAGGAGATTTTTAGTTGAATCAAAATCAGAACTAGAACCACTACCTAATATGTTTAATGAGTTAAACCCAAATGAGATTATGCGTGATCCAGGTCGTAGGAAACAAATTAATGAGTGTGCTCAAGTGAGGAGGGTATATATATTGATGGGTACAATGCAACCAGATTTTCCAAGCTTTCCTCGTACTCTATTTGGAAGTGTTAAAAGAGAATTTAGTAAATCATGGTATAAGAATTATACATGGTTAGAATACAGTGAGATCAACGATGCAACTTATTGTTTTTATTGCTTTCTCTTTAAGAAACCTAGGAGGGCCGAGCACTTAGGTTTCGAAGTCTTCACTAAAAGCGGATATAAGGATTGGAAGCATGTATCTCAAGGATTCAAAGATCAATTTGGTAGTCATAATAGTTTTCACAACTCATGTGTCAAGCACTAAGATGATTATAATAATCAAAGATAAAGTGTGGCAAGTAAGTTTGTTAAAGCAACCAAGGAATCAAAAGAATTGTATAAGATTCATTTGACTTGTTCTATAGATTGTTTAAGATATCTCATTGCACAAGGCATGGCTTTTTGTATCTGTCGCATCCGCGAAAAACAACCGGCGGGAAAAAGCAAAACAAACAGAGCCGCCACCGTGCGTTATTTATCCCAAAAGAGGGAAAGGAAACGCTCGAAGTAAACATGGAAAAGACATGGTCTCGCGACCAGAGAGATGGGATCGGGAGTCGGTTATGCGAAGGGAAGGTATTAGCACCCCTACGCATCTGTCGTACTCGACGGGATCCACGCTCAAAAGGATAGAAGAAAGGTTGCTAAACACTGCTCAAAAGAATGCACGCACACACTAGAATAGAACACAGATGGAAGAAGAGGGGAAAGGGCTCGCTAGGATATCGCATCCTATGCCTACGTATCTCATCTAGAATGAGAATCAGAGCTATCATAGTTCGGCTCACGCACGCCGAAACAAAACCAACACAGGAAATCGACTGCCAATCGCTGGACTTACGTCAGACTCCACACAAACAGGCAAACACGGAAACCAAATGCCAATCGCTGGACTTACATCAGACTCCGAACCAACAAAACACACAGGAAACCAACTGCCAATCACTGGACTTATATCGGACTCCAAACACACACAAAAGGGGTTAACCGGACGCTGAGTCATCAAAAAGCAACAAAAAAGTTGAACAAGCAAGCTAACAGGGAGTCTGGTACTCGAGCCTGCTAGCTGTCAAGCAAACACACACCAAAAAGGAAAAGGGTGCCCGGAGAGACCTCGCACGATCTCCTGCCTACGTACCTCATCTGGTATGAGGATCAGGGCGACGTAGTTCCCCTTAACAGGGAAAGAACTCCTAACCTAACCAGAGAGTGGGAAATGACAAACTAGAAGGGAGCCTGACTCGAGCCTAATAGTTATCATGTAAATTCACCATGGTCATAGGTTAAGGTTTCTATCTAACTTGCACAGGGAGCAAGCTATCTTAAACAACATAGGCAAACACAAGAGCAAGCATACACACAGTTAGCACACACTATATACAAACAAAGTGGGCTCACACAGGGTTAAGCTTTAGTCAAGGGGTCATGTCAACCTCGACAAACAAGCCACTGTAACAGGGTGATGTTAGCTCTTAACCCTAACATTGAGAGTTAGGGTGAAGCAGATGAAATGGGAAGTGAGGGTGAGACCTCACAGCTCTTATCCCTGGCCTGGGAGAGCTTGACTCAAATAGAAAGTGTGGGAGTTCAGAAAGTAGGAACTCTTCTCCACATATGACTGACACAACATGGATCTTGGGTTAATATCCACAATGCATCAACACAAGGTGTGAGCAAAGTGGATGACACACTGAATAGCAGGAGATGGATTGCACATCTCTTTTATCTGCCAATTGCCTTATCAAAGGACTTTCCCTGCTTGGCACAAAAATAAACATACACAAGCATTGCCTCTTAAGGAGGGCTTCAGACAGGTGCCTGCCCAAGTATCAGGACAGGTCTTCTAGACTACATGAAGTCAGAGAGTTATACCTCAGTGGTTAAGCAACCAAGCTAAGCAAAAGCAAGTTCAAAAGAACTCAAAGCAACTTATGTACCTGAAAAAAATCTACCCAATCAGTATACAAGTCAAACAAGCAATCAGACAGTCAATCACAATCAGACAGACAAGCAAGCAATGCAATAGTGAGCAAGGCACAAGCTAATGGGCACAACATAAATAACTTGGCATCAACCTACAAAGCAACTCAAAGTTAGTCAATATCAACCACTTAATCAACTCAAGAGAGTGAATCAATCCCATCATAGCAATGTGCTTCTTAACCTGAAATCAAAACTCAACTGTGAGTCACAAACCACTAGGTCAAGGCCTAGGGTCAAAGATGGAGAAATAATCCAAAACAGAACATGAAATTTGACATGAATCAACCTCAATCAATTAAGAACACAATCCAAAAGATCCCATATCAATATCATTCACCAAATTCATTTCATGAACCAAACATGGCAAGGTATGCAAGTTGTAACCACATTGTGACATCAGAATGAACAAATACACATTAATTCAAAAATGGTTCAAGTAATCTCAACAAAATTCATGAGTAAACAGAACACACAACATGATCATCACACAAAAAATTAGAGGTATTGGACAACATTAAGCATGGCAATCACATTGCATAAGTCAAGGTAAACACAATCAAGCACATATGTGACACAACTTGGCACACCAACTTAGCACAAGCATAAAACAGAAATGGTAATTGGTAAAAACCTCAAACCAAAGCCAAAACAACATTCAACATGTCTAGAATTAGTGTGCAAAATTTCACATCGATTGGGTAAAGAACAAGCATTTCATGATCAAACGAAAATCAATGCAATTCAAAAGCTCACATATGACCATCCAGAAAGAAAAATCTCAACCAAATCAGAAATCAATCCAAAAATTCCACCAAAAATCATGAGCAACCAAAACATCCATATCATGCATCATACAAAAAATCATGGCAATTGGAGATCATTTGGCATGGAAAATTCATCAATCAAGTTGAACATCACAAGGTGTGACACAAATTGTCACACCTAACTTAGAAAAATCACAAATCAGTAATGGCAATTGATAAAAATGCAAACTCAACACCAAAATGTCCAGCAAGATGTCTAGTTACAACATGCAAAATTTCATGAGCATTGGATAAACAACCAGCATTTCACAAAGGGTATGGCAAGGCAATGTTCAAAATGGACATATGTACATAAACCCTAGCACAAATGATTTTTCAGCCATGCACAATTTATGGAAAAATGTTCATAAAATTCTAGATAGAAAATGGGACATGATGCAAAAATCCTCATATTTTTTGGAGCAATTTTCCATTTGATATGAATTTTTAAAGATTGTAAATGAAAATGAAATAAAAAGAAATGAAATGAAAACAAGTAAATTGAATTAATTGAAATTTTTATTTAATTTTGAAATGAGGACTTTGGCGCCAGGGGCAAAACGCCCCATTTCATTTAAATTATGCCTGGCCAATCAGCACGCGCGCATGGGCGCTTCTCATGACCAATGGGATCAAAGCCCTAGCAAACACAAAAGAGAACGGTTTCGGGTGGTAAAAGGAATCAAAAAAACCGTGGCCAATTCTGAATCATCTTCTTCCTTACGCACGCCATGAACACACAGTGAAGCATTCAACATCACTCAAGAACAAATGTTCCAGTTCTTAAAATTAATCACATCATCATGTAGCACAAGCATCCTAGGTCAAGAATCAACTATTGGCTAAGCTTAAATCATCACATACAAAGAGAATCGAAGCCATGAACACTTGCACATGAAACTTTAAACTACCATAACTCAGTCAAACATGCATGGATTTCAATGATTCAAAGCTCAGCATAACAGGCATGAAGAGATCTACAATAACATCACAACAATTTCAAGAAATAAAGAGATCGAATCTGTGACCTCTTGAAGAGCAGCAGTGGAATTCGATGGATTTAAGCCTTGCAATGCTCGAACAGTCCTTCTATGATGCTTGTGAAGTGGATTGGAAGAGAAATTGAGGATTAATTGTGCACGATTTGGCCAGAACCTTGATTCACCATTGTTGCTCAATCTTGATGTATGCTTCAACCTTGCCACGATTCTCTTGAATTCTACCTCCAAACTTGTTCAATGATGCTTCAGAGTGACGAATCAAGCAATAAAATGTGATGTTATGTGAAGAAATTGAGAAAAATTTGGAGAGAAAGTGAGAGAGAATTTTGAGAATTCTAGATCTAGATCTGAAATTATGAGTTGTTAATCAAGAAAACAATTATGCTTTGTCTTATATACTCCCTCCTAATCATGTTTCTAATCAGGTTTAAGCATTTGGTAATGTGGATTAGCAAAAAAGAGTGTAAGTGCAAAATTAGCATTTTACCTCATGCATGGCAATTATGAATGAACAGTGCACGAAATGCATTTGAATTTCACTCAAAAGGTCATTTTGGAGCCAATGGAAGTGTTAGAATGATCAAATAATGCATCATTTTTAAACTTGAAAATTTCCCTCCAAAAATCAAGTGAAAATGCAAATGATTATGTGATGAGAATGCATGGCATGTGATGTATGTTTTGGAAAGTATAGGTCAAAATATGAACATTGCAAAAAGAACCACTCAATTTGGCCTTATGGTTTGAAAGTTATGCATGTTTGAAGTTCCATGTTCACTTGGTCAAGATTGATCCATATCTCTTCAACCACACATGAGAAATTGATGATCTTGGACTTTTTGGAAATGGGAGAGAAAGATCTACAACTTTCATGTTCAACAAAATTTCATTTGAAGCTTTCTTGATGATGTAATCTTGAGTTGAAAACCTTTTCATTTTTGGCAATTTTGAATTACAAGTCACTTTCTATTTTTGGAAAGTTTTGTCCTGACTTTAAATTCTTCATTGTTGATGTTTGAAATGTCAAATGAGACTTGTTTGAACATGAATGAAGTATTTCCAATCACTTCCCACCTCCAAATCCAACAATTGACCTGACAGTTGACTTTTGCAGTTGATAGATGACTTGGTCATGCACAGATGATTTTGAGCCTCAATCACTTGATGAAATGGCTCCAACATGAAACCCTAGCTTATACAAGCTCAACAAAACCACATGATGATCTCCATCTCAACAAAGACCCCATCTCCTTGCAGAACCCTGATTGGCATAATTCAACTGATTAGGGTTGACCAGAGGTCAAAACCCTAATCCCAAGGCACTTGATCAGGCACAATGAACCTCTTGGTGATGATAAGACCATGATGATGGTGATGTACCATTTCAACCAAAATAATGCTCAACCTCCTTGAGGAACCAAAACCCTAATTGAAGCACAAACCTCAGATGATTAGTGATCAATTCATGAGACCCTCAAGCTTGAATCTTTTAACCTCTTTATCTTCTGAGCAAAACTTAGGAGGATGACTGGCTCATTGTTTCCACATGATATGCAAAGATGTAATGCCTAATGTCCTACAAAATGAGATGCAATATGCTAAGCTAGTCCCAAGAGAGGAGGGCAAATTTTGAGGTGTTACAGTATCCAAGATGAATCCTCAGTTTCTCTAAATAAGGGCAATTTTAGAGAGATAATAGATTGAGTAAAATCTAAGAATGAACAAGTGAAAGATGCTTTTGACCGTGGTGGGAAAAATTGCACAATGACTTCCGATGACATTCAAAAGGAGCTTGCAACGTGTTATGCACATGAAGTTACCAAGGTGATTATGGAAGAGCTTGGTGATAGACAATTCTCTATGCTTATTGTTGAGTCACGTGATATATCCGTCAAAGAGCACATGGCGGCGATGTTGAGGTTAATAGTTGTATTTTCCAATTTCCATTTTTCATTACCTATTATTCTCTAAATGGAGGTAATTTTTAGGTTTGTGAACGACAACGAGAATGTTATGGAACAATTTATTACTCTACATCATGTCAAAGCTACGACATCTGAGTAATTAAAGAATTCTCTTTATGGTATACTTGATAAGTACACGTTATCTATTTCAAGGATACGAGGGCAAGGATATGATGGAGCTTTAAATATGAGAGGTGAATTTAATGGTTTGCAAAGAAAGATTCTAGATGAAAACCCTTATAATTTCTATGTTCATTGATATGCTCAGCGTTTGCAATTGGTTATTGTGTCTATTGCTACTAGTTTCTCATCTATTCATGATTTCTTTGAGTATATCTCCTTAATTGTGACCACAACAAATGCATCTTATAAGAGGAGGGATGCTTTGACGGAGGCACAACACCAAGATATTTTAAATAAACTTGAGAGTGGTGAGAAATCTAGAGGAATGGGCTTGCACCAATCATCTAATCTCACTAGACTCGGGGATACTATATGGGGTTCACATCATACTACATTTCTTCGTTTGGATCAAATGTGGTCCTCTGTGTTAATTGTGCTTAGTATGGTTGGTGAAGATGGACGCGGACCATCTCAAGCAGTGGGTTTGATAGAAAAAATGGAGAGCTTTCTCCAGATGTTGATAAGTATACTCGTCTTGCTGATATTTATCATGCATACTTTTATAATGATGACCATGGAACAATAAGGGATCAACTTCTTATGTTCTTCAAGTGAAAAGAAATGCTTCATTTTTCACTTGTGAAGATGTTCAAAGTTTGACTATGAAGATGGTTCAAACTGAGAAACATTTGGTATTTCCATTGGTTTACAAACTTATTGAGTTAGCTTTGATATTGCCAGTGTCGACAACATCCGTTGAAAAAGCTTTTTCAGCAATGAAAACTAACAAGTCTAAATTGCGCAATAAGATCAACGATGTGTGGTTCAATGACTTGATGGTATGTTACACTGAGCGGGAGATATTCAAGTCACTTGATGATATGATATTATTCGAACATTCACCGCAAAGAAGTCTCGGAAATGAGATTTTCCTCATGGTTTTATTTAACACGCTATTGTAAGGTTATGTTTCATCTCTTTTATTTTAAACTATACATTTGTTGACAAAATGACGAGTCTCTTTTATTTTGATTGATGACTATTTATATATTATATACAATGTGAATTTGCGATCTTTAAATTTTTCTCAGACTTTATAATTTTTCTGGCTCCACCAGTGCTTGAGGTGGTTGTGTAAACCCCTATAGATCAATGGTGACACTTTTAAAAAGACATTTGAAGTATGGTGCATTCAATACACGAATTTCCAAGAAACTAAAATGTTTCTTTTTTGCCCTGCCAAAGATGACCAACATAGTGATCGACATCTGAACCTGACATAACAAACCCTCACTTTACTACGCACGAGTAAGGACTTGGGGGACAATTGTTTTGGGTTAGTCATATCGACCCCAACCGACCACCGGAAAGAGACTACACTATCTTCAGAACCTCTCAGCACACGAGAATTATCATCCTGATAATTATAAAGGATCTCAATTGCAAGTACATCCAACAACTCTCCGCAATTCACTCATAACAAATAGAACGTTTGTTATTTCCCTCTATCTATAAATAGAGAAAACACCAAATTGAGATAACAAGTTTAAAATTCAATTTCACTTCACTCTTCTTTCTCACATACTGACTTGAACATTGAATTGTTAACCTTGCATGTCCCCCCACTCCACCGCATCAAAGGCTTTGGTCCACCGTCTCCACTGCTTCTCAGTTCCTTTTTGTTCCTGAACGAAACAAATATAATTTTTAATTTTATCTAGAAAAGTTTATCAATTTTTTGTAATTTTTAAATTAATAATAAAAAAATATTAAATATATTTATGGTCCCCTTAAATAATTCAATTTTCAATTTTAGTTTCTAATTTTTTTTTAAAAAAATGATCCTTATAATATTTTCCGTTCATTCTTTTAAAGTCTCTTCTTTTAATGTTCGTTAACAGAAATTGAAGTGATACGCAAAGTGAATTTTTTTTAATAACTAAACATACACACAACAATGATAGTGTCACAAATATACTGATGTAACCGGCCACTCAGTTTAAAATCACTCCATTTTTTTTAATAAAAAATTCGATAGATCAACTCCATTTAAACTCTAAAAAACACCTTACAAAATTTGGAAAAAGAATCAATGTTATATTTTAGAAGGTGTATTTGTAATTAGATAATTTAGCTTACTTATATTATAATAAATTGAAATGCTTTAACACTAGTAATAGAATTAGATAGAAATATTTGGGAGAATTTAATTAACTTTACCTTATTTAGATGGCTAACGAGTTATCACCAATATTAAAATAAGTAAAATAATAAATATAACGTGTTTGTCGTTCGAAGTATTCCATGTTGGATATTGTACACAACGTCAACTCCAGACAGCGTACGCTTCTTCCTCTTTCCACACATCCTCTCAAATTTTCTTCTTCATCTCAATTTCTTAGGTAAATTTCTCATCTTTTACCTCAATTTTCTTCATTTCAATTTCCCATTTTTTCTACCATTTCGATCTAATCATAGTCAAACACAATTATCCTCCTCCTTCAACCACTTCAATTTTTCCACCTTTGTATGATTTATTTTCCGTCAATTACATGATTCTTGCTTGATTCTTCCAATTTGATGATCTATTCCATCACCCTTTTGTATTGAGTATCGAAATTTCAGTTTTTTATTACTGCATTTTATCATCATTGAGAATAGTGTTTGATGGATAATAGTAACTATGGTTCATCTTCCCCATATCGGTATCCAAACCCTTATATGTATCCCCCTAATCCGAACCCTAACCCTAACCCTAACCATAACCCTAATCATCATCCACCATATCCACCTCAAGGTTCAGTTCCTGATCCATTTGCACATGCTAATCCACCATATCCACCTCAAGGTCCAGTTCCTGATCCATATGCACATGCTCATGCTCATGCTCATGCTCCTCCTTATCCATATCCTTATGTTTCTTCACATTCCTTAAATTATTCATATCCTAGACCACCATCATTATCATCATCACCATCATTCAATTCTACTACCCCATATGAGTATCCATACCCTCCTCCTCATCATCCTCCTCATCATCAATTAGGACCCTCACCCTCAGCTCCACCCTCTTATCCTTCTTATCCCTACAATGTTTCTCCAGGGACTCATAATCCTCCTCAACCTTCCCATTCGCATCATGCTAGCTTATTACAACATGGATCATCCTCTCATCATTATTATTATCCACACAATGCTCCTCATGAAGAACGTCCTGATGTACATTCGCGTCATAATAGCTTCTCTGGTCCTTATTGGCATGACACATCAAGCTCAACAGCACTTGGTGGTGGTGGTGGTAGTGGAGTTTCGCAGGGTAGTGGTGGTGATAATCCGAAAGCTTCTAGTTATCCACGTTTGGAAGATCTAGTGAACAATGTTAAGTTGTCTGATAACCAACCGACTGCTCCTGCATCGCCTCCTGCTCCTGCTGCGCAACCTTTTATGCATTCAGTTTCGGTACCGAAGATTCCACAGAAGAAGGAGGATTTTTATGGACATTCTAATAACTCCTTTTCGGGTTGGGGATCCTCATACCCGAACCGGGTGAACTCGGGTAGACTTTCGGATTTTTCTGGCTCGTTTAATGACTCAATGCATAGTCAGAGCTTGCAGGTTGTTCCAGTGCAGAATAAAGGGTCCTTGAAAGTTTTGCTTCTTCATGGAAATTTAGATATATGGGTTCATGAAGCCAAAAATCTTCCAAATATGGACATGTTCCACAAAACATTGGGGGATATGTTTGGTAGATTACCTGGTAGTGTGAGCAATAAAATTGAAGGAACGATGAGTAAGAAGATTACAAGTGATCCTTATGTTTCAATTTCAGTTTCAAATGCTGTGATTGGAAGGACTTTTGTCATTAGCAACAGTGAAAATCCTGTTTGGACTCAACATTTCTATGTTCCTGTCGCGCATAATGCTGCTGAAGTGCACTTTGTTGTTAAAGATAGTGATGTTGTGGGTTCCCAACTCATTGGTATTGTGGCGATTCCAGTGGAACAAATATACTCAGGGGAACAAGTTGAAGGAACTTACCCTATTCTGAATAATAATGGGAAGCCTTGTAAGCAAGGTGCTGTACTGAGCCTATCCATTCAGTACATCCCAATGGAGCAACTGAGCTTTTATCATCAAGGAGTTGGAGCAGGGCCTGAATATATAGGTGTTCCTGCTACTTATTTTCCTTTGAGGAAAGGTGGAAATGTTACTCTATATCAAGATGCTCATGTTCCAGATGGTAGCCTCCCTAATGTGTTGCTTGATAGTGGCATGTTTTATGTGCATGGAAAGTGTTGGCATGACATATTTGATGCCATAAGTCAAGCTCGCCGCTTGGTTTATATTACAGGATGGTCGGTGTGGCATAAAGTTAGGTTGGTAAGAGAGGCAGGTTATGCATCAAATTATACATTGGGTGATCTTCTGAGGACAAAGTCACAGGAAGGAGTAAGAGTGCTTCTCCTTATTTGGGATGATCCTACATCAAGAAGTATTTTGGGTTATAAAACAGTAAGTAATACAATACTTGTTCCTAGTACGACCACTATGGTTTACTTTATTTTGTGTAAGATCTATATGATTGAGTGCTTCTTTTAGCTTTTTATTAACATAAGTATACTATGTATGCTTTTCCCTTTTAGTTCTAATTATGTGATACTCTTTGGCTATACATTAAGGATGGTGTCATGGCAACTCATGATGAGGAAACTAGACGATTTTTCAAGCACTCATCAGTGAGTGTGCTGCTTTGTCCTCGCAGTGCTGGAAAACGCCATAGCTGGGTCAAGCAAAAGGTTAGATTTCATAGCCACTTTACTGATTGATCAGTGTTGTCAAGTACCAGCTATATTGGTGCTATACTACTATAGCGTAGCGGAATTTGGACATACCATTATTGTTCCGTGATACGCTATTTAGTACAAAATGTTTTCAAATAGCACCTATAGTGGTGTTATAGATCTTTTGCATAGCGGAATTTTAACAATCCGCAATTGACTACATTGATTGAATTATATATATATTATTATTTATGCTCATTTGTCAACAAATTTTGCTGAAACATTGGTTTTTATTGTTATTCTGTCATTCTTTAAAAGTAAAACCTTGCATTATTGGGATTTAGACCTGTAAATTGTTATTTTTAGTTAGCAATTAAAATGTTCATCTAGTATTTTTAGTATCATTACTGTGAAAATAATGATATGCTATTACATACTACTACAGTTTTGTTTCAGAGTTTTACATTGAATTTGTATGTCTTCTTGTCAGGAAGTTGGAACTATATATACGCATCATCAAAAAACTGTAATTGTGGATGGTGATGCTGGGAATAACAGAAGAAAAATTGTAGCATTTGTTGGCGGACTTGATTTATGTGATGGCCGATATGATACTCATCACCATCCTCTCTTTAAGACATTAGAAACAATACATAAGGATGACTATCACAACCCAACTTACACGGTAATCTATGATTTCAGACTCCACTTTGTAGCGTGATAAAGACTAATTACGGTTATCCATCAATCATCTGATAAACATGAGATTAATGGAAGAGCTTGTGAAAAAATAGAAACAAAATGAATGAATCTAAGTTTTAGTAGCTCTTGAGGAAGTCAAAGCATAATTAATACTATACTTATTGCATTCTTATGTGGGGAAGATCAAAGATTTTTGTGAGCATACGCTGTTTTGTGAGTTAGTCGAACACTTTGAACTATAAAAAAGTAGCACTGCTGTTGATATTTTAACCTTATTATTAAAAAAAAAACTATTGTACAACCAAATGCAATTCATCATGGTTATATCTGTATCTGGGAACCAATAAGCAGAAGTTTATAAATATAATTGTTAAGACAAGAAGTCCAATTATTTCTGTTGATACGACTTATTTCATGACAGGGTAACACGGGTGGTTGTCCAAGGGAGCCATGGCATGATTTGCATTCTAAAATTGATGGTCCGGCAGCTTATGATGTCTTAACTAACTTTGAGGAGCGCTGGTTAAAAGCTTCAAAACCGCAAGGGATAAAGAAGTTGAAAATTTCATATGATGACGCTTTGCTTAGACTGGAAAGAATTCCAGATGTTATTGGCATTAACGACACTCCTAGTGGTGACGATGATCCTGAATCATGGCATGTTCAGGTAATTACCTATTTCATAAATATAGATGTTTTGATTTCTAGAAGTAATTGTTTTTTACTTTATTTTCTAGAAGTAACTATTTCATCTTTTTTTCTTGAAAATGAAATTATTGAGTCTATTTACTATGGAATACAGATATTTCGTTCAATTGATTCAAATTCAGTTAAGGGATTTCCAAAAGACCCAAGAGAGGCAACTGGCAAGGTAAACAAAAGCTTTTTGTTTCAGTTTTTATTTTTCATGTTTAATTTCAATTCATCAAGCATCAATCAACTTGTGTATATGGAAGGTAAATTATTATTTCATATTTACAGAACCTTGTATGTGGGAAGAATGCGCTGATTGACATGAGCATACATACAGCATACGTGAAGGCTATTCGAGCTGCACAGCATTACATTTATATTGAGAATCAATATTTCATAGGGTCTTCTTACAATTGGAGTCAACATAAAGACCTTGGTATGGTATTCCTCTTTTTGCATACAAAAGCTGCTTATATTTTCACTAATCGCATCTGGTGCTATACTAACATTTTGTAAAAAATTGAGTTTTGATATGGATAAATAATCCAACGCAAGAATCCAGTATCGTTAATTTATGCTTAATTTTTTTTGGCAGGTGCTAATAATTTAATTCCGATGGAAATTGCTCTAAAGATTGCGGAAAAGATTAGAGCAAATGAGAGGTTTGCAGTTTATATAGTTATTCCAATGTGGCCAGAAGGTGTTCCAACAGGTGCTGCCACGCAAAGGATTCTATTCTGGCAGGTATGGGTCAAGTTGAAATCCGAATATGAATGTCAAAAACGTAGCAAGGATTATGCATATCTTAACCTGGAATTATTTTAAATTTTTTTGCAGAATAAAACAATGCAAATGATGTATGAAACAATTTACAAGGCTTTAGTTGAGGCTGGGCTTGAAGCAGCATTCTCTCCACAAGACTATTTGAACTTTTTCTGTCTTGGTAATCGAGAGGCCATAAATATGTACGAAAAGATCAATGTATCAGGAAATCCTCCCCCAGCAAATAGTCCACAAGTATGTGACTAACACCTTAGCAAATATTCTTTACACTATGAAATCATGATTTTGTTTTGACAGTTTCTCAATCCGCCCCATATATGCCTATATATGGATAAATACAGACGCGTGCTTCCGTAAATACCCCACATTTTAGGGGGGCGGATTGGTAAACTGTCTTTTGTTTTTCAAGACATACAATCATCACTAGTGAGTGAAGTGTCAGGAAAATAGGTTTGATGACTCTCTCATTATTATTTCTGGTATATATAGAGATTACAGGGTTATACAAGTAATTACACTAATTAATTACATTTAATGAGAACAAATCAATTTCTGATTTGTTTCCCTTATTCTAGGAACAAACCCTATGAATAAACTAATTCCTATTCACATTGATTTGTTTCCCTTATTCTAGGAACAAACTCTTAATCTATGAATAAACTAATTCCTATTCACATCCCCCCTCAAATTGATGATGGTGGTCAATGAGCATCAATTTGCTAACAAGAAACTGATGACGTGGACGCGGAACGACCTTGGTAAGAATATCTGCAACCTGCAACTGAGTACTGACATGAGGAAGTGATATTAGTCTGTCATCATATGCGTCACGGATCGAATGACAATCAACTTCGATATGTTTGGTGCGTTAATGAAAAACAGGATTCGCAACGATTTGGATGACACTTGTATTGTCCGCATAAAATGAAGTTGGCTCTGTTTGAGGAAATCCAAGTTCAGCCAAAAGACCACGAAGCCAAATTATTTCAGAACAGGCAGCAGACATGGCACGATACTCAGATTCAGTAGAAGATTTAGAGACTCTCGCTTGTTTCTTACTTTTCCATGATATCAATGAAGAGCCAAGAAACATGCACCAACCAGTGACAGATCGCCGAGTATCAGGACATCCTGCCCAATCGGCATCACTATAAGCACTCAGTTTAGGAGCAATTCCAGTGGGAAAGAATAAACCACGATGAGAGCTTCCCTTCAGGTAGCGAATTATGCGACGAACTGCTGCCAAGTGAAGATGACGAGGAGAGTGCATGAATTGACTTACTTGTTGAACAGCAAAAGATATGTCAGGGCTAGATATGTCAGGGCGAGTAATAGTCAGGTAATTAAGGCTACCCACGAGTTGACGATACAATAAGGGATCAGGCAAGAGATCACCATCATCACGATGATATTTAACATTAACCTCAAGAGGAATATCCACTGGATTAGCCGATTGTAGACCAGCCATAGAAATTAAATCTGTGGCATACTTGTGTTGATGGAGGAATATGCCCTTGGATGTAGAATGAACCTCAAGACCAAGAAAGTAATGCAAATTACCAAGATCTTTCATATGAAACGATGCTTGTAACTGTTGTTTAAGGCTTTGAATCGAAGCATGATCAGAACCAGTAATAATCATATCATCAACATACAGAAGAAGTAGGACAATTCCAGTAGAAGTTCTATGAATAAATAGAGAAGAATCATATTGACTATGAGTAAAGGAGAACCCAAGTAGAGTTGAGCGGAATTTTTCATACCATGCTCTAGGCGCTTGTTTCAAACCATATAAGGAGTGTTTGAGCTTGCACACACCCTTAGATGACAAGAATAAACCTTGAGGAGGAGTCATATAAATATCTTCCGTCAGGTCACCATGAAGAAAAGCATTTTTCACATCCATTTGATGAAGAGACCACCCGTTGGAAGCAGCTATGGAGAGTATTGTACGAACATATGTCATTTTGGCAACCGGTGCAAATGTCTCATCATAATCAATTCCATATTCCTGCTTATTTCCTAAGGCAACCAATCGAGCCTTGAAACGATTGAGAGATCCATCAGAATTCAGTTTCACAGAATACACCCATTTGCAACCTATGGGTTTGATATCAGGGGGACAAGAGACAATATCCCATGTAAAATTCTCTTGAAGAGCCTGAAGTTCCTCATTCATTGCATTTATCCAGCGCACGTCTTTAACAACCTGTGCATAACAAGTAGGAATAGATATGCTAGACAGTGAGGCGGTCAGAGAAGTATGTGAGAAATCATACCTGTCTGGTGAATATCTATCTGGTGCTTTAGATATTCGACTAGAACGTCGTTGTTTGACCGGTTCAGGATCAGGTGGCGGATCTGTGTCGGGAGGGGCAGTGGGAACCTGTTTTCTGCATTGTCTGACATATGTGATTCCTGGTTTGTAACGTTCTATAGATCGAGGCATAACAGAAAAATTAGGAAGAATAGCAATTTCATTTGTGACAGGAGAAAGAGAATGAAACATAAATTGATTATCAAAAAATGTAACATTCCTAGAAACTCGAAAGCGGTGATTAAACACATCATAACACACAAAACCCTTATGAGAGTTGCTATACCCCATAAATGCACATTGAATAGACTGTGCTCCAAGCTTATTTCGTTCAAACTGAGGTAAGTGAACAAAACACACACATCCAAAAGTATGTAAATAACTATAATCAGGCTGAGTTTTAAAAAGACGAAAGAAAGGAGAATCAAAATCAATAACCGTAGAAGGAAGACGATTGATCAAGAATACAGCTGTGGAAAGAGCCTCTACCCAAAATCGGGATGGCACAGAAGCTTGAAGAAGTAAAGTGCGCGTTACATCAAGCAAATGACGATTCTTTCGCTCTGCCATCCCGTTTTGTTGGGGGGTATTGGGACAAGATCGTTGAGATAAGATCCCTTTTTGTTGAAGGTACTCCTGAAACTCATGAGACATATACTCACCTCCAGAGTCAGATCGAAAAATTTTCACACTTGCTTGAAATTGAGTTTCAACATATGTCAAAAACTTCTGAAACATAGAAAACACTTCAGACTTAGATCGAAGAAAATATATCCAAGTAAAACGACTGTAGTCATCAATAAATGTGACAATATTTATAGAGAGCATGAGATGCTGCAGGAGACATTCCCCACACATCACTATGAATCATCTCAAAACAAGTGGAGGCACGATGAGCACCTGATGGAAAAGGAAGTGTTTTACTTTTAGTCAATTTGCAAACAGAACATGAAATAGAAGCAGTACAAACATGTTTAATTCCCAACAAACCAGTTTTAAATAAATGAGACAAAACAACAGAATTTGGATGACCCAATTTTCTATGCCAATCCTCATAAGAGTTCAAAACACTATTACTAGCAAAAGATAAATGACTAGAGTTAAACTGGAGCGGAAACAATCTTCCCACTTTAGGCCCCTTCGCGATCACCTTCCCCGACACCTGCTCTTGCACAAGACAACCAACACGAGAAAAATTAACATTATAATTGTTATCCACCAATTGACCAACTGACAATAAGTTGGAAGCAAGTCCGGGTGATACAAGCACGTCACGAAAGTTAGAGTTTATGTCACCAACATCAGTGATAGTGAGTTTATTACCATCAACAATTTGAATTTGCTGATTGCCATTATAAGAATGTAAATTGTGCAAGTATTCAGAGGAGCCCGTCATGTGATTGGATGCGCCAGAATCAAGAAACCACGGTTGAGAAACATTAGAAGACTTACCCTGAATTCCCAAGGCTGAAAGAGCAGAATGTACCATTTGTTGAATCATTTTAGGTTGTATAACACCGCCATTAGATGCACCAGTACTGAGAGGACCAACTGTAGAGTTGGTAGTCGCATGGAATGCTTGGGCTGGACGTTGTGCTGGTCGGGGAGGACGCGTGGGACAGCCAGAGATGATATGACCCTGTTGTTTGCAATAGTTGCAAAACTTCTTACTGCAACTGCGAGCAATATGTCCAAATTGTTTGCAAGAAAAACATTGGACTTGTCGCATATCACGACCCTTTCCTCTGCTCTGAGCAGCATATGCAATTGCCACGGGTTCGGAACTGACAGCATCATGAGACATAGCTCCTTGAGTAATCAGACGTTGTTCTTCCCTGAGAAGTTCACCAACACAAGTATCCAAAGAAGGAACAGGATTCCTATTTAGCAAAGCACCTCTGACAACCTCAAATTCTGAACGAAGTTTCATGAGAAATTGATCTCGCCCACTAGTGTTGTAAACTTCTTGAACAGTCGCGAGGGAGGTCTTGGGAACCTTAGCGTGTATAATAGCGGAGTGTTCTGTCCAGAGATTTAGAAAACCAGAATAGTATTCTTGAATAGACAAGTCACCTTGTTTATAGTTGGCTATGTCTAGCTCTAACTGAAACCGTTTTGCCGAATTGTCCGGGTTATAAATGCGCTTCAAATAATTCCACATTTCTTGAGCAGTTGAAAAAGAGCGCAAATTATTGATGATATGAGGATCAATACTGTTGAGAATCCAAGTGATGATTTGAGCATCTTTAGTTTCCCACACATCTAAAGCAGTTTTCTCCGTCGGTGCCTTAGAAACATCATTTAAGTGACTCCATAATCCCTTTCCTCTAACATACATCTTAAATTGAAATTCCCATGCCGAATAATTTTTGCCGGTAAAACGGACACAAAAATTATCTCTTTCTTTTTCGGAAGCCATCTAAGTTAGTATGCAACAAGATTCAACCTCACTAATTGATAAATTATTATAATAATAATTCTTATTATAATAATTATTATGATTATAATAATAATCCAGCAACAGTAAACAAACCAAATACTCCACGAACAGTGCAACAAGAAGATAACCAAGATAATCCATGAACCGAACAATCAACAATCCACAAACAAAGCAAATGCGATTTTGAAGAAACGGCAGAATCAAAAGATAATCACGATCAAGAATCTCAAACCAAGAACATCCAAGAACAAAAAAAAATCAAAATTGCAACCGAAAAAAAACCAAACACGACCGAGAATCACGATTTGGAAAAAGAATCGCAAAACAAACCGAAGCCCTAACCCTAGAATCACAATGAAATCTCCGCGAAACAAATTCCACGTTGATCGATCAGAGACCAATAAACGATGAACAACAAAACTCGATCAGAACCAGAAAATCACAGGTTTGATCGCGAGGCTGATACCATGTCAGTAAAATAGGTTTGATGCCTCTCTCATTATTATTTCTGGTATATATAGAGATTACAGGGTTATACAAGTAATTACACTAATTAATTACATTTAATGAGAACAAATCAATTTCTGATTTGTTTCCCTTATTCTAGGAAGAAACCCTACGAATAAACTAATTCCTATTCACACTGATTTGTTTCCCTTATTCTAGGAACAAACCCTTAATCTATGAATAAACTAATTCCTATTCACATCAAGTAGTAATTGTTTTGTATGGTGATGCTTTCTTTCCAGGCAAATAGTCGAAATAGCCGACGATTCATGATTTATGTTCATTCAAAAGGCATGATAGTTGATGATGAATATGTGATTGTGGGATCTGCGAACATTAACCAACGCTCTATGGAAGGAACAAGGGACAGCGAGATTGCAATGGGAGCATACCAACCTCATCATACCTGGGCGAGAAAATATTCCTATCCACTTGGACAAGTAAGAATACTTTTTTACATCACTGGCTACTAATATTTGCCTTCTTTACTAAACAACCAGTTTCATGTTTCCCTCGTGGCACTCAAGCAGAAAATATGAAGTTGCAAAACATAATTAGATATTTATTAGTCATGTGCAAACATCTGTTTGAATTTTCTATTAAATTTCAATGTCAACAAGTTAGGGGATATGTCACTACCATTTATGTTAATGATTTGGCCTTACAGTTTTCATTAATTTTTTTGTTAATGATTTGGGAACTATACTATGTAGATCCATGGATACAGGATGTCACTTTGGGCAGAACATACTGGAGCACTTGATGACTGTTTCTTGCAACCGGAGAGCCTTGAATGCGTACGAAAAGTTAGAGCAATTGGTGAAATGAACTGGAAACAATTTGCAACAAGTGAAGTATCAGAGATGAGAGGGCATCTTCTAAAATACCCTGTAGATGTTGATCGAAAGGGGAAAGTCAGATCACTTCCCGGTTATGAAGAGTTTCCTGATGTAGGAGGGAAAATTGTTGGATCGTTTCTTGCCATGAAGGAGAATCTTACCATTTGATAAATTGATGTAAATTACAAAATAGAGGATGAAATGCATGTAATTACAAACAGAATAAACAATTTTGAAAAGCTTGATAGTTACAGAAAACACATACAGTGTATAGCCCTACACCTTTACAGGTTATTCTTTCTCCTTTCTTGGGATTAACTCAAACAACCTAGATGTACACTTAATGTGGAATGATATTTGTCTTGTAGTTCTTGGTGCTACCAAAAACTTGGTAAGGTTATGTTCTGTTACAAGATTTTGGAGATTGTGTCATTTTAATTATTTTGCCTCTTCTCTCCGAAGTCGCATGATAAATTGTCGCACGAATAGACAGGAACATAAAATACTATCATGAAATCTAAAATTTTAAATCCTAATTGACTTTTGGAATAATTAAAATGTCCATGCATAAAAATCCTATTTAATTCCCAGCCAGACAAGGTCATATTATCAACCATTTACCTAGACACGATTTTACAGAGATTGAAGAAAGAGGAGTCGATATTAGTGGTGAACAAAATCAAAGAGTTTCTTGAGTAAAAAAAATAAGATCAAAGAGTTTCTTTAGCTAAAGCTGTATACTCAAATTTAGATGCATATGTTATTTGATGATCCGTTAAGTGCTCTTGATGCTCATATTACTCAAGTTTTCAGGAACTGTAGTATTAAGTAAGGGCTGCAAGAAAAAAACAGGGTTCTTGTCACCAACCAGCTTCATTTTCTCCCTCAGATGGATAAAATTCTTCTTCTTAGTGAAGGCATGATTTAGGAGTAAGGAATGTCCGAAGAGTTGTTGAAATGTGCTGTGAAAAGATTGCAATGCTAGATAAAATTATACGTGCTCCAATGGTATTCTTTCAGACGAATCCCATCTGAAAGACATAAGACACAGTGATATCAATGCTTTTGATTTGGTGAATATGTTTATGGGGCAAGTTTGGCAGATACTTTCAACAATGACGCTGACCTAAGGGAAGCTCTGGAAAGAGCACACCCTTGCTGTCGATGTTAGAACAGATGCTCTTATACAGAAAACTATCAGACAAGAATTTCATTCCTGCACAAGCTCATCATTGCACATAGAATGAATACAATTATCAACAGCAATCCGATTCTGTTGTTAGATGCTGGAAAGGTTCTTGAATACAGTTCACCTGAGGAACTCTAACAAAAAATGAAAAAGCTGCATTCTACAAAATGGTTCAAAGTACTGTAAATGTTGAATATTTATGTAGTTTAGTATTTGAAAAGACAGAACAATTCAAATAATTTAAACAAGAGTCGGAAAACCGGATGAGAGAGTTAGCATCTACAAATTGGGCTACTGCTACTCAGTTTGCAATAGCTTCTACACTTTGTTCTTTACATCATCACCTTTAAAGCCCAAATTTTAAAGACAATAAAAACATCCTTAATAGAACAAAGGATGCAGTAATTACACTACTTTTTCTCTTGTTTAAATATGGGTACTTTCCTTTTAACCAAAATGATTTTAAGAAAGATTATCCTTAATTTAATGAAAGTTATTTTGAATTTTAAAAATAAAAAACAAAAAAAAGTTAGAGTATTACTTCAAGAGACATTTACAAGCTTTGCACGCCGAGTATTTTGATCAACCTCGACTCGAAGACCAAGTGCAGAAATTTCGGGTATATCAGCAGATCCTTGCAGCTGCAATTCAGAAACTACCTTTTGATTCTCCTCATTGCCCTCCAACATATTCCTGACAGACCATATTCCCCATTCTCTCAGAAAAGGATTATCTTCATCGGTAACACATTGCTGCAATAGCAATAGAACTCCATTCCTATTCCGCAGTTCATCTTGTGCATGCTTCCTTCTATACACACAATTTCCGATAAGTGCAACTATGTCTCTCCTAAATCCTTTGTAAGGGCATGGTTTCGAGGAAGAGCTAGCACCATCTTGATTCTCAGATTGTTTGATTCCTTTTCTGATTATTGCTGGAGGTTCAAGGTCCCCAAGCACAATCAAAAGCAACTCCATGAGACCATTTGACAATAACACATCGACAACATCGTTTGCATCCTCTGCATTACCTCTTGCACTATCATGAGCACAGATGTCCCTCAATATAGTAAGCGAGTAGCCAAGAACATCCACTGCAGTAATGCCAGTCGGAAGACCGGACTTGCCTCTCACTGCATGCTCAAGAACCCCCTTAGATTTCTTGAATACTCCATAAACAAACAACGCAACATCCTTCGAAATAGTAAAATCTTCGATTCGCTCATTCAAAATTTCTGATAGAATTTGCAGAAGAAACACTTGTTCAGATGAAAACTGATCATCTATTGACTCGGTATCTTCACCCTCGTGAATATCCTTAAACCGTAATTTAGAAAACAATACAGGCAATTGAGATTCTTCAAGACAAATTCTTGAGAGAATCAACTTTATCCAATCCTCGCCAAAACTAGCTGGTTTCAATAGAAGAAGTAGAAGTCAGTGTTACAACTTAAAAACCACAAGACATAAATACGAACTCGTGACATGAATCATGGCAGCCTAGAAAATTATGGAAACAACTCGTAAGTCATGACAGCATAGCAATATATAAGCAGTTTGCAACAGCAACACCAATACTAACAAAGGAATTAGCCAAAACCCATCCGACTCAAAACCAGGCATTCAGAGAACCTGAAATCCTCCGAATTCACTAACACTAACTATCCCGAGCTTCCACCAATGGGCCGGACAAGGACAATTAGAGAGGAACCAACACCAAGACATGACTTTGAATTTTTTCATCATTTCTCAAATTATCACATATGTCAATGAATCAGTGGCGTGTCTATTGTCCGTGATTCATTTATAAGGAAAGCAAATAAACACATACATAAACAAAATCAAAGTTACAACATAAGACTGATCCTAAACAACAGCATAGATGAAACAAACATACAAGAGTACACAAGCAAAACATAAACTACAAACTAACCAGAAGAAGCAGTTTTCACTGATTCCACCACTACAGGCCAACCACTATCGCTACAAAGCTCTCCAAACCATTCTGGATTTCCATCACAACATGTATAAATCACCATACACAATGGATCAGAAACATCCTTAATTCCAAGTCTTGCAAGAGACACAAAACCAAGAGGAAACAACTCTTCCCAAACAGCCCTCTGATGCTTTTTCCCAGCCAAACAAACATTGGCCAAAACCTGCAAACCCCATCGAACCAACATATGATCAGAAACACCCTCTAACCTCAAAATCCTCGAAACAACAATAACAACCCCGTCAAACTCAAGAAACAAATTCTGATTCACAAGTTCACCAGCACACAGGTTTCTGAGAAGCTTGAAACACAAAGATAGAATATGGTGATCCAAAAAAGGGGTTTGTGAGTGAAGTATACTGAGAACTACAGGGAGAATTCTTTTGGAAGCGAGGTGGGAACGTCCAGATTCAGATTTAGCAGTTTGAATGAGAATATCTAAGGAGTTTTCTAAGGTGTTGGAGTTGGAAACATCAAAGAGTAACTTGAGGGCATCATCATCACCCATTGCAATATTGAAAAAAGGTGGAATTTTTAAATGTAAAATGGGGTTTTGTTGAAAAAGGGAAAACGCATAACAAAAAAAATATATATATGAAATTAGGAACAAAAATATGGTACAACATGCGACGTGTTTTGATTTGGTGGTGTTCTCTTATGTTTTATTTTAATAAGGTACGATAAAAATAAATAAATATGAATTAATAAGATCAAATAGTAGAAACTTAAGATAGCTGAGTTGGTACAAGGTACATTTTCAGCTTAAGCATTACGAAGGGTGTGGGTTCAAAACCTAATCTAAACATACATTATTTTTGTTGTTTTTTTGTTTTTTTCTTTATTTATATGTTATTTACTTTGCTTATGGATTTCGTTTCATAGCTTTAGCTAAAGAAATAAATTTAACTTGTTTGTGTTTTTTGAATAAAATTAATTTAAAATCTTAATAATAATAGTAATAATTAATTTTTACAGTTAAAAAAAAATAGACTTTGAAATTTTCAATTATTAAGAATAAATATTTACACTTTTTTATTTATATAATGAACATTTTAAGAATTTAAAATTACGTCATAATAATAATTTTATAAATATAAAAAACAAATATTTATGCCAATCGGATTATTGATTGCCATAAATATTAAATTTGTAAATTTTACACATTCAATCAATTAAACTATGTTATGCATTTTATCATTAAAATTTTCTTTTTTATCTTTCCTTTTATGTGATTTTTTACTTCACTAGCTCAAACCCCAACAAAACATTGTACTTACCAATTTTTTAAATAGTTAAGCAACCCATAGGTATGAAACATATTTTCTTCCTTATTATAATCTCTTGAAAAAAAGGAATCAATAACAAGAGTTATTAGCAGACACCTCGAATGAATTTGCTATTAAACAACAAAGTTGACACGCCTAGTGGGACACACAAACACTACCATTGAAAAAATTTAGTTTATCGGGCCAAGATTACATTTAGCGTATAAACATGCATTATGGTGAAAATCTTAGTAGTATGGATCAATCACCTTGATCATGATCAAAGAGGTCAGCCTCATAGAGATCTATTAACCTTCCACAAAAGTTAGAAATGCCAACATATTTGACTCCTCATAATGCTTCTTTATATATATTTGTTGATCCACCTAAAACACAAGTGGTAATGACAACTTTTAGACGACAAATAGACATGGGAAACATGGCATTATGTATCAAGTATTTCAACAATTTGATGACATTAGTAAACTAATGGTTCATAACGATGTTCAACAAGTTTGGATGTTGAAATCAAAATTTTCTAAATCAAAATTTTCTAAATCAAATTTTCGACATTAGTAAACTTCCGCGCCATAAATTTTTCTAAATCAAATTTTCGAATAAATTTTTAACATGAGGTATATTCACCCCCCCCCCCTCTAGATCTAAGCATATCGTCTAACAAGTGGTCTTAGAGCCTGTTTATTTTCGGTCTTAAGATTTTCTAATTAGATAATGGCTATCGAACCTAAAGGGGCGTATAATGGAACACCTATTTTCACCGGCGAAAATTATAGCTATTGGAAAGCTTGTATGCGCATTCATATCAACTTTGTTGATAAGGGTGTATGGGACATCATCATAAATGGTCCTAATGAAATTACAATAACCAATGGTGAAGACGTCATTGTACAAAAATCGGAAAATCAATGGAACGATAATGATAGGAAGTTGTGGTCTCATGATTGGAAAATACAAAATATTCTCATATCCCCTTTACGTGTTTATGAGTATCATTGTATTTCTCATTGTGAAACCGTCAAATCTATGTGGGACGCATTAGAAGTTTTCCATGAGGGAACTAATAAGGTCAAACAAGCTAGGATCAACACATTAAACCAAGAGTTTGAACTCTTTCGTATGAAGCATGGTGAAACCGTTGTCGATATGCAAAAGAGATTCACACATATTATTAATAGATTGAATGCTCTAGTTAATCCTATCTCCAATGCTATTGCTATTAACAAGGTTTTAAGATGTCTTAACAGGGAATGACAACCCAAGATCATCGTGATCAAAGAAGCGAATAATCTTAAAGCACTCGATTCTTACTACTTTGTTTGGTAAATTGGAAGAACATGAGCAAGAACTCGCTTGCTTGGAAAAATATGAAAAAGAGTATGAAAATAAGATGAAGAAAGAGAAAGGTAAAGACAAGGTGGAAGAGAAGTAGTCCATTGCTCTAAAGGCTTATAGTTTAAAGTCCTCAAATAGTGAGCTTAGTGATTGTGAAACTAAAGATGACAAATAATCCGATGAAGAAGACATGGGGTTGTTCATCAAAAATTACAATAGATATATGTGAGAACAAGCAAATAAGTACTCCAAAAAAAAGGATCATAGAAAATCCAGAAGGTTGTCAAATTCCTCAAAGGCAGATGAGAAGAAGAAAAGGAATGGTAGAAGTATATGCATGATAAGTCATGAGTACATTAGGTCGGGGTGTCCTCAAATTGTGAAAGAAAATGAAAGTTGTATTCACGAAAGATCCAATAAGCCTAGAAGGGCATATGTTTCTTGAGAAAGCGAAAATGGTTCTTCAAGTGGAGAAAGTTCTAGCTCAAGCGACGAATTGGCAAAGATGTGTTACATGGCCAACAAAGGAAAGAAAAATAATGTAAGTTACTTTAAGCCTAAATATACTCATGACTTATCTTATTCTCAATTGCAAGAATATTTTGAAAATCTACAAAGACAAGTTTCAAAAAGCTTGCTTCAAACAAAATAATTTTCTCTCATTTGCAAGCTAAAATGTTGGAAAATGAAAAGAACATGGAAGCTCTAAGGAAGTCTATGATAGATATTTTAAAAGATAAATGTGATGATAATAGAACCTAATGGTTTAGGTGTGAGACTTGTCATATTTGGAAAAAAGAGTCAAGAGATCTTAAAGCCAAGTTGAACAAGGTTTTTCAACCCAAAGTCACTTTTGCTATTGACACGTCAAAATATGACATGCCTTCTCATAATCCTTATAGAAGTTATAGTTATGTTGAAAAGAGTTCGAATAGAAAAAGAGCATCTTCTTACAATGTTTATTGCCATTATTTTTGCATGAAGGGTCATACCATTGCAAAGTGTAACTTTAGGAGACTCTTGGTCCCCAAAGGCATTGACAAATGGTTGCCTAAATGCAACCAAGATTTCACTAATCATCAAGGACCCAATAAACATTGGATACCTAGAATTAGTCGTTGATCTTGCAGGATAAATGTCTTGGCACTATGAAAAGAGTATGAGATCTCGTTCGTGGAAGCTCAAGACATAATACTTGTAACACTTCTCTATTTCTTAACTTAATGACAAGGAATATATAATGTGTTACTAAATAGGTTAATGTTTAGTGTTATTTTAATTGGTAAAAGTGTATTGATCATTACTAATATTCTCTATCCTAGAATTGTCGAAAAAGGTATTGTTCTTAATGATGTAAGTTATCTTCGACAAGACATACTCAAGTTCATCAAATTAGGGATTGATCAACCTAAGATGAGAAAACGTGAGGAGGAGGAGCAAGATGATTATCATAATTGAACAAGATTGAAAATCCAAATATTAGGATGATAATCAATTCAAGGAGACTCTTGGGTACATTATTAATAGCACTCTCAAAAACTTGTACAAAGAGAAAAGTGGTAAGAGCGTTTTGATTCTATTTGTGTTTGTGGCACTTACTGCGTTCATTTCAACTTTCGTTCGAAATTTTCTCGTGGAATGCTTGTGCATCCTCTGTCTTCCATATGGTGAGGTTATATCGTTTCAATCCTTTTTCTTATTTCGTAAGTGAGTATTTCTTTTACCTGTTTATTTTTCAAAGGCATATGATGTAGTATATGCATGATATGTGTAACATTTGCTCACTTCCAAAAATTTCAATGCAACCATTGTGTGTTTCATTTTATATGTTTATAGTGGCTTTATACTAAGTGTCATCATACTTGATATATATCTTTTGTCATTTCATGATTACTTTTGTGTGTTCATGTTAATTGCTTTCAAACCATCAAATCACTGCATATGCATAGTCTCTTATTCATTAGTCATGCATAAGTCATTGTGAGTCATCAAACATCATTTCATAAGTCATAAATGTGATTTTTGTCAAGTTTTGTCCATAATGCATCAACACATGGTCGTATAGGTCGGCGCATTATTTGAATTTTTGTATTTGTCAAAAATGCTTCATGATGTGTCGACACATTCATGGATAGGTCGACCTGTAGAATTAATTTTTCTATTCTTGATTAAACACTTCAGTATATGCCGACATATAACTTTAACAGATCGGTACATTAACTTAGAGGTCGACTCATATTCTCTATTTAGTAAAAAAAACATCATTTAACATTCATGCACCCAAAGCTCTCAAGTCTCAAAGCTTCAGCTCATCTCATAAAATTCATTCAATTTCATTAAATCTTGTTTTGTCTCTCTCAACCCATTTCATCTTCATTCACATTTTCATCAAATCTCTTCCATTCATCTTATTTTCCCTCTTTTTCTTTCAAAAACCCTCTTTGTTTATCTAAGTCATAAAAGTTCAAAATTCATACTTGCTCTTTCTATATCCTTACTTCCTTGTGTGTTTTATTGGTTGTGTGTCTTGTTTGAGTGTGTGGGTATTCTTAAATATCTCATTCTCCATCATATTTCATTCGAACATTCTATCAAACACTTGGTGCGCACATCCTATCTCAACTTTTTCAATGGCTCATAAGCTAACAAAGACTAAGGTTGACTCTAAAGGTAAAGGAAAGCCCAGTTCCTCATCTACTGCTATAGAAACTACTTTCTCATTGGTATCTCGAAGGTGTATTGAGGAGTTTGAAGAAAATCACAATGATAGGATAGTGGTAAAACAATATGTGTGAAAAGAAAAATATGTTGCTCAGTTGGCTCTTCCTATTGTTGTTGAGTTGGTCTCTCATCAGAAGATTGACTACTTTTTGCAACTTGCACAAGATTACAATGCGGATCTTATTCGTGTGTTCTACTATGGGCTACATGCAAAAGATGGTTCTCGTTTTTAGTTTACCATTGGGAATGTGATTTACGAGTTTACAGATGAATTGTGGAATTCTTTATTTGGGATAACTATTACTGATCGTGATGTGGGAGATGAACCAGATCCATTGGTGACAGATGTTTATACTCATGTTGATTATAATGGGAATGCTACGGTGAACGAAATTCTTAGAGCTTTTCATCTAGAATGTAGCTTTGAACCTCTTACTACTGAACAATTAAAGATGGTTCCAAGGATTTTGCTTTGGCTTGTTTCTCACATTCTCTGTCCGAAAATGGTGGTTTTTCAAGAATTGATTATTTTGAAGTTCACTTGGTCTACATTCTGCTCAACAAAGTTAAGATAAATTGACCTCATTACATTATTTCGAGGATTTTTGCTATAAAGAAGTGAAACAAAGGTACTTCATTTTGCTATGTGTCTATGGTTTCAAAGATTTTGAAATTATTCAATATTGGCTTGCCTAACCTGTCATAAAAGTCTCATGGGTTGTACAAGAGTTTTCTCAAAAGACTCTTACAATTTGGGATACTTTTAGGATGTCCGGCGAAGGACATATTACTTCCTTGCTAGTAAGAACTATGCCGACGAGTGTCGAAGGCGAGTCGTATTTGAGGCTGCACAAATATAGCAATACAATCTGATGCAACAACATTTGTCCACTCAAGATTCCAACTTTGATGCCTTTGATTCATACATGACTAAGGCATTGGTGCCATTACGCACTGACATGAATGTAAATCATGAAGCCCTTTTGGCTAGAATTAATCACATTATTTCTACACATGAGGATAACTCTCATTGTTATGAGAGTTTTTACAGGGATATGTGTGATGTTATATATTCTCAATACCGCAATGAAGGATATGGCTGGCAAAAGGGTGCACCAAGAGAATGTAGGAGAAGGTAGATTGGTGTTTAAATGATGTGTTGTGAGATTGGTCTGGTGGTGTCCGGTTATGTTTGGTGTCATGTGTATTTATGCATTTTGTCAATTCATGTTTGGTATCTTTATGCATGTGCATTTTGGATTATGGTTTGTTTGGCTCTTGGTTTACGTATTAACAATGGATCTTTAACTGTTTGCATTTAGACAATGAATATTCTACAAGCACATAAATTCACACCTATATCTTACTCCACTGATATCCTTTACAAAAATTGGAAAGGAGCGATCCATAATGAGCTTCAATCCCTTATTAATAATAATACATGTGATTTAACCCCTTTCTCATAACATATGTGTCATAAGATGTAAATGGATCTTTAAACAAAAGTTTCTAACCAATGGTATAATTAAGAGGTATAAAGCTCGTCTTGTAGCTAAATGGTTTAACCAAACTGAAGGTTTGGGCTATCATGACACATTCAACCATGTTATTAAAGTAAGAACAATAAGAATTATTTTATCTATAACATCTTATCAAACTTGGTTTTTACACCAACTTGACATCAACACTGCTATTTTACATGGTTACTTGGATGAGAAGTTTACATGAAAATTCCCCTAGGGCTACACGTATCTAACAAAAATCTTGTGTGCAAGCTCAATGTGTGTGTGTGTGTGTGTGTCGTGCGTGCGTGCATACGTGCATGTGTGTGTGTGTATGCGCGCGCGTGCGTGCGTGCGTGTGTGTGTAGCCTCAAACAAGCTAGTAGTAAATTGAACCATAAGTTAATCACCACCATTACCTCCTTAGGTTTTTACAATCCAAATCTGATTATTCTTTGTTCACTGATCAGTGCATTTTGATGCATATTATTCTATATTTATACTTATGCATTTCCATATTTTAGTTTGGTTATTTTTCCCTTTTAATGTGTTTTTATAATTTATCTTATTTTTACACTTATTTGTTTTTCGCAGTTTATTTTTAGCATTAACAGTCTTCACGAATAAATTCATAATTGAAGCTAGGAGTATCGGATCGAGGCGTGCTACTAGTCGTTGGAAAGCTAAGAGAAAGAGATACGACTTTCATGAAGAAGTCAGAAGCTAATTTAGAATGTAGCATGGTTGAAAAATCCGTTGAAGCCTTTAGCACTAGATTTATATTTTGTGTTGGGTTATTTAGTTTGGGCCTGGGTTATGTTTTGACCAAATTAGGTTTATTCTACTTTTCCTATAACCTAAGCAGCCGAACAGAGTACACGGTATCACTATTCACAAAAATTTGAAAGCTTGTGCGAATTCCATGGAGAATTAATCCCTCTGATTCGATCTGCCGTAACTCAGGTTCCAAAACTTGAGATTATTATAATGTTAATTTTAGTTTAATTCCTTTCAATGATATTTTGTGTTCTTGTATGCTTAATTCGATTGCATGAAATATATTGATTCAATTTGGTTGATTGTATGATCCTAACATAGACACGTCACGTTTGCTTAATTCATTTTTGTGTCTGATCAATCATGTTTGCTTAATCCATGAAAACTTATCCCGTTTGCTTAATTCAGACAATAGGATCATACATCTCACAAACTTCACCGCGCTTGTCATTGAGTTTGTATCCAAATAGGAATAGACAATCCGCTTAGGGTATTAAAATTATATTAATCGATGATAGTAGGAACTAAATCGGTAGATTGAATTATTTCGTAATCACTTATTTCATAACAGCTTATTTCAAGAATTACTTTTAATAATCACTTTTTCTTAATCGAACACCAAACCAAACAACCCCCCCTTAATTCGATTTACCTTTGGATAATAATAATCAAGAATCCTTGTGAGAACGATATCCGAGTTAAAATTGTCGTCGTACTACGTTTTTGAAAAACACTTGTTTTGACCCGCGCGCGACAGCAGATCAAATTGGCGCCGTTGACAGGGATTCTTGTAGATTTTAACCATTATTATAGTCTAACTATTATTATAGTCATAGGTGTCGTGTTTTAACATTTTTTTCCCTAACTTTCTTGTGTTATGGTGTTTTTGTGTTTTAGGATAAAAAAAATCTGTTTTTTTTTAAGAAAATCGTCTCAAATTATTCCAATCTTTGTCGATTAACTAGGAAAAAATCAAGGATCAAAAGTCTCTATTTAGGAACTAAATAATGGAAGTCATCCTAAAAACCCGAAATTCCTTATTTTTCTATTTTTTATGATTTTGTTTCTGTTTTGATAGTTTCATAAAATTCCGAAAAAAATCTCAAAAATTTTAATTGATGTTATTAGATTAATTTTTGTGTTTTTGTATTTTTTTTCCTTTTATATTAATCGTTTTTTCGTATTTCAATTGTTTTTACTTAATAGGGACATTGTCAGTATTTTCCTATTTATTGTTGCATTGCTGAATTAGTTGTGTTTTCTCATTGTTTGTTAATTTTTTTTTCTTTTCTATTGAGTTTAATATGGCTGACCAAAGAACTCTGAGAGAACATGCTACTCCTAATATGACTTACAATGGTTTATGTATTGAATATGCTGATGTTACTATTCCTTTTGAGTTGAAATCTGGTTTAATACACTTGTTGCCAATGTTTAGTGGTCTTGCAGGTGAGGATCCGCATAAGCATCTTAAGGAATTTCAGGTTGTTTGCTCTACACCATTGAGACCTGAAGGAATCACCGAAGATCACATCAAGCTGAGAGCCTTCCTGTTTTCACTACAGGGTGCTGCCAATGATTGGTTATATTATCTTGAGTCGAAATCTATCGCAAGCTGGAATGCCCTGAAAAAAGTGTTCTTAGAGAGATATTTTCCTGCCTCCAGAGCTGCCTCGATAAGAAAGGAGATTTGTGGTATTAGACAGAGTAATGAGTCATTGACCGAGTATTGGGAGAGATTCAAACACTTGGTATCCAGCTGCCCTCAGCACCGGATCACCGAGCAACTACTCATCCAGTACTTTTATGAGGGTTTGATATCGATGGATAGGAACATTCTTGATGCTGCTAGTGGTGGAGCACTTGTTGATAAGACTCCAGCTGCTGCCAAAGCCCTTATCGAAAATATGTCCCTTAATTCCCAACAGTTCACTACTAGAGACAATTCTGTGCAAAGCAAAGGTGTGAATTAAATTCAGGTTTCTTCCCACAAAGCTTTAGAGACCAAAATTGACGTGCTCACTGCCTTAGTCAAATAGCTGGCAGTAGCAAAACCTCAAACAACAACAGTGTGTGGTATTTGTACTTCTCATGAGCACCCGACCGATACTTGTCCTATTCTGAGAGACGAGTCTATTACTGAGCTGCCACAAGCTTATGCAGCCAACCTTTACAATCAAAACAGGTACAATAATACTTCTGACCTGTCCACCAACAAATACCATCCCAATTGGAGGAACCATCCCAACCTTCGATATGGAAACCCACAACAGAACCCACCTTAAGTGGCTGCCCCTGCACCTTCCGGACCATCTTTAGAAGATCTTGTCAAACAAATGGCCGCCAACAATCTCCAATTCCAACAAATAACCGATTCTAGCATTCATACCTTGAACACACAAATGAGACAACTTACTACTCAAATAAATAACATGCAAGCCCAAGGGTCGAACCAGCTTCCAGCCCAAACAGTTGTTAATCCAAAGGATTCTAATGCTAATGTGAGTGCGATTTCGTTGAGATCTGGAAAGGTTACTGAAACAACCCCTGAAAAAAATAAAAAAATTATTGAGGTAACATCTGAACTTGAACCTACTCCATTTGAACCTGTTTCATCTGAAAAAATTAAAGAAAAGGAGTATGTGCCACTAGTCCCCTTCCCACATAGAGTTCTGAAAAATAAAAGAATTGAGGAGGGAGACAAGGAAAGAAAGATATTGGATGTTTTTAGAAAAGTTGCGATAAATATTCCGCTTCTTGATGTAATTAAACAGGTTCCTAAGTATGCAAAGTTTCTGAAGGATTTGTGTACAAATAAGAGGAGGATTAAAGGAAGTGAGAGAGTTCACTTGGGAAGAAATATTTCTGCTTTCATTCAGCCCAAGCCTTCATCTGAAAAAGTTACAGGCGAGAAAAATGTTTCAGCCATCACTCAGCTCTTGCCACAAAAGCAGAAGGATCCAGAAACTTTTATTGTCCCTTGTACCATCGGGGATAGTAAATTCGAGAATTGCATGCTTGATTTGGGAACGGGCATTAATGTTATGCCTACTTCTATTTATAATAACCTTAATCTTGGTCCTTTGTAGCATACAGGTTTGATCGTCTAACTGGCAAACAAGAGCAATGCACGCCCGACTGGCGTAGTGGAAGATGTCCTTGTCCATGTTAATCTAAGTATAAACTATTATAGTACGACTTAAGGTGTGAAAGTAGTATACCTTGATCTCTTGCGTTATCATCTAACAAATTAGTCTCCAAGAGATCCATGCAAATTGAATTTGCATAGTTGGTTTTACCATTAACAACCTTACCTTCAATGGACAGTCCTAAAAGCATGTAGACGGCTTTTAATGTCACGGTACACTCACCGGTTGGGAACCAAAATGTGTGTGTCTCTGGTTGCCATCTTTCGCATAAAGCTAGAATGAATTTGTTATCTACGGACCAAGACAAAATCTTGCTTATATGACCAAAATCGGCGAGTTCAACATAAGGTTGAATCATCGGGTCCATATGGACATATTCGTGGACCCGAGTCCGGAACCTTGATACATCCTATAAAAGAAAGAACAAAAAACTTGACTAATTTGGTATGTTAAAATAAAAGGGGGTTGGTGAAGATGAAAGAAAAAAAGTTAACAAAAGAAAAAACTTACATATGTTGCGATGTTTGTAACCGTTCCTCTATGTGATTCGCCCATTGTGAGGATAGACATTTTGTCGGGGGGTTGGTGCAGATGAAACTACAAGAAGTTGTTGCAAATTAAATTGTATAAGAAGTATTATAGAAGAAGTAGTGGAAGTGATGGTGTGGAAGAAGTGTTGATGGAGTGAATGTATTTATAGGCAAATGGATGGGAGCATGAAAAGTTGTGCTTGCATGGTGTCTCCACTTGAATTGGAGACCATGTACAACCTTTAAGAGGTGTCGCCATTCAAATTGGCGCCTCCATAGGGACATGCATGCAAGACCTAGGTCTGATTGCTTGGTTCTGAGGTATGCATGCATGCTTTGACAAGGTGTCGCCAAATGGATTGGCGCCCATGTGCAAGGAATGAATGAGGGCACCAATTCATTTGGAGTGTGTGTCTGCATGTATGACACGTGGATGTCCTCTCTCTCTTGTATGCTGAACATGTCACTTTTTAGTAGCTTGCATGGTTGACACATCATTTCGTAGTAGCTTGCATGTGCGACACGTCACTCCGAACTAGCTAGCATGTGAGACACATCATTTCCCTATTTAAGTGTCTTACTATCAACATCCAAGACACTTCACTCACATTCATCTGCAACAAGAAAATAGTTTTCATCTGCACAATGTCATCTTCACCAAAATACAGTGTCAACGTTCACTACAACGGTGAAACATACGAGTCTGAGTTGTATGGTTTTTATTTTCGAAACAGTAATATCATTAGACTCATGATCAAGAGAAACACAACCTTCGTGCATTTGAAAAAAAGAATACAATACTTTATAGGATCGGGTATTGTGTCAAAGATCACGTATCAAAATCCAATATTTTTTTAGAATAGTCAATGCAAGTTTTTTCCCCTTAAGGTACGAGACGATGAAGATGTTGAATACATGTTTGTTAGTCATGAACATTCAGGCTGCAATTGTATTGAGTTTTACATTACTCTTCAACCATGTATACCATCTCAGCAGTCTCAAATAACCAGTTAGGATGAATCTGGTGAATTTGATCCATAATGATCAGATGACGTCAACCCAGAAGTAGAAGCAGAAGTGGACGTCGTTGATGAAGAAGAAAAGGAGACCGAGATACATTTTGATCACATGTTGAACAACGACATTGAATATGATGATCATCCACCACCAATACCTCCTAGTCATGTCTATAATCCGCCTCAACATATGACAAATATTGATCTGCACGACAATGAAACATCCAACAGTGTTTTCTATAATCCGTATCTGAGATCAGAAGGTGAATTAAAGGTGGGAGACATGTTTCGTACCAAAGAAGAATGTGTTCTAGCTATCAAAAAATTCCACATGAACAACTCTGTTGATTTTACAGTGAAACACACTGATTCTAGAAGGTATGTTATCGAATGTCGTAACATACTTTGTAAGTTTCATTTGGCTGCGTCTTATAAAAAGAAAAATGACTCTTGGGAGATCGCTTCAATAAACCCACCTCAAAGTTGCATTGCAACTAACGTTGAACAAGATCACCGTAAACTAAGCGCTGTGTTGATATGTCAAGACATTCTGCCGTTGGTTAACAAAGACCGATCAGTGAAGGTGAGTATAATTATATCCCATATCAGAACAACATATAATTATACTTCATCTTACAAGAAAGCTTGGATTGCGAGAACAAAGGATGTTGAACAAGTATTCGGCAAATGGGAGGATTCATACAAGGAATTGCCACGGTTTTTATGGGCACTAAAAACATATGTCCCAGGAACTGTGGCAATTATGGAGACATTGTCAGCGATGATGCCAAACGGAACATGTGCTACAGGTAATAGAATCTTTCACCGTCTCTTTTGGGCATTTGACCTGTGCATCAAAGGTTTCACATTCTGCAAACCTATTATTCAAATTGATGGTACTTGGTTATACGGAAAATACAAGGGTACTTTGCTCATGGTGGTTGCACAGGACGACAACAACAATGTCTTTCCCATTGCCTTTGCTCTGGTTAAAGGTGAAACGGCTGGTGGATGGGGTTTCTTTCTTCGACATCTCAGAACGCATGTGGCTCCACAAGCCAATCTCTATTTGATTTCTAATAGACATGCTGCCATTGAGAGTGCCTACAACAACCATGACAACGGATGACATGATCCTCCTTCTACCCATGTCTATTGCATCAGAAACATTGCACAAAACTTCATGCGTGCTATAAAAGATAAGAATCTTCGCAAGAAGGTGGTGAATACTGGGTATGCTCTAACTCAGCCGTCATTTCAATATTATCGTGATGAAACTAAACAGTCTAATGAAGACGCAGGGAGATGGCTAAATAACATACCAGTAGAGCAGTGGACAAGGGAATTTGACAGAGGTTGTCGATGAGGCCACATGACAACAAACCTTGTGAAATGGATGAACGGGGTATTCAAATGAATTCGAAATCTGCCGATAACCGCCTTGGTAAGATCGACCTATGATAGGTTGGCTTCTATGTTCGCAACCAGAGGTAAAAGATGGAGTGCAATGTTAATATTCGGGCAAGTATTCAGTGAGTGTTGCATGAAGGTCATGAAAGAGGAGAGCATCAAAGCTAACACACACGTTGTAACAGTCTTTGACCGTCATAGGCAAAATTTCAACGTCCAGGAAACAATGGATCACAACGAGGGGAGACCAAATTTAGCCTATGCTGTTAGACAAAACAGAAGTTGGTGCAATTGTGGAAAATTCCAGGCCTTCCGCATTCCTTGCTCCCATGCCATTGCAGCATGCACTTATACTCGTCAAGACGCTTACATCCATTTATCTGATGTGTACAAGACTATCACCGTCATGAATGTATATAATCAAAGCTTCTCGGTACTACCAATGGAGAAATACTGGCCTCCATATGAAGGTGATATAGTTTGGCACAATGACGAGATGTGTAGAAAGAAAAAAGGAAGGCCAGACAACACACGTATCAGGACAGAAATGGATTCCACAGATGAAATGATAAGATTATGTAGTATCTGTCATCAACCAGGACACAACAAGAACAACTGTCCCAGTCGAGGAGCATCATTTGGGTCTTAAGCTTTTTGTAACATTGTATTTCTGTAACCTTCAACCATTATATATCATTAAGTTTTTGTTACAACGAGGTTCACAACAAACATCAGTACAAAATAAGTTATATGAAAATAGAAATATTTCTAACTTATTACAACAATCAAATTGATGACATCTCGACCGAACATCATTTCCCTAGCATCCTTATTAGTCTTCATTCGCACACAACCAAAGATACTGTCGAGTCTCTCAATACTTCTAATTTTTTCCCCTTATGGTATTTTCCCATCTAACCAACAAACCAACTCCCTCTTCAGTTGATCGAACATAGTGATGTTCTAGAACAACATCAGCATCTGAGATTTGTCTCTCGCATAAATCACCTTTCCGTATCGGCGACAAACACCAAACATGATTGCCAAATGATTAATTGAGACGTGGAACAATGACTCACACAACGCATCTATTTATAACACAAAAATTGCATTTTACACTGAGGCGCCAATCCAATTGGTGCCTCCTCTCAAGCTATACACAGGGGCGCCAATCCAATTGGCTAGGGCACCTGCCCTAGCCAATCCAATTGGCACCTGCATTCAATTTTTAAGAGGAGTCGCCAATTGAATTGGCGCCTCCTTCTAAAAGTGGGGTAGTTTGAGTTTTTTTTTGAAATCAGGGGTATTTTGGGAATTTCCTTGAAAAAGTGGGTTATTTTTGTAAAAAATTCTAAATTTTAGTATGAGTTTTATATATTTAAGTTAGCTATTATTTTATAGTTATTTTATTTTTTATTAATTCTATTACCTTGTTAAAAATATAGTCTTCTTTGTGTGATTAGTTTCGCTTGAGATAAGCACACCTAAAATTGAATTATGAAATGTAATACAATATCGTTTAAGAGAGGTATTACACAAGTGTATTATCAATTAAGAAAAGCAGGCCAAAAGTTGAATCATGAGATATAATACAATATTGCTTGAGAGAAGTATTATACAAGTGCAAGATCAATTGAGAGAAAGACATTTATATTTGTGTTATGGCATAATGCAGTATCATTAAGAGAATCACGACCCTCTATAGATTAGAATGGTATCAAGAAAGATAAGAAGTTTAGGGTATAAGAGCATGATATCATAGTTTGAATTATGATTGAACTTGATTATTATCGTAGTTTATATTGATATCAAATATTTATTGCATTGTAATAAGGTTACTTTAACATGAAAATATTTATTTTTCAATTGTTAATATGTAGATGTTTGATGTTGATGGTGTGTTAAATGTAATTTTATATCATATTACATTCCAATTAAGATTGACTTGCCAATTAAGATTGGCCCGACCATCTTCACTATTACCTTCCAAGTTATGGACATACACCCTGGATATAGTTGCTTGCTTGGAAGACCTTGGATTCACTCTGCGGGCAGAGTAACCTTTACCTTACACCAAAAGTTAAAATTTATCACGAATGACAAGATGATCGTGATTGGAGGTGAAGAGGACATCCTGGTTAGCCACTTGACTTCTTTCAGATATATCGAAGTGGAAGGAGAAATCACTGAGACACCATTCCAGTCCTTGGAAGTGGTGAATGTATTGACAATCCAACAGATATCTGAGTCACCAAAATCAACGTTGTCAATGGCCTCCTGGCAAGGAGCTAAAGCTGCTATGAGAATGGGAACGCCCAAGGCTGGGGTAAAATGATAGAAGTGCGCGAAAAATGGAACAAGTTTGGTTTGGGATATGAACCATCCCCAGTTGGAACAAGTAGTCAGCATGACAAAAAGCAGATCCCCCCTGTTGAGGAGATATTCACCAGTGCTGGCCATGTCTTTGGAGATCAAGTTGCGATGATTAACGAAGAAGCTTATGATGAGATGATGTCCAGCTGGATACGTCAGACAACACCCAATGAAGAACTAAAGAACTGGAAGACTGTAGAAATCCCCCAATTCTTTCAAAAGTAATTTTATTGTTTTAATCAAAACCCTGTGCTCTGGCCAAGGCATTGTGGCATGTTGTAGGGACTCCTTATTTTTAGAACTTCGATTATCATTAATAAAATGGCAATTTGCATTCAAATTTTTGTTCCTTTTCTTTCACTTTTATCTACAATAAAAATGGCATTAATTCTTATGCACACACTTTCTAAATAAACTGCATAAATCATAACATGCAGAGACACCACCGAGACCGTTGATAACGACACTGTTATAGCCTTACATGATTTTGACTGTCCAATTTACCAAGCCAAAGACGAAGGCGGAGAAGATTGGGAACTCCCTGAAGAGCTGGCCAGATTACTCAAATAAGAAGAGAAAGTCATTCAACCATACCAAGAGGACGTCGAAGTCATCAATCTCGGAACTGAGGAAAGCAAGAAAGAAGTAAGGATATGCGCAATCCTTCAAGATGCAGTGAAGGCAAGATTGATAGAGCTCCTCCTCGAGTATGCCGATGTGTTTGCTTGGTCATACCAATATATGCTTGGGCTAGACACTGATATTGTTACACATAAGCTTGTGTTCAAAGAAGAATGCTCTGCTGTCAAACAAAAGCTAAGAAGAACTCGTCCAAACATGGCTCTCAAGATTAGAGAGGAGGTAAGAAATCAGTTTGACGCTGGTTTCCTAGAAGTTGTTAAGTACCCACAATGGGTTGCCAACATTGTACTAATACCAAAAAAGAATGGAAAAGTCCGCATGTGCGTTGACTACCAAGACTTAAACAGAGTTAGTCCCAAAGGCGATTTCCCATTACCTCACATTGATGTATCGGTAGATAACACAACTCAGTTCTCAGTATTTTCCTTCATGGATGGTTTCTCCGGGTATAACCAAATTAAAATGGATCCAGAGGACATGGAGAAAACTACATTCATCACCCCTTGGGGTACCTTCTGTTACAAGGTAATGCCATTCAGATTGAAAAATGCAGGGGCAACATATTAGCATGCCATGGTGACTCTCTTTCATGACATGATTCATAAAGAGATTGAAGTGTATGTCGATGATATGATTGCCAAATCCTAAACAGAAGAAGAGCGCATCACTAACCCGAAGAAGCTATTTGCTCGGATAAGGAAGTTTATGTTGAGACTTAACCCTAACAAATGCACATTTGGGGTTCAATTTGGGAAGCTTTTAGGCTTTGTTGTAAGCCAGAAAGGAATTGAAGTGGATCCTGACAAGGTCAGAGCTATTCAGAACATGCCTGCGCCGAAAACTAGAAAGAGGTTCGCGGTTTCTTGGGAAGGATGAACTACATCGCCAGATTTATCTCTCATCTCACTGCCACATGCAAACCAATATTTAAGCTCCTAAGGAAAAATCAAGAAGTGGAGTGGAATGATGACTGCCAAACAACCTTTGACAAAATCAAAGAATACTTACAAGAACCACCAATTTTAATGCCGCCGGCTCAGGGAAGACCTCTCATCATGTACTTAATAGTACTCGATGAATCTATGGGTTGTGTGTTGGGACAACAAGTCGAGACTGGTAAAAAAGAGCATGCCATCTATTATCTGAGAAAGAAGTTTAATGATTGTGAGACCAAATATTCATTGCTAGAAAAGACTTGTTATGCACTCGCGTGGGCCGCTAAGCGTCTCAGACAATACATGCTGACACATACGACTTGGTTGATATCCAAAATAGATCCCATTAAGTACATATTCGAGAAACCAGCTCTTACCGGAAAAATTGCCCGATGGAAGATGTTGTTATCTGAGTATGATATCCAATATGTTGCACAAAAGGCCATCAAGGGGAGTGTACTAGCAGATCATCTTGCTCACCAACCGATAGAGGATTACCAACCTTTGAAGTTTGACTTCCCAGACGAGGACATCATGGTTGTCAAAGACTCAGAAACCCCTGAGGGACCTGAACTAGTTGAACAGTGGACTCTCATGTTCGACGATGCTTCAAACGCTATAGGTCATGGGATTGGGGCAGTGTTGATGTCTCCCAAGAATTTTCATGTACCATTCATTGCAAAGCTTTTCTTCCCATGCACGAACAATATGTATGAGTATGAAGCCTGCATATTGGGGCTAGAGGAAACTATTGAGTTAAAAATAAAAATCCTGGAGGTATTCAGAGATTCCGCTTTAGTGATACACCAAATCAGAGGTGATTGGGAAACGAGACATGCTAAACTAATTCCGTATCGAGATTATGTGTTAAAGTTACTCCCAAAATTTGACAAAATTACTTCAACTCATATTCCTCGAGAAGAGAATCAGATGGCAGATGCTCTAGAAACTTTGGCCTCCATGTACAAGTTAATATGGCCTAACCATCAGCCTAATATTGAAGTCAGGCGGTTTGACGAACCTGCTCATTGTCTGACGATAGCAGAAGAGTCGGATGACAAACCCTGGTTCTTCAACATCAAATATTATCTGGAAAAACAAGAATACTCGGAAGAGGCTTCCAGCCTTGACAAGAGGACTATACGGAGGTTGGTGTCGAAGTTCTTCTTGAATGGGGATGTGTTGTACAAGCGAAATTATGACATGGTCCTACTAAGATGCATGGGCAAACATGAAGCTAATCAGCTTATGAAGGATATACACGAAGGATCCTTTGGCACCCATGCAAATGGGCATGCGATGGCAAAGAAAATCCTGAGGGCCGGTTACTACTGGTTAACAATGGAAAGTGACTGTTATCATTACACTAGAACATGTTACAAATGCCAAATCTACGCCGATAAAGTGCATGTACCGCCTATTTCGCTAAATGTTATAGCATCACCCTGGCCTTTCTCTATGTGGGGAATTGACATGATCGGAATGATAAAACCCAAAGCATCTAATGGACATAGGTTTATCTTGGTGGCCATAGACTACTTCACCAAATGGGTCGAAGCCGCATCCTATGCGAATGTCACAAAGCATGTAGTCACTCGTTTTTTAAAGAATAGTATCATATGTCGATACGGGGTTCCTAGCAAAATCATCACTGATAACGGGTCCAACCTCAACAACAAGACCATGGAAGAGTTGTGTGCAACATTCAAAATCGAACACTATAACTCGTCACCATATCGGCCCAAGATGAACGGGGTTGTTGAAGCTGCGAACAAAAATATCAACAAAATTATTCAGATGATTGTACTTACGTATAAGGATTGGCATGAAATGCTACCTTTTGTGTTGCATGATTATCATACATCAGTGTGTACTTCAACAGGGGCAACCCCTTATTCCTTGGTTTATGGTATGGAAGCAGTCCTCCCTATAGAAGGGGAGATCCCCTCGATGAGAGTCTTGATGGAGGCTAAGTTAGACGAGACAGAATGGGTTCAAGCAAGGTTCGATGAGCTCAACCTTATTGAAGAGAAGCGCTTAAAAGCGTTACGTCACGATCAACTCTATCAGAGGCGTCTTAAGAAGGCATTCGACAAGAAAGTCTGTCCTAGGGTATTCCAAGAAGGAGATTTGGTGTTGAAGAAAATCTTGCCCGTTCACAAGGATTTTAGGGGAAAGTGGACACAAAATTATGAAGTTCCATTTGTGGTGGTTAGATCCTTTTCCGGAGGCGCTCTAATCCTTGCGACTATGGACAGTGATGAATTTCCACTTCTCACAAATGCCGATGCAGTTAAAAAGTACTTTGCCTAAAAAAGTGGAATAATAAAGGCCGCTAAATCAAAAATCTGAAAGGGCGATTTAGGCAAAAATGGCTATCCTGGTGGATCGAAAACCCGAAAGGGCGGTCTAGGAAAAAATTAGGGATAAAAATAAAAATTCTGCTCGCTGAGTTGAAAACCCGAAAGGGCGACTCAGGCAAAAATGGGTATCCTGGTGGATCGAAAACCCGAAAGGGTGATCTAGGCAAAAATTAAGGATTAATTCCAAGGCAAAGAACTGCACTTTCATGCATTTATCGTACCCCTGAAGGCGAAGAATCAACCTACCTGACTTTTTTGGAGGCAAGGTGCTTGGACCGTCAAAGACATAAGGATTATAACAGTGTTGAAACTCAATGGAAACTCAATTTTTATTGCCATTATGTCTTTATACATAACAATTACCTTATTAAGGAATTGCATCTTTATGTACAATTGCCCATTCAAGGGTCAAGTCAATAAAAAGAGAATTTTTCTCATCACAGTTGTGCCCAAATTATTTTGTATTTTATCTGTTTGTTTGGAAAACACATTTATTTTTGATAAACACCATTCTTAAAATTTTGGAGAAAATAAAACACGTATTTGAACAAAATGATAAAATTACTCTCGAGATATTAAGAAGGGGAGACTCATAGCCTCCAAAGTTTGTTCTTATTGCATAAAGATGTAAGATCATTCGTAGACAACCATGGTCATTCCAATTGCTAACCAGTTCAATTCCTTTTAAGAATGTACTCAGGTGTGGCCTATCACCAGCAAGTCTCTAGTGCAATTCTAGCAAAAGAATTAATAAATTGTGGCGTAGTTGAAGTATCGAGTGTTGAAAGGTGTGAACCCTTCAATAGCTTGGAATGCCCAAATATATTTCCAATTACCCAAAGGGGTATCAGAGTTTAATTTCCATTTGGTCTCCCCGACAACAGAAAGTCCATACTATTAGCATCATCATCAAGACGAAACTCCTTAACTGGGGAAAAAAACCCTTTGTCTTCAAGGAGGGAGGGCAACTTCAAAAAGGGCATACCCAATTGTAGCACCTCAAATTTGCACCCTACCATTTTGTACATTCATTTCATATTAGGTCATAACACAATGTAGTCCATTGCATAGCATTGCATAGCCATTTGCCCAAGTGCAAGTTCAACTGACAAATTAGGTCAACTGATCAGGGGAATCAGTCAAACAAGCAAGCAAGTGCCATTGCCATTGAGACAAAGCTCTAGGGTTGTTTTATCAAGTTCATATGGTCTAAGGATCATTGTGAAGTGATTTGGCCAAGGATGGGATGATCAAAGCTCAACAGTCAAGCTGAATGTCCTCTGAAACCCATAAAAGTCAACTGTAAGTCAACCGAGGGCTAGGAGGTGGAGAGATGGGTTGAGACGCTTCCTTCATGTCCCAAAGAAGTTCATTTGTCATTACAAATACTTATCTTGAAGAATTTGAGGTTAGAAATCATTTCGTTCTTTTCTCGAATTAATCTTGGAAATTCAAGTTGAGTTGGATGATCCGAGTTGATTACTGAAAAGTTGATTTGGTTGTGGAAATTTAATCATGATTGCATTGAGCCCATTCTTTCCTTTTTTGTTAAGCCCATAAGTTTGGTCCATTAACCATTTTCCAAATTAATCCATGTTTCTAAACAATTTTTAAATCCACATCAATCCAATTTCATTTTGTTATCCATTCATCAATTTAATAATCCATTTCCTTTTTTCCATAAACCATTCACTAATCCATTTTACTCATATCCATTTCAAATCCAATTCAATTTCATTGTTAATATCAAAGTTTATTCATCCAAATCATCATCCAATCAACCCATATTTCATTTTATTAAACCAACTCACCATTATCCAAACCATTTTTGCATTTGATAAAAATTCTGCATTATAAAATTCTGCACTGCATTACAAATTCTGCATTGCATTCAACAAAATTATGCACTAAAAAAATTCTGCATTGCATTTACAAATTCTGCATAATCAAAATATAAAATTCTACATAAAATGAGAAACAAAATTCTGCATAAAACTGTTATAAAAATTCTGCATTATAAAAATTCTGCATTAAAATCAAAACAAAATTCTGCATAAAATCCAAATGAAAATTCTGCATAAAAGGAAAATATGGAAAAGTTGCAACGCAAAAACGCACAGCATTACGGTAACGCCGGCAATAAAAAACCATTTTTAACCTTCAACAAAAGTCCTGCAAACAGAAATTGACAGTTTCAATTAAAAACTGCAACTAACAGTGAACCTGCATAATTTCACAGAAGAAATAACAAATCCAATAACAAAATTTTCTTCTAACAAATTTCTTCTAACCTCTCATCACTCTATAAAAGCAATTCATCTCTTTTCATCCAGTTTTTTCCTCGATTCAATTCTTCTTCAATCTTCACTTCTCAAACTTCCAGATTCTTCAACCTCATCATAAACTTCTTCTTCTTCAACACAAACTCTCAACCTTCAACCATTGCAAATCCGTAACCGTAACGGTAATCTCCACCTTCACCAAACCTTCAACCACTGCGAATCCATCCAAGAATTCCTCTTCAAAACCTTCAACCATCGTAACCGTAACCGTTTTTCAATTCACAATCACCTTCATCAAAAACTCTCTTCCAATTCTTCAACCTCACCTGCAACAACCTCCATCATCACGGTGAGAACTCACCAACGACCATCGAACCTTCTTCCATCATCATCTTCGTTCGAGCCTATTTCTCCGTCGCGCCACCTTAGTGTTTCGATTCTTGCAAGTAGAAACCGAACCGCTATCACGATTCCACACCGCAACCACACAAGAACTGCGTCACCTTCCTTAGATTCTTCATCCTTCAACGTTGTCTTCCTCACGATTCAAGGATAGTTTTGTTCTCTTCGTCTTCAGTTCCACGCGACGAGCACAAATCCGACTCTTTCTCCGCACACCACGCGACTCCGGTACGATTTTATCCTTCAATTGATTTCATTCCCCGCGTAAGAGTGAACCGTTGAATAATTTTAATCTTGATTGACCGCGGTTCGGGGACGAGTGAACACGGATTCAGAGTTGTGTTCTTGAGATTCTTCACGAGAGGATCAATTCACGTTCACGATTCTTCATTTCCTTAGCGACTCTGTGAGATTATGGTGGAGTCGATCAAGTCGTTTGCTCCCACGTTGAGTCGCGGTGAAGAGGATGGCATCGCGTTCGCGAGAGAGGTGCGGCTGAGCGTTTGGATTCTTTAGCGTGATCTGTTTCTTCTCAGGGATGAATTTGGATGTGAGGCTCCAGGCTTGGGCTTTTTGCCCCAAACATTTCATAAGCCCAAAGCGATTTGGCTGTGCACTCTCCTTGGCCTGTTGTACCCCCTACGAGTGGGCCTTCCACTCCACATCCCAGGCTCATTCCCCTCATTTTCAGGTTTTTTGGTTTTGTTAATTAGCTGTTAGACACAATCTAAATTAGTTATAGGAATTGATTAGGACATATTAGGATTAACTTGTATTTGTTAGAGTTAATTTAGGTTAATTAGTTTAGTTTGGAATTTTAGAGTTAATTAGTCATTAGATTAGCTTAATTTTAGGATTAGGGGTTACTTAGAAGATATTAGAAACTTTTAGAAGCTAATTAGAAATTAATGATTAGAAATAATTTTAGGAGTAGAATATATTAAGAAATACGGTTAGAATTAGCTTAATTTTAGGATTAGTCTAAATAGAGTTGAGAAGCTAATTAGAAATTTTAGTTGATAATAGAAGTCATTAGAAACATTAATTTTAGGATTAATTGTGGAAACATAAAAAATTGATTTTAGAATTAGTTAATTAGAATTAGTAATTTTGGATTAATTTTAGAGATAGGATAATATGTTGATTTAGAATTAATTTTAGAATTGTCTAATAGATTTTTAGAAATAATTAGAGATATTAGGAGTAAATAATTTTAGGATTAGGGTTAAATAATCTCTTAGGAGTTTTGTTTGGAAATATTAAAATGAGTGTAGGATTTGATTTGATTTAAATAAAGCTTAGAATAGAAATTTACTATTGACCATAACCGTGAAATGACTATTCTACCCCTAGGCTTAGAAATAATACAATCTTGCATGCTCCCTTAATTTTAGGACATGTTATCTCTTGATTAAAGGAATTTCATGTGGAGTTTGAGCTTCCGTTTTGGATTTTTGTTCCTCTTTGACCCTAGTCTTGGACTAGTGGTTTGTGATCTCACTTTTGAGTTGTGTTTCAGGTTAATAGCACAAATGGCCTATGCTTGATGATGTGCCTCCATTGGAGTTGACTTGTGGATTGTATATATCTGATTTTGACTTCGTTTTGCAGGGTTTGACACTTGAGTTTGAGCCTTAATAGCTTGCACCTTTGTGCATTGGCTTGTGTTTGTCTGTATATAGCTAACTGTGAAACATTTGCTGTTTAGTCTTGTGATTAGTTTACTGATTGTACTTGATTGATTTCAGGTACATTAGTTGCTAAGATTGCTTTGCTTTGCTTGATAAGCAATTTGCATTGAGGTAATGACTTCTTCTCCATGTAGTCTGGAAGACCTGGCCTGTTACTTGGCCAGGCAACTGTCTGAAGTCCCCCTTTCGGGGCAATGTTTGTGATTGTTTAACTTTGTCCCTAAGCAGGTAAAAGACCTTGATTAAGGCAATTGGTGGATCATAGAGATATGCAATCTATCTCCCACTATTCTGTTGAGTCGTCCCTCTGCTCACACTACTTGTGTTTGATGCATTGGGACACAAACCCAAGATCTTGTACATTGTACAATCGAGTCTATGTCTTGAGCGTAGAAGGGTCCCTCCATTCTGGACCCACGCTCTTTTGTCTGATGCTCTCCTTGACCAGGGATAAGAGCTGTGAGGCACACCCCTCACTCATCTTTTCATCAGCTTCACCTTAGCCCCTCAATGGCAAGGTTAAGAGCTAACCTTACCCCGATACAGAGGCTTGTTTGTCGAGGTTGATATGACCCCTCGACTAAAGCCTAGCCTTGATGTTTGAGCCCCTTGTTGGTGTGTTTATTTCATGCTGTATATGTTTGTGTGGTGTGATTGTATCCCCTAGGTTTGCTAGACTCCGCGTAGTCTCGTTTGCATGACAATTAAGGTAGCACGGTTCCTTCGTATAAGACTTCCTTTCTTGCTTGAGCTTTCCTAAAACACAAACAAACACTGCCCCCTCTTAAGGATACGTCAACTCCTTCTACTACAGGTGAGTAAGTCTCCAAAGGTCGAGCATCCGGTAGATTGCGTAGTGACGTTGTCCACTTAAAAAACACGAACCAACAGGAATAGTTTAGCCGAACTACGACAACTCTGATTCTCATGTCCAGATGAGATACGTAGGCACGAGATGCGATGTCTTGTCGAGTTTGACTAACAACTAACACTAATTCTTTTCTCTCGCCCTCGTTGCGATTGAGACCTCCCCTTTCTCTTGCCCTAGTTGCAATCGAGACCCTTCTTCCGCCTGTGTCTTTGTTTTGTCTTGTTGTGTGCTTGGAAGCTGATGTAAGTCCATCGAGTGGCATTCGGGTTCCAGTGTGCGTGTGTTTGGTTCGGATGCTGATGTAAGTCCAGTGATTGGCGTTCGGGCTCCACGTTTGCCCTTTTGCGTGTGTTTTGGTTCGGATGCCGACGTAAGTCCAGTGATTGGCAGTCGGGCTCCATGTTTGCCTTCTTGAGTGTGTTTGGGTTCGGATGCTGATGTAAGCCCAGTGATTGGCATTCAGGCTCCATGTTTGCCTTTTGTCGCGTCGCGCGAAAAACCGACGGGAAAAGAAGAAACAACAGAGCCGCCACCGTGCGTTATTTATCCCAAAAGAGGGAAAGGAAACGCTCAGAGTAAACCTAGGAAAGAACATGGTCTCGCGACCAAAGAGGATGGGTTCGGGAGTCGGTTATGCGAAGGGAAGGTATTAGCACCCCTACGCATCCGTCGTACTCGATAGGATCCACGCACAATAGAAAGGAAAATGGTTGCTATAACACTGCTCACACACACACTGGCTGAAGGAGACACAAGAAACTGACTGAAACTGACTCGGCTGGATATCGCATCCTGGGCCTACTTAGTCTATCAGGCATAGACATCAGAGTCGAAGTAGTTCGGACTGGGGAAAAAACATGCTCGCTAGGGCATCGCACCCTATGCATACGTATCTTCTCGGACGAGAGAAGAATCAGAGCATTCGTAGCTCGGCTGACACGCACACAAACAAACACAGGCAAAGGCAAACGTGGAGCCTGAATGCCAATCACTGGACTTACATCAGCATCCGAACCAAAACACACGCACTGGAACCCGAATGCCGCTCGATGGACTTACATCAGCTTCCAAACCAGAACACACACAAGGGTGGTTAAGAAACAAAGGGTGAAAAAGAAAAAAGGGCGCCCGGAGAGATCAGCTCAATCTCCTGCCTACATACTTCATCTGGTATGAAGATCAGGGCGATGTAGTTCCCCTACGCAGGGACAAAGGATCTAGCCTAACCAGATAATAGAGGGAGACACAACACTAGGGAGACTACGACTCGAGCCTAGATGTTGTCATGCAAAATCGTCCCTAAGTTAAGGTTTCTAGCTAACTTGCACAGGAAGCAAGCCTATCCTAAACATGACTTGCACAGGAAGCAAGCCACACACACACTCAACTTGCACAGGAAGCAAGCCAAGCAAAACCTAACTTGCACAGGAAGCAAGTCTAAACTACCTAACTTGCACAGGAAGCAAGAAGGGTCTCGATTGCAACCAGGGCAAGAGAAAGGGGAGGTCTCAATCGCAACGAGGGCGAGAGAAAAGAGTTAGTGTTAGTTGTTAGTCAAACTCGACAAGACATCGCATCTCGTGCCTACGTATCTCATCTGAACATGAGAATCAGAGTTGCCGTAGTTCGGCCACGGAGGGAAAAGGACTCAATTGCAACTAGTGGCAAGAGAAAGGGAAAGTCTCGATCGCAACGAGGGCGAAAGCAAACAAGGATTAGTCTAAACTAAACCTAACTTGCACGGGAAGCAAGTCAAACAAACATACAAGCACAAGTAGCACACACTATATACACACAAGAGGCTCACACAAGGGTTAGGTTTTAGTCGAGGGGTCATGTCAACCTCAACAAACAAACCTCTGGAACTGGGTAGATGGTGCTCTTAACCTTGACATTGAGAGCCAAGGTGAAGCAGATGAAAGGAGATGAGGGGTGTGCCTCATTGCTCTTGTCCCTGGCCAGGGAGAGCATTTGACAAGAATGTGTGGGTTCAGAAAGTGGGAACCCTTCTACACATTTGATACTGACTCAACTGTACAATTGCACAAGATCTTGGGTTTTTATTTGTAATGTATCAACACAGTGGTGTGAGCAAAACAGAAGACACACTGAATAGCAGGGGATAGGTTGCTTATCCCTTGGTTCTGCCAATTGCCTCTTCACTTAGGAGGTCTTTGACTCTGTACAAGGACAAATTAAGCATACACAAGCATTGCCTCTTAAGGAGGACTTCAGACAGTTGCCTGGCCAAGTAACAGGCCAGGTCTTCCAGACTACATGAAGAAAAAGGAATTATACCTCAAGCAAGTTGCTAAATAGCAAAGCAAAGCAAACAAAGCAACTAAGAGTACCTGAAAAAGTCAAACCAAATCAGTTCACAGTTCAACAATTAAATCAGAAGGAAATGAAACAACAGTTAACAATAAACAGGAGTGCAAAAGCACCAAACCCAACTCATATGAGTCATACCACCTACAAAACAAGGGTTAGCACATGATATATAGTCAAGCTCAAACAAATTGGCATGGTTTCTTTGAAGCATTGATGCTTAACCTGAAACAATGAACTCAACATAAGTCTAAAAGACCACTAGGACAAGCCTAGGGTCAAAAACAAAAGGGAAAGTCAAAACAGCAAACAAATAGTCAACCAAAGTCAAGTTCAAGCATTTAAGAAGCAAGCACAATTGGATTCAAACTCATATCATGCATCATTATCATTTTATAGACCAAAGAAGGCAAGGCATGGCAAATGAAAGCACACAAAAAGTCAACAGCAAGACCAAGCTCAAAAGCAAACATAATCAATTCCAAAAATTATGAAATAATTCATACTCAATCACAATCCATAACATAGCATGCATATGAAATTTCAGCTCAATTGGATCATGGGAAGATAGTCAATTAAAATCAGGAAGTCAACACAATTTCAAATGTGCACAAAGAAGTCAACAAAACATGTGTCATCTTCAAAAAATCATAACTAAATGAAAACAGATGAGAAATGAATGGGATTAACACCAATGCAAAGCTCAAGATGTCTAGTATGCCCATGCAAAATTTCATGATCATACAATAAGGCATGAGAATTTCCCAAATGAAATGGCAAGATGTGTCACACAAAGTCAACATTTGACTAGGCAGGGAAGAAAAATCTCAAACAATTAGGAAATGGCATAATTAATTCCAAGAAAAATCACAAGTCAACTAGACATGTGAAATGAGGTTCATGCAAAATTTGGGGTCAATTGGAGGCCAGGAAGCATGTCAACAAAATTCATGAATTTACACATCCATGGTGTGACACAAGTTGTCACACCCTACTTCAAAAATTCATATCTCACAAACCACATATGATAAATGCACAAACTTTACATCAAAATGAACATAAATGAGTGTAGATTAACCACAAAAAATTTCAGGATCATTGGATGCATCATCATTATTTCACAAAAGAAATGGCAAAAGGTACAAGTTAAGCATACATGTCAAGAAACCTAGAGCCAATAAAAATCCAGCCAACCAAAAATTCAATAAAAATCATGACAAAATAGTAGACATTCATGTGAACATGATGGAAAAATTTCATGAATTTTGGAGTTGATATGATGATGTTATGATTTTTGTAAGATGATGAACAATTTGAAATAACATGGACCAAATAACATGAATGGAAAGTCAAACACGGTTGACCTGGTGGCATTTTCGTGATTACTCCCCTCATTAAACAAAACGCACCGTATCAGCCAAGGAAATGGAATATTCTGATTGGTCCAATTCCAATAGAACAGTAACATGAGCGTGAAAACAGATTTTCTGGAAAAAATGGCTAGGGTTTCTAACAGCAATGCTATTCTTCATGTTCATGCTCATGGAAAAAACGAATCTCAAATAGAAATAAGCAAACAGCATGGCAATGAAATGGTTCATGCAATCACAAACAACAACAACAGCCAACAAGAAATCTGGGAAAGAAACTAGGGTTTATGCACTTAGGGTTTTAGCAGCATAGCTTCATCATCAACAATGAACCATGAAAATCAAAATGCCCAGAACAAAAATTTAAGCATGGCAATCGAATCTACAAACAGCAAGCATCATATATCCAGCAAGCATAATCATTAAAACACACCAACAATCAAGAATCGAGCAAAGACCTCATGCATCCATAAACTTTAAAACAGCATATCTCAAGGAATACTTGACCATTTCGTGCAATCCAAAGCTCATTAAAATCAGCATAACAAGAGCTATCTAAAACATAGCATGGCATAGTAAACGGTTAAGGTCGAAATCTAGAAAAATGAAAACAGTGATGGATTGATGTTGTTGTGCTGAAACAGCCGCAGGTCCAAGCTTGAAATGATGAATGGAGAGTGGCTTGTAGCTCAATAACCCTTGGAAATACTCAGATCGAGTTTTGCCATTGTTGGAGCTTGGTGAAAACAGAACATGAGATGTTGTTACAGCAGGAAAATGAAGCTTGGAAATGGCTCACAAGCAATGATATGTTGAGGGGATAGCAAAGTAGCTCGTGGTCCTTTGAAGTTTTTGACAGAAAATGCAAATCGTGCCAATTGGAAAAAATGAGAGAGTGAGAGTTTTCTGGTTTTGTTATGGCTGCTGCTAGGGTTCATTTCTGCAGAAAATGAACTATTTATCTTCTGTTTTAAGTCTGCTAATCAAAATGCTAATCATCATTATCCCAAAAGAACCAAGTTGGACATTTGCTAAGCTTTTACCAAATGGAAAGGAGGGTGTAGGTTCTGTCCGAATTTGGGCTTGGAACATGTTTCAAATATCAACTTAAATGAATCCCAATTGGCCAAAGTGAGTAAAAGTCACTAATTCAAAAAGTCAAACTTTGGTCCACTTGAATTTTAAATGGAACAAGTCAAAAAATGCCATTTTGATTGGCAAGGTTTTGGTACATGATATTTATATTTTTGGAAAGAGGAGATGAAATGTGGTTTGTAGGAAAAAACCCCACTAAATTTGGCCTTTTGGTTCATGAGATATGGCTTGTTGAAATTCAAAAAAATGTGAAAATGAATTGATCATATCTTGCAAACCATTCATGGGATTTGGGTGTTCTTGGACTTTTTGAAAATGGGAGAACAAGATCTTCAACTTTCATGTTGGGCAAAAATTCATTTGAAGCTTGTATCATGATGCAAGTTGAGGATCAAGAAGTTTCCATTTTTGGCAGTTGAAATTACAGGTCCAGTTTCTATTTTTGGAAATTTTCTGATTGGCTTCAAATTCTTCAATGATGTTGATTGCCATGATATATGAGGCCTATTGGGACATGAATAAGCTCTCTCAAACAAAATCCATCCATCAAAACCACAAAATCAACCACAGTTGACCAACTTTGACTTTCTAGGGTTTTTGACTGTCTGTGCATGAACTGATGACTTCTGAACATCCAACCCTTGACTTAAACACTTCAAATGGACCTCCAAGATATGTGAACTTGTTGAAACAACCCTAGGGCCTTGGCTCCTTGAGAAACACCCTTGCTTGCTTGGTTGACTGATCTCCTGATCAGTTTGACCTAATTCTTGATTTGCTTGCTCTTGAGGCAACTGGGACAATGCAATGCTATGCAGTGGACTATGATATGCTATGACCTAATATGAAAATGTATGTACAATGGTAAGTGCAAATTTGAGGTGCTACAGCTTTGCCTGTGTTTGTTTGTGTGCGTGTCAGCCGAGCTACGAATGCTCTGATTCTTCTTCGTCTAAGAAGATACGTATGCATAGGATGCGACATCCTAGCGAGCATGTGTTGTTTCCCCGGTCCGAACTACTTAGACTCTGATGTCTATGCTTGATAGACTAAGTAGGCCCAGGATGCGATATCCTGCCGAGTCAGTTTCAGTCTGTTTCTTGTGCCTCTTTCAGCCAGTGTGAGTGTGTGTGAGCAGTGTTTTAGCAACCATTTTCCTTTCCTATTGTGCGTGGATCCCGTCGAGTACGACGGATGCGTAGGGGTGCTAATACCTTCCCTTCGCATAACCGACTCCCGATCCCATTCTCTTTGGTCGCGAGACCATGCTTTTTCCAGGTTTACTCTGAGCGTTTCCTTTCTCTCTTTTGGGATAAATAACGCACGGTGGCGGCTCTGTTATTCTTGTTTTCCCGCCGGTTTTTCGCGTAATGCGACAGCTGGCGACTCTGCTGGGGACCTAAGAGAAGTTGACCTGTGCTGGTCCTTCTTCCCTAAGCGAGTCTCTCCTAGCGCTCTCTAGGTTAGGGCTTTGGTTGCTTTGTGTTGTTATTTATTGCATTCATTGTATATATGTACATTTATTGTTTGCATTTATGGTGTGCATTAATGTTTGCATTCATTCATTTCATCTGCTGTGCTGGCTGTGTTTCTCTGATTGGGGGTGGGAATTCTATGAGGTAAAAGGCCCAATACCCAGGCTATGAGTGCAATTTAGGAAACCTAGGAATAGAGTGATTCATGGGAAGCGGGTGGTGTACGCCACTTAGCGGAACATTGATATCACGAGCAGTTCAGACTCTGATGGGGTATTATCGGTGCATACATCTGGTGTGCACAGGATGATATTCTTGAAAGGGTTGTTTATCCTGCGTTTCTCTCGACCTTACCCTGGCCTAGATGACACCCGTGAGTGGGGAGGGAATGATCATTTTAACAGGTACAGATGGTGACCGATGATGACTGGTTGGTGACTCAGTGTTCCTGTTGGTGACTCAGTGTTCTCAGATTGGGTTCAGACGACCGTTGACCAGTTGACTTTGGGTTTCAGATGACTGTGATCAGAGTTCGAGCCGAAGCTTCGATCCTGTGTTCAGAGAAGCGCAGCTTGCCAGTCGTGTCTGCATCATGTGCATCATCGCATGTTTATTTTTCAAAAGAAATGCAATAAAAATTTTGAAAAAAAAATGAAGAAAAATGAAAAAAGAGAAAAAGAAAAAACTAATCCCTGCATGCATATCCTTTCTCAGGTACATTCCAGAGCCTGTTCACTGATGGATCCGGGTGCTCATTTACAGATGAAATTATTGGTTTCACTTGGTACTCATTGCTCTTGTATACTGTGCCGTTGCTGCAGATTGCTATCTTTCGAAGATGAATCAGGCTCCTTGAATGCCTGAGAAATGATCATTTCATGTGCATCATATGCATTAGCGTCATACTCATACCATCTTGCATAACAGGTGTTCTTGTGCCGACTTCTCACTCCGGTTCCTGTGTCAGGCAGGATAGCTGATCAGCGACCTCACTGGTATTCAACCAGACTCAACCATCAGAGAAGCATGGATCAGGTTCAGACCGAGTTGGCTGAGATGAGGGCGAACATGGCCCAGTTCATAACAATGATGCAAGGGGTTGCTCAGGGTCAGGAGGAGCTCCGTGCTTTGGTTCAGAGACAGGAGACGGTCATTCAGGCGTCTAACCGTGGTTCACCTATTGCTCCACCTGGTTTTGAGACTGTTAATGTTGCTGCTGCTCCCGTTCATGGTTATGTTACAGGAGAAGAACTCAGGGGGATAAGAGTTGATGGCCAGCCTCTTGCTGCAGAGGTCAATGCTAGAGCTACCCGAGCTCCTGTTCGTCATCCAGCTCCTTTTGTCGACAGACAAGAGGACATGTTCATGATGCTGAGTGAAGATGATGAGGTGGTCAGAGTCGAGGATAGGAATCGCAAGGTTGATGCCCTGGCTGAGAAGATCCGTGCGATGGAATGCCAAAACTCCCTCAGATTTGATGTTACAAATATGGGGCTAGTAGAGGGTTTGAGGATCCCGTACAAGTTCAAAGCACCCTCATTCGAAAAGTACAACGGTACCTCCTGTCCTCGCACCCATGTGCAAGCTTACTTCAGAAAGATTTACGCATACACTGATGACGAGAAGATGTGGATGTACTTTTTCCAAGATAGTCTATCCGGGGCATCTTTGGACTGGTACATGGACCTGAGAAAAGAATCAGTCAGGAGCTGGAAAGATCTGGGTGAAGCCTTTCTGAGGCAATACAAGCACAACATGGACATGGCGCCGAGCCGAACCCAATTGCAGAGTTTGTGTCAGAAATCCAAGGAGAGCTTCAAAGAATATGCCCAAAGGTGGCGTGAGCTAGCCGCTAGAGTGCAACCTCCTATGCTGGAGAGAGAGCTGACTGACATGTTCATTGAGACCTTGCAAGGTGTGTTCATGGACCGCATGGGAAGTTGCCCGTTCAGTAGCTTTTCTGATGTTGTTGTCTGTGGGGAAAGGATTGAGAGCCTTATCAAAGCAGGAAAGATACAAGATCCCAGCTTTGCAAATTATTCAAGTTCTAAGAAGCCATTCTCTGGGGCACCCAGAAGGGGAGAGAATGAAACAAATGCTATGCACCGTCGAAGGAGTGCAAGCAGAGGACCATATCGTCAGGTCGCTGCTGTGACTATCCCAGCAACTCAAACTCCGCAGCAACAGAGAAAACCAACTCAGCAATATCAACATCAACAACATCGTCCTCAGCAGCAGGCTTACCAGCCTCCCAATGATAATCAAGCCAATACGGGTAATGAGAGGAAGAGGATCATTTTTGACCCGATTCCTATGTCTTACGCAGAGCTGTATCCCTCGTTGATAGAGCGGAACTTGATTACTCCTAGAGACCCGCCGGCTATACCCGTCAACCCTCGGTGGTGGTATAGGCCCGAACAGCATTGTGTGTATCACTCGGGTGCTCCTGGTCATGATGTGGATAGTTGTTTCCAGCTGAAGATGAAGGTTCAAGACCTTATAAGGTCAGGTATTCTGATCTTGGAGGATTTAGGTCCCCGTGTTAATCAAGCTTGAAGATAACAAGTCCTGGGCTGGCGCCGACTTTTCTTCAGAAAGGTTGTTCAGAAAATAGAAGTTGTTGATGCAAGAGATACTGACAGTTGTTATCCCTGGTGGGATCTATCACAATTGGGTCACTGTGGGTGTTCCTACAGTTGTTCAGAAGTCAGAGTAATAATCACTTTGTTTAAAAACCCTTCTCCCATGCCAAAGGGAGAAGTGATGACTTTATTGGCAACACTTTGTGCAATGATATTTTCATTCAAATAAATGCATGTTAAACATTTGTTTTTCCAATTGTTTTCCCTTTTCGCTTTTTGCATGAAATCGGTGATCACAAAAAACCCTAAAAACAAGAATAAAAGCAATCTTTTCATCTGCATAACGATTGTCTTGTTTGATTTTCAAAAAGCTTTTCATATCGAAATCATTATGCAGGTTGTTTCTCAAACCCATTGAACATAATGATCGGACGTCATCTCCCAATTTTGAATTCCCTGTATTCGAAGCGGAAGAAGATGATGTTGAAGGGACTCCTGACGAGATTTCCCGACTTCTTGAGCAAGAAAAGAAGATCACTCAGCTGCATCTCGAGAATCAGCAGAACAGCCAACTGGGGCATCAAAAAAAAAATCAATTAAAACAAAAAAAAAAAAAACAAAGAAAGAGAGGGTGCAAAAGAAATCAAAAGAAATCAAAAGCAAAATCAAAAGGAAAAAACAAAAGAAAAATAACACCCTCAAAGTCCCAAGTTGACTGATGCTGAATTCGATCGAAAAGAAGAGATCAACTGCCATGTGTCATGGTCAGTTATATCAGCAGATGAAAGCATTCAACAAGAAGGTCAAGCCTCGTGTGTTCCGAGAGACCCTGTGCTCAAGAAAGTCTTGTCTTTCGTGCCCGATTCCAGGGGCAAGTGGACGCCAAGCTATGAATGTCCATATATGGTCGAGAAAGCCTTTTCAGGCGGTGCTCTAACATTCACAACAATGGATGGAGAAGTTCACTCATCCTAGGAAGTCCGGTGCAGTCAAGAAATACTTCGCCTAGAATAAAAAAAAAAGGCAAAACAGCTCGCTAAGTCGAACACCCCAAAGGGCGACTTAGGCAAAAAGGAGCGTCTCGGTGGATTGAAAACCCGAAAGGGCGATCCAGGCAAAAGTTAGAGACATTGGAAAAAAGAGTTTGCATCCCGCTAGATTGAGCACCTCACACTGGGGCAATCTAGGCAAAAATTAGGGATTTGGCAAGTAACTGCATCTTGACAAGATTGTGCCGTGTTCTATATCTGTCATCCGCCAGGAATTCTCGATTCGTCGTCGACTGAATCTCCGAATACATCGAAAATTCGGAATGGTAGAGGAAAGGTCATTATGTTCAATGTATCCCTCTCCAATATATATCACCGATTTCAAACTTGTACAGATCTATGGAGTCTCGCCCTTTGCAGACTACTATTCCATTACACTGATTTGAGCTTTTATCCAATTCTTTGCACTCTTATTTGTTTCAACTCAACAAATGTTTTGCATGTTTTAATTGATAAAGTATCATTGTTTTCAAAATAAACAAATTTTTCAAAATTGTTCTTAAACAAAGTGAACATTCACCATGATGGAAGGATACTTAGGAGACCCGCAGTGCTCTCCCAAGGGTGGTATGATCACCAACAGGTAAGACATTTGTTCGTATCTCGAGCATAACTATATCTTTGTCCTGCAGAACCTTTTCAGGGTTACTTCTCAGCGAGGTTGCTCAGTGCAGTGTTGGTCGAAGTTGTTCATCTTCATGTCCCCGACAGTGCAACATTTTTCCCCAGGTCCCTGGTAGCTCTATTGTGGGGCAGCACTAGTAAAGTGATGTTTGAGCCCTACTGAGGGGCATCCTTAGCAAGTTTGCTATTTGAACGTTATTGTGGGGCAGTTCTCGAGCAGTATGTGTACTGAAGACTTCAACTTTCGTCTCTCCAGCAAAACAGTCTTCTCCTCCCTGGCACGGGTGCTTTTCTGCAACGATTCGGTATTTGGAGGGTTGACATCCCAGTATTCTGTCATTTTCTCGGGTAGGTCCTCAGCAGAGTGGTTGACATGAGGAACTTCATCAACGCCTATCTATTTTCACTAGAGATCTGGTTGATGCTTGGTATCTCTGTTCTCCAGCAGGAGTGAGAAGTCGGTGCTCTCCCCGCAGAGTTTTCCTCAAGCAGACTTCTTCAAACAGAGTCTCCCCACAGAGTTGGAGTATCTGATCAGTTCGGCTCCCTAGCCGGAGTTCATTTTGCATTTTGCATATAGTGATCATTGCATCCTCAAACTGCGTAGCATTTCCATTCATAATGGAGCATTACGTCGTAGAAAAAGTCAAGCATGTGCATTCATGGGTTAACCCCATCAGACCGTATCCCCGGCAGAGGCAGATTCTTGTTCGACATCTGTACATTCGCTACAGTTGCTCCTGACGGCTTTCAGGATTGGCCCCCCCAGAGAGGTTTATTTCCTCATCCGTTGGTGAAAGAAAAACCTGGTACTTCCCCCCAGTAGCCTCCTATCAGATGTGGGTGTGTCTGATCTCTCCGTGTAGAGCCAACCCCTTAAGCAGAAAGTGTCTATCCTTTCCTGCCATTTCCCCACCGAGATACATCCTCGTGGATAACGGTTATTTCCGTTCCCTCCCTAATGGGATGGGTTTTCCCTATTGAGTTCGTTCCTCATTAGGATGTCTTGATTCAGTTTGCCTTTTCGGATCGACCCTGAATTGGCCTCCTGGGGCTGTCTCTTGTGCTTCCCTGTAGTATAAATGAATAGTTGCTCACTAACCGGCGCTCATTCATCTTATCCTCAGCGGAATTTTTAGGCTTCTACCTACAACCCGGTAGTTGTAAGTCCTATTGTTGTGGTTTTCTACCTACTGCTGGTAGTTGTAAAATCCCACTTTCGTCCCCTAACAGAGGTAACCTTTGTGGTTCATTCCGATTGTTAGCGGAGTTCGCGGTCTTCTACCTACTACCCGGTAGTTGTAAATCCTTTGTTCTCACCCTGTCCCTCACCAGATTGATTGTGGACTTCTACCTACGAACCGGTAGTTGTAAGTCCTATTGTTGTGGTTTTCTACCTACTATTGGTAGTGGTAAAATCCCACTTTCATCCCCTTGGTGGAGTTAACCCTTCGTGCTCATCCTATCGATGACTGGTTACTTTTCTGTGGTTTTCTACTTACAAACCGGTAGATGTAATCCCCTCTTTGCAGTTATCAGTACCCCGTTTGCGGTATTGATATTCTTTTCCCCTCTGGATATTGGCCTTGATCAAGCAGTATTGTCCCCAGTGGGTCTTCCCCTTCCCTTTGGGTATTTGCTCCGAGTTAGCAACTTTATCCTCTGATTGGTCATCTTTTGCATACCTAGTCCTGGTACCCTGATGCCTTTCTTGTCGGTTGATTTATCCATCTAACAACCTCAACCCGGTTATGGATAATCTTCCATGCGAGTATGTTATCTACGTTTTGACGGCTATAGATAATATGTCTCATGCACTCGTTGGTCAGTCTTTTGATTGTTACCTCCAGCAGAGTAAGATTCGTATTCCTTTGTTCGAAATCGAATGTCCATCCTTTAACAAGTTTGCTTTCGTTCTCTTCAGGATGATGTCGGTCGTTTATCCATTTAACAACCAATCCGGTTATGGATAATCTTCCGTGCGAGTATGTTATCTACGTTTTGACGGCTATAGATAATATATCTCATGCGCTCTTGGGTCGAAGTCGTCCTCCCCAGTTGAGTAAGATTCGTATTCCTTTGTTCGGAATCGAATATCCGTCCTTTAACAAGTTTGCCTTTGCTCTCTTCAGGATGATGTCGGTCGATTTATCCATTTAACAACCTCCAATCCGGTTATGGATAATCTTCCGTGCGAGTGTGTTATCTACGTTTCGACGGCTATAGATAATATATCTCATGCACTCTCTGGTCAGTCTTTTGATTGCTTTCTCCAGCAGAGTAAGGTTCGTATTCCTTGTGGAATCGAATATCCATCCTTTAACAAGTTTGCTTTCGCTCTCTTTAGGATGATGTCGGTCGATTTATCCATTTAACAACCTGCAACCCGGTTATGGATAATCTTCCATGCGAGTCTATTATCTACGTTTTGACGGCTATAGATAACATATCTCATGCACTCTCTGGTCAGTCTTTTGATTGCTTTCTCCAGCAGAGTAAGGTTCGTATTCCTTGTGGAATCGAATGTCCATCCTTTAACAAGATCTGCTTTTCTAGCCCTCTTCAGGATGTTGAGTGTTTTGGAGCAAACCAATTCACGCTTTGGTCGGTCACCTGTTTCATACCTACAACCCGGTGTCCTTGGTGTTCCTTCCTGTTTGCTCACTATCGTGACCTTGATCCCCAGTGAGATCCCCTGCAAGTGTTTAGCCTTGCCTTGACATAAATGTCGGTATCCTGGCAGCACCCGCGTGTGTTGTTTCTTTGGTGTCGGTAAACACCATCTTTCGGTGCTTTCCCAGTCATGCGTAAGTGTCTGGTCTTTTTTGATGTCGGTAAACATCATCTTTCGATGTTTGTAACGTCGTCCTCCTTCCCCAGAAGAGTCCTCCTCTCCGTTGGTGTCGATAAACGTCGAGTTTTTCCTATGCGTCCATTGACGTATAGTTGCTTATTCCCCACAGATCGTTTGGTAGTACCAGATGGTTCCCCTCAGAGTTCTCCTCTCCGTTGGTGTCGATAAACGTCGAGTTTTTCCGATCGTCTGGTGACGGTTGTGGTTGATATATTCCCCATGCAGAGTCCTCCTCTCCGTTGGTGTCGATAAACGTCGAGTTTTTCCCAGTTATCCGTTGATGATTTGGTTGTGTTCGCTCTCCCTAGACGAGTTCTCCTCTCCGTTGGTGTCGATAAACGTCGAGTTTTTCCTATGCGTCCGATGACGTATAGTTGCTTATTCCTCACAGATCATTCATTAATGACTGTTGATTCCCCTCAGGTCCTCCTCCCCGTTGGTGTCGATAAACGTCGAGTTTTTCCTATTCGTCCTATGACGTCTAGTTGTACCCTTCCCCATGCGGATTTACCTCCCCGTTGGTTTCGATAAACGTCGAGTTTTTCTCATTCGTCCGTCGACGTCTGATTGTATACCCCTTTCCCAGTCATTCATTAATGTCTGGTTGATTCCCAGCCAGAATCCCCAGTAGACGTCCTATTCGGTTTCTGATTGTGGTGCCTTTCCCTCGTGAAGTGGCTTTCTCCTTCTCCGTTGGTGTCGATAAACGTTGAGTCTCCCTTTCGTCCTATGACGTCTGGTTGAGCTTTCTCCTTCTCCGTTGGTGTCGATAAACGTCGAGCTTCTCCCTTTCGTCCTATGACGTCTGGTTGAGTTTTCTCCTTCTCCGTTGGTGTCGATAAACGTTGAGTCTCCCTTTCATCCGATGATGTCTGGTCTCCTTCTCCGTTGGTGTCGATAAACGTCGAGCTTCTCCCTTTCGTCCTATGACGTCTGGTCGAGTCTTCCCATTCATCCGATGATGTCTGGTCTCCGTCTTCGTTGGTGTCGATAAACGTCGAGCTTCTCCCTTTCGTCCTATGACGTCTGGTAGAGTCTTCCCATTCATCCGATGATGTCTGGTCTCCTTCTCCGTTGGTGTCGATAAACGTCGAGCGTCTCCCTTTCGTCCGATGACGTCTGGTCGAGTATTCCCAGTTCATTCATTAATGTCCGGTTACCTCTCCGTTGGTTTTGGTAAACGTCGAGTTTTTCCTGGTCATCCCAGCTGATTCACCTCTCCGTTGGTTTTGGTAAACGTCGAGTTTTTCCCACTACGTCCGCTGACGTATGGTTGTATCCTTTCCTGGTTATCCCCAGTAGAGTTGATTTACCTCTCCGTTGGTCTTGGTAAACGTTGAGTTTTTCCTAGTCGCCCGCTGGCATCTAGTTGAGATTTCTGTTCCCATTCATCGTGTGTCGATGTCTGGATGTGGTTGTGCTTTTGAAAGAAGAAAAACAGAAAAGAGACAAATTCCCAGCAGTGTGCAAATTCTACGGTTCTTGGTATTCAATCCCTGTTTACCCTGAAAGTCTGACAGCCGTTGCTCTCATCCCTTCGGGTTCCCAGTTGATTGAATAGGGGCAGCTGTAGCACCTCAAATTTGCACCCTACCATTTTGTACATTCATTTCATATTAGGTCATAACACAATGTAGTCCATTGCATAGCATTGCATAGCCATTTGCCCAAGTGCAAGTTCAACTGACAAATTAGGTCAACTGATCAGGGGAATCAGTCAAACAAGCAAGCAAGTGCCATTGCCATTGAGACAAAGCTCTAGGGTTGTTTTATCAAGTTCATATGGTCTAAGGATCATTGTGAAGTGATTTGGCCAAGGATGGGATGATCAAAGCTCAACAGTCAAGCTGAATGTCCTCTGAAACCCATAAAAGTCAACTGTAAGTCAACCGAGGGCTAGGAGGTGGAGAGATGGGTTGAGACGCTTCCTTCATGTCCCAAAGAAGTTCATTTGTCATTACAAATACTTATCTTGAAGAATTTGAGGTTAGAAATCATTTCGTTCTTTTCTCGAATTAATCTTGGAAATTCAAGTTGAGTTGGATGATCCGAGTTGATTACTGAAAAGTTGATTTGGTTGTGGAAATTTAATCATGATTGCATTGAGCCCATTCTTTCCTTTTTTGTTAAGCCCATAAGTTTGGTCCATTAACCATTTTCCAAATTAATCCATGTTTCTAAACAATTTTTAAATCCACATCAATCCAATTTCATTTTGTTATCCATTCATCAATTTAATAATCCATTTCCTTTTTTCCATAAACCATTCACTAATCCATTTTACTCATATCCATTTCAAATCCAATTCAATTTCATTGTTAATATCCAAGTTTATTCATCCAAATCATCATCCAATCAACCCATATTTCATTTTATTAAACCAACTCACCATTATCCAAACCATTTTTGCATTTGACAAAAATTCTGCATTATAAAATTCTGCACTGCATTACAAATTCTGCATTGCATTCAACAAAATTCTGCACTAAAAAAATTCTGCATTGCATTTACAAATTCTGCATAATCAAAATAAAAAATTCTGCATAAAATGAGAAACAAAATTCTGCATAAAACTGTTATAAAAATTCTGCATTAAAATCAAAACAAAATTCTGCATAAAATCCAAATGAAAATTCTGCATAAAAGGAAAATATGGAAAAGTTGCAACGCAAAAACGCACAGCATTACGGTAACGCCGGCAATAAAAAACCATTTTTAACCTTCAACAAAAGTCCTGCAAACAGAAATTGACAGTTTCAATTAAAAACTGCAACTAACAGTGAACCTGCATAATTTCACAGAAGAAATAACAAATCCAATAACAGAATTTTCTTCTAACAAGTTTCTTCTAACCTCTCATCACTCTATAAAAGCAATTCATCTCTCTTCATCCAGTTTTTTCCTCGATTCAATTCTTCTTCAATCTTCACTTCTCAAACTTCCAGATTCTTCAACCTCATCACAAACTTCTTCTTCTTCAACACAAACTCTCAACCTTCAACCATTGCGAATCCGTAACCGTAACGGTAATCTCCACCTTCACCAAACCTTCAACCACTGCGAATCCATCCAAGAATTCCTCTTCAAAACCTTCAACCATCGTAACCGTAACCGTTTTTCAATTCACAATCACCTTCATCAAAAACTCTCTTCCAATTCTTCAACCTCACCTGCAACAACCTCCATCATCACGGTGAGAACTCACCAACGACCATCGAACCTTCTTCCATCATCATCTTCGTTCGAGCCTATTTCTCCGTCGCGCCACCTTAGTGTTTCGATTCTTGCAAGTAGAAACCGAACCGCTATCACGATTCCACACCGCAACCACACAAGAACTGCGTCACCTTCCTTAGATTCTTCATCCTTCAACGTTGTCTTCCTCACGATTCAAGGATAGTTTTGTTCTCTTCGTCTTCAGTTCCACGCGACGAGCACAAATCCGACTCTTTCTCCGCACACCACGCGACTCTGGTACGATTTTATCCTTCAATTGATTTCATTCCCCGCGTAAGAGTGAACCGTTGAATAATTTTAATCTTGATTGACCGCGGTTCGGGGACGAGTGAACACGGATTCAGAGTTGTGTTCTTGAGATTCTTCACGAGAGGATCAATTCACGTTCACGATTCTTCATTTCCTTAGCGACTCTGTGAGATTATGGTGGAGTCGATCAAGTCGTCTGCTTCCACGTTGAGTCGCGGTGAAGAGGATGGCATCGCGTTCGCGAGAGAGGTGTGGCTGAGCGTTTGGATTCTTTAGCGTGATCTATTTCTTCTCAGGGATGAATTTGGATGTGAGGCTCCAGGCTTGGGCTTTTTGCCCCAAACATTTCATAAGCCCAAAGCGATTTGGCTGTGCACTCTCCTTGGCCTGTTGTACCCCCTACGAGTGGGCCTTCCACTCCACATCCCAGGCTCATTCCCCTCATTTTCAGGTTTTTTGGTTTTGTTAATTAGCTGTTAAACACAATCTAAATTAGTTATAGGAATTGATTAGGACATATTAGGATTAACTTGTATTTGTTAGAGTTAATTTAGGTTAATTAGTTTAGTTTGGAATTTTAGAGTTAATTAGTCATTAGATTAGCTTAATTTTAGGATTAGGGGTTACTTAGAAGATATTAGAAACTTTTAGAAGCTAATTAGAAATTAATGATTAGAAATAATTTTAGGAGTAGAATATATTGAGAAATACGGTTAGAATTAGCTTAATTTTAGGATTAGTCTAAATAGAGTTGAGAAGCTAATTAGAAATTTTAGTTGATAATAGAAGTCATTAGAAACATTAATTTTAGGATTAATTGTGGAAACATAAAAAATTGATTTTAGAATTAGTTAATTAGAATTAGTAATTTTGGATTAATTTTAGAGATAGGATAATATGTTGATTTAGAATTAATTTTAGAATTGTCTAATAGATTTTTAGAAATAATTAGAGATATTAGGAGTAAATAATTTTAGGATTAGGGTTAAATAATCTCTTAGGAGTTTTGTTTGGAAATATTAAAATGAGTGTAGGATTTGATTTGATTTAAATAAAGCTTAGAATAGAAATTTACTATTGACCATAACCGTGAAATGACTATTCTACCCCTAGGCTTAGAAATAATACAATCTTGCATGCTCCCTTAATTTTAGGACATGTTATCTCTTGATTAAAGGAATTTCATGTGGAGTTTGAGCTTCCGTTTTGGATTTTTGTTCCTCTTTGACCCTAGTCTTGGACTAGTGGTTTGTGATCTCACTTTTGAGTTGTGTTTCAGGTTAATAGCACAAATGGCCTATGCTTGATGATGTGCCTCCATTGGAGTTGACTTGTGGATTGTATATAGCTGATTTTGACTTCATTTTGCAGGGTTTGACACTTGAGTTTGAGCCTTAATAGCTTGCACCTTTGTGCATTGGCTTGTGTTTGTCTGTATATAGCTAACTGTGAAACATTTGCTGTTTAGTCTTGTGATTAGTTTACTGATTGTACTTGATTGATTTCAGGTACATTAGTTGCTAAGATTGCTTTGCTTTGCTTGATAAGCAATTTGCATTGAGGTAATGACTTCTTCTCCATGTAGTCTGGAAGACCTGGCCTGTTACTTGGCCAGGCAACTGTCTGAAGTCCCCCTTTCGGGGCAATGTTTGTGATTGTTTAACTTTGTCCCTAAGCAGGTAAAAGACCTTGATTAAGGCAATTGGTGGATCATAGAGATAAGCAATCTATCTCCCACTATTCTGTTGAGTCGTCCCTCTGCTCACACTACTTGTGTTTGATGCATTGGGACACAAACCCAAGATCTTGTACATTGTACAATCGAGTCTATGTCTTGAGCGTAGAAGGGTCCCTCCATTCTGGACCCACGCTCCTTTGTCTGATGCTCTCCTTGACCAGGGATAAGAGCTGTGAGGCACACCCCTCACTCATCTTTTCATCAGCTTCACCTTAGCCCCTCAATGGCAAGGTTAAGAGCTAACCTTACCCCGATACAGAGGCTTGTTTGTCGAGGTTGATATGACCCCTCGACTAAAGCCTAGCCTTGATGTTTGAGCCCCTTGTTGGTGTGTTTATTTCATGCTGTATATGTTTGTGTGGTGTGATTGTATCCCCTAGGTTTGCTAGACTCCGCGTAGTCTCGTTTGCATGACAATTAAGGTAGCACGGTTCCTTCGTATAGGACTTCCTTTCTTGCTTGAGCTTTCCTAAAACACAAACAAACACTGCCCCCTCTTAAGGATACGTCAACTCCTTCTACTACAGGTGAGTAAGTCTCCAAAGGTCGAGCATCTGGTAGATTGCGTAGTGACGTTGTCCACTTAAAAAACACGAACCAACAGGAATAGTTTAGCCGAACTACGACAACTCTGATTCTCATGTCCAGATGAGATACGTAGGCACGAGATGCGATGTCTTGTCGAGTTTGACTAACAACTAACACTAATTCTTTTCTCTCGCCCTCGTTGCGATTGAGACCTCCCCTTTCTCTTGCCCTAGTTGCAATCGAGACCCTTCTTCCGCCTGTGTCTTTGTTTTGTCTTGTTGTGTGCTTGGAAGCTGATGTAAGTCCATCGAGTGGCATTCGGGTTCCAGTGTGCGTGTGTTTGGTTCGGATGCTGATGTAAGTCCAGTGATTGGCGTTCGGGCTCCACGTTTGCCCTTTTGCGTGTGTTTTGGTTCGGATGCCGACTGTAGCGGTGTATTCGTCGCTATATGATCTATTGGTTAAATCATAAGCAATGTAATACAAAGAATTAGAGTCGCCACCGCACTTTTATTTATCCTAAGGACTGGCTAAAAAGCGAACAAAAGCCTAAGAAGTTTTACACGTAGAAAACTAATAAAAAGATCAGAGATTCTGGGTAAGGGGTAAGTTACGCAATGGGAAGGTGTTAGGCACCCACTACGTCCTAGATACTCCTAGGGAGCCCTTTTTCACACTTGTTGTAAAAGATATTTTGTTATTGACATAAATGTTGTGCAAACATGATTGGGATGGTGAGAAAAGAATATACAATTTTATTATTATTGGGTTTGAACGGATGAACCCGCTGCCTACGTACCTTCCATCAAAGGTAAGGATCAAAACGCCGTAGTTCGGCTAAAAGATTTCAAAAGTTGGTTGATTCAATTTTAAACACAAGCCCTAGGTCTTACGTTATCCACGGGAGAAAACTCAACCTTATAAAAACAACAACGTCCACCATGTGAGAACAGCTTCAACTTGCCAGGGAGGGGTTAACCCTATAATAGGCAAGGAAGACTTACAATTCAATCACTAAAGACAGAAGGTGAGATTAACATCAACCACTAAGATAAATCAAACCTATAGCTCATGTATGAAAAGATTAATGGACAAAGCCAAAACAAGTGAATGAGTGGAGTTACTGATTATGATTATGAAAATGAAGTCAAAGTATGATTATAATTGATTCAAATAAGTATTATGAAATGGAGTTTGAAAAATGTCAAGGACTTGAGTCCAGGTTTTTAGTTAGAAAAACGTGAAAATGTTTGCACAACACTTAATGTCAAGTTTGAAAGGTAAAGTGTGAAAGGGTTTAGGACGTAATGAGGATGAATGAATGGATGGAGATGGAAAGTAAAACTTCTTAGAAGGTTCACCTCTTGAAATCATATAGGAAATGATTCAAGTGTGTCCTTTGGAATAGCAATGGATAATTAGTAAAATAAACAAACAAATGATGCCGGATGCCACTCAATGGTCTTACTCCAATCTCACAAACAAGAAAGCAAAAAGCGGACACCGGATACCACTCAATGGATTTATACCGCGATCCTTAAAACAAACAACGGATATCAGTTGCCACTCAATGGACTTACACTAATCTCCTACTAAGAGAAATGAAATGTGGATACTGGATGCCACTCAATGGTCTTATACCACGATCCCAAAAGAAAACAGAAATGAAATATGGAAGTTAACTGCCAATCTGTCTGGGCTTAGGTTAACTCCACAGTATGGTCCTAGGAAATCCAATGCCACATTGCAGGGACTTACAATGGATCCTCACATACAAGAACGATGCAATAATATGATCACAGGAATGCAAATGCCAACTTACAGGGACTTATAATTGCAACCTCTCATACAAACAGATAAAACAAACCATGATCACAGGAAAGCAGATGCCAACTTACAGGGACTTATAACTGCAACCTCACATACAAATCAAACAGATCAAATCATGATCACAGGACAACAGATGCCAACTTACAGGGACTTATAACTGTATCCTCACAAACAAAGCAACAGAAGATATGAGTGACCAAGGAGGTCTTACACTCTATCCTTCCATATCATAGGAGCAAATGCCAAAGAAATGGACTTACAATTGTCCTCAATGGGTGAACAAACAATTATAGCATCACACAAGCAAATGAGATGAACATGCACTAATGGCAATTGATGATGATGATAAATGCATAGCATATAAGCAAGCAAGTGCACATGAAGCAATCAATCAATCAATGAATAGCAAACAACACACTCTATAGCCAAACAATGGGGGGCTCACACAAGAGGGTTTGACTTTAAAAGTCCACTGTAATAGGTGAAGGTCGCTCTTAACCTGGCCATTGAGGGGCTCAGGTGAAGCAGATGAAAAGGAGATGAGGGGTGTGCCTCATTGCTTCTATCTCAGATCAGAGAGAGCATGTAAGAAAGTGTGGGAGCTCAGAAAGATGGAGCTCTCTCCACATTATTGACTCGATTAGATCTTGGGTATTTATCTCAATGCTTCAACCATGTAATGGGAGCAGAGAGAGGACACACTGAATAGTGGGGGATAGATTACTTATCCCTACCTTCCACCAATTGCCTCAAATGAGGACTTTTCTTGCTTAGGACAAATTTAAACACACACAGGCATTGCCTCTTAAGGAGGACTTCAGACAGTTTGCCCGGTCAAATAACAGACCGGGTCTCCAGACTACATGAAGAAGAAAGGTTTATACCTCAAAGCAAATGCTAAATAGCAAAGCAAGCAAGTTCAGAGAACTTAAGCAACTAAAGTACCTGCAAAAGTCAGACCAATTAGTAAACAGCTCAACAGTCAAAATCAAAAGGAAATGAACCAATAGTCAACCACAGAGGGACCAATTGTGCAAGGCACAAAGACTCAAGCATATGAGTCACCTACAAAACAAAGGTTAGCGCATTAAACAATCAAACTAAAACACATTTGAATGATCCTCAAGGCATTGGTGCTTAACCTGAAACAGATGAACTCAACATAAGCTTAGAAGACCACTAGGACTAGCCTAGGGTCAAAGATGAAAGAAAAAGTCAAGGCAGCAAGGAAAAGTCAACCCAAACCAAGTCTAAACATTCAAGAAGCATTCTCAATTGGATTCATAATTATATCATGCATCATTGTCATTTCATATGCAAAAGGATGCAAAGCATGGCAAGAAAGAGCACAAATAGGTCAACAGCAAGACCTCTTCCAAAAGTCAACTCAAACAATCTCAAAAATCATGAAATAAATCACACTCAATCCTAACATCTAGCATGGTAGACATGTAAAATTTCATGGCATTTGGATGAGAGGAAGGCAGTCAAGTAAATTCATGAAGTCAAGTCAAATTCAAGTAAGCATGATGAAAGTCAACAAGCATGGGTCAACTTCAAAAAATCATATCAATTTGAAAACAGAAGAGAAATGAATGAGATTAACACCAATGCAAAGCTCAAAGAGTCTAGTTATCATATATGAAATTTCATGGACATACAGTAAGATTTGAGAATTTCACAAAAGATATGGCAATGTGTATCACAAAAAGTCAACAAATGACCAAGCATGGAAGAAAATTCTCAAATAAATTGGAAACAGAACAATTAATTCCAGGAAAATTCATACATCAACTAGACATGTGATATATGATTCATGTAAAATTTCAAGTGATTTGGAGGCCAGGAAGTGTGTGAACAAAAATCATACATTTGCATATCATTCATGTAGCACCAAATGTAACACATAACTTCAGAAAATCATAACTCTCAATCCACAAATGATAAATGCACAAACTTTATATGGAAATGAAGGTCAATGTGTCTAGTTTCACCACAAAAAATTTCAGGCTCAAAGGATGCAACATGACAATTTCACAATTGAAATGGTAAGAGATATCATTTTGGCATACATGTTGGAAAAACAATTATCATTTAAAATCCAGCCACTGAAAAATTAATTAAAATTCACAATAAAATAGAGGACACATTCATGAGTTTAATGCAAAAAATCCCACAATTTTTGGAGTTGAAATGAATTAAAAATGAATTTGGCAAGTTGATGAATATTTGGATGAAGTATGAACAAGATGATATGGTAACAAGGTCAACATGTGGTCAACCGATGGCAGTTTTGTAATATCTGCAGTCACTTATTGAAGTGCTGCGTTTTGGCAAGGCAAAGGAAATGTTCCTATTGGCTCTCAGCCAATGGAACAGTGCACGGGTCAAACAACTCAAATTTTCTGAGTTTCAAAACCCTTAGGGTTTATGCAGCCATGGTTTTCAGCATCATCATTCAAATATCAACACAAAACTCGACCAGCATACAACAGCATAGCATTAACACTCAGGTGGCATCCTAACACAAACAACAGAACATAATCCATGTAGATTTCTGGGCAGGTTTATGGTTCAAACACAACAGCATAAGTTCAACATCGATGTTCATCATTCAGTCCAAAAATCGAATGGCATGGCAAGCATCAAAGCAATAACAATGTTCATGCAATGTGTAAACAGCAACAAACCACAACATTAGTTCATACGAATTTCTGGGCAGGTTTTAACAACAGGGCATATGCATCAAGTTCATCATCATCATGTACTCGTTATTAACAACAGCAAGCAAACAGCATGGTAGTGACCATGTTCTTCATGACATGAACAACAAAACAACACAAGCATGAATTTCTGGAAATGAGTCTTAGGGTTTTCAAAACAAGCAGCATGGCATATTCAAGCAATCAGCATCATGAACAAAACTAGACCAAGTATCACACAACAACATCATGCAATCATCACGCAACCACAAGATAAGCATAATCAATGAGGGTTTTCTGGACAGAGTTATGTTTAAATGCAACAGTATTCAACAAGTTCATGCAAAATCATCAAGAATCAACGTGCTCAGAAAATGAAACCAAGCATGCCAATAGCATCATCAAGCATCCAACAACAAGAATATAATGTCTATTTTCATTAACTCAACATGAATAGAGTGAATCGAGCTAAAACTTGTTTGAGCATAAACAATAAAATTCACTTTTCTCACAGCACAATCAACCAATTAGCATGATGTAAGTTGCAATGGATTCAATGATACATGCTCTACCAGAAATATACCATGGTTTGGAGAAAAAAGAAGGTCGAGAAACTTACTTGTTTTTGAGGAAAATCGAAATGCAGTGGTTGTGTGAAGGTTTTTAAGCTCAAACAGAAATTCTCTTGGCCTTGCAATGATGGAGGATGAAGTGTGTTAGCTCAGCAAAGCATGAAGGTGTCCCAACCACAGTCTGCCATTGTTGATTTTTGAAGAAAACAGGGCACGAGGACAGGGTTTCAGCTGCGAATCCAAGGCTCAAAGGACTCTCAAATGAGGTTTAGATGATGGAGGATGCAAGGGTTCCTTGAATTCTTTGAATGGTTTCTGCAGAAATCTTGTTTTGCCAAAATGCACAATGAGGGAGTGAGAGGATTTTGGTCGTGTGGCTGTAAAAACTAGGGTTGAAATGTGACAGAAGAATGCTTATATGTGACTGTCTTAAGTTGGTTTAAGGGATGCTTAATCCTACTTAGCTTGAAATGTAGCATTTGCCATTTTTGCTAATTTGGGAATAAATGAAAATGGAGGTGCAAAGGTTGGTCGAATGGGCCTGGTACCAGCTGCTAATAGCCTTGCCAATTGCTGTTTTGTGTGTGCTGCAGAACTGTTGTACTTGTTTTGCTTAAATGAGGTTATTTGCATATTTCCAAGTTTTGCATTTTAATCCAAAATGGTGGTATAATGGTGGTATGATGATGATTTTGAGATTGGAGCAAGTTTCAAACATGATATGAAAGCAATCTCAATTGGCAAAATGATGAAAAAAGTCTTAATTCAAAAAGTCAAAGTTTGGTCAAACTTTGATTTTAAAAGGAAAAGGTCAAAAAATGCCATTTTGATTGGTGAGGTTTTGATGGATGCAATTTATATTTTTGGAAAGAGGATGAAAAATGTGGTTTGTAGGAAAAAACCCCACCAAATTTGGCCTTATGGTTTATGAGTTATGGCTCTTTGAAGTTCATGATTTTGTGAAAAGGAATTGATCATATCTTGAGAACCACACATGGGATTTGAGAGTTCTTGGACTTTTTGAAAATGGGAGAACAAGATCTTCAACTTTCATGTTGGGTAAAAATTCATTTGAAGCTTGTATCATGATGTAAGTTGAGGATCAAGAAGTTTCCATTTTTGGCAGTTGAAATTACAGGTCCACTTTCTATTTCTGGAAAATTTCTGATTTGACTTGATTTTCTTCCATGATGAGGTTGAACATGATAGATGAGGCTTATACAAGCATGAATGAGCTTCTTCAAATCAATTCCATCCATCAATTCACTGATTAAATCCACAGTTGACCAAGTTTGACTTTTCTAGGGTTTTGAGTGACTGAACCACTTCTGATGAATTCCAAACCCTAATTCCTTGAGAACTTGATTTCAAATGATATCCCAAGTTGTATGAACTCTTGATTATTGATCATGGTGCCCAAATTCTGCAAGAATGGCCACCATCCATTGCTTTGACTGACTGTTGACTGTGTTTGACCTAATTGCTGAGGATTACTTCAACTGCAAGCAACAAGGTTAGACTGACAATATTTTTGTACTTTTTGAATGATAAGCATATGAAAGCAAAGATATACAAATGCAAGGTATGCTTGGTGATCAAGAAATCAACTCACAAGGCAACCTACCCACTAGGAGGGAAGCTAGGGCATGCAGTGATCCTTGAGACAATGATATGAGATGATATGGGCCATGAGGGATCTTAGGGCCCAAAATTGGGGTCTTACAGATGCCCCTATTTAAGGTCATTCTAGCCGGAGAAGTGAAGTTTAGAAATCTTCATCTCGACGCGGTAGAATGGGCTTAAATAACAATAATGAGACAAATTTTGGTCCCTAAGAGACCTCATGATGCGAATGTATGCATGCAAAAGACACAAACTCTGTGGGGAATATGATTCACACAGAAGAAAAGACGATCCATCGGAGTAATACACTCACCAGGAACAGAGACTCTAGCAAGACTCTTATGGGGATAAACAAAAGAAAAGGAAATGTGTGAACAAGACACGACTTCAAGTTGGGGAAAACAAAACTGACACAGCGTGAACAAGACACGACTCCAAACTGGGGAAAACAAAACTGACACAGCGTGAACAAGACACGACTCTGATTAGGGTAATAACAGAAAAACAAACTAGAGAACTCACTGGGGAGTGAAGGACTCACACTGGGGAAAAGATTTCCAAAGGAAAATAAAATCCATTGGAAAGACACATGCTGACTCCTGGGGAGAAGCAAAAGAAAATTCCACTGGGGGAAGCAACAAAGAAATGAGGTGTTACCAGGCATAAGGGTAACAAACTCGGGAAGGAACACCAGGGATACCGGTTACTGGGTATATAAAAGGTGACCGACCAAAGCGTGAATTGGATTTCACTTCCAATACACTCATCATCCTGAAGAGAGCTAGAAAAGCAAACTTGTTTATAGGATGGACATTCGATTCCACAAGGAATACGAATCTTACTCTGAGGGGAAAACAATCAAAAGATTAACTCGAGAGTGCATGAGACATATTATTCATTACCGGCAGACCGTGAATAATATACTCGCATGGAAAATTATCCTGAACCGGTTACTGGGTTGTTTATAGGATAAAATCCGAAGACGTGAATTGGTTTTCACTTCCAAAACACTCATCATCCGAAACACAAACTGGTTAAAGGATGGACATTCGAATCCAACAACTGGAAAACGAATCTTACTCGACTGGGGACACAAACCCAAAGAGTGCATGAGATACCATATCCATTACCGGCAGACCGTGGATAAGAAGCTCGCATGAGATATATTATCTATTACCGTCAGAACGTAGATAATAAACTCGCATGGTAAGAAACACCAGAGATACCGGTTACTGGGTATATAATAGGTGAACTACCAAGGCGTGAATTGGATTTCACTTCCAAAACACTCATCATCCGAAACACGAATTGGTTAAAGGATGGCTATTCGATTCTACAAAGAATACGAATCTTGCTCAGTTGGGGAAAATCAACAAAGGATTCCAACTAAAGAGCGCATGAGATATATTATTCATTACCGGCAGACCGTGAATAATATACTCGAAAAGGAAGAGACACCAGAGATACCGGTTACTGGGTATATAATAGGTGACTATCCAAAACAGAGAAACAATCGATACCAAGCATCCGGGTAAACGAAAGACAACTCAAAGGGATAAATTGCAAGCATCCGGCAATTATCCAACAACAAGAATATTCGACTCCACAAAGGGGAATAACGAATCTTACTCGACTGGGGAAACGCAAAAGGCTTCGACTGAAGAGTGCATGAGATATATTATTCATTACCGGCAGACCGTGAATAATATACTCGCATGGAAGATTATCCACAACCGGTTACTGGGTTGATAAAGGATAAATCAACCGAAAAGAAAGGCATCGGGATACCAGATTAGGCATATAATGATGACCAATCAAAAAGAGCAACAGACATTACCGACAAAAGGGTAAATGAAAGGCGAACTGCTGAGGAATAAATTGCAAGCATCCGGCAATTATCGACAGAAGACTAGCTGGGGATGCATTGGTAAACAACCAATGATCCGGGGAACAAATCACTAGCATACGGTGAAAAGACCCAATGGGGATAAAATTGCTAGCATACGGCAATTATCCACAAAAGACTTGCTGGAGATATAAGTGCTGATCTGAGCAACTTATCCAAGCGAAGGAAAATCAACATCAAATATTGAATGAAGATAACCACAAAATTAGGGTTTACATCTACCGAATACGGGGTAGAAGACCAACAACTCTGCGTGGGGATAGAATAAATCACAAATCCGCACGGGAAACCAAGATAGGGTTTATAACAAACCACAAACTGCTGAAGAGCAGGAAAATAGGATTTACAACTACCGACTGTTAGGTAGAAAACCAAAACTCTGGCTGGAGAATAAAAGGGTGTATAACCACAAATTCTGTCAAGAAAGCCAGGAAAGATAGGACTTACAACTACCGGTTACTGGGTAGAGGCCCGAAAACATTCCGCTGGGGAACAACCCACTGGGAAGCACAAGATATTCGACAAATAGCCAATTCGGGAATAATCCGAAAAGACAGACTGAATCAAGACACGTCCTAATGAGGATATAACTCAAATAGGAAAATCCATCCCAATATATGTGTTGGGAGGAAACGGAAGAAACCGTCATCCACGAGGATATATCTCAGTGGGGAATTGCAGAAGGAAATACAGACATTTTCTGCTTACGGGCTAACTCTATATGGAGAGATTTTAAACACCCGACATCTGCTTGGGAAGATCTGTAAAGAGATCTACATCACCATAGCAGGGAATAACAAACAAGAGATATATGGCGAGAAATGCAACATGAATATCTGAATGTTTATGAATATGCATGAATATGCGTGATTTATGTTTGATGAATGCTGACAAAACAGACAAGTCTAACACAAACAGGTTCAGGAACAGACGTCCGGTATTATACTTCCAGAGGAAATAAACCAACTGGAGAGTCAACTGCGGAGATCTACATGCCGTAAAGCAAAGATCTGCAGGTACTGCTGAAGAAGCAGAGAATCAGAAATATCAGGAAATAACCCAATCAGGGTACAGAAAGTCACAAAGGGCAAAACAGCCACCAAGACGAATCTGTAGGAACAAGAGAGAACCCAAGATATCTGCAGGGGATCCCAGTGTCAACTGAGAAACAACGAGTGCATAAGCACGAACTGCTGTAGAAGCAAAATCCAAATAACTCCGCTGGGGACTAACCCACTGAGGGAGAAGGATATCATCCAAATAGAATCTAGCTGTAGAAGCAACTCTAATGGGGACAACTAGAAGACTGTCGGTTACTCTCTTGGGGACAAGCCGCTGAGGGAGGACAGATCAATCAAGTAGATTCGGCGATAAACCGCTCCGCTTGGGGAGAATACACGAAGCAAACTGATCACAACAAGTAGATTCTGCAATATAAGCCACTCTACTGGGGATCACAAACAGTCGGGAAATCAATCCGTTCCCTGGAGGCAAAAGCCATCATCCGACTACACCGGGGATTGAAAAAAAAGTATTCACAGGCGAAACTGCCGCAACGAACATCCTGCAGACTAAGCTGAGGAAAAGGGTGGTTGCAATACTGGAATATCAACCCAAACAACTACCGAGGAGGAAAATAAATCCTGCTCTGCTGAGGGGAAATAAGCACTCTGATGGAGAGATAGCAACAATCCCGCGGACGACTTTGCCGGGGAAAGGGGTAAAGTACCGGGTATCAAACCACTGACCTACCGAGTCTTCAAAAGAAAGCAACCGTGCCGAGGAAACAGACAGTCCTGCTGGCACACTGCATGGGGAAAAGCGGTAACAACTCCACTTGCAACTTTGGTGGGGATATTAATAACAGCTCTACTCGCGACTCCGAGGGGATATCAATCAATGGCTATGCTCATGACTGCGCTGAGGAGCCAAATAAAGTCTAGGGCATACGACCCACTAGAGAAAGTGACGGGGCACCAGGATGACAAACCATCAACCGCCGAAATTTCACAAGAAAACACCCATGCCGGGAAATTGCTGCTGGAGAAAACGAAGTCTTCAACAACACTCTACTTGCGACTGTACTGGGGAACAACCCCAATCAACAAATCTGTTTGAGGAACAATCCCAACAAAGATCTGAAGAAAGAAGATACCACCAAACCAAGAATATGAGCAAATGTCTTACCTGTTGGAAATCATGCCACCCTTGGGAGAGCACTGAGATATTCTTGAGTATCCTTTCAATCTTGTGAATGTTCACTTTGTCTAAAACGAAAATTTTGAAAAAATTGATTTGTTTACACAATGACATTTTATCAATTTAAAACATGCAAAACATTTGTTAATTTGAAACAAACAAGATTTCAAATAATTGGATAAAAAGCTCAAATTGATTTGATAGAATGGTAGTCTGCAAATGGCAAGACTCCATAGATCTGTACAAATTTGAAATCAGTGATATATATTGGAAGAGGGCTACATTGAACATAATGATCCTTTCTCTACCAATTTGAATCTCGATGTATCCGAAGCTTCAGTTGACGACGAATCGAGAATCTTCTGACGAAATGACGACTGATGAACAGAAAGTCTTGTCAGGATGCAGTTACTTGCCAAAATCCCTAATTTTTGCCTAGATTGCCCCAGGGTGAGGTACTCAATCTAGCGGGATGCAAATATATCTTTTTTCAAGTCTCTAACTTTTGCCTGGATTACCCTTGCGGGTTCTCCACCGAGACGCTCATTTTTGCCTAAGCCGCCCTTTCGGGTTTTCAACTTAGCGAGCTATTCTGTTTTTTCATTCTTTTTCATTTGCATATACTTTTTTTTAGGCAAAGTATCTTTTAACTGCATCTGAATTCACAGGACGAGTGAAATCCTCCCCATCCATTGTTGTAAGCATCAAAGCACCGCCTGAAAAGGCTCTCTTAACAACATATGGACCCTCGTAGTTTGGAGTCCACTTGCCCCTGGAATCGGGCGCGAAAGACAAAACTTTCTTGAGCACAAGGTCACCTTCTCGGAACACACGAGGCTTGACCTTCTTATCGAATGCTTTCTTCATTCTTTGCTGATATAACTGACCATGGCACATGGCAGTTAATCGCTTCTCTTCGATCAAATTCAACTGGTCGTAACGACTTTGAATCCATTCAGCATCAGTCAACTTGGCTTCCATCAAGACTCGCATTGATGGGATCTCCACCTCTACTGGGAGAACGGCTTCCATGCCATAAACAAGAGAGAAAGGGGTTGCCCCTGTTGAAGTGCGTACAGACGTACGATATCCATGCAAAGCAAATGGCAGCATCTCATGCCAATCTTTGTACGTGACAGTCATCTTCTGGATAATCCTCTTGATATTCTTGTTAGCAGCTTCAACAGCCCCATTCATCTTAGGTCTGTAGGGAGAGGAATTATGGTGTGCGATTTTGAATTCAGCGCACAACTCATCCATCATCTTGTTGTTCAGATTGGATCCATTATCAGTAATGAACCTCTCTGGCACACCATAACGGCAAATCAGCTGATTCTTGATAAACTTCACAACCACCTGCCTGGTTACCTTCGCGTACGAAGCGGCTTCAACCCATTTGGTGAAGTAATCAATTGCTACGAGAATAAACCGATGTCCGTTGGACGCTTTCGGCTCAATCATGCCAATCATGTCAATTCCCCACATAGAGAAAGGCCATGGTGATGAAATCACATTCAGGAGTGTCGGAGGGATATGAATCTTATCCGCATAAATTTGACACTTGTGACATTTCTTCACATACTTGCAACAGTCAGACTCCATTGTCAGCCAATAGTAGCCTGCTCTCAACATCTTCTTAGCCATGGCATGTCCATTGGAATGAGTACCAAATGAACCTTCATGGACCTCAGTCATCAATAGGTTTGCTTCGTGTCTATCCACGCATCTGAGCAAAACCATATCAAAATTTCTCTTGTACAGCACTTCACCACTGAGGTAGAAACTGCCTGACAACCTTCTCAAAGTTTTCCTATCTTTCACAGATGCCCCAGGCGGGTAGACCTGGTTCTGGAGGAAATTCTTGATATCAAAATACCAAGGCTTGTCATCTTTCACTTCTTCGATTGCAAATATGTGAGCGGGTCTGTCCAAGCGCATCACAGTAATGTTGGGGACATCATTCCACCATCTGACTACTATCATAGAAGCAAGCGTTGCAAGGGCATCTGCCATCCAATTATCCTCTCGAGGAATATGATAAAATTCAACTTCTGTGAAGAAAGTTGAAATTCTCCTTGCATAATCTCTGTATGGGATGAGACTTGGTTGATTCGTCTCCCATTCACCCTTGATCTGATTGACAACCAAGGCCGAATCACCATAAACATCAAGATACTTGATCCTCAAATCAATGCATTCTTCAAGTCCCATAATACAGGCTTCGTACTCCGCCATATTATTCGTGCATTTGAAGGTTAGCCTTGCTGTAAAAGGAATGTGCGAACCTTGAGGATTAATGATCACTGCCCCAATTCCATTCCCATATTGATTAACAGCGCCATCAAACACCATCGTCCATCTGGAACCGGGTTCTGGACCTTTATCAAGTGTAGGCTCATCGCAATCTTTCATCTTCAAATACAAAATTTCCTCGTCAGGGAAGTCATACTGAACAGACTGATGATCTTCAATCGGCTGGTGCGCTAAGTGGTCAGCCAAGATACTACCTTTGATAGCTTTCTGAGCTCGATACTCAATATCATACTCAGACAACAGCATCTGCCAACGGGCAATCCTCCCAGTTAAAGCAGGCTTCTCGAAGATATACTTAATTGGATCCATTCTGGATATCAACCAAGTTGTATGATTTATCATGTACTGGCGCAAACGTTTAGCAGCCCAAGCTAAAGCACAGCACGTCTTCTCAAGCATAGAGTACCGAGACTCACAATCAGTAAACTTCTTACTGAGGTAGTATATAGCAAACTCCTTCTTCCCTGATTCATCTTGTTGACCGAGTACACAACCCATCGAGTCTTCAAGAACTGTTAAGTACATGATCAGAGGTCTTCCTTCCACAGGCGGAGACAAAATCGGAGGTTCGGACAGATAATCTTTGATACTGTCGAAAGCTTTCTGGCAATCCTCGGTCCAATCATGAGACTGATCTTTCCGGAGGAGCTTGAATATCGGCGCACATGTGGCAGTCATGTGGGATATAAATCTGGAAATGTAGTTCAAGCGGCCAAGAAAACCTCGGACTTGCTTCTCAGTTTTGGGTGCGGGCATCTCTTGTATTGCTTTGACCTTGGCAGGATCAACCTCAATACCTCTTTCACTTACCACAAAACCCAACAACTTGCCGGAACGGACTCCAAAAGTACATTTGTTCGGATTCAGACAAAGCTGGAATTTCCTCAAACGCTGAAAAAGCTTCAACAAATGCTCAATGTGCTCAACTTCCGTTCGGGACTTAGCAATCATATCATCAACATAGACTTCTATCTCCTTGTGCATCATATCATGAAACAAGGTAGTCATAGCTCGTTGATACGTGGCTCCGGCGTTCTTCAAACCGAAGGGCATCACTCGATAACAGAATGTTCCCCAAGGTGTGATGAATGTTGTCTTCTCCATATCCTCTGGTGCCATCTTGATTTGATTATATCCGGAAAATCCGTCCATAAAGGAAAAGACTTTGAATTTAGCTGTATTGTCTACCAACATGTCAATGTGTGGTAGAGGAAAATCGTCTTTTGGGCTAGCTTTGTTCAAATCTCTGTAGTCAACGCACATACGGACTTTTCCATCCTTCTTAGGAACAGGCACAATATTGGCCACCCACTGAGGATATGTCGAAGTCACCAGAAACCCCGCATCAATTTGCTTCTGAACTTCTTCTTTGATCTTCACTGCCATATCTGGATGAGTTCTTCTGAGCTTCTGCTTCACAGACACGCACTCAGGCTTCAAAGGCAGGAAATGTTGCACAATATCTGTATCTAAACCTGGCATGTCTTCATAGGACCAAGCAAAGATATCTGAATATTCTCGTAGCAAGCTGATCAAATCTTCTTTAACTGACCCTTCAAGAAGTGCCCCAATCTTCACCAGGCGGACACAATCCTCAGACCCCAAGTTGACTGTTTCCAAGTCTTCGAGATGCGGCTGAATGATCTTCTCTTCGTGCTCAAGGAGACGGGTGATCTCATCAGGAATCTCTTCAACGTCATCTTCTTCTGCCTCAAATACAGGGAATTCAAAGTTGGGAGATGGCGTTGGATCATTATGTTCAATGGGTTTTAGGATCAACCTGCATAATGATTTTGGTTAAGAAAAACTTCAGAATTTAAACAAGCAAATCATTATGCAGATGAAAAATGTTGCTTTTACAGCTTTTATTTTTGTTTTTATGGTTTTTTGTGATCACTGATTTCATAAAGAAAAGCAAAAAGTGAAAACAAAGGAAAAATAAATGTTTAACAATGCAAAAATTGAATGAAAATATCATTGTATATATGTTTTGCCAACAATGTCATCACTTCTCCTTTTGGCATGGGAGAAGGGTTTTAAACAAAAGTGAACAATTTACTCTGATCTATGGATAACTGTAGGAACATCCACAGCGACCCAATTGTGGCAGACACCACCAGGAATAACAAAATTGTTCAAGTCTTCTGCATCTTCTTCTTCAATGATAGCAGCAGCTTCCTCTTCTGTAGGTTGATCAGCATGGATGAATCCTCCACTGGTGAATAAACCTTGCTCGTTGCATGCCCCAGAACCATAGCCAATGCCAGCCCGGGATCGGTTATCTTCAAGTTCAAGCACTTTCCCTAAACCAGCAACTGCACCACATTCAATGGCCAGTTTTGCACCTTTGTAGGAAGTGAATGAAGGAGACTTCTTCTCGACAGGTTCATCTATAGACAAAGCTTGGAACTGAGTTCCAACTTCATCCTCAGCATCAATGTACGAGAAGGAAGACAGATGACTGACCAGGAGAGCCTTTTCTCCCCCTACTACAACCAGTTTCTTATTTTTCACAAATTTCAGCTTTTGGTGTAGGGTGGATGTCACGGCGCCAGCCTCGTGAATCCATGGTCTGCCCAAGAGACAGCTATAGGATGGGTGGATATCCATTACTTGAAAAGTAACTTGGAAATCACTTGGTCCAATTTTGATTGGGAGATCAACTTCCCCAATCACGGTCTTACGCGACCCATCAAAAGCTTTAACAACAACCCCACTCTGCCTCATAGGAGGACCTTGATATGATAGACGAGAGAGTGTAGATTTTGGCAACACATTCAGAGATGATCCAGTGTCCACTAACACGTTGGACATTGCATCAGATTTGCAGTTCATTGATATGTGTAAGGCCATGTTGTGGTCTCTTCCCTCCTCAGGGAGATCAGCGTCACAAAAGCTCAGAGTATTGCAAGCGGTGATGTTTGCAACAATGCTATCGAATTGTTCCAGGGTGACGTCGTGATCAACGTACGCCAAGTCCAAGACTTTCTGCAGTGATTCCCGATGGGGTTCTGAATTCAGCAATAAAGAGAGGATTGAAATCTTGGAAGGCGTATGTAGAAGCTGGTCTACAATGTTGTACTCACTCTTTCTGATGAGCTTCAGCATCTCATCAGATTCTTCATCAACAATGCCACTCGGGCCAACCACTGAAGAATCTGGAGTCTTTTGTACAGAGGAGGAAGGTTGGGTGACAGCAAGTGCCGGGTTCTGAGCATTCACAGCATTCCCTACAGGGTGCACAACAGTGTCAGAAGCGGTAGCTTTGGCTGGCGCAGAAAAGATACGACCACTGCGGGTCAACCCACTAACATCAGCGATAGTGGTTACGGAAGTAGACGGCAGAGGTGTCTCAACCCCATCCTGGACAGCGACAGGATTATATCTGAAGGGTACGGCTTTGTCGGAAGAATACGGCACAGGGCCGGCTGGCTTAATGATCAAAGCAGGGGAAGCCTTCGGCTTGTTGCTATTGTAACGAATAACAACAGGCTCAGGAAGCTTGAACACCGGGGAGATAACACTCACTTCGGGCTCAACAGTATCAACATTGCGATTCTGGAGAATCTCAATGGTACCCTCATTCAACAGCAATTGCAATTCTTGGTGAACTCGATCGCAACCCAAGCGATTGACTGAGCAGACGCGGCACTTGTCATGGTTATGCTCCAAGTAACTGTGCTGACACAGCATCTTATGTAATCCAACCAATGACTGCCGGATGTGGCTGATGTATTTCACTTTGTACTTTCCACAGCACTCCTGAATCATATTCACAGATTTCCCATGCGCAGGCAATGGGTTCCTGGTGACATTCGGGTTGGAGTCTTCGAAACTTAGGATTCCACTTCTCATAAGGTCTTGAACCTTATTCTTCAGCGGGAAACAGTTTTCTACATTGTGGCCCGGAGCACCGGAATGGTAGGCACAATGCTGGTCTGGTTTGTACCACCATTGCGGGTTTGCAGGAATAGCAGGAGGATCCCTGGGAGAAACCAACTTCCTCTCCAACAAGGAGGGATAAAGCTCTGTATATGTCATCGGAATTGGGTCGAAGCTGACCTTCTTCCTATCATAATTCATGTTGGCTTGGTTGGTTGTACTTCCACGAGGCTGGTAGGCCTGTTGCTGTGGACGTTGCTGTTGTTGTTGGTATTGCGGTTGTTGATATTGCTGTTGATGTTGATACTGTTGAGGTTGATACTGTGGAGCACTATTTTTGAATACAGGTGCTACATTAGCCACCTGATGCTGATGTCCGGCACGTCGTGCAGGCTTCCTCTGAACAGAGGGTCTTCGTTGTTTGGGTTGGGACTGCACGGCGTGGGCTTCCCCTTCTTTCCTCTTAAACGCTCCATATCGTTTAGAGGAGGAACTGTCATCTTTTGCCAATCGTCCTTCCCGGACGCCTTCCTCAAGTCGCATCCCCATGTTCACCATCTCGGTGAAGTCAGAGGGAGCGCTTGCCACCATTCTCTCATAATAGAATGATCCAAGAGTCTTCAGAAAGATCTTGGTCATCTCTTTCTCTTCTAATGGTGGAGTAATTTGAGCTGCCAGCTCACGCCATCTCTGGGCGTACTCCTTGAACGACTCTTTGTCCTTTTGTGACATAGACCTGAGTTGATCTCTGTCAGGCGCCATGTCAACGTTGTATTTGTATTGCTTGACGAAAGCTTCGCCAAGATCGTTGAAAGAGCGGATGTTGGCACTATCCAGACTCATGTACCAACGGAGAGCAGCACCAGACAAACTGTCTTGGAAATAGTGGATCAAGAGTTGATCGTTGTGGGTCTGCGTGGACATCTTCCTGGCATACATGACCAGGTGTGCCAAAGGACAAGTGTTCCCCTTATATTTTTCAAAGTCTGGGACCTTGAACTTGACGGGTATCTTAACGCCGGGAACTAGGCAAAGTTCGGCCGCTGACTTGCCGAAGAGATCTTTACCTCTGAGAGTTCTCAATTCCTTCCTCAGCTCGAGGAATTGATCGTTCATCGCGTCCATTTTCTCGTGAACATCTGAGCTCTCAGATGCCTCGGAGTGATAAATGGTGTCGTCTACCCTAGGCATGGTATGCACGACGGGAGGAGCAGCAACAGGGACCGGGCTAGATGCCGGCATATGCGCAAATGTTGGTGCAGGAATATCTGGCATGAAACCAGGAGGCATGCCCCAAGGAAAACCGGACGGCATGGCATTGGGCGCAGGGGCGCTGGCAGGTACCGTTGAAGTAGACACTTCAGAAATAACCGTCCGCTGAACCGGAGTTGCTGGAAGCGGAGTTGGCTGATTCTGGGCAGCAAGCAGTTGCTCCATCAGAGCGCCAAGTCTGGCGACTTCTTCCCTTAGATCTCGGTTCTCTTGTTCCAGCTGTTCCATGATTCTGGCCGAGTTGACTCTTGTATAGTACCGGTGAGTCAGCTTGTCTTCAAAATAAATGAAGAACAGAGATTAGAACCAGAAGACCGGAAAACAAAGGGTACCTGTTTATGCAGGATGATGCATGCAATGCTTGTGCAAATGCTTTGTTTTCAAGGAACCCTTAGGGTATTATTTGCAATATTTTGAATTTTTGAACATTTTAACTCATGGAAAACGTTTCATTCAATATATTGTGAAACAAAGAAGTACAGCATTTTCTGATTCAATTTTTACAAAGAGGAAAGGTAAATGATATCCTATGGATCCCTATCAGCTCGGGATGCTGGAAGACGAGAAGTGCACAACTTCTTGATCTCTCTCTCATAGGCAGCCTCCATATCAGCCTTCTCCTTTGCAAGTCGATCATACTTCCTTTTCCAGAATTTGGAAGACTGAGGAAGCAGAGAAGTCCAAGCGTCGTTCGGATCGTCGATTACTTGGTGCTCGAGAAATTCTATCATAGCATCCTTCTCCTTGAGCTGCTGCAGCAATTCCTCCCTCTCACGGATCCAGGCACGCGAAAGGTCCTCCTCTCTCAACTCCTCTACACGTTGGGTAGGGAGGGTTGAAGGCCCAGCCATATCCAACGGTGTAGGTCTTGGGTAATCATATGGCATCATGTAGGTGGCAGCCCTCTGTCTGACCCAAGAGGTGTACGGCTCCAAAGCAATGCAGTTCTTCGGGCCCAACTCATTCCTACTCTTTATGCGAATATTGCGCCAAGCGCGGACAAATCTGGCTTTCAGGCCTTGGGGATCTTTACCCTCCTGAAAGAATACACCTTCTAACAGAATGTTATGGGGTTTATCCTTTAGGGGGAACCCAAGCTGACGACGTGCGAGCGTAGGGTTGTAGCTGATTCCACCACATGTACCAAGAAGAGGCACATTGGGGAATTCACCACAAGAATCGATGATCCGGACGGTGTCGTACACGCGATCATACCAGGTGATATCATCATTGGTGAGAGACATGAGTCTCTGAGACCACCGTAGACATCCCTTGTTCTCCTTGAAAGCGACCGTCTGAGGCAAGTGCGAAATAAACCACTTGTACAGCAGGGGTAGACAACAGACGATGACTCCTCCATTCTTCATATTCCTCAGATGCATGGAGACATACGCATCACCCAACAAGGTCGGAACTGGATTCAGAACTGAAAATATTCTGATGGCGTTCATGTCCACGAACTTGTCGAAGTTGGGAAACAGCACCAATCCATAGATGAGTAAAACGAACAGAGCCTCAAAGGCATCCTCACTCATGGCCTTCCCATAGAAAGTGGCTTGAGCAATGAGGAACTCGGAAGGAAAACCCTGAATTCCGCCCTTGGTAGTCAGATTAGCTCTAATCAGGTCTTCATCTATGTGCAACAGGCTGGAAATCTCTCGAGCAGATGGAATATCCTCTAAGCCACTGAACGGCACTTGTTCCAGAATCGGAATCCCAATAAGGTGAGAATATTCCTCCAAGGTCGGCAATAACTGGAAGTCTGGAAATAAGAAGCAATGATAGAGCGGATCATAGAACTGAGCAAGAGTGCTCATCAATCCCTCATCCACTTGAGTAGTCAGCAGCGGCAGAAGCTTCCCATAGCGAGCCTTAAAACCCACGGGATCTAGTACATATGATGTCAGATTCCTTAACTCTTTGACATCAGGCTGTCTGAAGCTGTACTTCTTTGTATACCTCTTTGGTCTTTCCATGTCTGAAAATTTTGCAAATACACCCCTTTTAGGTTCCTTGAAAATTTTCTTTTTTGATGACATGAATGCGGATGAATGCGTGAATGCATGAATGCAACAAACACACTCAAGGATCAAGCAAAGCACACCAAACAAAGGTCGTGGGAAAGCTCTTTGTATCCCTAATATCAATCATCCATTTTGGTGGATTTAGGTTTTCACCTTATCGACACCCAAGTTCCATTGATATTAACGGTACATGAACCGGTTCAGACATTCTTAATATCAACCAGCCGCTTTGATGGATTTTAGGTTTTACACCTGATCCGGGATCCATTGATATTAACAATGTTTGAACGACTCAACCACGAATCACGGGTTTGTTGAGAGTCACGAGCATGGGGTCTCGGTTAAGAACCACCCAAAGGGAGTGTACTGGGGTTTAAACCTGCCAGTCATGTTCTATCAGAGGTTCCCATAATCATCGTTCCATCTTTCGAATATTATCGGAGGAACGAATACTCGTATTCCAAGAATATTCTCAAGAGAAACTCTTATGAGTGTAGTATCGCGTAACAATCGTATCAGAACTGACATCTGAACGACCTCCGCACTACGGTCCTAAAAATAGGCCAAGATGGGTTTGGTAAACTAAGGTCCTTGGCTTCTGCGGCACATGATTGAAAGAATAACGCCTATCCACAGATAACTTGTGTGACATTATTAATTCAACACGACCTCCACCAAGTGAATGGACTCGCAAGTCAACTGGCTAAGGACTACTCCACACCAGTCAACAAGACTATGCCATTCTCCTATCCTAGAGTGCACTCGAGTTCGGGTATAGAACTCATCTCACAGATCACCAAAGCAAACAAGCATTGTATATCAAGCAATTCACACATTACAATCAATACAGTTATCCCAAATTGTACAAAAATATGTCATAGACAAATATACAATATATCACAACAAGGGTGAAAAAGTAGGCACTACCACCAAGGATTGATGATCCCCAGCAGAGTCGCCACTTTTTCTGTAGCGGTGTATTCGTCGCTATATGATCTATTGGTTAAATCATAAGCAATGTAATACAAAGAATTAGAGTCGCCACCGCACTTTTATTTATCCTAAGGACTGGCTAAAAAGCGAACAAAAGGCTAAGAAGTTTTACACGTAGAAAACTAATAAAAAGATCAGAGATTCTGGGTAAGGGGTAAGTTACGCAATGGGAAGGTGTTAGGCACCCACTACGTCCTAGATACTCCTAGGGAGCCCTTTTTCACACTTGTTGTAAAAGATATTTTGTTATTGACATAAATGTTGTGCAAACATGATTGGGATGGTGAGAAAAGAATATACAATTTTATTATTATTGGGTTTGAACGGATGAACCCGCTGCCTACGTACCTTCCATCAAAGGTAAGGATCAAAACGCCGTAGTTCGGCTAAAAGATTTCAAAAGTTGGTTGATTCAATTTTAAACACAAGCCCTAGGTCTTACGTTATCCACGGGAGAAAACTCAACCTTATAAAAACAACAACGTCCACCATGTGAGAACAACTTCAACTTGCCAGGGAGGGGTTAACCCTATAATAGGCACGGAAGACTTACAATTCAATCACTAAAGACAGAAGGTGAGATTAACATCAACCACTAAGATAAATCAAACCTATAGCTCATGTATGAAAAGATTAATGGACAAAGCCAAAACAAGTGAATGAGTGGAGTTACTGATTATGATTATGAAAATGAAGTCAAAGTATGATTATAATTGATTCAAATAAGTATTATGAAATGGAGTTTGAAAAATGTCAAGGACTTGAGTCCAGGTTTTTAGTTAGAAAAACGTGAAAATGTTTGCACAACACTTAATGTCAAGTTTGAAAGGTAAAGTGTGAAAGGGTTTAGGACGTAATGAGGATGAATGAATGGATGGAGATGGAAAGTAAAACTTCTTAGAAGGTTCACCTCTTGAAATCATATAGGAAATGATTCAAGTGTGTCCTTTGGAATAGCAATGGATAATTAGTAAAATAAACAAACAAATGATGCCGGATGCCACTCAATGGTCTTACTCCAATCTCACAAACAAGAAAGCAAAAAGCGGACACCGGATACCACTCAATGGATTTATACCGCGATCCTTAAAACAAACAACGGATATCAGTTGCCACTCAATGGACTTACACTAATCTCCTACTAAGAGAAATGAAATGTGGATACTGGATGCCACTCAATGGTCTTATACCACGATCCCAAAAGAAAACAGAAATGAAATATGGAAGTTAACTGCCAATCTGTCTGGGCTTAGGTTAACTCCACAGTATGGTCCTAGGAAATCCAATGCCACATTGCAGGGACTTACAATGGATCCTCACATACAAGAACGATGCAATAATATGATCACAGGAATGCAAATGCCAACTTACAGGGACTTATAATTGCAACCTCTCATACAAACAGATAAAACAAACCATGATCACAGGAAAGCAGATGCCAACTTACAGGGACTTATAACTGCAACCTCACATACAAATCAAACAGATCAAATCATGATCACAGGACAACAGATGCCAACTTACAGGGACTTATAACTGTATCCTCACAAACAAAGCAACAGAAGATATGAGTGACCAAGGAGGTCTTACACTCTATCCTTCCATATCATAGGAGCAAATGCCAAAGAAATGGACTTACAATTGTCCTCAATGGGTGAACAAACAATTATAGCATCACACAAGCAAATGAGATGAACATGCACTAATGGCAATTGATGATGATGATAAATGCATAGCATATAAGCAAGCAAGTGCACATGAAGCAATCAATCAATCAATGAATAGCAAACAACACACTCTATAGCCAAACAATGGGGGGCTCACACAAGAGGGTTTGACTTTAAAAGTCCACTGTAATAGGTGAAGGTCGCTCTTAACCTGGCCATTGAGGGGCTCAGGTGAAGCAGATGAAAAGGAGATGAGGGGTGTGCCTCATTGCTTCTATCTCAGATCAGAGAGAGCATGTAAGAAAGTGTGGGAGCTCAGAAAGATGGAGCTCTCTCCACATTATTGACTCGATTAGATCTTGGGTATTTATCTCAATGCTTCAACCATGTAATGGGAGCAGAGAGAGGACACACTGAATAGTGGGGGATAGATTACTTATCCCTACCTTCCACCAATTGCCTCAAATGAGGACTTTTCTTGCTTAGGACAAATTTAAACACACACAGGCATTGCCTCTTAAGGAGGACTTCAGACAGTTTGCCCGGTCAAATAACAGACCGGGTCTCCAGACTACATGAAGAAGAAAGGTTTATACCTCAAAGCAAATGCTAAATAGCAAAGCAAGCAAGTTCAGAGAACTTAAGCAACTAAAGTACCTGCAAAAGTCAGACCAATTAGTAAACAGCTCAACAGTCAAAATCAAAAGGAAATGAACCAATAGTCAACCACAGAGGGACCAATTGTGCAAGGCACAAAGACTCAAGCATATGAGTCACCTACAAAACAAAGGTTAGCGCATTAAACAATCAAACTAAAACACATTTGAATGATCCTCAAGGCATTGGTGCTTAACCTGAAACAGATGAACTCAACATAAGCTTAGAAGACCACTAGGACTAGCCTAGGGTCAAAGATGAAAGAAAAAGTCAAGGCAGCAAGGAAAAGTCAACCCAAACCAAGTCTAAACATTCAAGAAGCATTCTCAATTGGATTCATAATTATATCATGCATCATTGTCATTTCATATGCAAAAGGATGCAAAGCATGGCAAGAAAGAGCACAAATAGGTCAACAGCAAGACCTCTTCCAAAAGTCAACTCAAACAATCTCAAAAATCATGAAATAAATCACACTCAATCCTAACATCTAGCATGGTAGACATGTAAAATTTCATGGCATTTGGATGAGAGGAAGGCAGTCAAGTAAATTCATGAAGTCAAGTCAAATTCAAGTAAGCATGATGAAAGTCAACAAGCATGGGTCAACTTCAAAAAATCATATCAATTTGAAAACAGAAGAGAAATGAATGAGATTAACACCAATGCAAAGCTCAAAGAGTCTAGTTATCATATATGAAATTTCATGGACATACAGTAAGATTTGAGAATTTCACAAAAGATATGGCAATGTGTATCACAAAAAGTCAACAAATGACCAAGCATGGAAGAAAATTCTCAAATAAATTGGAAACAGAACAATTAATTCCAGGAAAATTCATACATCAACTAGACATGTGATATATGATTCATGTAAAATTTCAAGTGATTTGGAGGCCAGGAAGTGTGTGAACAAAAATCATACATTTGCATATCATTCATGTAGCACCAAATGTAACACATAACTTCAGAAAATCATAACTCTCAATCCACAAATGATAAATGCACAAACTTTATATGGAAATGAAGGTCAATGTGTCTAGTTTCACCACAAAAAATTTCAGGCTCAAAGGATGCAACATGACAATTTCACAATTGAAATGGTAAGAGATATCATTTTGGCATACATGTTGGAAAAACAATTATCATTTAAAATCCAGCCACTGAAAAATTAATTAAAATTCACAATAAAATAGAGGACACATTCATGAGTTTAATGCAAAAAATCCCACAATTTTTGGAGTTGAAATGAATTAAAAATGAATTTGGCAAGTTGATGAATATTTGGATGAAGTATGAACAAGATGATATGGTAACAAGGTCAACATGTGGTCAACCGATGGCAGTTTTGTAATATCTGCAGTCACTTATTGAAGTGCTGCGTTTTGGCAAGGCAAAGGAAATGTTCCTATTGGCTCTCAGCCAATGGAACAGTGCACGGGTCAAACAACTCAAATTTTCTGAGTTTCAAAACCCTTAGGGTTTATGCAGCCATGGTTTTCAGCATCATCATTCAAATATCAACACAAAACTCGACCAGCATACAACAGCATAGCATTAACACTCAGGTGGCATCCTAACACAAACAACAGAACATAATCCATGTAGATTTCTGGGCAGGTTTATGGTTCAAACACAACAGCATAAGTTCAACATCGATGTTCATCATTCAGTCCAAAAATCGAATGGCATGGCAAGCATCAAAGCAATAACAATGTTCATGCAATGTGTAAACAGCAACAAACCACAACATTAGTTCATACGAATTTCTGGGCAGGTTTTAACAACAGGGCATATGCATCAAGTTCATCATCATCATGTACTCGTTATTAACAACAGCAAGCAAACAGCATGGTAGTGACCATGTTCTTCATGACATGAACAACAAAACAACACAAGCATGAATTTCTGGAAATGAGTCTTAGGGTTTTCAAAACAAGCAGCATGGCATATTCAAGCAATCAGCATCATGAACAAAACTAGACCAAGTATCACACAACAACATCATGCAATCATCACGCAACCACAAGATAAGCATAATCAATGAGGGTTTTCTGGACAGAGTTATGTTTAAATGCAACAGTATTCAACAAGTTCATGCAAAATCATCAAGAATCAACGTGCTCAGAAAATGAAACCAAGCATGCCAATAGCATCATCAAGCATCCAACAACAAGAATATAATGTCTATTTTCATTAACTCAACATGAATAGAGTGAATCGAGCTAAAACTTGTTTGAGCATAAACAATAAAATTCACTTTTCTCACAGCACAATCAACCAATTAGCATGATGTAAGTTGCAATGGATTCAATGATACATGCTCTACCAGAAATATACCATGGTTTGGAGAAAAAAGAAGGTCGAGAAACTTACTTGTTTTTGAGGAAAATCGAAATGCAGTGGTTGTGTGAAGGTTTTTAAGCTCAAACAGAAATTCTCTTGGCCTTGCAATGATGGAGGATGAAGTGTGTTAGCTCAGCAAAGCATGAAGGTGTCCCAACCACAGTCTGCCATTGTTGATTTTTGAAGAAAACAGGGCACGAGGACAGGGTTTCAGCTGCGAATCCAAGGCTCAAAGGACTCTCAAATGAGGTTTAGATGATGGAGGATGCAAGGGTTCCTTGAATTCTTTGAATGGTTTCTGCAGAAATCTTGTTTTGCCAAAATGCACAATGAGGGAGTGAGAGGATTTTGGTCGTGTGGCTGTAAAAACTAGGGTTGAAATGTGACAGAAGAATGCTTATATGTGACTGTCTTAAGTTGGTTTAAGGGATGCTTAATCCTACTTAGCTTGAAATGTAGCATTTGCCATTTTTGCTAATTTGGGAATAAATGAAAATGGAGGTGCAAAGGTTGGTCGAATGGGCCTGGTACCAGCTGCTAATAGCCTTGCCAATTGCTGTTTTGTGTGTGCTGCAGAACTGTTGTACTTGTTTTGCTTAAATGAGGTTATTTGCATATTTCCAAGTTTTGCATTTTAATCCAAAATGGTGGTATAATGGTGGTATGATGATGATTTTGAGATTGGAGCAAGTTTCAAACATGATATGAAAGCAATCTCAATTGGCAAAATGATGAAAAAAGTCTTAATTCAAAAAGTCAAAGTTTGGTCAAACTTTGATTTTAAAAGGAAAAGGTCAAAAAATGCCATTTTGATTGGTGAGGTTTTAATGGATGCAATTTATATTTTTGGAAAGAGGATGAAAAATGTGGTTTGTAGGAAAAAACCCCACCAAATTTGGCCTTATGGTTTATGAGTTATGGCTCTTTGAAGTTCATGATTTTGTGAAAAGGAATTGATCATATCTTGAGAACCACACATGGGATTTGAGAGTTCTTGGACTTTTTGAAAATGGGAGAACAAGATATTCAACTTTCATGTTGGGCAAAAATTCATTTGAAGCTTGTATCATGATGTAAGTTGAGGATCAAGAAGTTTCCATTTTTGGCAGTTGAAATTACAGGTCCACTTTCTATTTCTGGAAAATTTCTGATTTGACTTGATTTTCTTCCATGATGAGGTTGAACATGATAGATGAGGCTTATACAAGCATGAATGAGCTTCTTCAAATCAATTCCATCCATCAATTCACTGATTAAATCCACAGTTGACCAAGTTTGACTTTTCTAGGGTTTTGAGTGACTGAACCACTTCTGATGAATTCCAAACCCTAATTCCTTGAGAACTTGATTTCAAATGATATCCCAAGTTGTATGAACTCTTGATTATTGATCATGGTGCCCAAATTCTGCAAGAATGGCCACCATCCATTGCTTTGACTGACTGTTGACTGTGTTTGACCTAATTGCTGAGGATTACTTCAACTGCAAGCAACAAGGTTAGACTGACAATATTTTTGTACTTTTTGAATGATAAGCATATGAAAGCAAAGATATACAAATGCAAGGTATGCTTGGTGATCAAGAAATCACCTCACAAGGCAACCTACCCACTAGGAGGGAAGCTAGGGCATGCAGTGATCCTTGAGACAATGATATGAGATGATATGGGCCATGAGGGATCTTAGGGCCCAAAATTGGGGTCTTACACCGACGTAAGTCCAGTGATTGGCAGTCGGGCTCTATGTTTGCCTTCTTGAGTGTGTTTAGGTTCGGATGCTGATGTAAGCCCAGTGATTGGCATTCAGGCTCCATGTTTGCCTTTGCCTGTGTTTGTTTGTGTGCGTGTCAGCCGAGCTACGAATGCTCTGATTCTTCTTCGTCTAAGAAGATACGTATGCATAGGATGCGACATCCTAGCGAGCATGTGTTGTTTCCCCGGTCCGAACTACTTAGACTCTGATGTCTATGCTTGATAGACTAAGTAGGCCCAGGATGCGATATCCTGCCGAGTCAGTTTCAGTCTATTTCTTGTGCCTCTTTCAGCCAGTGTGAGTGTGTGTGAGCAGTGTTTTAGCAACCATTTTCCTTTCCTATTGTGCATGGATCCCGTCGAGTACGACGGATGCGTAGGGGTGCTAATACCTTCCCTTCGCATAACCGACTCCCGATCCCATTCTCTTTGGTCGCGAGACCATGCTTTTTCCAGGTTTACTCTGAGCGTTTCCTTTCCCTCTTTTGGGATAAATAACGCACGGTGGCGGCTTTGTTGTTCTTGTTTTCCCGCCGGTTTTTCGCGTAATGCGACACCAATTACCCGTTTTCATTTCCGCATGCACCACGTTCATCATTTCATGCATTATCTTCCTGCCAAAATAGGAAAATTCATAAAAAACAATCATATCAATCATCCACATACTTATGCATAGTATTATAAAAAAAAATCACTTGCATTCTTACATACACATCCTAAATATCCCCAGCAATTGCATACTTGCATACATCTCGGGCATCATTGCATGCACATCTGTATTTGTCCAAAATAAAGCATCATACAAAAACACAACATAATCCAGGATTCACGGTCAATCGTATGTATCCCAAACATTCCTCATTTAAAGTAAATAGAGTTATTGCCCCACACATGCTAATGGAATTATTTCCCAACAAGTAATTCTTCAAATATTGTTAATAACGATACTCACCAACATCTTTTCTATCATTGCTCCCCAAGCAGAGGTTACCCTAAAAAGTCTCTTATGATCCTTTTTCCTTGCAGAGCATTTCTAGTAAATCTCCTCCAAAGGGAGTCTTTTCAAAATTATTACCCCAACAGATGAAGATTTAAGATACTGCTTCATTGATATGAAGAATCTCATTTGTTTTTAGAGATACTGCTCTAGTATCCTCGGAGAGTCTTAGATTCAGTTAAGGTATCATCCTCTTGTTTGGAATATCTTAATTTTATCATGGGAGATGCTGCTTCAATCGATACAGAGAATCTCATTTATCTGTTTGAGATACTGCTTCACTTATCTGAAGAATCTCATTTGTGTTTAGCGATACTGCTCTAGTATCCTCGGAGAGTCTTAGATTCAGTTAAAGTATCATCCCCTTGTTTGGAATATCTTAATTATATCATATAAGACACTGCTTCGATCGATACAGAGAACCTTATTTATCTGTTTGAGATATTGCTTCACTTATCTGAAAAATCTCATTTATGTCTAGAGATACTGCTCTAGTATCCTAGAAGAGTCTTAGATTCAGTTAAGGTATCATCCCCTTGTTTGGAATATCTTAATTCTATCATATAAGACGCTGCTTAGATCGATACAGAGAATCTCATTTATCTGTTTGAGATACTGCTTCACTTATATGAAGAATTTCATTTGTGTTTAGAGATACTACTCTAGTATCCCCGGAGAGTCTTAGATTCAGTTAAGGTATCATCCCCTTGTTTGGAATATCTTAATTCTATCATATAAGATGCTGTTTTGATCGATACAGAGAATCTCATTTATCTATTTGAGATACTGCTTCACTTGTCTGAAGAATCTCATTTGTGTTTAGAGATACTGCTCTAGTATCCTCGGAGAGTCTTAGATTCAGTTAAGGTATCATCCCCTTGTTTGGGATATCTTAATCCTATCATATAAGATGCTGTTTTGATCGATATAGAGAATCTCGTTTATCTGTTTGAGATACTGCTTCACTTATCTGAAGAACCTCATTGGTTTTTAGAGATGCTATTCCAAGTATCCTCGAAGAATCTTAGATACGATTGAGGTATCATTCCCTTGATGGAATATCTCGGTTATATACTACTTCGTTGATCTTTAAGAAATCTCGTGTGCAAATCAAGACACTATGTTGCTAATCTTTTCAGGAAATTTTAGATACGGTTGAAGTATCATTCCATTGTTGGAATATCTTGGGTGTGACATCCAGGATACTACTCTGATGATTCCCAGAGAGTTTTGTTTGTTTCATTTTACCTTCTAATAAACTTTTCTTACCATATTTCCCACTACATTTTCCTTTTGCATTCTTTCCTTGCATTTCAAAGGACAAAATCCGGGTATTTTTGTATTGAATTATCTTCCACCATGAATGTATGAAGACTACTGTCATTCTTACCTTCCGGTTCAAGGTAATTAAATAGAGGCATCTGTCATACCCCAATTTTTTTCGGGTTGTTTGAAGCTTTTGGTGTTTGCAACCATAAAGCATGATGCACAAAATTAAGGCTCAAGAGTTTCACTAGAGGAAGAGATTAGGTTCCTTCTGATCTTCACCCAATTTCGTTGCATTGTGGATTTGAAACCATATTACATTTAGAAATTCATAATGCATCAAGATCCTTTGACAAGCAAGAAGTTTATTCTACCTGTACTTAGTGATCAAGTGGGTCACTAGATTAGTGTACATTTGTTCAAAAAACTGGATTAGTTGTTACAAGGATTTAATCGATTGTTGTTCATCCATTAATCATGATGCATAGTATTATGGTCCATGGCGTCACTTATTCCATTCGTAAGAGGCCTTGAAGGCCCGGGTCTCATTGATTCAATGACATAAAAGCATTGTATGGCTCATGAGTGTAAGTTTCATAAAGTCTTTATTTGAACGTCTTAATACCTATAAGAAAGAAATAAGAGCTTTTTCCTATGAACTTCATAATAGTACCAGTTGATTAAAAATTATTTGACTTGGAGTTACTCTTTTACGTACATAAGTATTCCAACTTCTCTCGTTAAAGGCATAATGTTACAATTATATTCATAAAGCTATAATTAATACATGGGACTATAATGCCTAAACTACAATACAATGTAAAGTAACCCATAATATTCAAATCTTCCTCATTTACGCTAATCCAAGTTTCCTCTTTCGAACCAAGTACGTTGAGATTTATTCCTCGCTTGGATGCTCCGTACCATCATGACCCGTTAAAAGAAAGGGTTAATCTAAAGCTTTGATTAATACAACCTTATCAAAGCATTTCGAATTGACGGAGAAGCAAGTTATTGGCATCACAAAACCGAAAACAATTAAAATTTAAACAAAAGTTAATAATCGTTTGAAAAGAGAAATTATGCAGGGGACCACATAGTGTATGATTTTCCATTACAAGGTGGTAGTACCACTCAAGGCAAGCGGCTCACAGTGGGCATCCCACGAAATCAGGGATGGACGAAATCCTCCAACGGATTGATCCTAACAAATTACAGCTCACCAAATCTAAGAGAGCATGGCCCTAAATTTGGGTGGAGAAGGACTCTCCTATAAATAGAGGAGAGGTATTGTAAGCAAAGGAGGACCTTGCCGTTACGCTACAGGAACGCCACCAGACCCAATTCCTAAACCTCACTAAAGCTCAAAACTAACAAATTACTCAGAGTTTCTCATTGAAACTCTGAGATAATTCGAGCTAAGCTTAAACATTAAACAAAACAACAACAAATTTATAAATGCCAAGAAAAGTAGAAGAGACTCATCTCTTTCAATTCTTACATACCGGCTCCTTCTCCGTTTGATGTAGACCAAAACCCCCATACTAATTGCGCCGCTTCTCTTTTGTGTGAAGCCTAATTCAAAAATTAGGGTTTCCTTTTGTCCTTTTTTTCTTTCGTTGAGGCCTTTGCGCATTAGAAGGTGTTGGCGTTGCTTATTTAGTAGTGAGAGGTTTTGGGTTTTGTGCATTTTTGATTTTCATAACTTGGTGTGTCGATCTGGATGTTGGGTTAGGATTTTAGAAAAAACAAGCTCGGATTTAGATTGTAGGGTAAAAATAAAGGGGGGGGGGGGGGTTAGTGTTTGTGGTTTGGTGCTTTACGGTGGTGTTTGGTCGGAGAAGAGGGTGGCGTTGCCGCCGGCGGTCGGCCATCACCGTCTTCTCCGGTTGGTTCTAATCAGTGCTGATGAGCACTTTCAGAGCAAGAGAGAGCTCAGAAGTGAAGAGAGAGATTAGAGTTTGTCAAATAAACTTTCTCTCTCTCTCTCTCTCTCTCTCCCTCTCTCTCTCTCTCTCTCTCTCACACACACACACACACACACACACAAAAATGGTTTTTATATGTTGGTGGACTGTAAGTGCATGAAGGCCAAATGTCCATTCTGCGTGTCGCCATGTGTAGGGTTGACCTCTGGTCAACCAGGTATCCCATGTGGATCCCCCATCATAGTGTTGGGTATGGCTCGATGATCACTTTGTCCGTCTCGTTTGACCAAAGTCAGAGCTACAGATCTGACGATCCTGACTTATCTCCCAGTCAGCGTGTTGACTGGAGGTCCATTGGACTCCTTCCTGAGTCTGTGGGCCTTTCGTTGTTGGGCTTAGAGGACTTTTCCTCAATTCACCCCTTTAATTTATTTTGATAGCGCCCATAGTGGGCTGTCTTTTTTTTGTCCAAGGCCCATTTGTTCTCATTTTACTTTTTTTAATTATTTTCCTTCATTTGTTTTCTTGCAAAAAAATATATTGTTATTATTAATACCTAATAGTAATTAAATAATTCATTAACTATTTAATTAATTAATTTTATTATTATTACCATCATTTATTATTTAAATATAATTTAGATAATTACTCATTTTTGTGGGATTTGTGTGCGCTATTATTTTGTGTTTATTTATTCATTTGTACAAATTCTTTAGTTCATACGTAGGGTGTGCTACAATCATGACAATCTATTTCAATTTCACCGATTTAAAACCATTCAAATCAATTTCAAGAATAAACGACATACTTCTCGATTCAATGTCGAGCCCATTCCCAAATGCCTTTGTAAGTCGATTGCTTTTAGCATCGCCATCAACCTCACATAGCTTACTCTTGGGCTTTCTTACAATGAGACCTATTCGATTTTATCCAATCGAGTAGATGATTGATACACAATAATAATCTAATTCATCAATCCAAACCTCGATCCAATGTCGAATTTTTTTTGTTCAAAATTAATTAAAACATATAACTACGGTTAAATGCCATTTCATTTAGAAATGAAAAGGGGGATGCTTTTGAGCCTTCAACCCCTCTCCTCGATCATTTGAATACGAGTTCTCTTACCTGGTTAGTCAAATAATTGTCATTTCTATCCGCCTAAACATAATTAAAACGAATCATTTTCATAATAACTAAATGAAAAGGGGGGTGGTTTTGAGCCTTCAACTCCTCTCATCGATTGTTTGAATACGAGTTCTCTTATTCGGTTAGTCGAACAATTGTCATTTCAATTCAACCTAATTAAGTTAAATCTTCTTCATAATAACGAAAAAGGGGATGGTTTTGAGCCTTCAACTCCTCTCCTCGATTATTTGAATAGGAGTTCTCTTACTCGGTTAGTCAAATAATTGTCATTCCTATCTGCCTAAACATAATTAAAATGAATCATTTTCATAATAACGAAATGAAAAAGGGGATGGTTTTGAGCCTTCAACTCCTCTCCTCGATTGTTTGAATACGAGTTCTCTTATTCGATTAGTCGAACAATTGTCATTTCTATTCAACCTAATTAAGTTAAATCTTCTTCATAATAACGAAATGAAAAGGGGGATGGTTTTGAGCCTTCAACTCCTCTCCTCGATTATTTGAATACGAGTTTCCTTACTCGGTTAGTCAAATAATTGTCATTTCTATCCGCCTAAACATAATTAAAACGAATCATTTTCGTAATAACGAAATGAAAAGGGGATGGTTTTGAGACTTCCTCCTCTTCTTGATTGTTTGAATACGAGTTCTCTTATTTGGTTAGTCGAACAATTGTCATTTCTATTCAACCTAATTAAGTTAAATCTTCTTCATGATAACGAAATGAAAAGGGAGATAGTTTTGAGCCTTCAACTCCTCTCCTCGATTTTTTGAATACGAGTTCCCTTACTTGATTATTCAAGTAATCGTCATTTCTCTTAAAAACTTCTAAACACGATTAAATCAATAATTTTCATAATAAACTAAGTGAAAAGGGAGATGGTCTTGAGCCTTCGATTCCTCTTCTCAACTATTAGGATATGAGTTGCCTTACTCGACTATCCGAGTATTCGTCATCCATTCAAAACACCTTAATATTATTAAATCCTTTTACAATTAAGAATGAAAAGGGAGATGGTCTAGAGCCCTCGATTCATCTCCTCGACTATTAGGATACAAGTTTCCTTACTCGACTATCCGACTAATCGTCATCCAACAAAATATCTCAACACATCAAATCTATCTTTCTCGTCCACGTGCGATCAAAACCAATTAAACAAAACATTCAACATATTAACTCAACTTGTCACCCCGTGTGATCAAAACTCTTTTCAGAAAGAACACTGTTTAATCCCGTCTAACGCGCATAACAAACTAATGCTTAAGCCTCCGCCGAGAGTAAACAAGCCAACGTTTAGCCTTTAGACCGCGATCTAAATAGTTGTTCACTAAAAGACACCAACAAACCGTAGTTCCCCGAACTATGAATGCTCTGATTTCCTTATTGCACCATAAGGATACGTAGGCACGAGATTGCGAGATCTTGGCGAGCACACTAATAAAAAACCTCCCTTTTCCCCCTTTTGAGGTTTCCATCCATCTTTCTTTTCAATATTTTTATCACTCGAAGAAAGCAAACAACATTTAGCTAACATTCAAATCGCAAATTAAACTAAAAGGTTCCCGTTGAGTACAATGGACGTGAGGGGTGCTAATATCTCCCCCTTGCGTAATCGACTCCCGAACCCGAATATGGTTGCGATGACCATTATTCTTTTTTTAAAGGTTTTATCGATATTTTCCTATTCCTTCATTGGAATAAATAAAGTTAGGTGGCGACTCTGTTCGAACTAAATTTTTCCGCGACCATCGCGAGGAATCGTATTTTTCGAGATGCGACATCGGGAATGCAAATACAAAGTATATTTCCCCGCCCGATCCCATGTCCAAGATCATAGACATGAGTCAAAAACCTTTGTACAATGATTCATCTTTTCTACTATGGAATTTTCTCCTCCATGGGACTCTAACCCACTTTAAGGATCATTCCTCTATGGGACTCTAACCCATTTTAAGGTTCATTCTTCCATGAGACTCTAACCCATTATGAGGTTCACACCTCTATGGGACTCTAACACATTATGAATTTAACTCTTCTACAGGACTCTAACCTAATACGAGGTTCACACCTCTTTCAATGATTTGTTTATCCCGATCATTATTTTACATATGGGCCAGACTCGAGATAAGAACAAATAGAGGTTATTTCCATCAATCACCATGTGATTATTATCATCAATCACATCATCATAATATTTTCCCATACAAATCCAATTAGACTTGCAACTAGACCATCATTCACCTTTCATGCCATTCGGGCAGACAATTCATTTCAAGTGGCTATTCGCTCATTGGTACACATCGGGGTACCTTTCATAATCAAGCATCACAACCTAGATTATTCATAATAACCTAAGTTTATCTTCACTAATCATTTTATCCTAATTATGATCCTAGGTTAAAACACATTCATTCTCATGGAATTTGGTCAATTATCGTACATTTCAATTCATTACGTTTTCATTATCTATGGAACATGGTACACATAAGTAAAGAAAAGTACAATTCAAAAAGATAAAACATGCAAATAAATATAATCATGTATCTTCATGATATATATATATATATATATATATATATATATATATATATATATATATATATATATATATATATATATATATATATATATATATATATATATATATATATATATATATATATATATATATATATATATATATATATATTTAAAAAAGCTTTCCAACGCATCCGACCGCGTCTCATTTCGAGTTACAACACTCATTTTATGGTGAATACATGATGTCAATGTATTAGCAGTCTCGCTAAGCGATCAGTTTGTGGCTAAGCGAGGCTCTGTTTTCAAGACTGGTATAAATCCATTTTCAAACCATATTTTTCAACCTTTAATCACTTTAATCCATGTGTAATCATATCATAACATACTCAAATATTTCATACCATGTTTACATTACTTCCTAACCTCATGAATCTCTAACCATGACAACACAATTCATTTCATCAACATGTCATAACATCATGTAACAAAAACATCATAGTTTAATCATATGATTTCACAACATTAAGATAACACCAATACAACCACAACACAACAAAAATACAATAATCAACACCACACAAGTTCAATACATAATATCATAACATCACTACAATATAAATACTCAACAAGACAATATAACATGCAACCTCAACACAATATTACTTCAATACATATTCTCATGACTTCACCATAACACCAATATTCAACAACACAACATGCAACATACACACAATATTACTTAAATACATATTCTCATGACTTCACCATAACACCAATATTCAATAACAGAACATAAAATATCCTCATGGGTTACTAACGATAACACAACATATAGCAAAAATCATGTTTCAATCATCAATTTCACAAACAAGTAAGGATGAATCAAAACCCTAAACCCAATTTCATGTAAAATTTCCCCCAAAGCTACAACTATCTAAGTATCCACCTTAACTAGAACATGAAATGAAGAATTAAGAGATGAAAATGATTCTTTATTTTCCTCCAATGGCTTCCTCTTTTCTCTTCCTCTTCTTTCTTTTCTTTCCTTTCTATCTTTTCGAAATGAGAAGAGTGGGAGGAAAATGGAATTGGTAATGATATATAGAAACATTGTTTGTCCTTTAGTTGCAACAACTTAAGGAAATGTGTATTCTAACCTTTCCGTATCTCCCAAATTCCCAAAATACCACTCCCTACTAATTAGTAAGGATTAGGAACTTGATTAAGAATTAGTCTCATCTTAACTCACCAGTTACTAAATTTGTCCCACTTAATAAACAAATTAGTATTTAAGAGAATATGGAATATTATAGGTTAGATTTGTATATTAATATGTATTTTATATATTTAATATATATGATCATGGTGTTATGCCTAGTTTAATCAATCAAACATATTTGATATTTCTTCTTTTTCTTAATGCTTGTCATACATGTATTAGGTTTACGCATTTATAAGGTGCCAAGAGGATCTCATAGATCTAGATTAAATGTAACTCATAGTTATTCCTTAAAGGGAATAATCAAGCATATAATGTTAGATTTATAACATGATATGTGAATCTAGCTGAATCTGAGAGGTGTTGTTAGATTTAAACCTAGATAACCATTTATCATTATCTAGAGTCTAGACATAGATTTGGAGTTGGTATTCACATATATTGTAATAACATAATGCTATCTTGTTTTTTATTAGAATATCGGTCTGTCAATAAATAATATGATTGATATTGTGATGTTATTTCATACAAGGATAATGTTTTTAAGCAACAAGTGATAATATATACTGATGGTTAAAATGTGCATAAATGATCATTGATATACATGTAATCATAATATTGATACCTAATATCAACACTCTCAATCACTGATATTTCTACCATTTTCTTTTCTTCTATTTTATAAAAAAACTTTTGAAACAAAACTCATTTTCGACTTAAAATAATAATAATTACAAGTACATTATATTTCTCACCCCCTAGATTTGTTAATTTTATTTACTACATTGTGATTTTTGTTGACAAAAAAACTACACTTCGATAATAATTTTAAAGTAAAAAGGTTGATCAACATAATGGCACCTTTGTCGAGGAATGGGAAAATTTCATCTTATTTGTGACTATTATAATTTATATTTATATTTGTGTATACCTTTCCTATTGTTAATAGTTTTCTTGTTACTACTAATGCATTTTATAGTATATGTGAGACAAAGTATTAGTTGCTTTTGATCTATAAATTGAAAGGATTACTCTTCTAAACCAATAAAGAGTGAAGAAATCATACACTTCCATAACAATTGATAATCAACAACATGACCATGAAGTCATCAACAACCAAAAAAACAATAATGGAAACAAAAATGGATATGATAATAACCACAACAACACGAGTGGTAATGGAATGTCGTGCTTTAATATCTCTAGGAGATTAACTCAATGTGGATGGCCTCTAAGAAATACAAAACAAATGGAGATCTGAACTGGATTACTTCAAATTATTTATACTAAACAAATTTAGATTCTAAATACTTTTACACTCATCTAACAAAACTTTATAAGATATCAAGAACTATTAAAGTCGAAGAAGAACAAGAAGAAGTAGTGTTTCTAAATTTATTTTTATATTATGTTATATGCAAGGCTAAAAATAGTACCTTGATCATACCACGCAAACCATTACCAAAAGGATTGTACTAGAGGATACATTTCTTAATCGTTTCTTCTCTCAAAATAAGTCAAGGGAGGAAAAAGCAACAATCGTAGGCTTTTCACAAGGTGCAACTGAAACAATAAGTGAAGTTCGAAAGAGAAAAAATTATTTGTTAAGACGAAGTCCAAATCATAATTTTGATGACTTGGTCTTAGAGGAAACTATTTTGGTCATAGACGAAGATAAAATGTTGGACCATCCAATAGATAACAATTCTAGAGTTATCAAAGTCAACCACAATTTGAAAAGAAACTATAAGATACTCTAAACATGTTCATTCAAATGTCTATTGCCAATCAGAAATGAGCTAAAGCCTATATGAGAAACTTAAAAGTCCAAGTGGTGAAAATTTTCAAGCACATAAATGATAAACCAGGAGGTGCAATGACAAAGTTTCACCCGAACAAATCCTAAGAAACAATACAATGAAAAGGGTAAGCATGGGGTAAATGGACATCCTTATAATGTCGCAATTGTTTATGATGACGATGATGATGATGTTGTTGAACTAGATGAATAGGTTAATGGTTCCGAAGATGATTTTTACGAGACCTGAACAGAAGTGCCACAAAGATTCTTTGATTTTTTCACACATAATACCTTGATCCAAGATTTGTCCAAACTGAAGCAACTTGCAAATTTGGGAGCCAATGTCAACTTAATCCCCTCATCAGTGGCCCAAGATTGTATGGTGTGGAGATAAAATAAATAAAGTCAGTGTTGTAGTTATTTGACACGTTCTACATAATCTAGAGAAAATTTTAAACAACGTGGCTCATTCATCATGAAAAATAATTTTTAATAAATGGATTATGTACCTTATCCTTTATGTCAACGATGCAAACATACATTACGTGTGTATTGTTATATTTGTGAGCGTCCTAAATTAGGGCGCCCTCCCCCAAGAGCAGTACCACCTAGGTTATGATCTAAGGACTCGCTCTGGGTATTGGTGATGCGTGTAAAGTCGTTAGTCAAAGGAAAGAAAGTCCAATAATACTCTAGAAAGTTTAGGTGGTCAATAACTTCTCCTGATCAAGAAGGAGTACTTGTCTCTATTTAGAGCTAGCCAAACCCTAGACCCAAATGGCCTCTATAAATACTCTTCTCCCATGAGGGGAATGACAAATCATAACTCCTATTGATCATACCTTTTGCACACTTATAGCTAAGTATATCATCCATCCACATAACATCTCCTCTCACATGAGAAGACTCCTAAAACCACCATAAAACATCATTACACATGACATCTCACCTCCGTGGGCAAGCCCTAACCATCATACAATGTAATATACCTACAAAGATGTCTGACGCCTCATGCCCTTGCAGGAGGAACACAGACACTTGTACTTTTTTACCAGCACAATGGCGTCCGTCGTGGGTCCCCGGTAAAACTAACACGAGCCACACTGTCTTCATCAAGCATCACCCTTACCTATGTTCCCCTTCATTCCTACACCTAGCCACTTTCAACCTTGGTTAACAAAACAACTCCATCCTCTATTCCAGAAGGTACCAAAGGTAGCGCTGATGTTGACGCCCTAGTGGAGATGTGTGCTGTCATGGATGAGTTACACCGCCATAACCAGACATTGAATGATAACATCCATAAAATCAGACAGTGCCAACAAGATTCTAATTCCTAAGAGGAGATCGAACTGTTGAACCCCCAGTCACTCTCAGACGAGATATGTGTGTGTTTTTACCTAGGGCTTCTAACTTTCTTTCTTGGCCAAGTTTAATGGACACAGCGATCCCTATGAGCATGTCGCTTCTATCAATACACAAATGGCCATCATAGGAACGCCTGACTCCATGAAGTGAAAATTTATATCTAGAACTTTCAGGGACGCCAACCTTCGATGGTATATAGGTTTACCTCGTTCCTCTTTTAACAACTATCAGGAATTGGTAAAGAATCTAGTACACCAGTTCTTCGCCAGCCGTAATAGGAATATGGCCACCACATGCTTGTTTAACATACGCAAGGGTCTATCAGAGTCACTGAGGGACTACCTTGTCCGCTTTAATGAAAGCACCATCAGGGACTCTACCAGCTTCGAAATCAGCGCCTGAACATGAGCTTTGATCAACTTTTAAAATTTTACAAACAACTTACCAATGTTCGTGAAAAATCCTTTTTCCAAGCATGGAATGGAATGCCTCTACACATAATCCACACATTCTTTCTGGAAATATTAAGAGATACAGACCACGTGCCAAGGATATAAAGAATGGTTTCCAAACCTTTGTTTCATTAACATAAAAGTCCTCCACAACACCTTCTACACTGGAACTTAAAATATCGTAGTTTCCCCCATAAAGTACATTTTAATTGAAGAAAAACCAAGGATGAATAAATTCTCTAAGATAAAAGATATATGGATTTGAGAGTTTAAAATCCCAACAAAGCGTTGTAATAAAAATGCAATCTTATCATCATCTTGCTCCACATCATGCCACTTAAACCTCCTAGAGAATGAAGATGGACAAGTTCTTAGTTTTGAAGGTTTCGGTTTCTCGCTACCAGAGAAGGATACCACATCTTTAAAGCTTGGTCCAGTGGCAAAACCACCACTATCGGGCATCCTAGCACAAGCTTCAGTTTGAACCCTTGAACCAGATTGAGATACAAACTTCACACCTCTTTGTTAGACGATAGGCCTATATCTAGAGGGGTGAATAGATCCCAAGTTAAAAATTTATTCAAAACTTTGATTTAGAAAATTTATGGCGCAAAGGCAAGTTTTAAATATTTCCCAGATCAAAATTCGTCTAACCGAACCTACTACTGAAAATCCCGAATATGCGTATGAGTACCAATGTTTTGATAATAATTCACAAGTTGATTCAACACTTCAAGCACTAAATTTAATACTCTACTATAATAACGATCTATCTCCAATGACAACTACACACGAAAGACTAGTTGACACAATTTGTCAAACACTTTGTGTAACACCCCAAATAAAGTAAAAGAATTATTTGATTAAGTTGATAATATTATTTTATTAATTTAATTAAATAAATTGGATTATTGGATTATTATTATTATTATTATTTTGGAATAATAACATTTGGAAAATATATAAGTTGGAAATAAGAGAAGAGTTCCATTTTTGGGAACAGAAGGGTTTTCACGTGTTTTGCCTCAGAGTCAGAGAAAGGGGGAGAAACGCTGAAGAGAAAGAGAAGGAAGAGGAAAAGGCCAAAGATTGCTCGGAGCTTCCTTCAATCCAAAGAGGTAAGGGGTCTGAATCTTATTAAACGATAATATGCGAGCAATTTCATGATATCGGTTGGATTGTTAATGAATTTTGGGGATTTTAGGGAGATTGGGAAAGTTGGGGTTTTGATGGAAAATTCTCCGATCTGTGAGTTTTGTTGCGTTAAATGCACTGTAATCGAAGTATGTTGTGTATATATGACTGTTAAACGTCGATTTTGGGTTGTTAGCTGTGGGGTACGGGTTATGGCGAGTAGAGAAGCAAAGCTGCGCCGATTTCTGCAGTAGAGGGTTCTGTTCGCGCGCGATTCGCGGCGCGAAGCCCAGTTCGCGGCGCGAACTAGGCAGGATTGAGAGGAGTTCTGTAATTCATTGTTCGCGGCGCGAACCCTGCTTCGCGGCGCGTACTGAAGCGAAATAAGTTATTCGCGACGCGATCCTTCGTTCGCGGCGCGAACTGTGTTGTATTGGAGGAGTTCGCGGCGCGTCCCTATGTTGGCGGCGCGAACTGGAGAAATGCAGAAGCTAATGTTGAGGGGTTTTGAGTACGTTGAGTTGCGAGACCCTTAGTAAGTCGCTGTAGTTGTATCATAAACAGTTAATAGTGATTATATGATTATGTATGAGGTGTTTATGATGATGAGATGTTGAATTTACGTGTTAGTTATGAATGTGTTATGTGATGATGTGATATCGTCATGATGTTGTTGTTGTTTTGTTGAGTTGTATGTCATGCTATTAAGGATGATGATAACATGACCATATGATGTTGTTGTTGCTATGTTGATTATGATGCATGTTTGATGTGCATGCATTCATGAAAGGCCGATGCCTAGTGATGAACGGACTGAGTTCCAATGATGTTGTTGACTCCGGGCTTGTTGAGAGGCTTGGTTCCTTGCGGGGAACTCGGATTCTATGGTGATGAATCTGGGAGTGGTGATCCTGTAGTTGGTCACAAAATGGGTATACCGAGTCGTGTTGAGTCATGCATGGGTGTGTGCATTGCATTTGATGTGTTGTTTTGTTGAAGTTCATGAGTATGTTGATTATGATGATGATGATGAGCTGTGTTGGCATATGTGAAGTATATTTATGTTTATAATTCTGTCGTTATATTATTATTTAATAAAGTAATTCTCACCCCTTCTGCATGTGTTATGTTCATCTATGATAAGCAATGTGCAGATAAAGAGGAGTAGCTATTGTTGAGGTTCGAAGAATAAGTGTAGAGCTATTCTACAGAGTCGAGTCAAATGCTCTGGTCATGTGACACCGGGGTTATGGGATTCGATAGATAGTTGATTATTATTTACGTTGTTTATGATGACTAAATGTTGAGATGTTTTGTTGCGATAATGTTGAAACAGTATTATGAATTGTTATATAATGAATTAGAATATAAGTGTTGTTCTCCGCTGCGAAGTTTTTAAATATTAAATAATATGTTTTATGTTACAATGCAATAAGTGTTATGTTGTAAGAAATGTAAACTCTTCTACATGTTGTACTCTGATAATATATTTAAATATGTCGTTTGGGGTAGAAGGGTGTTACATTAGTGGTATCAGAGCATTGCCAGTCCAGTCGAGTCATATGTGATGATTTCCCTGTTGGTCGATTAGTGTAAATGACACTGTCGATATTTAACGGTTGTAGTGGTGTTGTGCAGAGTATGGCTGAAGAAAATGACCGTGCGATTGCTGAGGCTTTGGCTGCTATGGCGCAGGCTATGCAGGCGCAACAGAATCCGCCGGTCGACGAGTTTAGGAATTTGGGAAGGTTTCTGAAGAATAACCCTCCTACGTTCAAAGGGCGCTATGATCCAGATGGTGCTCAGATTTGGCTGAGGGAAATTGAGAAGATTTTCCGGGTGATGACGTGTACTGAAGCACAGAAGGTGCAGTTTGGTACGCATATGTTATCTGAGGAGGCTGAAAACTGGTGGGATAACACTCGCCAGAGAATTGCAGTACCAGGTGCTGAGACGACTTGGGAAAGATTCAAGACGGCCTTTCTGGAGAAATATTTTCCTGCTGATGTGCGATGTAAGAAGGAGATGGAATTTCTAGAACTGAAGCAGGGTAACATGTCTGTTGCTGATTACGCTTCGAAGTTTGAGGAGCTGGTGCAGTATTGTCCTCATTATAATAATGCTGATGCTGAGGAATCCAAGTGTGTCAAGTTTGAGAATGGGTTGCGTCCAGAGATCAAACAAGGCATTGGTTACCAGGAGATTCGTAGGTTTCCTACACTGGTTAATAAGTGCAGGATATTTGATGAGGATAGCAAGGCTAGGACTGCTCACTACAAGAGTCTTAGTGAGAAGAAGAATAAGGATCGTGGTAGTCCTTATGCCTCTCCGAATGGTAAAGGTAAGCAGAAAGTGGTAGATGCGAAGAAGCCAAGTGGGGGAGGATCTCCCATAGCTGGTAAATGTTTCAAGTGTGGCGAGCCAGGCCACCGTGCTGATAGCTGTACCAAGAAAGTGCTGAGATGTTTCCGATGCGGTCAGGCTGGTCATAGAGTTACTGAATGTAAGGATGCTGGTCCGACATGTTTTAATTGTGGCGAGAAAGGCCATATCAGTTCGCAGTGCTCGAAACCGAAGAAGGCGGCTACTGCAGCTCATACTACTGGTAGGGTGTTTGCTCTGAGTGGGACTGAAGCTCCTAAAGGAGATAATCTGATTAAAGGTACTTGCTTGATTAATAATGTTGAATTGCTTGCTATTGTTGACACTGGTGCTACGCATTCGTTTATTTCGTATGAGTGTGCGACTAGGATTGGTGTGATTATGTCGTCCCTAGGCGGAAGTATGGTGATAGATACTCCTGCTAATGGTTCTGTGAAGACCTCTGTTGTCTGTCGAGGTTGTCATTTGACGATCTTTGAGAGAGAGTTCGTGGTTGATTTGGTGTGCTTACCCTTGCACCAAATTGATATTATTCTGAGAATGAATTGGCTAGAATTCTATGGCGTGTTTATCAATTGCTATAGTAAGACGGTGCGGTTTTCTGAAGTTGGTGAGAATGATGAGGCAAGATTTCTATCTGCTAGGCAGGTGGAGGAATTTGTGAAAGATGAAGCTCAGATATTCGCTTTATTTGCGTCTCTGCAAGCGGATAGGAAAGTGGTGAGTGTAGATTTGCCTGTTGTCTGTGAATTTCAGGATGTGTTTCCGGAGGATGTAAGTGAATTACCTCCAGAACGTGAAGTCGAATTTGCCATTGACTTAGTACCAGGTACGAGTCCAGTGTCGATGTCTCCTTATAGAATGTCGGCAACTGAATTAGTTGAATTGAAGAAGCAACTTGAAGAATTGCTTGAGAAGAAGTTTGTGCGTCCAAGTGTTTCTCCTTGGGGTGCACCAGTATTGTTAGTGAAGAAGAAAGAAGGTACGATGAGGTTGTGTGTCGATTATCGGCAGTTGAATAAGGTGACTATCAAGAATCGGTATCCATTGCCGAGGATTGATGATTTGATGGACCAGTTGGTTGGAGCTCATGTTTTCAGTAAGATTGATTTGCGGTCGGGTTATCATCAGATCCGAGTGAAGTCAGATGATATTGCGAAGACTGCTTTCCGTACGAGGTATGGTCATTATGAATACACTGTGATGCCGTTCGGTGTGTCTAATGCTCCAGGTGTGTTTATGGAATATATGAATCGTATATTTCATCCGTACCTTGATAATTTTGTTGTGGTGTTCATAGATGATATATTGATATATTCTAAGACGGAAGAAGAGCATGCAGGACATCTGAGAATTGTTTTGCAGGTGTTAAGAGAAAAGAAATTATATGCAAAGTTATCTAAATGTGAGTTCTGGTTGAAGGAAGTGAGTTTCCTTGGCCATGTGATTTCGAGTGGTGGGATTTCTGTTGATCCTGCTAAAGTTGATGCTGTATTACAGTGGGAGACTCCGAAGTCTGCTACTGAGATACGCAGTTTTCTGGGGTTAGCTGGTTATTATCGCAGATTTATTGAGGGCTTCTCTAAGTTGGCATTGCCGTTGACGCAGTTGACTAAGAAGGGTCAAGTGTATGTGTGGGATGCAGCTTGTGAAGCGAGTTTTGTTGAGTTGAAGAGGCGGTTGACCAGTGCTCCAGTGTTGATCTTGCCTAATCCTGGTGAGTCCTTCGTTGTTTATTGTGATGCTTCGTTGATGGGTCTTGGTGGTGTTTTGATGCAGAATGGTAAAGTTGTAGCTTATGCTTCTAGACAGTTGAAAGTTCATGAGAGGAATTATCCTACGCATGATCTAGAACTTGCAGCTGTTGTATTTGTGTTGAAAATGTGGAGGCATTATCTGTATGGGTCCAGATTCGAAGTGTTCAGTGATCACAAGAGTCTGAAGTATCTGTTTGATCAAAAAGAGTTAAATATGAGGCAGAGAAGGTGGTTAGAATTACTGAAGGATTTTGACTTTGAATTGAGTTATCATCCCGGTAAGGCTAATGTAGTTGCAGATGCGCTGAGTAGAAAGTCTCTACATATGTCTATGATGATGGTTCGGGAGCTTGAGTTAATTGAACAGTTCCGTGATATGAGTTTGGGTTGTGAAGTTTCCGCTGATAGTGTAAAGTTGGGTATGCTGAAGTTGACTAGTGGAATTCTGGAAGATATTCGGAATGGTCAGCAAGTTGATGTCGCTCTAGTTGATCATATTACTATGGTTAACCAGGGTAATGGTGGTAATTTTGAGATTGATGAGAATGGCATCCTGCGATTTAAAGGTAGAGTTTGTGTTCCTGAGGTGTCTGAATTGAAAAAGAGTATTCTTGAAGAGGGCCATAGGAGTGGATTGAGTATCCATCCAGGTGCAACTAAAATGTATCAGGATTTGAAGAAGTTGTTTTGGTGGGCGGGTATGAAAAGAGATGTTGCTAAGTTTGTGTATGCCTGTTTGACTTGTCAGAAGTCAAAGATTGAACATCAGAAACCGGCAGGTATGATGCAACCTTTGAAGATTCCTGAATGGAAGTGGGATAGCATTTCCATGGATTTTGTGACGGGATTGCTGAGGACGGTGAAAGGTAATGATTCTATTTGGGTGATTGTGGATCGATTGACTAAGTCGGCGCATTTCTTACCGATGAAGATTAATCACTCTTTAGAGAAGTTGGCAGAGTTGTATATTGAGGAGATAGTGAGGCTGCATGGTATTCCATCAAGTATTGTGTCTGATAGAGATCCCAGATTTACTTCTAGATTTTGGGAAAGTTTGCAGAAAGCGTTGGGGACTAAGTTGAGGTTGAGTTCAGCTTATCATCCTCAGACTGATGGTCAGACTGAAAGAACTATCCAATCCTTGGAGGATTTGTTGAGAGCTTGTGTGTTGGAGCAGAGTGGTTCTTGGGATGGTTATTTGCCGTTGGTGGAGTTTACTTATAATAATAGTTTTCATGCTAGTATCGGTATGGCTCCATATGAAGCATTGTATGGTAGGAGGTGTAGAACTCCATTGTGTTGGTATGAATCAGGTGAGAGTGTTGTACTCGGACCTGAGATTGTGCAGCAGACGACGGAAAGGGTTAAGATGATTCAGGAGAAAATGAAGATTTCTCAGAGTCGTCAGAAGAGTTATCGTGATAAGAGGCGAAAGGCACTTGAGTTCCAAGAGGGAGATCATGTGTTCTTGAGAGTTACTCCGACGACAGGTGTGGGTAGAGCTTTAAAGTCTAAAAAGCTTACTCCGAGGTTTGTGGGTCCGTATCAGATTTTGAAGAGGGTTGGGGAAGTGGCGTATCGGATAGCTTTACCGCCGTCGCTTTCTAATCTGCATGATGTGTTTCATGTATCTCAGTTGAGAAAATATATTGCAGATCCTTCGCATGTTGTTCAGTTGGATGATATCCAGGTGAGGGATAATTTGACCGTTGAGGTGTTGCCAATTCGGATAGATGACCGAGAAGAGAAGACCCTGAGAGGTAAGAAGATTGCTCTAGTGAAAGTTGTTTGGGGAGGTCCAGCTGGTGAGAGCTTGACTTGGGAGCGTGAAGATCAGATGAAGGAGTCGTATCCGACTCTATTTGCTTGAGGTATGTTTTCGAGGACGAAAACTCTTTTAGTGGGGGAGAGTTGTAACACCCCAAATAAAGTAAAAGAATTATTTGATTAAGTTGATAATATTATTTTATTAATTTAATTAAATAAATTGGATTATTTGATTATTATTATTATTATTATTTTGGAATAATAACATTTGGAAAATATATAAGTTGGAAATAAGAGAAGAGTTCCATTTTTGGGAACAGAAGGGTTTTCACGTGTTTTGCCTCAGAGTCAGAGAAAGGGGGAGAAACGCTGAAGAGAAAGAGAAGGAAGAGGAAAAGGCCAAAGATTGCTCGGAGCTTCCTTCAATCCAAAGAGGTAAGGGGTCTGAATCTTATTAAACGATAATATGCGAGCAATTTCATGATATCGGTTGGATTGTTAATGAATTTTGGGGATTTTAGGGAGATTGGGAAAGTTGGGGTTTTGATGGAAAATTCTCCGATCTGTGAGTTTTGTTGCGTTAAATGCACTGTAATCGAAGTATGTTGTGTATATATGACTGTTAAACGTCGATTTTGGGTTGTTAGCTGTGGGGTACGGGTTATGGCGAGTAGAGAAGCAAAGCTGCGCCGATTTCTGCAGCAGAGGGTTCTGTTCGCGCGCGATTCGCGGCGCGAAGCCCAGTTCGCGGCGCGAACTAGGCAGGATTGAGAGGAGTTCTGTAATTCATTGTTCGCGGCGCGTACTGAAGCGAAATAAGTTGTTCGCGACGCGATCCTTCGTTCGCGGCGCGACATGTGTTGTATTGGAGGAGTTCGCGGCGCGTCCCTATGTTGGCGGCGCGAACTGGAGAAATGCAGAAGCTAATGTTGAGGGGTTTTGAGTACGTTGAGTTGCGAGACCCTTAGTAAGTCGCTGTAGTTGTATCATAAACAGTTAATAGTGATTATATGATTATGTATGAGGTGTTTATGATGATGAGATGTTGAATTTACGTGTTAGTTATGAATGTGTTATGTGATGATGTGATATCGTCATGATGTTGTTGTTGTTTTGTTGAGTTGTATGTCATGCTATTAAGGATGATGATAACATGACCATATGATGTTGTTGTTGCTATGTTGATTATGATGCATGTTTGATGTGCATGCATTCATGAAAGGCCGATGCCTAGTGATGAACGGACTGAGTTCCAATGATGTTGTTGACTCCAGGCTTGTTGAGAGGCTTGGTTCCTTGCGGGGAACTCGGATTCTATGGTGATGAATCTGGGAGTGCTGATCCTGTAGTTGGTCACAAAATGGGTATACCGAGTCGTGTTGAGTCATGCATGGGTGTGTGCATTGCATTTGATGTGTTGTTTTGTTGAAGTTCATGAGTATGTTGATTATGATGATGATGATGAGCTGTGTTGGCATATGTGAAGTATATTTATGTTTATAATTCTGTCGTTATATTATTATTTAATAAAGTAATTCTCACCCCTTCTGCATGTGTTATGTTCATCTATGATGAGCAATGTGCAGATAAAGAGGAGTAGCTATTGTTGAGGTTCGAAGAATAAGTGTAGAGCTATTCTACAGAGTCGAGTCAAATGCTCTGGTCATGTGACACCGGGGTTATGGGATTCGATAGATAGTTGATTATTATTTACGTTGTTTATGATGACTAAATGTTGAGATGTTTTGTTGCGATAATGTTGAAACAGTATTATGAATTGTTATATAATGAATTAGAATATAAGTGTTGTTCTCCGCTGCGAAGTTTTTAAATATTAAATAATATGTTTTATGTTACAATGCAATAAGTGTTATGTTGTAAGAAATGTAAACTCTTCTACATGTTGTACTCTGATAATATATTTAAATATGTCGTTTGGGGTAGAAGGGTGTTACACTTTGCGTGAAATCAATAAATTTTGGATATTAGTATAATGTTTGTAGTTCTCAAAAACCAATCACTACCAAATGGTATGTGATTACTATAAAAACACAATTTAACAAAGAATTCAAAAGTTATTATCCAAACAATATTGATCAAAAGATCAAAGTAATCAATAATTTGTGAACCGGAAACTAAACGAGAGAGAGAGAGAGAGAGAGAGAGAGAGAGAGAGAGAGAGAGAGAGAGAGAGAGTATGCAAGGATTTATTTAGGCAGTTCCCCAATCGATCTCGCTATGGGTACATCTTTCCTCAATTCGAATTCGAATTGAAATATTAATATAATAAATCTTACTTTACAAATGTATGTATACAAGAGATGATAAATCAAATCCCACAAACCCTAAACATCAATAATATGGATCTTGCAAATGTAACATCAAAGCTTGATCAAGCCACTAATAATGCCGCTTCAATCCACCTGTTGTTGCTACTTCCTTGCACGACCTCCTCGTCTCAAGGCTTTCACCCGACTGAATTAATCCCAAGTGCACACTTGTTGAACCCAAGATTTGTCAACACGATCCACCGTTTCACGCTACTCCCTTGCCGACACACCTAGTCTCAAGGCTTTCACTCGATCGGATCCAAATTGCAAAATCTTGTAAAAAACCTTCAAACCCTAAAGATCTTGAAGGAAAACCCCAAACCGGTTTTCTTATTTGAGTTCCCCAAAGATCACAACCCAATATTCTCGGTACAACAAACCTAATTGGATGTTATCAATCCTAATCTAGATGACACCCAATCAAAAAATAATTATGTATGGTTTGATTGTGTGTATGCATAGATTGAATTGAAGATGATGAGATGCTTTGGAATCCTGGATTCATGTAGGTTTTACTCACTCTAGAAACCTTACTAGAGAATGATGCATGTATGAAGTATTTATATGCATGAGTGATTTTGGGCAAAAGAAAATGCAAAGGAAGATAGAAAAATATGATTTTTTGAAGAAAAATATCGGATAGGTCGACATATATAGGTTATGTGTCGACCTGTTCGATGCATAGGTCGACCTGTCCAAGGTCGTGTGTCGACCTATGACGGTCATGTGTCGACATATGCGTCGACCTATGTGTTGACCTGAACACTCGGCACATGAAACAGAGGCCACAAGCTTTAATACAACAACATACGTGTCGACCTATAGACTTCATGTGTCGACCTATAGTTTTATGTGTCGACCTGTACTGCTATTTTTCACAAAAAAAAATGATTTTTCATACATGTTTGATGCATGCGACTTTTTTCACATCGTTTCCAAATACTTTTATATTTCCTAATGCTAAGATGTACATAGAGATTCATAGGATACCGTCCAATATACATTTACGCTAAAACATCCTAATTTTGACATCATACAAAACACATCTAACGAAAATTACACTCACACTCTTGATGAAAAGGAAATCTAGCAAGATTCACTCTCAACTTGAAGGATCCCATCCACACATTTTCTAGGGAAATTTGGAGTTTGCGCAAGTTCTTCACCTCCGAGAACCTGACAAAACCAAAACGTTCTTCAAACTTTGAAAGCTTCGAAGGAATGAAAATCTCTCTCACCGAACCGAACCTTTCAAAACACTTGCAAACCAAACCATTCAAAGCTTTAACGCGAAAGTTTAAGACATAAGACAAAGTGAGTTCTTCCGGATGTACATACTTCTTCACGTTATGCATAAAGACACACACACCATATTTTACCTTTCATATCAAAGCTAGTTACTTTACCTTTCATATCATATTCTATAGTTCACTAGCACATTAGAAATAGATAGTTAAATTGTATGCATTTAACTCATAATGTCATCACCGGTTTCATATTTTAACATGGAACACAACATAATTATAATTTGCTACAATACTTTCAAAAGACTATCTTATTTCTCAATAACTTTAATGACTAGACAAATGCAAGTCATACAATACAATGTCTCCAAACATGGTTCTAATACAAAATGAACAAAACGTTTAAAAATCTTCCAAGATTCATATTATTGATGTTTAAAAAAATCATGAGGTTCAAGCAATCTTCAACATATAACTAATCACTTAATAAGCAAGAAACTTTATTTCATCTTCACGCCAAATATCTTCCAAGATTCCATATGATAGTCTTCTCTGGTCATTCCTCCAACCTATTTGTCGACGGAAGACACGAACTTTCGTTGCAGACTGTAAGCTCACCCGAAAAATTGACGCGTTTTTGCAAATCGCGAATATAGTATATTCGAAAACTACCATCTAATAAATCAGTAAGAAGACAATGACATAAGTTCACTACTTCCAAATGTTCCAAGCTATTCAACACATGACACAAACCTGTCATGCTTACCATAACATTTCGAATAATTAATGTCCTTAGATTCGGAATGTATTTAACTATACCTTCAGCTTGACCTTTTTCAAAGGAACATGTAAACTTTAACCTAACGATGTTCTTGCAATATTTTCCAACTACCTCAAAAAAGTTAACATTTTTGAACATTTCGGTAATTGTTATGGACTCAATATTTCTCCATGACCTCATAGCAGTTTCTACTCCAAATTTTGAGATGTTACCTGTTATTGGAAGCACCAGCATTTTAAGATTCGGAGTCCTACACATTAAAGCACACACAATTTAACATATCATACAAAATAAGTACTAGTAGTAAGTTAAAGATAAGTTTAAGATGTTACCTTTCCGCAATCGAGATTAAGTGCGCATTTGTCAAGTAGACATAATAATTAAATATTAAGCAACTTATGTTTTCACCACCCAAACTTGATGCATACTTCAATATTTGAGTCATTTTCTTGCTTGAATGTTCACCAAACCAAGCATATGGTCTCAATGGCAGATCCATGCCTAGTTCATTTAGATCAAGTGTTTTCCAAAGCTCAGGGGCACGACTGGCCACGTTCCAAGCTTTGCAAACCATGGAGGCTTTAGCAAGGTCTGCAACATGAAGAACTGTGAAGATTCTTACCAGAATCTCATAGAACAAGTGATCATTCGAGTAGCTGTTATTCGACTTATTATTCTTCATGATTTAATGGTTCCTGCATGAATTATTATAGAAAAATGAAATCTAAAAGAAAAACAATGCATGTATTGAGTCTAAAGAAAATTGGAACATACCTCTTACTTTTAATCTTGGGTCTTAGTGAAGGAGTTCAGGCTCTCTCAAATAGAGATTGATGATAGACTGAAATGAAATTAAAACTTTGAAAAATATTTATAGAGAAACAAATATCTTAAATTGAAATATATAAATATATATATTCTATAAAGATTTTAATATGTATTATTAATATAAAATTTCTAATACTCTCAATCCATCACTATCATTCATTTGCATTACTTTATAGATGGATAAAATAAAAATCAAATTCTTTATAATATCAAACGTCTAGAATCCTTTTAAACTATTAATATATACAAAACTATATTAAAATTATTACATGACATTAGTCAGTCAACTAAAATAAAAATATATAAAAATATTTGTAATTAACACAGTCATAAATGATAGTTTGAGTCAAAATAAAATAATAAACAGCATATATATATAAAACATAGTTTAAAAACTGAAAATAATTTTTATATAACATCAATTGTATTCTATCCTTAATTTATCATATTGTGATTAAATCTCCATTATGATACAATAAAATATGATTGAATATTTGTGTTGAAATTATTATATTACCATTGCTTATATGTTAAGTTTCATAAAATATATTTTGTGTTTTATAAAGATTGAATTGAATGTAATTTTTAAAAACAATTAAATATTGATTTAGTTGGCTATATATTTAAAAAATTATGATTTTTTAATGATTAATTTCGAAGAAAATATTGTTTTTATCACTTTATACGGTGTATGTATAGTGTGTAGATTCATGTATAGGCCAATGGTATCACATCTAACAGCGACAAAGAGGATACTAAGGTATCTCAAAGGAACTCTCGACTATGACATTATATTTCCTATATCTGATGAAGGAAAATAATGCAAGCTAGTGGATTACATTGACTCAAGTCGATGTAGTGATGCCGAGGATAGAAAATCCACAGCTAGTTATGTGTTTATGCTAGGAGATGCACCAGTTGCTTGGAGCTCAAGTGAAGAACCAGCAGTAGAACTGTCATCGTGTGAAGCAGAGTACATAGTAGCTTCCCTCTATGCATGTCAAGCAACGTGGATTCTGAATTTGGTCGAAGAAGTTATAGGGAAGAATCATGGAGCAATTACCATGAAGATCAACAACATGTCTGTTATCAATCTGGCAAAGAATCTGATAGCACATGAAAGAAGCAAACAAATCGAAATGAGGTTCTATTATCTTCGAGAGGAATTAGCAAATGGGAAGCTGAACTCGGAACACTGTAAAATTGAGAATCATATTACAGACATCATGACGAAAGGTGTGTAGGTCAAAGTGTTCAAAAGACCAAGAAGAATGGTGAATGTAGATAACTTAGACCCAATAAATTAGATGGTGTATTGAGAATATAATTCTACCATTTTGACAGAGCCTATTATTGTCGAAATGCTCTGTATAAAAATTGTATAGTGGTCAAAATGTCAAAGAAGTATATCTCGACAAAAATTTAGACTTAGCTTTATTTTGTGTTTTTAGCTGAGTTAGGTTAGTTGGAGATTTCTTGTTGTGAAAGAAATCTCAGCCTATAAATACGGAGGTGCCATATCATTGTATACAAGCAGTTGCATAGAGAAAAGATTGAATAAACTTTAGTTTGAAGGCAGAGAGAAACTCTGCAAAAATATTCTCCTTCTTCCCTTTTACTCTCAAACTATAAGTTCTCTTTTCTTCCACAATTAAGTTTTTCTTTTCTTCTTTAATAATCATTGTGCAGCGGAATCATCTTGCAACCAAGGTGTGATTGATTCACTCAAGTGAAGAGTGAAGAACAAGACAAGGAATCAATCAGAAGAATTGATTCTTGTTCGTCAAGATGATTCGAAATTCTCAAAGTTTTGGGTGTAATTCCAATAGTTCCTAATTCTCCTTGCATTAAGTAAATTATGATTTAACAGATACACAACAACAACAATTGCCACCAACGATGCATGATGATTTGATAAAAATTAATAAAGCTTGTGTGGATTGTCATGACGATTTTAAGACAGTTGTGTCAAAACAAAAAAGAAATGTTAAAGAAGCAAAATGTGGGGGTGATGTTCCTACAACACGAGATCGAGGGGTATAACTTCTAAACCTTCTTCATGAAGTTCATTTTTTAGAACTCGATGGAAATAGGCAGTCCTAAAGCTTCCTTGGATAAATTTGCAGAAAATCACAAATTGGATTGGATCAGGTTAGGTGAACCAATAATAATGATTGAGAATATTTCCTTGAATTATTATCCATGTGTAATTATGTAGTTAATTATTGAGAATTAAAAGATCCGAACTTGTGGGACAAGTGCGGTTTCCCGGTTTATCGTTTATCTTTTGGTTTGTATAGGTTTTTATTAGGGTTTTAGTCTAGTCCCCCGTTGTATACACCTTTTTTACTTTTTTATTTTATATCTAATATGAGATATGGGTGGGAGGGGGTCTCTATGAATCTTTCTTGGAATCATGCATATTAAAGCGTCTCAACACTTTGTCTATATATGTACTTTGACTTAGGCCAAGCAGTTTTTGTGATTTATCTCTATAGATCCTGATTCCTTATATATATAGGTTGCTTCACCCAGGTCCTCCATAGAAAAGTATTTCCCCGACCAATTCTTTACTTGTTGTAGGGTAGGGATATCGTTTCCAATGAGTAATATGTCATCTACATATAGTACCAGGAAGACGATCATGCTCCCATTAACCTTCTTGTTGACACAAGGCTCATCTTCATTCTTGATGAATCCATATTGTTTTACTGTTTCATCAAAATAAAGATTCCAGCTTCTGGAAGCTTACTTTAATCCATAGATTGATCTCTGTAACTTGCATATCTTTTGGGCTTCTTCTGGTATGTCGAATTCTTCAGGTTGTGTCATGGATACATCCTCAAGAAGATTCCCATTAAGGAAAGCAGTTTTGATATCCATCTGCCATATTTTATAATCATGATATGCAGCGATAGCAAGTAAAATCCGAACAGATTTAAGCATTGCAACTGGTGAAAAGGTTTCATCATAGTCAACCCCATGAATTTGTTTATATCCTTTTGTAACCAGTCTTGCCTTATAGGTATGTACCTTACCATCCATGTCAGTCTTCTTCTTGAAGACCCACTTGCATCGTATAGGGTTAACTCCTACAGGAGGCTCTACCAAGGTCCAAACCTGGTTTGTGTATATGGAATCCATTTCATATTTCATGGCTTCTAGCCACTTCTCAGACTCAGGACCAATTATGGCCTCTTGGCAGGTCATAGGCTCATCTTGATCCATGAGTGATACATCACCTTGATCAGTTATAAGATATCTATATCTCTCAGGTAGGTGACGTATCCTGCTTGACCTACGTTGGTCTTGTTCTACTTGAGCATGTTGCTCTTCCACAACTACATGTGTTTCCGGCTATAATTCCTCCATAGGTGTATCAATGCTTTGTGATTCTTGAATTCCTTCAAGCTCTACTTTCCTCTTACTGATTCCTTTGGAAATAAAACCCTTTTCTAGGAAGACTCCAGTTCAAGCGACAAACACTTTTCCCTCAGAAGGATTGTAGAAGTAATACCCTCTTGTTTCTTTAGGATACCCCACAAATAAGCATTTGTGAGATTTGGGCTCAAGCTTAGTTGAAATTTGTCGTTTCACATAAACTTCACAACCCCAAATCTTCATGTAAGACATATGTGGTTTCTTACCACTCCATATCTCATATGGTGTCTTCTCAACCTTTTTGGATGGAACACGTTTAAGTGTGTAAGCTGCTGCCAATAGTGCATGTCCCCAAAAGGAGTTTGGAAGATCAGTGTGACTCATCATGGATCGGACCATGTCTAACAAGGTTCGATTTCTTCTCTCAGATACACCGTTCCATTGGGGTGTTCCAGGAGGAGTAAGTTGGGATATAATCCCACACTCTTTTAGATGGTCATCAAACTCTAGGCTTAAATACTCACCACCTCGATCTAATCAAAGAGTTTTAATATTCATACCTAGTTGGTTTTGTACTTCATTCTTGAATTCCTTAAATTTTTCAAAGGACTCTGATTTGTGTTTCATTAAATACACATAACCATATCTATTGAAATCATCAGTAAATATGATGAAGTACTGAAAACCTCCTCTGGATGGTATGTTCAGTGGTCCACATACATCAATATGTATGAGGGCCAAAATATCATTAGCTCTTTCACCTTTTTCTGTGAATGGAGACTTTGTCATCTTTCCAATTAAACAAGATATGCATGTCTCATATGATTCATAATCAAAAGATTCCAAGAGTCCATCTTCATGGAATTTGGAAATGTGCTTCTCATTTATGTGGCCTAATCGACAATGCCAAAGGTAAGTTGGATTTAACCCATTAGGTTTCATCCTTTTAATATTAATGTTATAAATAGGCATTTCAAGATCAATGACATATAGTTCATTGTTCATTTGTGCAGTAGCATAGAATATATCATTCAAATAAATGGAGCAACAATTATTCTTTATTATGAATGAAAAACCAAACTTGTCAAAACAAGGAACAAAAATAATATTCCAGCTAATTGCAGGTACATAATAACAGTTCTCTAACTGAACTATTAAACAAATAGGTAAAGTTAATACATAAGTTCCTACGGCTAAAGCAACAATATTTGCTCCATTGCCAACTCGTAGGTAAACTTCACCTTTTGCCAAATCTCTACTCCTTTTTAGCCCATACACATTGGTACAAATGTGAGAAGCACATCCTAATACCCATGATGTAGAAGTAGATAGATTAATTTTAATAACAAAAAGACCTGAAGGTGAAGTCTCTACTTCATTCTTCTTATCTTCCAGGTACTTTGGGCAGTTTCTCTTCTAGTGTCCGGTCTTACCGCATTGGAAGCAGGTGTTATCCTTTGTTATGCCTCTACTAGGCTTCAAAGCATGAGCAGTGGGTTTGGGTTTGGCAACTTCCTTGCCTTTCCCTTTACCACCCCGCTTGGTGGGCCTTTTGTTCAGTTTCTTTCTGTTTCCGATCATCAGAATGGACTTCTCTTTTGACTTCAGATTCTACTCAGCAGTTCTTAACATGCCTAGCAGTTCAGGAAGAGTTTTGTCCATATCATTCATGTTAAAATTAAGGATAAATTGATTGAAGCTCTTTGGCAACGATTATAAGATCAAATCAGTCGTAAGTTCCTTTCCGAGGGGAAAACCCAACCTCTCAAGGTTCTCCACATACCCAATCATCTTGAGCACATGGGGACCTACATGGGCTCCCTCAGCTAACTTGCCTTGAAAAAAGGCTTTTGAAACTTCAAACCTTTCATGTCTTTCCTGCTCTTGATAGAGCATCTTCAAGTGTCTGATCATATCGAACGTTGTCATGTTCTTATGTTGCTTTTGCAACTCTGAGTTCATGGTAGCTAGCACGAGGCAAGCAACTTCATTGACATCATCGACATGCTTCTTATAAGCATCTCTTTCTGCCTTAAGTGCAGAACTAGGAGGTTCCTCTTTAGGAACAGGTTCCTCTAAGACATACAACTTTTTATCATTCTTGAGGACAATCCTCAGATTTCAGTGCCAAAAATAGAAAATTTATCCCAAACAATTTTTCTTTATCAATGATTGATTGCAAAATGTTGTTAGAGGTGTTTGTTGTCATGGTAATCTAAATGAAAAATATGAAAATATAAGGATCATTAAAATAATATATTTAATTAGGCCTTTAATTAAATATGCTCCCATTATTTTACTCAAAACAAATGACCCTCACCATTTGATTCTAAAAATTTCGTTCGAAGATTTTCTAGTGGGTCGAGATCCACATTTCACTTTGTTTTAAGTCTGCGTAGGCGGATTACACAAAACTAGGTTATTTATGTAGGAACTCCTTCCAATTGTATCTAATAAAACTCTTGAATATTTTAGTTGGGTGAATAACTCCTTATTCCAATCCATCACATGGATCATTTCCAACTCTTGCTTCTAAACGTATATAGTCTTATTATAATTTGTTTAGTTAAGTTTTGCCCATTATTTTAGCAATTGGATATTACAATTATCCCATCACGCCTTGCTAATATAGAACATGCACCTCACGTAGGCGAAATCTACATTATTCGATACTAGTCTTGACGAGTGCTAAAACATGGAAAACATAAACTTAATATTTAATTTGAGAGAATTTGCAATTATTTTGATCTCACCAGCTTATTTATCATATAAATCGTCTCTCACATTCATCAACATACATACAAAATGAAACAGTTATGACCCCTAGCACAATTGTTCTCCTAAGCCAATGAGAGAACCTAAGCTAACCTAATAACGATCTAAGCTTCTCCAAGCAAGATCTTCAAGGTTGTCCATATTTGATATTGTATTCTTATCTTTTTTCATAACATTACATTACATAAGAAACTCGTTTTACATACGAGGGAGTGAGATGAGAAAAGAAGTTACATTAAGAGATTAAAAGAGAGGCACGACACACATGCCATATTTTAAAATCCCCAAAAAAATATAAAGGAAAACAAAGTCCATAATTGATCACCACAAGAAAATAATAATAAAGACATTATTATTATTAATTTAAATTCTATTAATTAAATAAACCAAATTAAATTTCGGCGATTGATCACACTACGCAGAGTTAGCCCGGGATTCTGCTACCCGGTCAGCGGACGGTGGTCAAGGGTGCAGCGCCCCCCTACGGGGTTGAAGGGGCAACGCCCCGATGCAAAATTTTAATGAACAATTGATACTTTAAAGCACAACTCTTATGCAGTCACAACCCTAATCGTATAACTCTTTGACAACACAACCCTTGTAATGTCATGAACCCTAATGCATCAATTTCATACCGCCAAACACACCTCGATTCAGATTTTTGACTGCCTTATCCCTTTTTTGAAATTTTATTCCCAATATACCCCATTTTGAAATTAAAGTCCCAAAATGCCTCATTTTACACTATTCACTCATCCAATGGATGAACGAGTTCCTGATGACTTTTGCGTGCAATAGGGACTCGGCCAATGGTTGGCCGAGTTAAAGAAGGAATCTTGTTTTTTATTTATTTTTATTTTGAATACATTAAAAATAATTAAAAAAAATAATGACTTCATTCACTCGGCCATTCATTGGCCGAGTTCACACATGGCGAAACAATCCCTACAAGACTCGTCCAACCAATGACCGAGTCAATACTATCCAGAAAACTCCTTCATCAACTCGTCCATCCATTGGGCGAGAGGATACTGCAAATTAGGGCATCCTAGGAATTTATTTCCAGAGTGGAGTATATTGGGAATAAAATTTCAAAATAGGGCAAGGCAATAAAAAAGTGTGATTGATAATTCAGTATGATTGATCAACATGTCATTGCTTCACCATACTAATGTCGAATTCCGAAGCAAATGACCATTGATCGCTCAAAGGAATGTCAATCATTAAGTGTTTGAATGAACAGAATAGAAATAATATATCATATATACCATATTTTGCATCATAATTACTTATATCATATATAAATTGATCGATCTCATTTGTGTAACCTATGGGCGATCGATGTATCACTGCTTCACCATACTAACGTCGGATTCTGAAGCACAGTCAACATTAATCATCCAAATCATACACACATGATGCCAAATTTAATTACTCGTTTATTATTTAATTTATTTTGTCTTTTAATCGTATTAATACAGGAAATACATAAAATAACCAGCTATCATATGCATGGTTTTGTAAGTGGCCTTGATACCACTGAAGGAAAATTGTGATCCAAAACGCAGCGGAAATTAAAAAATTTCCTTTAGTGATCCTTACGGATGAGCATGATCAGTGATAGAAGTTGTTACCTCTTGTGGCGATTGAAACTTTTGATGCAGATCTAAGGAGTGATCACGAGCGTTTAATGGTGACAACGCCTCTAATCAGTCCACACGAACGAATTCCTCCAATCTCAGTCTTAGCTGCTACAAATGAAGGCTTTGAGTGTGTGTGTGTGTATGTGTGTGTATGTGTGTGTGTATGTGTGTGTGTGTGTGTGTGTGTGTGTGTGTATGTATGTGTGTGTGTGTGTGTGTGTGTGTGTGTGTGAGAGAGAGAGAGAGAGAGAGAGAGAGAGAGAGAGAGAGAGAGAGAGAGAAAGAGAGAGAGAGAGAAACGAAATTTCATCAAGTGAAATGCTTCTGGACAAGGGTTCTATTTATAGAACCACTTGCGTAGGCTGCAAGCTAAAAAGGACACTTAAGTGTATGTGGCCCATATCTTATGGTATACCGAAAATTACTTAAGCGCGTGGTACCTTACCATATTTTGTATTATACTTAAGTGCACCGTACCTTACGATATTCTACAATTCACTTAAGTGCACCGTACCTTACGGTGTTCCTTATTTACTCTATCTCTCATCAATCCGTCATTTTGTGTGTGACCCTGTATGTTTTCGCGATATTGACAATTATATTAAATCACGTATTTAACATAATAAATAGTAAGCGGTATCCAACAACACATCACTGCTACTTAAGACACGAAAATGTCATGTGATCTGAAAAATCCTTTTTTGTGATAATACTTGTGTGTACCATTACCCTTTTTACCCTTATGTCTATATTGAACACAAGGCATAGACCGTGTCATCCTTGTCTAGTTCAATATTGAGCCCTTAGACATTTATTCTGTTACGTAGGATGGGCAAATTCCATCTAGGTTGCTCATATCCCTCAGCATGCTTCATGGAGTACCCATAAACTGTCTTTATGGTCATCCAGTTACGGACAATGTTTGATCAGCAATAAAGCATTTGACTCTACATCTAGGGTCTATAGTGGTTTTAGGTCAAAGGGTGGTATACACTACTATCACCATGAGAATAAATTATGACACTTTGCATAACATTTTATATAGTATTCTCATAGCGGGTCAATCCAGTGTAAATATTACTCCTAATATTCATACATATGTTTAAGACTTGATAACTCCTTATCCATGATCCATGATATGTGATCATCAGTCTATATATATAAAAGTCTTAATTTTCTAATGTTATCCCACTTCACAACAAAGCTCGACTACTGATATTTTAAGAATAATGTTCTTATGTTTAATGGGATCTCATGATTAAGTCACACTTGATACATTAAACGAACTAACTATTCTAGGGACTTTATTAAACAAACATAATAAAGAAAAACCCTTTTATTATTAATAAATAATTCGATACAAATACCAAAAGTATTGGCCTCTAGGGCTTACACCAACATTTTGTGCTTGTGATATATTTGTGCTTGTGATCATATTTTGTTTGTGGTCTTAGGACCTTAAAACACTTAATAAAAAGAAAAACACTAAAAAAAACATTGGTGGACTGTTAGATCTTTGTCTGTGACTTGATTTGGACCTATGGACTTAAAGTAGGCAACATTTATGAGCTATTGAAGAAATCTTTGCCAATGCCATTAATTTGAGACCAAGAACATGGGTTATGCCATTCATCTAACACAAGCTTGAGAGACTCCATTGGGTTTATCTGATACACTCTTTCTCTTTGTCTAAATTATTATTTTGATCTTATTGTTATTATTTGATGTTTTCTCTTTGAGTATGTTTCAAGAGATTTTTCATCTGATACACATAAAGGACATTGAAGATTGCTTGCTTTGGAGTGCTAGCTTGGATGATTGGTTATCTTTATTTGATATTATTAGGTTTCTTATTAATTGCTTGGATGATTATGGCTTTGTTGTTTGCTTGACAATCCAAAGGAAATGAGTTTCTATCTGACACTATTGTCTTGTGGATGCTTCCCATGGGTTAGATTCTTTTTAACTCATAATTTTTAATCTTGTCTAAGATAACCTCTTCATCTCCACCTCCTTCTATTTTAATTTCAAAATCTTCTACTCATTTTTCAGAACTTCTTTGCTTGTTATTTTTCAACTTAGACTTGTTTTAATAAGTAGAAACCTTGGCCTTATGCCATTGATTTTCAAACTATTTTCTTAATCAAACTTGTTTCTATCTGACACTATTGTCTTGTGGATGCTTCCCATGGGTTAGATCTTTTTAACTCAGAATTTTTAATCTTGTCTAAGATAACCTCTTCATCTCCACCTCCTTCTATTTTAATTTCAAAATCTTCTACTCATTTTTCAGAACTTCTTTGCTTGTTATTTTTCAACTTAGACTTGTTTTAATAAGTAGAAACCTTGGCCTTATGCCATTGACTTTTTGACTTCATTTTCAAAAAGACCAAAAAGAACTAATAACCCCATCTAATCATTTTGGCCACTTGGTGCATTTTTCCTTTTAAACTTTTCAAAAAGAAAGCATTTAGATTTGAGTTATCTTTGGTTGAGATGTAATTCTCCTATTCCATGATATGTTGAGTGTAAGACTTTCTATTTTTAGGGGTTAGAGGCATACTTGTTGATTTAATCCAAGTTGGAGTCCTCCCTCTTAAATGATGTAAAACCATCATTATCGGTGGATGTTATAACAAAAGATCTTTAAGCTTTTGTTAAAATTAATTCACTCATCTTTGAAATTTTTACCATGAACTACGAGGTTTTTATCCCTCATTTATGTTGGTAGGCATAATACCAAAAGTCTTATCAAACACAAAATGTAAATAATTAATTCTTTTCTCATCCCCTCGTTCTATCTTTTAAAAACGAACATCTTTTCAACCAAAACAAGTACACACAAAAAAGGATCCCTAGGAGTACCTAGGACACTTTGGATGCTAATACCTTCCCTCTGTGTAACCAACCCCCTTACCTGTAATCTCTGACATTTTATTAGTTTTGATTTGAAAACTTCTTATCTTCGGGTTTTGTTCGTACTTTCTTCTTTTTCCTTTGGAAATAATAAAAGCGTGATGGAGACTCTGGTTTTATTGACGTTGATTTAACCAATAACTCAGTGGTCATGAATTTATCGCTACAGAAAAAAATGGCGACTCTGCTGGGGAGTAGTCCCTAGTGGGTTTATCCCACTTTTTGTGTATACTATATTTATTGATTATTGATGTTTATATGTTTCTATATATTGTATGTATGATATTTTCTGTCTATTCTGCTTGGTGATCTTTGTGTGGTGAGATAAGTTCTATACCCGAACTTCAGTGCAATCTAAGATAGAAGGATGGTATAGTCATGTTCGACTCGTGTGGTGTAGTCCTTAGCGAGTTGGAGTGAGAATCCATCCACTAAGCGGGGACCCTTTTGGAGTTACTGGTGCCACACGAGTAAGTCTTGGATAGGAACTACTTTCTCCGACCTGGGAGTCTGAGCAGCTGAGAACTGTAGAACATTTAACCCGACTTGGCCTATTTAGGACTTAATGCAAAGATTGTTCAAATGTAGACTTGATAACAGTTGTATGCGGTACTACACTCAAACGAGTTTCTCTTGAGAATATTATGGGTTGATGAGTCAGTCATCCAAACCTATAGTATCCGATAAATGGGATCACGACTCTGGGAACTTTTTAGAACATGCTCTATAGGTTTTTATCCTTAGTACACTCCTTTGGGATGGTTCTTAACCCGACTCCATGCTCGTGACTCGCAACAAACCCATTGATTCTTGGTTGATCTGATAAGTTACCATCAATATCAATGGATCTTGGGTGTTGATAAGGTGAAAACCCCTAATCCACCAAAATGGATGATTGATATTGATGATGACTTGATCCATCCCTTGACCTTTGTTTGTGTTTGCCTTGTGTGTGATCCCTTGTGTGTGATTGTTGCATTCATGCATACATGCACATCATAACATTCATCACAAAAATTAAATTTTAAGGAACTAAAGTCATGTTTGCAAATATTTTCAGATCATGGATTATGGAAGAAGGAACACTAAGAAATACGGCTTCAGATGTTCGTACTTTCTCCAGTTCCTTTGTAGTTGAACCCTTGGATTTCAAAGGACGTCATGGGAAGCTTCTGTCTGTGATGTCTATCGAGGTTCTTGAAGGACTCTTGAGCGTGTTGGTTCAGTTCTATGATCCTCTCTACCGATGCTTCACCTTTCCCGATCATCAGCTTATGCCTACATTGGAGGAGTATGCATATCTCTTGGGTATACCCGTATCTGACAAGGTTCCTTTTAGTGAATTAGAGGAGATTCTGAAATCTCAAGTCATATCTAATGCTCTTCATTTGAGGAAGTCTGAGATTGATGCATATATGATGAAGAAAGGGGGTATCCGAGGTCTGACTTCTGAGTTTCTGAATGGGAGAGCTACCGCTTTTGCTCAACCCGGTAGTATGGACGCCTTCGAGGCTATCTTTGTATTGCTTGTCTATGGTTTAACATTGTTCCTTAACATTTACAACTTTGTCGATGTTAATTCCATTAGAATCTTATTGATTGGGAATCCTGTTGCAACTCTGTTGGGTGACATCTACTTCTCCCTACATCTAAGGAATTCTAAGGGTAGTGGAACCATTGTATATTGCATCCCTCTTCTGTATAAGTGGGTTATTTCACACTTGCCTTAAACACCAGTCTTCCTAGAGAACAAACAATGTCTATAGTGGTCCCAGAGACTTATGTCTCTCACTAATGATGATATTACTTGGTATAATTATGTATATGATGGATTGAAGATTATTGATGGTTGTGGTGAATTCTCTAATGTGCCTCTCATTGGTACACAAGGAGGAATCAACTACAACCCTGTTTTGGCTCGTCGTCAACTTGGGTTACCCTTGAAGTATAAACCTAATAACATTCAGTTAGAAGGCCGATTCTATGAAGAGGGTAAAGATCCCTAAAACTTGAAGGGTATGATGGTGCGTGCTTGGCATAATGTCCATAGGAAAGGAAGAGCTGAGCTTGGACCATACAATTGCGTAGCTTTGGAACCTTACACTAGTTGGGTGAAGAAGAGAGTCTTATAGCTTAAGATATCGTATGTCTATGAAAGATCCATGTCCGTGGTTGTGGTTGAGCCATCAACTCTCCCTAACCAAGACGTATAAGAGTTGGAAGACTCACTAGCTAAGATGGAGTAAGAGAAGGACCTTTGGGAAGAACGGTTCCATGCTTTGAATCGAAAGCAAGTGGAGTTGCAACTTGAGATGAAAGACAAGGATGCACTCATTGTGATCCTCGAAGATCGTGAAGTTAAGAGAGAGAGAGAGGGCCAGAGGATTTATTTTCCTCTAGTATCCCCCAGTCTTCTAGTGCTTGGAAGAAGATCGTCGATCAGCTCGTCATCGAGAAAGCTCATATGAACCTCGCCTACGAGCCAGAGATCATACGCATTCAAAGGAAGTACATGCCCATAGCCAGTTCATCTGATGCAATTGAACTAGACCGTTATTATTCTGGTTTTTCGATTTTTACCAATTTTTATCAGCTCTCATCGGTTCAATTACATATCCGATTGAGCAATTGAACTAGACCATTATTATTCCGATTTTCAATTCAGCCGATCCGACCGGTCGACCCGATCCAGTTTTTAAAACTATGGTTGGAACTGTAAAAACGTCTATGTAAGACGAAAATTTACATGTCCTCAATTTTGTAAAAGAAATTTATATTTTTTGTCAATGTTGCAAACGTTTGGTGACTAAAAGGGCTGTTTTAAAAATAATAAAATTTTAGCACACAAATAAAAAGATTATAAGATGCATTTGTTATAAAAATAAAGAGATTAATTACTATACATTGTCAGTGTAAAAAGTTTTACACCGTCGATTCATCATCATCATCATCTGTTTGTATTATTTTATAGATTTTTAAAATAAAAGTCAAACTTCTTTTAATATCCGACGTCTATGATTAACTGACGGTGTAAAATCCTTTTAGACTGTAAGTGTATTTCAATTAAACTCAAAAATAAATTAAAAACCAATATTCCATTCGAACTGAATCATAAATAAAAATAATTCATATTATTTTAAATAAATTTTTAGTAAATATTAAGTAAATAGTTGAACTAATATGTATTAGTTGAGTAAACTAGTTTAACAGCTATTACATAATTAAACTCCTATTTAAAAATAAATAAATAAATAAATAAATAAATATAAATATAAAATAAATAAATATATATATATATATATATATATATATATATATATATATATATATATATATATATATATATATATATATATATATATATATATATATATATATATATAAAATAAAACTAAATGAATTTTGATTTACTTAAAAACAGGGAAAATATATTTTATGAAACTTAACCTATAAGGATTGGTAATATATTTAATTTCAACATATATATTCAATTATATTTTATTGTATCATAATTATGATTTAATTATAAAATAATAAATTAATAAAAAATATAATTGTAATATATAAAAATTATTGGTTGTTTGAAACTATGTTTTATATATGTTTTTTTTATGTTGACTCAAAACTATCATTTATGTCGGTCTTAATAACAAAAAAATTTAAATTATTTTTATATTTTTTTATATTAGAGACCATTTATTTTTTAGATTCATTGAATAATTAATGTATCTAGTCTATAAGCGGATCAAATACGTTGATTATTCAATTAATTTAAAAACTGAATTATCTCTTATATAAACGGAGATAGTAATTTTAATAATATTTGCATCTCTATTATTTATAAAAAACTCATATATTTCAATTTAAGATATATTTGCTTTGTCTATAAATATATTTTAAAATCTTCGTTTCATTTCACTATTTGAGAGAATCTAAACTCCTTCAATAAGATCTAAGATTATACTAAGTAAGAGGTGCGTTCTTATTTTCTTTATATTCATTTCATGTTTTGTTTTTCTTTTAGATTTCATTTTTCTACTTGTTTCATATATTTTATGCTTGTGATTTCGATTATCAAAAGTTCAAAAAAATATATGAAACAAATTCTTGATAAAAACCAACATCTATGCTATATTCTCAATTAGATTTCTCAATTTAATAAAATGATTATATCCTTATATAAGAAAATATTTGAAGTTTACATGATAACCATGCAGGAACCATTAAGCCATGAAGAACAATAAGTCGGATAACAACTACTCGAATGATTACTTGTTCTATGAGATTCTGGTAAGAATCTTCACAGCTCTTCATGTTGCAGACCTTGCTAAAGCCTCCATGGTTTGCAAAGCTTGGAACGTGGCCAGTCGTGCCCCTGTGCTTTGGAAAACACTTGATCTAAATGAACTAGGCATGGATGTCCCGTTGAGACTATATGCTTGGTTTGGTGAACATTCAAGCAAGAAAATGACTCAAATATTGAAGTATGCATCAAGTTTGGGTGGTGAAAACATAAGTTGCTTAATATTTAATTATTATGTCTACTTGACAGATGAGCACTTAATCTCGATTGCAGAAAGGTAACATCTTAAATTAATCTTCAATTTATAATTTAATTTGTATGATATATTAAAGTTCCTAAAGTTCCTTTTTTAATGTGCAGGACTCCGAATCTGAAAAGGGTAGTGCTTCCAATAACAGGCAACATCTCAAAAATTGGAATTGAAATCGCAATGAGGTCATGGGGAGGCATTGAGTCCATAACGGTTACCGAAATGTTCAATAATGCTAACTTTTTAAACGCAGTTGGAAAATACTGCAAGAACATCGTTAGCCTAAAGTTTACATGCTTATTTGAACAATATCATGCTGAAGCTATAGTTAACTACACTCCGAATCTAAGGACATTAAGTATTCGCCACTTTTTGGTAAGCATGAGAGGTTTGTGTCATGTGTTGAATAGCTTGGAACATTTGGAAGTTGTGAACTTATGCCATTGTCTCATTACTGATTTATTAGAGGGTAGTTTTCAAGATTACTCTATTGAGGATCTACGAGAACGTGTAGATTTCTCGTGTGAGCTTATAATTTGCAAAGAAAACTCGTGTCTAAGGTGCACAAATAGGTTGAGGAATGACCGAGGAAGACCATCCTATGAAAACATGGAAGATATTTGGCGTGAAGATGAGATAGAGTCTCTTGCTCATTAGGAACCTTCATGGTTTTTAAAAATAAATAATATGAGCTCTTAGAACATTTTTAAATATTTTGTTCATTTCAAATTAAATCCATGTATGAGACATTGTATGATTTGCTTTTGCTTGGTCATTAAGGTTATCTAGAAATAAAATAGTATTTTAAGATATTGTAGAAAATTATAATTATTCTGTGTTCCATGTTAAAACTAGTATAACACCTTGTTTTAAAATTTTAGTATATATGTAAACATTAGTCAAATTTAAAGTATATAATAAAAGAAGTTATATTATTTGATTGATAAATTACATTCTTTTTAGTAAAAATTAATTTATGGAAAATTAAATAAGTTTTATGAATAATTATTCTGATTTTCTTTTATTTAGAAAATGAAATTGTTAATTTTTTAATGTTTAAGATAATTGTTAATTTTCTAATGCTTAAGTTAAATTCTAGTCAATGATAATTGTTAATTTTTTAATGTTTAAGATACTAAAAAAATAAAATTTTAAATTATCATTTAATAGAATATTTATCTTGTGTGTGATTTTTATTATAAAGTATAAATTAAGATATTTAATTCTTGTAAATTGTACAACAAATGTATACAAAATTTAAATAACTAATTAATGACAAATAGGCATGTATAATACACTCAAATGTCGTTCTTTAGTGATTTATTGAAAAAGGTTGAAACTGAATCCAAAAAAAAAGTTGAAACAATTAAGTGTCAAAAATTATAATCGATGTATAATATTTGTTATTGGAAAATATTAAAAAACACTTATTTTCAGTCATTGTTTAGCGACATACATTAACTTTATGTATTATTTTTTAATATATTTTAATAAAGATATTATAAATATTTTCATTTTTCATTTGAAGAAATTTAATAAATAATTAATTGAATAGTGATAAATATTTAGTTCCCCCAATAATACTCTTTAAGGATTTATTTAAGAAGAAAAGGAAAAAATATTAATGTGTGAAAAAAATATAATTTGTGTATTATGATTGTTAAATTTTGTATATTAAATATATGTATAATTAGTCCCCATGTCCCGTAAGTTAATTTTCAGTTCCTCTTTAGTCCCGTAATAAAAAATCGTTACAGTTTGATCTCGTAGTATTAGTTATGTTAGCAATGTTGGTCTCTTCCGTTAGTTTAGGTGTGAAAACGTTAGTATTTGCCAACATGATGTGTCAACTGTGTAATGACTCATCAAAATTATTTTAAAAAACTATTATTTAAGATTGTCTGTGTTAGAATCTAGGTTATGTTGAAAATCCTTGTGTTTATTGTCTTGCTCAATCCCATTGTGTAAAAAAAATCTCCTCTCGTGTTTACTTTCTTCCTCAATTCCATTGTGTAAAAAAAAGTCATCTTGTGTTTAACTTCTTCCTCAAAACGTTTCTAAGATTTTAAACTTCATCTTATTTAATGTCAAAGTTGTCAAGCACTGCTTATATTGGAACAATTGGGTCGATAATCCGTAGAAGCAAGAGGGTGTGTTTTTGTGAAGAAGAAAATGTCATTCGTACTATGTGTGACATGAACAGTGTTAATTTTGGGGGAAAAGTTTGGGGTTGTAGAAATTACAGGAATCATATGCATAAGGGATCAATTATTTCAAATGGTTAGTGTCATACCCCAAAATTTGCCCATTAATATGTTAAGACATTTTTCAGGGCACTCCGACTCATTTTTATGACACTGATCTTAAAGGAACGAAGGCCCAGCTCACGAATGGCCCAATCCAGAAAATGGCCCAAACTGGCATGTTCGCTACACGTTCGCTACACGCTCGCCTAGCGAACGTTCGCTACACGTTCGCTACACGTTCGCTACCCGCTCGCCTAGCGAAGCCTGCAGACTTTCAGAATTTTCGGGCTTCATCCTGAGCCCATTAGGTCACCACCATCACTATAAATACCAGGCACCTCAGCCACGAAAATGGACAGACCCGGAGAGAGCTAGACAGACCAGGACGGACGGAAAAGGACGGAAACCCTGGCACAGAAACCCTGCTGATCCAGAGAATTCAGAAGACGGAAACCCTGAAGGCCGCTCACTCGCCTCGAAGCCGCCGCCGCCCAACTCAATCCGATTCCAAGTCGCAACTCAGTTGCACACTGGTTTGTCTTGCTATTACTACTTTGTGTTCTTAATTGGCGTATGGCATCATGTTTAAATTTATGGAAATGTTTTAAGTTTGGCATGTGAATTTTAGTAGGTACCTGCATACCTTAAATGATTAACCATATGATTGCTGCAATGAAAGCCATAAGGCATAAAATCGATTGAAGTTATACTGTTTTCAAATTCAAAATCCGTGGCCGCTCGCTAGCACATCGCTAAGCGAGCCTGGGGCGAGTATTCGCCAGGCTTTCGCTAGGCGAGGCAGAGGCGAACTGGACAGTAGCTGACTTTTCTATGCTGATTTTTTATGTTTTATCATAATCATGCATTGTTCATCCTATTTACTGTGGTGATATTTGTGGGTGTAATCTTCGATTGCACCTGGATTTGGTATTCTGACATGTTTTGTTGAGTTTTGTAAAGGTTCATGTATCCCAAGGAAAGGTTATTGGCTAGGTATTCCACTTTATTTGTGGGATACCCTTGCGGAGGTTCATCTTGAATTATCAAATTGGTTTTAATGTACTAATTTTATGGACAAAGAACCACTCTAAATTGCTTAATTGATCTTAATGTATTAATTTTAATGTGGGGGATTCCTCTTAATCACCTGATTGATTGTAAAACATTGCCTTTGAATATGTGATCTTGGACCCCTTTGTTGCCTTCGGTATTATGGTCATGTCCCGCGAATGTGGGGATACCCTTAGCAAAGACCCTTCGATTAAATCATCATAAAACAAACGATAGTCCCTCGGATGTTGCCTTCGAATATACAATTTTGTCCCTCGATGACCCTTCGATGTAGCCTACGGTTAAATGATGATAGTCCCTTCGAATGCTAAGGTATCCTTACAACTGTTGCCTTCAATGACCTATCGATGATCCTACGATGACCCTTAAACATCCAAAGGGTAAAATTACTTACTTCTCAATAGTAAGGACAGTTTTACCCTCATAAGGATAGGAAACGTTCATAACGACCTTAGGAAGGTATAACTCTCAATTACTGGATCATGACCTAAAAACATTTTCCACTCCTCACACTTTACAAATCCTAGAAAATCACCACTTGGTATACATTCATACTAGAATCATTACCAAGTTATATTTTTCTAAACAATTTTCAAAACTAAACGAGATAACCACTTTGTATATATTCATACAAGAATCATTACAAAGTTAAATTCTCTTTTCAAAACAATTTTCTAAACAACCCACAAACACTTTTTTTCAGACAAAATATAAGTGATCCAGCAATTAAGAGCCCATGGATAACCATGGATACAAAGGGTGCTAATACCTTCCCTTTGTATAATGTACCTCCCGAACCCAAAATCTATTGAGGTCTTTCCTGTTCTTTTCCACCTTTCCTTATTGGATAAAAGAAAAGTCGGTGGCGACTCTTGCTAACCGCGACATTGCGATTAAAACCACAAAAAGTCAGTTCACCGTATGACAGAACTGGCGACTCTGCTGGGGAATAACTTAAAGAGAGGTTACCTTAATAACAAGCTCACATATTCGAATTGTCTGATTTACTTTTAAGGGATTGCTTGGGTATTCTTGAGTGAAAGATCCTACACCCGGATCTAGTGTACCTTAGGTAAGTAGCAATAGATCATCGCGACTATCCGGCGTATACTGGAATGGTCAAAGTGATGGCTACGGTTAATGTGACACTTTGGTTGTCCTGATGTTCCTCATGTTACTTGAGGAAAAATTTGGCTTCCGCATGGTGTCATCAAAGCATTAACCAGACCTTTAGAATCCTAATTGACTCATCCTGGCCATTAGAAAGTAGTGAGATGACTGACTTCGGTTCCGACTGGGGTTGGTTGAGACTCGATACTACACTCTTTGAGATTGGACTTTAGGGAAGCTTCGGTCAACCACTTGGTGTTGCACTGAAGCGGACTTGAAGGAAGGTCAATGATTGGAGATCCTTCTAGAACCCGGTTACTATTCTAGGACAGGTTGAACCAACCAAACTTCAGTGGGGAGGGTACTTACCTATGGAACTCATGCAAGCCTTAAAACCTAGGGATGACCGTTGTGTGACTTGTGTGTGCTTTATATTTATTTAACCTCATAACATCATAACATTATCATAACAGCATGACATTGCACTAATCATTTCAAGGACTTAGGGATTTAACTTGGCTCTATTTTGTAAGGCTATGGCTCCCAGGAAGACCATCCGGATCAATTTTGCAGTCATCTCTCCTCAACTCAAGGATTTAGTGTCAGAACTCCCTAATCAGGCTCAGTTCATCCAGAAGCATGGTTCTCTCCTCAATTTGGTTACCACTGGTTTCAAAGAAGATATGATGAGAGTCCTGTTCCAGTTCTTCGATCCTAAACATCATTGCTTCACATTCCCAGATTATCAGTTGGTGCCCACATTAGAAGAATTTTCCAAGCTGCTTGGGATACCTATTCTTGATCAAATACCTTTCAGCGGTTTAGAAAAGATTCCGAAGTCTGAAAAAGTTGCCGCAGCTTTACACTTGACAAAATCAGACGTTGAAACTAATTGGGTAACAAGAAGTGGAGTTAAGGGTTTACTTGCCAAATTTCTGATGAATAAGGCCCGAGAATTCTTAAGAGTTATGAATGTCCATGCTTTCGAAGAGGTTCTAGCATTACTAATCTATGGTTTGGTGCTATTTCCCAACTCGGACCAATTCATAGACATGAATGCTATTAAGATATTTCTCACTCATAATCCTGTGCCTACCTTGCTTGGAGACATTTTGCATTCCCTTCATACTCGTACTATGAAAAGGCAAGGGACTTTCATGTGCTGCATACCTTTATTGTCTAGGTGGTTTATTTCGCACCTTCCTCCATCGGTCTTGAAGAGTGAGCAGAATTTGAAATGGTCTCAAAGAATAATGTCGCTTTCCCATTCAGACATCCGTTGGTGTCCTCATCCCAAAGAGAACACTATCATCATCGACCGTTGTGGAGAGTTTCCTAATGTACCACTTATGGGGATAAGAGGAGGCATCACTTATAATCCGGCTCTAGCCCTACGTCAGTTTGGTTGTGCTCGAAGAGATGGTCCACATGAAATGATTATCCAAGGCACTGTGTTCGACTATGACAATGATTCCCAAGGTCTCCGTCAAAGATTTGTACGATCTTGGGGCATGGTGAAAAGAAACACTTTGGGACCAACGAACTCTATTCCTATGGAACCTTATCTCAGATGGGTACGCGCCCGAGCTCGTGAACTTGTCATGCCATATCTTGCAGTCGGGCCATTGGTGGTTGAACCAGAAGTCGAAGGAGGTACTCCTCAGATCATTCCTTATCCAGATATGCCTACCGATGTCGAAGATTTAAAGAAATCCTGGACCCAGTTGAGAGAGGAAAGGGATACTTTTGAAGCCCAGTTCTGCGCTGCCAGGAGGAAAGTGTTAGAGCTCACCAGCCAACTTAATGAGGAACGAAGACTCAATGCATATCTTCGCCCGAAAAGAAGCCGTCCCTGGGAGACCTAGCTTTTATTGTATTTCACCATTTATTGTAATGAACATTGATTAAAAATTATTAATAAAAGTCCTTTCTTTTTTGGTAGTTTATGCGGAGTTGAATTCCAAAAGTCCTTGAAAACATTTCATGCATTGCATAACATAACATAACACTGCATAACAGGTATTCTACAAGTTCAATGTTCTCACGGTCTTCATTGCAAACAGAAAAATGGACCTCGAACAAACTGTCAAAGATCTCCAGACTCAGAATGCTCAATTCAAGGAGATGATGCTAAGCTTATCCAAGGGGCAGGAGGAACTGAAGGCTCTTTTGCTCGAAAAGAAGAAAGACAAGAAAGCTGTGAGTTTCATTAACCCGGGAAGAAGGCGTAAAGGACAGGCCGCAGGAGTCAAGTTTGGAATCCCGAATGGTCCAGAAGAGGGGGCGGAGAATGATTCAGAGGAAGAGAATGCTGATTTCTCCAACCCTGAGGATGACGATGAAGATTATGAAAATGAACAGTACTCCCCAAGAGATGATAAGTACAAGTTGCTGGAAGAACGTATGCTAGCTATGGAGGGTCAGAAGGCGCCCGGTCTGGATTTCGAAAGTTTGGGTCTGGTCTCCGATGTGACCATTCCTCGCAAATTCAAAATCCCCACTTTCACTAAGTACGATGGTGCGTCTTGTCCTCAGATGCATCTGAGAGCTTATGTGAGAAAGATTCAGCCGCATACCACTGACAGGAAGCTATGGATCCATTTCTTCCAAGAGAGTCTGTCTGGCACACAGTTGGAATGGTATTATCAGCTCGAGAGCTCTGACATCCGCACCTGGACTGATTTAGCAACAACTTTCTATAAACAGTACCAGTATAACTCTGAACTAGCACCTACCCGGCTACAGTTGCAGAATATGACTATGGGATCTAAAGAAAGCTTTAAAGAATATGCTCAAAAGTGGAGAGATTTGGCTGGCAGAGTCAAACCCCCTATGACTGACAGAGAATTAGTGGACATGTTCATGGGTACACTGACCGGCCCATTCTACAGCCATCTACTGGGAAGTTCTCCATCAGGTTTCACTGAACTTATATTAACAGGTGAACGTGTTGAAAGCGGCATCCGAAGTGGAAAGATACAGGCAGCTACCTCTGCAAGCACCAAAAGGTCCCATCAGGGGAGGAACGAATCGAATGCTGTGTACGGTCAAAAGAGTCGTAATAAGAAAAACCGTGACCATGACATTGGAGCAGTTACGATTGCAGCACCACTATCTCAAAACTTCCAGCCCAAACAAGACAGGCCAAGGAGGCAGTTCACCAGGATCAATATGACCTTGGCACAGGCACTGCAGGGAATGCTAAAGGCAAAGTTGATCACCCTCAGAGATCCTCCTACAAATCCCAACACTTCCTCTTCTCGTTACAATCCCAATGCCAGGTGTGCATATCACTCCGATAGCCCCGGGCACGATACAAACGATTGCTGGCCCTTGAAGAATAAGATTCAGGATATGATCGAAGTTGGAGAAATTGAGTTTGAGCCTCCGGAGACTCCTAATGTCATCACTGCTCCTATGCCTAACCATGACAAGACTGTTAATGCTGTGGATGACGGTTCTCACATTTCCAATGTGGCGGACTTAACATATCCTCTCCCGATCATAAAGAGGAATTTATTGCAAGCTGGTTTATTTCCAGGTTGTGCCGAAGATTGCAATCTCTGCATACTCCGGCCCGAAGACTGTTTGAAATTGAAGAATGGTATTCAACGGCTGATGGACGATCGTACAGTTCTCTTCGAAAGGATTCCTAAGGCGGAAAACTCTATTGAAGACATATCTGTGATTTCTAGGTCCAAAGTTCCAGTGAAGATTACCGCTACCAGGGCGCCTGTGAAGATTACTGCTGAGCCCAGGGTTGCTCCCCTAATTATCACTGCACCTGGCCCGATCCCGTATTCCTCAAGCAAAGCTATTCCGTGGAATTATGGCGGTGATGTTTACGTCCATGGCGTGAAGCAAGTGGATAATGCTGCTAATACTAGTGGCATTGTTGGGACTAGTAAAATTACTCGAAGCGGAAGGATCTTCTCTCCAGAAATCTCACCTCCTGTCCTTGAAACTCGAGGAAAGGAACCAGTCAATCCTTCTCAGTCAGAGACACCGGTCGAAGTTACTCCCGAAGATGTTGCCAAACAAGAAATGGAAGAAGTGCTGAAAATCATTCGCAAGAGTGATTTTGATGTTGTAGAACAGTTGGGGCATACCCCGTCTAAGATCTCAATGTTATCCTTGCTGTTATCTTCGGAATCTCATGCCAATGCATTGGTAAAATTCTTGAAGACTGCTCATGTACCACAGGAAACCTCCGTTGACCAGTTCGAGAATTATGTTGCCCACTTGGCTATTGACAATGGCCTAGGCTTTTCCGATGCTGATCTGACACCAGCAGGAAAGAATCATAACAAAGCTCTGCACATCTCTATTGAGTGTAGGGGGATCACCTTGGCTCACGTGTTAAATTGATAATGGCTCTTCTTTGAATGTGCTGCCGACAGCTGTGCTCGATAAGCTTGATTGTAAGAGCATCGAATTGAAACCTAGCGATACTGTGGTGCGTGCGTACGATGGGGCAAAAAGTGTCGTCCATGGTAAAGTGACTCTCCCTATCAAGATAGGACCTCAAGTCTTCAGCACTACCTTTCATGTAATGAACATTCGTCCTGCCTATTCTTGCTTGCTGGGACGCCCTTGGATTCACGGTGCAGGTGTTGTAGCTTCGTCTCTCCATCAAAAGCTGAGGTACCCAGTAGAGGGTAAGATCGTCACTGTGTGTGGGGAAGAGGAGTATATTGTCAGCAGTGTGCAAGCTTTCAGATATGTTGAGATGGATGGTGAATTCTTTGAGACTCCTGTTCAGTCATTTGAAGTGGTTCCTCCGCATAATCCTGTCCTTAAGCCAACTTCCTGTGTACCCAAAGTTATTCGTGCTCCTCCTGCTATGATTTCTCTGAAGGATGCTCAAGCTGTGGTCAAAGATGGTGGTCGTACTGGCTGGGGGCAATTGATCGATGTACCGTACAAGTCCGATAAGGCTGGCTTGGGATTTAAAGATCAGATCAATGCTGTAGAAGATGCTGATAGCGATTGCGACCTGGATAGTTGGATTTTCCCAACAATTGGTGACGGACTCAACAATTGGAAGGCTGAAGACACTATCCTGATTTCCTTTAGTCAGGAATAATTGTTATTGTTATTTTAGGATTTCAAATTTTAATTTTCTTTTACAATTAAACTTCAGCATTGTGCCTATGCCCGGGGCACAATAGCTCATTTGTTAAAGGTTTTGTCATTTTCATAAGAATATTCATATTTAATAAATCAATGGACTTTTTTGCATTCAAATATTGCGCTCTTTATTTTTCCATCGTTTGCCAAACAAGCTATGTTTTCTTACACACACGCACGTAACGAATTGCAGATCCATATCCACTCTGGATCCTGTTGATAATAGCTCTACTACTGTTCATTATGACTTTGAAAATCCGATCTACCAAGCCGAAGATGGAAGTGAGGAAGATTGTGAAGTACCTGGAGAACTTGCTAGACTGTTACTGCAAGAGGAAAGGACCATACAACCGCATGGGGAGCCAGTTGAGATTGTAAATCTGGGTACTGAAGTGGACAAGAGAGAAGTCAAAATAGGAGCAGGCTTGGAAAACAGTGTAAAGAGAAGGTTGATTCAGATGTTGCATGACTATGTAGAGATTTTTTCCTGGTCTTATGAAGACATGCCAGGACTGGATACCAATATAGTAGTGCATCGACTGCCAACGAGGGAAGAATGTCATCCTGTTAAGCAAAAGGTTCGTCGCATGCGTCCTGAAATGTCTGAGAAAATCAAAGCCGAGGTGATGAAACAGTTTGATGCAGGTTTTCTGGCTGTCACTTCTTATCCTCAATGGGTTGCTAATGTGGTACCAGTGCCAAAGAAGGATGGTAAGGTGCGAATGTGTGTAGATTACCGAGACCTGAATAAAGCAAGTCCCAAGGACGACTTTCCGCTCCCGCACATTGATGTCCTGGTAGATAACACCGCTCAACACAAGGTATTCTCATTCATGGATGGATTCTCAGGTTATAACCAGATCAAAATGGCGCCTGAGGACATGGAGAAAACCACGTTTGTGACGCAATGGGGCACATTCTGTTATAAAGTAATGCCGTTTGGTTTAAAGAATGCAGAGGCAACGTACCAGCGTGCTATGGTGGTTTTGTTCCATGATATGATCCATCATGAAATAGAAGTATATGTGGACGACATGATAGCCAGGTCTCATACTGAAGAAGAACATCTCGATCATTTATACAAACTGTTTGAGAGGTTGAAGAAATACAAGTTGAGATTGAACCCGAACAAGTGCACCTTTGGGGTGAGATCCGGTAAACTCTTGGGCTTTATTGTCAGTGGTAAAGGTATTGAGGTTGACCCGGCCAAGGTGAGAGCTATTCGAGAAATGCCAGTTCCCCGTACAGATAAAGAAGTCAGAGGTTTCTTGGGACGATTGAATTACATTGCCCGATTTATTTCCCATTTGACCGCCACCTGCAAACCCATCTTCAAACTACTGAGGAAAAATCAAGAGATGATATGGAATGATGAATGTCAAGAAGCTTTTGACAAAATCAAGAAGTATCTCCAAGAGCCTCCAATCCTGTTGCCACCAGTTGAAGGAAGACCTCTAATCATGTATCTGACCGTGTTAGAAAATTCGATGGGGTGTGTGTTGGGGCAACATGACGAGTCTGGTCGAAAAGAGCATGCCATATACTACCTTAGCAAAAAGTTTACCGACTGTGAAACAAGATACTCACTGCTCGAGAGAACTTGCTGTGCTTTGGCCTGGGCTGCTCGCCGACTAAGACAGTATATGTTGAATTACACCACTTTATTGATTTCTAAGATGGATCCTATCAAATACATATTTGAGAAACCCGCCCTCTCCGGAAGAATAGCAAGATGGCAGATGATCCTAACAGAGTATGATATCCAGTATACTACCCAGAAAGCAATCAAAGGAAGCGTGTTAGCCGATCATCTGGCTCATCAAGCGGTGAATGACTACCAGTCTATGAATTTTGAGTTCCCAGATGAGGATGTCATGCTTGTTACCGACTATGAAGAACCTGGACCAGAGGAAGGACCCGAAGTGGGATCCCGATGGACTATGGTTTTTGATGGATCGTCTAACGCATTGGGCAACGGTATTGGCGTCGTGATCATTTCCCCCAAGGGTGGCTATACGCCTTTCACTTCTAGACTATGTTTTGAGTGCACCAACAATATGGCTGAGTATGAAGCATGTATTTTGGGACTCAGAGCTGCTATAGACCTGAGAATCAAGTTTTTGAGGGTGTATGGAGACTCAGCATTAGTAATCAGTCAGGTCAAAGGAGAATGGGACACTAAACATCCGAATCTCATCCCTTATCGAGAGCAGGTGTTGACATTAACCCCATACTTTGAAGAGATTACATTTGAACATATTCCACGAGAGGAGAATCAGTTGGCAGACGCATTAGCTACCATGTCATCTATGTTTAGAGTCAGATGGGACAATGAAGCTCCCAGAATCACCATTGAACGATTGGATGAACCAACCTACTGTTATGAACTTAACACTGATGAAGTAGAAGGGAAACCTTGGTTCCACGAGGTAAAAAGATATTTAGAAGCTCAGGAATACCCCGAAGGGACATCCATCAATGACAGGAAATTTCTGAGGAAGTTCTCCACTAAATTCTTTTTGAGTAATGGAATATTGTACAAACGTAACCATGATGCGACTTTGCTTCGCTGTGTGGACAAAAAGGAAGCAGAAAAGATTATGGAAGACATGCACGACGGTATCTTTGGGACTCACTCTAGTGGACATACAATGGCCAAGAAGATTCTGAGATCAGGGTATTATTGGTCTACCATGGAAGCTGATTGCCACCAGCATTCCAGAACTTGTCACAAGTGCCAGATCTATGCGGATAAAGTACATGTGCCTCCTGCTCTATTAAACGTGTTGACAGCACCTTGGCCCTTTGCAATGTGGGGCATTGACATGATTGGAGAGATTAAACCTATTGCTTCTAATGGACATCGTTTCATCCTTGTTGCCATTGATTACTTCACAAAGTGGGTAGAGGCAGCCTCATTTGCTTCTGTTACCAAGAATGTGGTGGCACGGTTCATCAAGAATAGTCTCATTTGCCGATACGGCATCCCTGAGAGAATCATCACTGACAATGGCACTAATTTGAACAACAAGGTGATTACTGAACTCTGCACGCAGTTCAAAATAAAACACCATAACTCTTCTCCGTACCGACCAAAGATGAACGGCGCCGTAGAAGCGGCTAATAAGAATATTAAAAAGATTATACAAAAGATGACGGTAACATACAAAGACTGGCATGAGATGTTACCATTTGCTCTTCATGGTTATCGCACTTCAGTACGAACCTCAACAGGGGCAACTCCGTTCTCTTTAGTCTACGGAATGGAAGCCGTCTTACCAGTGGAAGTTCAGATTCCCTCTCTGAGAATCATGAAAGAGGCAGGCTTAGATGAGGACGAATGGATTCAGACTCGACTCGATCAGATAAATTTGATTGATGAGAAGAGACTTGCGGCTGTATGTCACGGGCAGCTATATCAGAAGCGCATGACCCGGGCATTCAACAAAAAGGTCAAGAGACAGGTTTATCAAACTGGTGACTTGGTGGTCAAACGTATCATCCTACCACAAACTGACCCCAGAGGCAAATGGACTCCCACATACGAGGGGCCATTTGTAGTTAAGAAGGTATTCTCTGGTGGAGCCATGATACTGGCTACAATGGATGGTGAGGACTTCCCACATCCCGTGAACACGAACATAGTTAAAAGATACTACGCATAAAAGAGACCCGCTAGGTCGACGTACCTAGGCAAAAGTAAGGGCATCCCGGAGAACCAAAAGGGTTCGGGCAAAAATTAGGGATAAACATATAAAAATGTACACCCGGCAAGTCGAAAACCTGAAAAGGCGGCTTGGGCAAAAAAGGGTATCCTGGTGGACTGAAAACCTGAAAAGGCGGTCCGGGCAAAAATTAAGGATTAAAGCGTATGACTATGTCCCGTTCTCAGTCAACCTCATCCAAGTTCAAGGGACTGAACAAGCCAATCACTTCTATCCGACAGCAGGAGATGAGATGCTTGAAGACATAATGACAGTAGTAGACCTGAAATCAATAGGACTTTTCTGCATAGCTTTCTCTTTGTTTGTGACAATTTCCTCTTACTAGGATTTCTGTCTCCTTGTACACAATTTGCCTGTTTATAGGCCCCCTTTCAAAATCAATACACTTCATTTCCAAAAAGATGCTTTTGTTTTACTTTTTCTGTTTTGTTTGCGTAAACGTCCATTGATTTGATTTGAATTAATATATGCATTTGAATATGATCAATGTTTACCAAAATACATGCATAGAATAGCAATAGCAATTACTACCCGACTTCAGGATCAAGGAGAAGGTCTAACCATGCTTCCAGTGAATCCGCTACCAATTTTATTCTCCCCAGCAAGCTTGTTTTTCCTCAGGAGAAATTGGCATTATTCCCCGGGCAAAGCCAGCTATTTCCCAGAAGAAGTCGATACCATCAGACGGATGGATCATCTCTTCCATCCCCAGCCAGGCTCTGTTGAATATTTCCACCATCAGACAGAAATCAACAACCCCCTGCCGAGAAAGGGTCATCATTACAAATATCTCCAACCAGTAGATGGGGATTTATTTTCCCCAGTAGAGTCCCCTAGCAGAACTTCTCATACACATAACTCATTCATTACATCATTTCACAGCATACGCATACATGCAACATTCGCATTTATTTCTTAGCATAACACGAAACATCTCATGCATCATGACATAGCATGAAGCTAACTTTTCTTTTCAGGTTAATTATCCTCCTGATATGGTCAAAGTAAAAGGTTCACTCAGGCAGACACCTTTATCAATTATGTACAAAGTTCGGATACGTATTTCAGATACAATTCATGGGAACATTCATTCTGACAACACTCCGATATCCTCCTAACGATGGCATCTTTAAGCCCATCCCAGACATTTATTGCAAGTACAACATATACAGATATCATCAGATACAGCCTAACATACGGTTCATCCTGATGATTCCTTCAACTATTTCAAGACGGTCTAATGTACGACCCAATGAGACCTTCGTCTCCTCAGATGCTACCTAGTGTACGGTACCTTTCTGAAGTGTAGTCTAGTGTACGACTACCCTCTTTTATCATCAGATTCAGCCTAATGGACGGCTCATTCTGCTCAGATACGGTCTAATGTACGACCCAATTAGACTTTCGTCTCCTCAGATGCTACCTAGTGTACGGTACATTTCTGAAGTGTAGTCTAGTGTACGACTACCCTCTTTTATCATAAGATTCAACCTAATGGACGGCTCATTCTGCTCAGATACGGTCTAATGTACGACCCAATTAGACTTTCGTCTCCTCAGATGCTACCTAGTGTACGGTACATTTCTGAAGTGTAGTCTAGTGTACGACTACCCTCTTTTATCATCAGATTCAGCCTAATGGACGGCTCATTCTGCTCAGATACGGTCTAATGTACGACCCAATTAGACTTTCGTCTCCTCGGATGCTACCTAGTGTACGGTACATTTCTTAAGTGTAGTCTAGTGTACGACTACCCTCTTTTATCATCAGATTCAGCCTAATGGACGGCTCATTCTGCTCAGATACGGTCTAATGTACGACCCAATTAGACTTTCGTCTCCTCAGATGCTACCTAGTGTACAGTACATTTCTGAAGTGTAGTCTAGTGTACGACTACCCTCTTTCATCATCAGATTCAGCCTAATGGACAACTCCTTCTGTTATTCAGATACGATCTAGTGTACGATCCACTCTGATCTTTTATCCCCAGCAGCGTATGACACACTCTGACTCCTTAGCAAAGTCGACAGCCTAATGGATGACTCACTATACGGTCTAGCGTACGACCCAGTGTGGCGCCCATGTCTTCAAATTGGCCTAATGTACGGCGCAATCTGAAGCTTTCATCATCAAACCTCCCGGATGGCATCTTTAAGCCCATCTCCATCAAGACCAACTGCCGATTAACAAGTGCAAATTTTTGGGGCATTCTAGTGTTCAATAATCTTCCACCTCCAGACCACGAATGGCGTACATGCCATCCTAATTCTCTCGGTTCAAGAATATTGAACAGGGGCAGCTGTCATACCCCAAAATTTGCCCATTAATATGTTAAGACATTTTTCAGGGCACTCCGACTCATTTTTATGACACTGATCTTAAAGGAACGAAGGCCCAACTCACGAATGGCCCAATCCAGAAAATGGCCCAAACTGGCCTGTTCGCTACACGTTCGCTACACGCTCGCCTAGCGAACGTTCGCTACACGTTCGCTACCCGCTCGCCTAGCGAAGCCTGCAGACTTTCAGAATTTTCGGGCTTCATCCTGAGCCCATTAGGTCACCACCATCACTATAAATACCAGGCACCTCAGCCACGAAAATGGACAGACCCGGAGAGAGCTAGACAGACCAGGACGGACGGAAAAGGACGGAAACCCTGGCACAGAAACCCTGCTGATCCAGAGAATTCAGAAGACGGAAACCCTGAAGGCCGCTCACTCGCCTCGAAGCCGCCGCCGCCCAACTCAATCCGATTCCAAGTCGCAACTCAGTTGCACACTGGTTTGTCTTGCTATTACTACTTTGTGTTCTTAATTGGCGTATGGCATCATGTTTAAATTTATGGAAATGTTTTAAGTTTGGCATGTGAATTTTAGTAGGTACCTGCATACCTTAAATGATTAACCATATGATTGCTGCAATGAAAGCCATAAGGCATAAAATCGATTGAAGTTATACTGTTTTCAAATTCAAAATCCGTGGCCGCTCGCTAGCATATCGCTAAGCGAGCCTGGGGCGAGTATTCGCCAGGCTTTCGCTAGGCGAGGCAGAGGCGAACTGGACAGTAGCTGACTTTTCTATGCTGATTTTTTATGTTTTATCATAATCATGCATTGTTCATCCTATTTACTGTGGTGATATTTGTGGGTGTAATCTTCGATTGCACCTGGATTTGGTATTCTGACATGTTTTGTTGAGTTTTGTAAAGGTTCATGTATCCCAAGGAAAGGTTATTGGCTAGGTATTCCACTTTATTTGTGGGATACCCTTGCGGAGGTTCATCTTGAATTATCAAATTGGTTTTAATGTACTAATTTTATGGACAAAGAACCACTCTAAATTGCTTAATTGATCTTAATGTATTAATTTTAATGTGGGGGATTCCTCCTAATCACCTGATTGATTGTAAAACATTGCCTTTGAATATGTGATCTTGGACCCCTTTGTTGCCTTCGGTATTATGGTCATGTCCCGCGAATGTGGGGATACCCTTAGCAAAGACCCTTCGATTAAATCATCATAAAACAAACGATAGTCCCTCGGATGTTGCCTTCGAATATACAATTTTGTCCCTCGATGACCCTTCGATGTAGCCTACGGTTAAATGATGATAGTCCCTTCGAATGCTAAGGTATCCTTACAACTGTTGCCTTCAATGACCTATCGATGATCCTACGATGACCCTTAAACATCCAAAGGGTAAAATTACTTACTTCTCAATAGTAAGGACAATTTTACCCTCATAAGGATAGGAAACGTTCATAACGACCTTAGGAAGGTATAACTCTCAATTACTGGATCATGACCTAAAAACATTTTCCACTCCTCACACTTTACAAATCCTAGAAAATCACCACTTGGTATACATTCATACTAGAATCATTACCAAGTTATATTTTTCTAAACAATTTTCAAAACTAAACGAGATAACCACTTTGTATATATTCATACAAGAATCATTACAAAGTTAAATTCTCTTTTCAAAACAATTTTCTAAACAACCCACAAACACTTTTTTTCAGACAAAATATAAGTGATCCAGCAATTAAGAGCCCATGGATAACCATGGATACAAAGGGTGCTAATACCTTCCCTTTGTATAATGTACCTCCCGAACCCAAAATCTATTGAGGTCTTTCCTGTTCTTTTCCACCTTTCCTTATTGGATAAAAGAAAAGTCGGTGGCGACTCTTGCTAACCGCGACATTGCGATTAAAACCACAAAAAGTCAGTTCACCGTATGACAGTTAGATAATGATATTGTTGATGAAATGGATCTAAAGATTCAAAGGCAAAAGAAGAAACTGTACAAATTGAAGAATGAAATTAGTCATACTAGAGGATTGTTGAAAATGTCCATTGTGGTTGGAATATTGAGAATAGTGTTGAATGTTGTATTTGTAACAATGTATTTTTAGTGTTGAATGTTTATCTTTCTTTTATGTGTATCTATCATGAAATGTATATGTCAACATTGCTATGTATGTTGACTGAATTTTGTAAACAAAAACACCTATGTGTAATGAGTTTATGAGTGAAATGAAATTGTCATGATGTTATTAGTGAAATGTTACTTTTGTTTCCAATGAACATATCAGAATGAATGTAATTTTGTGTAATGAGGTTATGAATTAAATGAATTTGTCATCATGTTATTAGTGACAATGTTGACATAACCATAATTTTGTTGACAAAACATAAGGTTGCATTATAAGTCATTACAAATGAACACCTCAAAACATAACAATTAGTCATAACAATGTTGACAGATACATAATTTTGTAATTTTGTTTCCAATAAACACCTCAGTGAGACATATAACCATAAGTCATAACAAAATGTTGCTTTATAAATCATAACAAAAGGTTGCATTAGAAGTCATTACAAAAGTGGCATTATAAGCCATGAGTCAGAAACTACAAAATAAGCATTGTTAGCCATATGTTACAGAACACGACCAACAAACGTGACATTACAAGACATAAGTCATAAACAATAAAATAGGCATTGTAAGCCATATATTACATAATAGAACCAACAAAAGTGCTTAAGAACAAAGCATAAGTATTAGGGTTGGCGAAGAACAAGTTTTAGGCCTTTTTGAAGTTTCTTTTTCTTTTCAGGTGGTTGTTAAGTTGAACCTCCAATTGGTGTTGGCTGACTTGGAGCAACAGGTAGTGATGGCTGACTTAGAGCAGCAAGTAGTGATGACTAACTCAAAGCAGCAGTTGGGGTAGGATAAGTAGCAGTAGCAGCAGTTGGAGTAGGCTGAGTAGCAGCAACAGTTGGGATAGGCTGAGTAGCAGCAATTAGGATAGACTCAGTAGCAGCAACAGTTTGGCTAGGCTCAGTAGCAACAACAGTCGGGGTAGGTTGAGTTGAAGTTGTAGGCAGCTTGCATGTGGCTTTGTTGTGACCATCCTTATGGCATAGACTTCATTTCATACTAAACTTTGTTCGTTTGAGCTATGACTCATTTCTCACTTGTTCTCCATCCTCCTTGTTCCTTTTCTTCTTAGGTCTATTAGATTTCATTTTTATGGGGGTGATTGCAGGTCAACAACATCGATTTTTGTCCAAAGAAATTCCCCATTAACTGGATAAATCAGTGGTGCATAACAAGCCTCACAATACTCCTTTTTGTAATATTCAGGCACAAAATCATCAACTTGTAAATGCTAATCTCTCAGGCATGAAATTGCATGACAACATGGATGCCCTGTCAACATCCACCTTCTACATGAACATCCATGCTTTGATAAATTAACAACAAACTTTTCTCCATTGAATGGTATATGCCTAACCTCGTAGTCAAATTCACCTGCACGTTTATTACAAATGCAGAAAACAATTATGAAATCAACGCTATATCAAGTAAATTGTTAATGTCTCAAACAAATATGAAGCATTACCTAACAATTCAATTGCTTGTTCTTTGTGATTCCTTTTCCAGCTTCTTTTTGATATTTGGTATAACGTTATCATCAAATTTTGCAATCTTCTGTCTGTTGGACTCTTTGCATCAAGTACACTCTTATCTCTTCAATCATAGTCACAATAGGTTTGGATCTTGCTGATACAAATACTAAGTTGAATGCTTCTGACATATTGTTCACCAAAGTATCACACCTTGGACTAGTTCTAAACCTTGATTTGCTCCAGAACCTCGGTGGAATCTTCCACAGGTGCTTGAATGCCTCTTCATTAACACTTTTCATTTCAGCCATAATTTTTTCCCAAGAATTTGCATGACTTGCAGTTGCAGCCTTCACATCAGTTCCTTTAAATAACTCCAGAAATCAGAGTCAACTTGTCAAACCTCCTCTAACCCTTTGTAACCTAATCTGTTAAACTCAACAAACACACCCCCATGATGGATAACACACTCAAACATATCACTCATGACCTAATAATGCAAAAGGAAATGTAGAAATGAGTCGTCAAAGTAGGAGAAAATGTTAAAGGTTTGCTTTTTAAAATAGTAAGCACATAAACGTACCTTAGACTGGAAATGAAGAAAGGTGAAAGTTGATGAGTTCCGTCTTCTTCGTAGCTCTAACTATCGTCGTCTTCATCACTCCAATTTCTTTTTCTTCGCAGCAGCTAGGGTTTCAGACAATGTGAAGTAGAACTATGAACTAGTGTTCAAACATTATGTTTCTAAAAGTATGAAGTAATTGAAACAACAATAACAATATGTGTATTAATAATTGAAACAACAATAATAATATGTCATGTCAGTAATTCACTATTTCATGTTGGCGTTTTTTAATGTTTTTCCACTATAATTTAACATAAGGGACATATAAGACTAACTGAGATGTCTTAAAGGACTATATTGTAACGTTTTTGAATTGAGAGACTAAATAGAAACCACAAATTAATTTGAGGAACTAAAAAATGAATTAAGCCTGAAATATATTGAAAATAAATAAATAATTCTTTATTGAGAAACGCTATTTCCTTGTATAGTTTTTATAATATAATAATTGTTCTTTTTTTATTTAAAAGACAATAAAAAATTTTAATTAATTAATTAATTAATTAATGATTAATTGTTCGACGTTACCCTTTAAAGAGAAACAACTTAAAAACAGCTAAGTGTGAAAAAATATAATTCATGTTTGAAAATTGTTCTCTTATGTATTTAATTATTAAAAAATATTATTTTTTAACATTTCTTTTGTAATAATATTTGTACTATGTATGAATTTTTTAATAAATTATAATTGATATATTATAGATATTTACATTTTTATTTTAAAGATATATAAAAAAATAAATTAAATCGATTGATTTGTTATAAACAGTTGTATCGTGTATGGTTTTATAACCAACTGTAATAACCTCATACATCTATTTTTGTTTCTATATCATTACATCTTATAAAAAAATATCAACTTTGTCCTTATATATTTTTAATTAATTTATAATTTTAAAAAAATAACTTTTATTTTGTATTCTAGAAGGTTTTGTAAAAGAGTTTCGATAATCAATATTTTAATATTTTTTTACTATTATTTTATATATCGAAAGATTTTGTAAAAGAGTTCTGGTAATTAATTTTTAACATTAATTTTTATTTTGTGTACCGAAAGACTTTACAATAGAGTTCTGGTCGTCAATTTTTTAACATTTTTTTTTTATTTTGTGTATCAAAAGGCTTTGCAAAAGAGATCAGATATTTATTTTTTAAATATTTTTTAACTTTTATTTTATGTACAGAAGACTTTGCAAAACAGTTTCGATAGTAAGTGTTTTTAAACATTTTTTAACTTTTACTGTGTACTGAAAGACTTTGTAAAAGAGTTTCTATAGACAACTTTTTAAATACTTTTTAACTTTTATTTTGTGTACGAGAAGACTTTGCAAAAAAGTTTCATTAATCATTTTTTAAATATTTTTTAACTTTTATTTTTGTGTATCAGAAGACTTTGCAAAAGAGTTCCGGTAGTCAATTTTTAACATGAACTTTTTTGTGTACCGGAAGACTTTGGAAAAGAGTTTCGGTATTTAATTTTTTTAACATTTTAAACTTTTATTTTATGTATCAGAAGACTTTGTAAAAGAGTTATGGTAGTCAGTTTTTTTTACAGTTTTAACTTTTAATAAATTATTTATATGAGGGCATTTTGGTCCAAAAAATATAAGGTAGTGGTAAGGGAATAAATGATGGGGTATGTGATAAAAATTTCCCCAACAATGTCTTTCAAAGATTTTTTTTTTAAAAAACAATGTTAAAATGTCACCAATATCTTGAATGAAGCCCTGAAGGTTAAGATCAATGAAATCTTTGTTAGTATTAAGGTGGTGGAGGATTTTATGGTCCTCTAAGAATTGTTTTTTAAGTAGCGAATCGGAAAGGGGAGTCGTCAGATTCAGAAGATCTTTTCGATAATTTTGGAGTGGAAGAAAAATTCAAAGATGGGGAAGAAAACTCGTCTTTCGAGTTAGAAGATGATTGTGACGTTTCATATCTTAGTGAGGAGGTATCCAAAACCAAAAAAGGCTGCAAGAAATTAAAGGGTCAGAGCCTGCAAGAAGTCAACTTGATAATGGTTCTTTGGTTACTTTTTATGATTTAATAGGATAAAAGTTGCACAAGATATATCAATAGGGGGATGAGGATAAACGGGGTGCAAATTTGGATGTAGAGTCAGCACAAAGAAACATGGTGGGAATTTTGGGGAATTCAATTATCAAACACTTGGAAGTAATAAAGGTAGGAAAAAGTAGGGGTGTCAATTTCAATGGAGCAATATTCATGAGAGGGAAATTAAAAAAGTTATGGAGTTACAGGAAGCATCTAGTTTGGTTAAAGTGTTAATTCTGTGTATTTTTTATTCACAGTAATTTTGGTAAAACTAACTTAGTTGCAACATGTTGAACAAGATGTCCTAACATGTGAATCCTACATCTTATTTGAAACAGGTCTACTCTTGGTAATGGTTGATTGATTAACTGATTACTGAATATTCTAAGAATATTAAGTAATCCCATGTGGTGTCCAAGATTGAGGAATCAGATATTCTATTTGATTTTAAACTTATTCTGTTTTCTAAATGTTGAGACATTTTAGGAAACTTTTTATTATTGACCTAACGTTGTGCAGTTGTTTCACTGTGTGTATGAGGCCCAAATCCAGTCCAATATGTGGCTATATATAATGCATCAAACCTAATTGGAGGCAAATCAAAGAAGGTGTTATTGTGGTGTTAGGGTTTGAGTGTTCTTGTTAATTGTGAGCCTCTCTAATATCATCTTGATATATGAGTAGGACTGTTTCTATTGAGTTGTAAGTTTTTGTCAAACACTCATAAGCTTTTAAGCATTGAGTGATTATGTGTCTGTGAAGTGTGACTTCATAATCTTTTGTAATTGTATGCATTATCACTATTGTGATTGAAGGGAAGTGAGAAGGGTCTCATATCTAGGAATGTCTTAGATAGAAGTTAAGCATGGGTAGTGGTTAGGGAGTAGATTGTAAACTGGAGATAGTTTGCTGAAGGTCTATAAACTGATATTATTTAATGGATTTCCTCACTGGCTTGGTAGCCCCCAGACGTAGGTGTTGTTGTACACTGAACTGGGTTAACAACTCTGTATGTTCTATTATTTTTTGTTCTCATATATGTACGTTATATTGTTATTGTGTTTTGATCAGATATCAGTGTCTCGACACCTCTTAGGACATTTGATAACTACATACTAGAATTTATATTGGTATTAAAGCAGGCATCATGTTATGTGTCTGGGTGAGATTCAGGGAAGATACTTTCTTGTATAATGGACAAGGAAAGAGGAGTTATGAACATACCACCCATTATTGATGGAACCAACTACGACTACTGGAAAGCTGGTATGGTGGCTTTTATTAAATCCATGAACAATAAGGCTTAGAAATTTGTGGTCAAGGGTTGGGATCCACCAATGACTAGAGATAAAGATGGTAAGATTACTAATGTGTTGAAGGCTGAGGAACACTGTTATGATGAAAATGATAAATTAGCTCAGGGAAACTCCAAAGCATTGAATGCCTTGTTCAATGAAGTGGACATGAACATCTTCAGACTAATAAATAATTGTATTGTTGCTAAAGATGCTTGGGAGATCTTGAAGACTACTCATGAAGGAACCTCTAAGGTGAAAATGTCAAGAATTCAACTTCTTACCACCAAGTTTGAGAACTTAAGAATTAAGGAGGATGAGAGAATTCATGACTTTCACATTAATATCATTGAGATAGCCAATGCCTCAAGTGCCATGGGGGAGAAGATGTTAGAAGCTAAGTTGGTCAGAAAAATCATCAGATCTCTTCCAAAGAGATTTGGCATGAAGGTAACTGCCATTGAATAAGCTCAAGATATAAACAACATGAAAGTTGATGAACTTATGGGATCTATTCGGACCTTTGAATTAGGGATCAATGAAAAATATGAAAAGAAGAAAAGCATGGCCTTTGTTTCTAATGTTGAAGACTTCGAAGATGAATGTGACTTGGATACATATGAAGGAATATCTAATGTTATTGTATTACTTGGTAGACAATTCAATAAAGTGATAAATAAGATGGACTAGAAGACAAGATATAATGTCAATAATAATTCATTCGACATCCACAAAAATCAGGATTTTGGCAGAAGGCCCAAAATTGAAGAAAAGACTAACCAAGGAAAAGGAATCCAATGGCATGGATGTAAAGGGTTTGGTCACATAAGAGGTGAGTGTCCCACATATCTCAAGAAGAAGAAGAAGGCTATGTTTGTATATTGGTTAGGAGATGATTCTGAAAGTGATCCTGAAGTGGAACCTGCCAAACAGGTTACTGCCCTAACTGGAATTTGTGATTCTGATGAAGATTCAAATTGTGAGAAACTCACTTTTGAGGAACTTGCTGATTCTTACAAGGAGTTGTGCCTTAGAAGTGAAGAAGTGTCTAAATTGGGAGAAGATCAAAAGAAAGTTATTGCTCAACTACAAGCTGAAAAAGTGGAGCTTCTATCTATCATATATGATCTGAAGGATGAAGTTGTAATGCTCAATTCAAAACTTGACAATATGACTAAGTCTGTAAGAATGTTTAACAGTAGTTTTGATGTGTTGGTTGAGATTCTTCAAACTGGTAAGAATGTTGGAAATGCTCAAGGTCTTGGTTATGATAATCAAGTTGTGATGAATAAAGGAAAACGGTTTGTAAGGAATTTTGTTCAACCTAAAAGAAAACGGGAACAACCTATGTCAAATCCAATGTTCAAACATCAGCAAAGGCATCAGGATGCTTACTCAGGAAGCAAGACCCAATGATGGAAGTGTCATCATTGTGGGAGGTTTGGTCACATAAAACCCTACTGCTACAAACTATATGGATATCCCAAACTTGATTCACAACCCAGAAGAAAACAAATTATTGTTAAAGCAAAGAAAAGATGGATTCCCAAAAATGGTACATCAGGACTCATAGCTCACACCTCCCTTAGAGCCTCTTCTAGAGAGGATTGGTATTTCGATAGTGGCTGCTCTAAACACATGACTGGTGTCAAGAAATTTTTGGTGAATATTAAGTCATATTCCACTAGCTATGTCACCTTTGGAGATGGATCAAAAGGAGAAATAAAGGGTGTTGGAAAGCTGGATTATCTAGGACTGCCTAGTCTTGATGATGTAGTGTTTGTTAAAGGACTGACTGCTAATTTGATAAGTATTAGTCAACTATGTGACCAAGGTCTCAAAGTTAACTTCAGTAAATCTAAATGTATGGTAACAAATGAGAAGAATTAATTTATCATGAAGGGAGTCAGATCAAAAGATAATCGATATCTATGGACTCCTCAAGAAACAGATTGTTTCTCCACATGCTTAATGTCAAAAGAAGGTGAGACTAAGTTATGCCATCAAAATCTTGGTCACTTACATCTGAAAGGTATGAAGAAAGTTTTGTCAAAGGAAGCAGCCAGAGGAATTCCCAAGCTGAAAAATTGATGAAGGAAGAATTTGTGGTGAATGTCAAATAGGGAAGAAAACAAAGATATCACATAAGAAGCTCCAACATCTTACCACTTCAAAATTTCTGGAGCTACTTCATATGGACTTGATGGGACCTATGCAATTTGAAAGTCTTGGAGGAAAAAGGTATGTCTATGTTGTTGTTGATGACTTCTCAAGGTTCACCTGGGTAAATTTCATCTAAGAAAAGTCTGAGGTGGTTGAAGTTTTTAAAGAACTCTGTCAAAAGATTCAAAGAGAGAAGGATAGTGGTATTGTCATAATTAGAAGTGACCATGGGAAGGAATTTGAAAATAGAAAGTTTGATGAATTAGGCACCTCTGAAGGGATTATTCATGAGTTCTCTTCACCCATCACCCCTCAACATGAATGGCGTGGTTGAGCGCAAGAATGGGACTACTCAAGAATGTTCCAGGATCATGCTTCATGCTAAGAAACTACCATATCATTTTTGGGCTGAAGCCATGAACATTGCTTGCTATATCCTTAATAGAGTGACTATCAAATATGGCACATCAGCTACACTTTATGAACTGTGGAAAGGAAGAAAGCCAACAGTGAAATATTTACATGTATTTGGGAGTAAATGTTATATTCTGGCATATTGTGAGCAGAGGAGAAAAATGGATCCTAAAAGTGATGAGGGAATTTTTCTGGGATACTCTACAAACAGTAGAGCATACAGAGTATTCAACTCCGTAACCAAGGTGATGATGGAATACATAAACATTGTTGTGTATGACTTAAATAATGCAACTGATGTCATAGATGATGTTGAAACATCCATGAATGATGTTCCAGAAGATGTTGCAGACTCAAGTGTTAATACTGAACCTACAGTGACTAAGTCAACTAACAAAGGACCTTCCATCAGAATTCGGAAAGATCATCCTAAGGAGCTTATTATAGGAAATCTAAATGAAGGGATAATTACCATATCAATGGAAGTTGTGTCAAATGCCTATTTTGTTTCTAAATTTGAGCCCAAGAATATCAAGGAGGCCTTGAATGATGAGTTATGGATTAATGCTATGCAAGATGAAATTGGCCAATTCAAAAGAAATGAGGTGTGGGATTTGGTACCAAGACCTAAAGGAACAAATGTTATCGGTACTAGATGGTTGTATAAGAACAAGTCATATGAACAAGGGGTTGTTACCATAAATAAAGCCAGACTTGTAGCTCAAGGATACACTCAAATGGAAGGAGTGGACTTTAATGAAACCTTTTCTCATGTGGCTCGCCTGGAGTTTATCAGACTGTTACTTCGAATGACATGCCTTTTAAAGTTCAAGTTGTTCCAAATGGATGTTAAAAGTGCCTTTCAAAATGGCTATTTAAATGAAGATGTGTATGTTGAACAGCCAAAAGAATTTGTTGATCCTACGTTCCAAAATCATGTGTTCAAACTAAAGAAGGCATTGTATGGTTTAAAACAAGCTCCAAGAGCTTGGTATGAAAGATTGACTGAGTTTCTCATCAACCATGGATATAGAAAGGGTGGAATTGATAAGACTCTCTTTGTCAAAGAGAAGGATGGAAAACTTATGATAACTCAGATCTATGTGGATGATATTGTATTTGGAGGGATGTCATATGAGATTGTCCAACATTTTGTCAAGCAAATAAAATCCGAGTTTGAAATGAGTTTGGTAGGTGAATTAACTTACTTTCTTGGACTCCAAGTCAAACAGATGGAAGACTCCATGTTTCTTTGTCAAAGAAAATATGCAAAAAGTATTGTGAAGAAATTTGGATTGGAGAATGCTAGTCACAAAAGGACTCCTGCTCCTACTCACTTGAAGTTATCTAAAGATGAAAAAGGCGTAAGTGTTGATCAGAGTTTATATAGAAGCATGAATGGTAGCCTTCTATACCTTACAGCAAGCAGACCAGATATAACTTTTGTTGTTGGAGTTTGTGTTAGATATCAAGCAAAACCCGAAGTGAGTCACATCAATCAAGAAAAAGGATTCTAAAGTATGTGAATGGCACATGTGATTATGGAATGTTATATTCTCCTGGTTTAAATTCCGTGTTAGTGGGGTATTGTGATGCTGATTGGGCAGGCAGTGCGGATGATAGGAAGAGTACCTATGGAGGATATTTCTTTTTGGGAAACAACTTAATTTCATGGTTCAACAAGAAATAGAATTGTGTATCCATATCTACTACTGAAGCTGAGTACATAGCAACAGGCAACAACTACTCTAAACTATTATGAATGAAATAAATGTTGACTAAATACAATGTCACACAAGATGTCATGACATTATTCTGTGACAACTTGAGTGTTATTAATATCTCCAAAAATCCTATTCAGCACAATAGAACCAAACACATTGACATCAAGCATCATTATATTAGAGAACATGTTAAAGACAAAGTTATAACACTTGAGCATGTTAGCACGGAAAATCACCTTGCAGACATTTTTATTAAAGCCTTAGATGCAGTTCAGTTTGAAAAGTTAAGAGGAAAACTTGGGATTTGTGTTAATGAGCATTTATAGCAATTATAGCTATTTAAGTGTGTCAAACAAGATTTTAACTCTCACCATTACACTAGACACGCTTACCTAAACCCTTTACCTCATTGTGTATTCTTTTGGACAAAAATACGTTACCCATTTCATTCAAACACTTCATTCCTCTTCAGATATATGTGCTCACCTTCTCTCAAGTGTATTTCCCAATTCCATTTGTATCAAGTGTTACATAAAATGTCGAAACAATCTTCACCCAAGCACATGCATGTTCCAACTGAAACCAGACGATCATCTTCCCCAACTGTTAGGGCAAATGAACCATTCCAAATGATCAATCTAGATGATCTGGTCTTTGATGTTGCTCCTGATAACGCGAAAATGTATCATATTTTTGACTCCATATGCATTGCTTTTTATCCGATTAACACTTATTATTACACAATATTTTATGTTTATTGCAGGTATTTATTGATTAAAAGATTTACCGCAAGAAAAATGGAAAATAGCAAAAAGGAAAGAAAAAGGCAAGAAAAGAGAAGAAAATGAGGTTTCCAAAGGGATAATGTGCCACAAAAGCAAATGGGCTTGTGGCGCCCATTATCCAAAGGATGTGGCGCTCGCCACATTGGGCCAAGAGGGAGGTGGCGCCCGCCATCAACCCTTGAAAAGTGGTAGGCGGTTGCAAAAAGAGTGGCGCTCGCCACTCATCATGAAACTAGGGTTGTGGCAACCTCCACAACCTAGTCTTCCTATTTTTCCTCCACCTTTTTAGCCACAGTTTCCACTACTTTTGCTACAAATGAGGAATATGGAAAGGATATATAAAGGACCTCTCAGACTCGCACGACGCACTCTCTCTTCTTCCAGTTTTCAAGTCTACGATTAATTTTTGTTCTGCTTTATTTTTCTTTTAGTTTCTAGGCAGTTTCTTACCATTGTAAAAGTGATAGTTTCTCCACATCGGGGACTATTACGGTTTACTATTTTTTACGCATTTGGGATTCAATTGTAAGGGTATTCATTGCCAAAGTCTGCCGGAATTATTTAATCGAAGATTCAAGATTCAATTTCAGTTCTTAAATTGCAATCCAGGTTTATTATTGTTTACTGTTTTATTTATGCCTTACTGTATGTTTAATTCCCCAATTGCCATGTCTGTCACTAGATCTATGTCCGACTAAACCTTAGGTATCAATATGTAAAGACCGTCAAAACGACGGGATTCAATAAATAATTGGTGTTAGTTTTTATAAAACTTATTTTTACGGTTTTTAGTTTCTTATTTTAATCAAACTATTTTTCGTACGAGAGTACAAAACAAACTAAGGTTACGGTCAACAAGAACGAGAGTTTGAGATTTTAAACAGATAGCTGAAACTAAGCATTAATCCTAAACACAACGAGAGCGCTTTAGGATTAATTAGACTTTATTTATATTCCAAAATTACTTTTAAATTCAAAATGAGACCGTGAGAGCCAAGCATTCTGGCTTAGGAGTATGGTCAGAGTCAATAAAAACGAGAGTGTGAGGCTAAGTCCTTTCTATAAATGATTTCTACTGAAGAATATTTTAACTAATAAGATTACACCAACTATCTATCGAATCCTCAAAGTTTGAGGTATTACATATTGATATCCCCTATATCTCATATCTTTATTTCTATTTATGTTATAGTTATTTCTCTTCATCCCTCCAATCATAGAATAATCATCAGCCTTATATTTACATAGCAACATTAGACCACGACACGTTCAATTATTAGTCCTTGTGGGTTCGATAATCTTTAAAACTACGCGATAGGACTGTGCACTTGCAGTCATGATTCACATAGACTTACTAAGTCGCGATCAAGTTTTTGGCGCCGTTGTCGGGGACTAATTTAGCCGATATCGTAACTCTAGCATTGCCCAGTATAAACTAAGGCAACCAATTCTTTTTCCCTTTCTCCATGTGTCGAGTGTATGCCAAGTACTCGCTCTCGAGGTGAGAAATTAAAGCTACAACTCGACGAACTCGAGCGTTAACTTAGATTAGAACGTCGGATACGAGACTTGATACGGGAACATTGTATCAAGCTAAATCTTCCTGACCTTAACATTCCTACTTCTGAATCAGTTGTTCAACCAAAGATGGGCGAACAAGTGCAAAACTATCCTCTTAAGTATTATGCAATCCCTTCAAAGGATGAACCTCATAACAGCATCGCTGCCCCTGCGATCGAAGCCAACAATTTTGAGCTAAAACCTTCACTGTTGTCAGCCGTACAGCAAAACCAGTTTTCAGGTAGTCCCACTGAGGACCCGAACCTACACTTGTCAATATTTTTGTAATACGTAGACACGGTGAAAGCGAATGGTGTCAGATCAGAAGATGTAAGACTCCATCTTTTCCCATTTTTATTAAGACATAGAGCTAGAGCTTGGCTCCAGTCTCTACCATCCAATTTTGTCACTACGTGGAACGAGTTGAAGAAAGTCTTCTTAGCCCAATATTTCCCACCTAGCAAGACGATTATGCTAAGAGCCCAAATAGACGAGTTTAAACAAAAGGATAATGAATCACTTTTTGAAGCTTGGGAGAGATACAAAGACATGATGAGGCTATGCCTACATCACGGTCTAGAAGAATGGCTGATAATCCACACCTTTTATAACGGTCTCTTGTATAATACAAGATTGACAATAAACGCCACCGCAGGTGGCACACTGATGGATAAACCATACAACAAAGCCTATCAACTCATCGAAAGTATGGCCCAAAATCATTACCAATGGGGAAGCAAAAGAACCTCTGTAGAGAAACCTCAACCGAAGGGATACATGTATGAATTAAGTAGTCTTGACCATGTCAATGCCAAGGTAAATGCCCGAACCTAGAAGATAGATAACTTGACCATAACACCAGCAACCACCGTGGCTGCCGTAGCACCAAACTACGAGATATGCAGAGTTCAAGGGCATACTGCCCCAGAATGTCAACCCTTGACAGGAACCTCCACTGACCAGGTGAACTATGCTCAAGGAAACCCCTACTCAAATACCTATAACCCAGGTTGGAAGAACCATCCTAACTTCTCGTACAAAAATAATAATGCATTGTATGCACCTAACCAAGCACCTGCTGTACCACCAGGATATCAAAAAGCTGCCACAAATACGCAAAATTCTCCTAGGAAATCAAACTTAGAAATGATGATGGAAAACTTTATAGCTACCCAAGCCCAAACAAATAAATATTTCTTAAATAAAAACATACACACTAGTGAGCAAATCAAGCAGTTAGCGAACAAGGTAGACGCATTAGCCACCCATAACAAAATGTTGGAAACGCGAATCTCACAAGTGGCTCAACAACAAGCACCTACCGCTGCTCCTACAGACACATTTCTTGGACAGCCGCAACCAAATCCGAAAGGTCATGCAAATGCTATCATACTACGAAGTGGGACAGAACTAGACGGACCAACCGACCCTAGAACTCAAAACTCCATGCATCAAGATCCAGGTAAGGTAACTGAGAAGGAAGACAAACACGAGGAAGATAAAAGAAAAGAGGTCGTAGAGAAAGAAGAACCTTATGTGCCTCCACCATCGTATAAACCCCATATCCCTTATCCTCAAAGACTTGTTAAATCTAAAAGTGTAGGGAAATTTAAAAAATTCGTAGAGCTTCTAAAGCAATTGAATATCACAATACCATTTACAGAAGCCATAACTCAAATGCCCTCATATGCTAAGTTTCTCAAAGAAATCTTATCCAACAAGAAGAAGATAGAAGATAACGAAACCGCTACACTTACTGCTAAGTGTAGCGCCATAATACAAAACAATATGCCTCCTAAGCTGAAAGACCCGGGTAGTTTCTCCATACCCTGTGTAATTGGAAAGTTTGTTATCGACAAAGCTTTATGCGACTTAGGAGCCAATATTAGTTTAATGCCTTTGTCCATATGCAAAAGGCTAAAATGGGAGAACTAAGACCTACGAGGATGTTCGTACAACTTGCAGACCGTTTTGTTAAATTTCCCGTAGGTATGCTAGAAAACATTCCGGTGCGCATAGGACAATTCTATATTCCTACAGATTTTATAATCATGGATATAAAAGAGGATTCCAACATCCCAATCATATTAGGAAGACCATTCCTAGCTACATCCGGAGCTATTATAGATGTTAAAAGAGGCAAGCTGACCTTCGAAGTTGGTGAGGAAAAGGTCGAATTCATTTTGATGCAATTCCTAAAGGCACCAGCTATAGACGACACCTATTGTCCACTAGATGTCATCGACGAATGCATAAGAGAAATGGAGAATGAACAAACATCATACTCCGAAATACTAAAAATTCCAAGGCCTCATACTTTTGAAGATAAAAATTTAAGTAAGGAATACCAAGATGACAACCTAAGAGAATGCCTAGCACTAACGCCCGATCGTATGCCTTGCCCAAAGAAACCAACCCTAGAACTTAAGACGTTACCCAAAAATCTAAGGTACGAATTCCTAGACACTGAACTTGAGTGACCTATAATAGTAAATGCAGACTTAGGGCAGATAGAGACCGAAAAGCTTCTACACATTTTAAGAAAATACCCAACTGCTTTAGGCTACAATATCTCAGATCTAAAAGGAATAAGCCCTTCCATATGCATGCATCGCATAATGCTGGAGGAAGACAGTAAGACCTCTAGAGAACACCAAAGAAGGATAAATCCCATTCTGAGTGATGTAGTAAAGAAAGAAGTGCAAACGCTGTTAGAAGCAGGTATTATCTACCCGATATCCGATAGTCAATGGGTCATCCCAGTGCATGTAGTACCAAAGAAGGGAGGCGTCACAGTTGGTAACAATGAAAAAGGAGAATCTATAGCACAAAGAGTGGTTAATGGAAGTAGAATGTGTATTGACTATAGAAAATTAAACAAAGCCACTCTGAAGGATCATTTTCCTTTACCACTTATCGATCAAATGCTTGCACGATTGGCTAAGCATTCTCACTTCTGCTACCTAAACAAAGAGAAAACAACCAAATTCCTACTCATCCCGACGACCAAGAGAAAACAACCTTCACATGCCCCTACGGTACATTCGCCTACTGGTGAATGCCATTCAGGCTGTGTAACGCTTCCGCAACATTCCAAAGATGCATGATGGCAATTTTCGCAGATTTCATAGATGACATCATGGAAGTCTTCATGGATGATTTCTCTGTATGTGGACAGAGCTTTGAAGGCTGCTTATCGAATCTTGAAATGGTACTGAAGAAATGCGTAAAAGTAAACCTAGTGCTAAACTAGGAAAAATGCCATTTCATGGTCCGACAAGGAATCGTGCTCGGACACATAGTATCCAACAAGGGGATTGAAGTCGACAAGGCCAAAATAGAAGTTATAGAAAACCTCCAGCCTCCGAAAACCGTAAGAGAAATACGAAGTTTCTTAGGACATGCCGGTTTCTACCGGCGATTCATTAAAGATTTCTCAAAAATCACCAAACCACTGACTGGCTTATTGATGAAAGACGCTGAATTCATCTTTGATGACAAATGCCTAGCGGCGTTTGAACAATTGAAAACAGCTCTTATTACCGCACCTATCATTCAACCACCCGATTGGAGATTACCTTTTGAAAACATGTGTGACGCTAGTGACTATGCTGTAGGCGTAGTCTTAGGACAAAGAAGGGACAAGAAACTTCATGCAATATACTATGCAAGTAGAACCCTAGACCCTGCACAGATGAACTATGCCACCATATAAAAGGAACTTTTAGCCGTAGTGTTCGCTCTGGATAAATTTCGTTCCTACCTAGTAGGAGAAAAGATAATTATCTATACCGATCATGCTGCAATTAGGTACCTGTTAAACAAAAAAGACGCTAAACGAAGACTCATAAGGTGGATCTTACTATTACAAGAGTTTGACCTAGAGATCAAGGATAAAAGAGGCACGGAAAACATCGTGGCCGGTCCCTTGTCAAGAATGGAAGGTATTGAACCTGAACGAGTGCCTATAAATGATGATTTTCCATACGAAAGACTCATAGCCCAATTGGAAATCAGTACGGCTACAGATGCGTTAACCCATAAGGATACTAAAACAAGCGAAGTAGTGGAAGCAATTTACACCCAAACCATATTACCATGGTACGCTGACTTTGTCAACTACTTAGCAGCTAGGGTGCTTCCGCCAGACTTGACCTACCAACAAAAGAAAAAATTCTTCCACGATCTTAAACATTACTATTGGGATGAGCCTATACTTTTCAAGAGAGGCGCCGATGGAATTTTCCGTCGATGTGTCCCAGAAGATGAGGTAGAAAACATAATTTCCCACTGTCATTCTGCTCCTTATAGAGGACATGCAAGCACCTCGAAGACTTGCGCTAAGATCTTGCAAGCTGGCCTCTTTTGGCCTACTCTATGGAAAGATGTCCACATCGCGATCAAAAATTGCGACCGGTGTCAACGCACTGGGAACATATCTAGACGCGACGAAATGTCGCTTAAAGGCATTTTGGAAGTAGAAGTCTTCGATGTTTGGGGAATCGATTTTATGGGACCTTTCCCATCCTCTTTTGGTAACAAGTATATCCTTGTTGCGGTCGATTACGTATCAAAATGGATTGAGACCATAGCCTCTCCAACGAATGACACACGAGTGGTAATTAGACTCTTTAAGGGAATAATCTTCCCTAGATTCGGAGTGCCGAGACTTGTCATCAGTGATGGTGGCTCCCATTTTATTTCAAGGATTTTTGAAAAGTTATTACTGAAATATGGAGTTCGGCACCGCGTAGCAACACCCTACCACCCACAGACGAGTGGGCAAGTAGAAGTCTCGAACCGAGAAATTAAACAAATCTTAGAAAAGACAGTTGCACCTCTAGGAAAGATTGGTCCTCGAAATTACCAGAAGTCATGTGGGCATATAGGACATCTTATAAGACCCCAATAGGAACCACACCTTTTAAGCTAGTTTATGGAAAATTATGTCATCTGCCGGTAGAATTAGAACATAAAGCATATTGGGCCATTAAGACCCTTAATCTCAATTATAATGCCGCAGGTGAGAAAGGAATATTAGATATCCATGAACTAGAAGAACTTAAGCTAGACGCATATGAGAATGTCTGAATCTATAAAGAAAGAATGAAAAACTGGCATGACAATCGCATATTAGTGACAGAGAACCTAGATCACATTTACCAGCACTTCTACTCGTTCGCTCCTCCTACCAACAGTCGCCGTAATGTCTAATTTATTATAGTGTTACCGATTTACTGACTTTTATTTTATTTTATTTTCTTGTTTGGGATTTTATTGTTATTTACTTTTACACATTGAAATTTATTTAATTACTTTATTACCTTTTATTCCAGTAGACAGATTATTTCATCTTTTCCCGTCTACCCGATTATTTCATTCGTCAATTTTGTGGTTAAATTCCATTCCAATGTATCATGTTTACTATTCCCATACAGTATATTATTGGTAAATTAAAATGGCATGGTCAAAGCAAAATAGAAGCACACACATGGGAAACCACACTGCATGTGGCGCCTGCCACACACAGTTGTGGTTCCCGCCACAAGGCCCATAGTGGCGCCCGCCACCAACACCAAAAGTGGCGCAGGCCACTACACAAGCCTGCACGCGCAGGCTATGTATTTTGGATCATTCAAATCACCTTTATTGTGATGTTCCTTGCATTCAGACAATGCCTTAACGCCATTCAACCACTTTCAAAACTCTTGGACCAAGGCATTGAATATGGTAAATGCTATTTATTTACCAAATAATTTTTCAACGATCATCACCTCTATGTAAACCACCACCACTACCTCAACAAATCACACCTGTCATTTACATATTTCTCTCCTCTCTTTCTCTATTCTCACTATATTACACAAGGAGTGTGAAGTCCATTATGGCATAGATGAGGGAATACGAAATGGTGTTCAGAAACGGTGAGCCAGGCGAATTACAAGAGGTACATCTCTAACCGCCAGAAAGATCGAATCGACAAGGTATGCCGATGAACACTGTTTATATGCCTTAGGAATTCAAGATAGTGTTAACTATATGATAGATATGTTAAATTTGAAATATTTTCTCTCTCTCAAAGATCCTGTCTATGCTCAACTAACATTAGAATTCCTAAGCTCATTAAGTTTTAGTCCCACACCCAACACAAACTGCTCCAGTGGGACTGTCCAATTTCGTTTATTTAACGTCGAATATGCCCTTGCATTTTCCCAACTAGGGGACCTGCTACATTTCCTCCATGGGGATGGTGTAGTAAGTGAGGTCCCAAATACTAAGGGTTGGCAACACGCCTTCCAACAATTTTGGAGGGCAATAACCGGTACAGTAATCCATAGTTTTGAGGGAAACATAGTCACTTTAATTCAAAACCCGACTATTCAATATTTCCTCCAAATATTGGCGTGCACCATTTTTGGCCGAGCACATTCTAACAAGGTGAACGAAAAAGAACTCTTTTATTTGTTCGCCACAAAAGGTGAATATCGTCCCTTTTATGCTATCTCACATGCAGGCCATTGTCAATGCAAAGCAAGGCCCGATTATTTTTGGAGGTTTAATAACCTCCATATCCAGAGTCCTAGGACTCGAAGAAAAATTCACTAGGCTAACCCAGCTCCCGCATCATGCCATTGACATTGACATGGCAAGGAGCATGAAACTAGTAAAACGAAGGAGCGACGGTAGATTTAATTTAATAATTGCTAATAATGTGTTACAAGATTTTATCCTCCCAAATCCAAATCGCATAGATGTGTGCAACCTAGATAATTATTGTTATACTAATGATCTGGTGCCTAACCAAGTCCCCACGCACATTCTTGAGAATGTAGCTACTGGCGGGGACACCGATGAGGATCACATTCCGGAGCAAACTGCTCCCTCTACTGACCCACACACCACACACATTTCATTTGAAAATGTTGCAGGTACATCTTTCAATCAAAGACCAAGAAGAAATGTGGCACCAGCCACTCTTGATGAGATCTATGATGAACTGATGCGGCGTAGAGAATTAGACGCTCAGCGAGACCTACCGATCCAAACCATGGGAGCTCAGCAAATTGAAATGATGCAAATCCTTCGCCAAATGCAGCATGATCAGCACGACTATGCTTTCAGGACCGAACAGAACATGTCTGGGTTGATCGATGAAATGGAAACACTGACAATGCGTGTGGAAGATCTCCAGAACTATACGCCACCTCACCAGCCCGGAAACGGTGGACGTCCATGTACACGTGGTAGAAGGCATCAGTAACAGAATAACCAGGTTCTACCTTTCTTTCCTATCTTATGTCGTTGCATTGGGGACAATGCACGATTTAAGTATGGGGGAGGAAGCTTTACCGCTTTTTATTTACCGCTTTCTAGTTATATTTAAATTATTGTTATTTCTTTTTGTTATTTTTATGGTTATTTTAATTTTTGTTAAAGTGTCAGTCGAGTTAAATATCAATGTGCTGTCGAGTCTTTATGCGTGATTTCCATTATTTACTGATTCTCCTGTTTACTTGAGCCATACAATTTTTTTGCAAGAATCTAGACTTAGAGATACAATGCATCTTTTGAAAATTCTACACTATAATTCAAACTGAGGTTGAATTGTAGAGATTTGGAAAAGCTTTATAAGATCAGTATTGCTTTAACACCTTAAATCTCCCAAGCATAAGATTGATTTGAGTACTTGTCATGCCATAGCCTTAAATTCTATCCTTTAATATTTCCTTAAGTAGTTTATCTAGCAGTCAGCACCATCCTAAGTACACACTACGCAAGAAGTCGATGCAAATAAGTGTATGATTTCAGGCTTAAAAGAAGAAAAGATTACAATGTATGAAAAACATTGTTCCCTCTAAGTTAGGTGACCCTCACCCGGTCATTTAGCCCAACGGTATAACCATCTTCAAATGTTATTTGAGCCAAAGTGCGAAAAAGAAAGAAATAAATAACGATAAGATCATAGTCACTAACAAACTATCTTGCTATGAATGCGAAAGGATAACGGGCTTAATGTGATTGTGCCAGAATGAAAAAGGATAAAAAGAAGGTTTAATAAGGTAGGCTTAGGCATGACAACATGATTCGGATTGGTTTGTATGGGAGGGAGACTTATGGTTTCGACATTGTGATTATGTGTTCTAGCGATACCCTTAGTATGGAAGTGAGTACCTGTTAATACAATTTTGAACCAAAGTAAAGTTTATAGACTAGGATGAGTATCCGAATGCAACTGTGTTTTCTACGAGTCTTGATAATATATGCTGGAAATATTTTACAAAACTTTTTCATGTATGCAGCATTTGCTTGAGGACAAGCAAAGGTTTAAGTATGAGGGAATCTGATAACGCGAAAATGTATCGTATTTTTGGCTCCATGTGCATTTCTTTTTACCCGATTAACACTTATTATTACACAGTATTTTATGTTTATTGCATGTATTTATCGATTAAAAGATTTACCGCAAGAAAAATGGAAAATAGCAAAAAGGAAAGAAAAAGGTAAGAAAAAAGAAGAAAATGAGGTTTCCAAAGGGATAATTTGCCACCAAAGCAAATGGGCTTGTGGCGCCCATTATCCAAAGGATGTGGCGCCCGCCACATTGGGCCAATGGGGAGGTGGCATCCGCCACCAACCCTTGAAAAGTGGTAGGCGGTTGCAAAAAGAGTGGCGCTCCCCACTCATCATGAAACTAGGGTTGTGGCAACCGCCACAACCTAGTCTTCCTATTTTTCCTCCACCTTTTTAGCCACGGTTTCCACTACTTTTGCTACAAATGAGGAATATGGAAAGGATATATAAAGGACCTCTCAGACTCGTACGGCGCACTCTCTTTTCTTCCAGTTTTCAAGTCTACGATTAATTTTTGTTCTACTTTATTTTTCTTTTAGTTTCTAGGCAGTTTCTTACCATTGTAAAAGTGATAGTTTCTCTACATCGGGGACTATTACGATTTACTATTTTTTACACATTTGGGATTCAATTGTAAGGGTATTCATTGCCAAAGCCTGCCAGAATTATTTAATCGAAGATTCAAGATTCAATTTCAGTTCTTAAATTGCAATCCAGGTTTATTATTATTTAGTGGTTTATTTATTTATGCCTTAATGTATGTTTAATTCCCCAATTTCCATGTCTGTCACTGGATCTATGTCCGACTAAACCTTGGGTATCGGTATGTAAAGACCGTCGAAACTACGGGATTTAATAAATAATTGGTGTTAGTTTTTATAAAACTTATTTTTCCGGTTTTTAGTTTCTTATTTTAATCAAATTGTTTTTCGTACGAGAGTACAAAACAATCTAAGGTTACGGTCAACAAGAACGAGAGTTTGAGATTTTAAACAGATAGCTGAAACTAGGCGTTAATCCTAAACACAACGAGAGCGCTTTAGGATTAATTAGACTTTATTTATATTCCAAAATTACTTTTAAATTCAAAATGAGACCGCGAGAGCCAAGCATTCTGGTTTAGGAGTATGGTCAGAGTCAATAAAAACGAGAGTGTGAGACTAAGTCCTTTCTATAAATAATTTCTATTGAAGAATATTTTACCCAATAAGATTACACCAACTATCTATCGAATCTCCAAAGTTTGAGGTATTACATACCGATATCCCCTATATCTCATATCTTTATTCTATTTACGTTATAGTTATTTCTCTTCATCCCTCCAATCATAGAACAATCATCAGCCTTAGATTTACATAGCAATATTAGACCATGATACGTTCGATTATTAGTCCTTGTGGGTTCGATAATCTTTAAAACTACGTGATAGGATTGTGCACTTGCAGTCACGATTCACATAGACTTACTAAGTCGCGATCAGCTCCCTTATCCACGACTCATCCACCCCCACAGAAGAAAGCCATGCCATCTGTGTCAAAGAATGTCAAGACTTCTGGTAAGTCTGCTGTTTCTGAACCCATAATCCCTAGTGAAGATAAAACTATTGTTGAAGAAGGGTCTAGGTCTGAAGGGTTTGAGATGAGAAACCTTACTATGCATGCTGGCGGCATTGAGAATCAAACAGAAGTGGAAAGGAGTACCATTGATAAGGAACTTCAGAAGTTTGTTACCTCTCTGTTGAAGGAAGTGAACTCAGATGTTTTTCCATATGTTCAAACATCTTTGGCAAAAGAAACTAGCCCTGATAATGATTCTAGTGAAAAAGTTGAGGAAAGTGTTCCAGAACATGTTGCTCTTGAAAAAAGGAGTAAGAAGAAGGCTAATGAGTGTGTCCTTGAGCATGCTGCTCATGAGAGAATGAGTAAAAAGAAATATGATCATGTTGTCAATGTTGATGAACTAACTTCTGATGAGAAACCTCTTACCAATATTATGACTCCTGGTATAGCCAAGAGACTTCATAGACAAAAAGGAAACGCAATGGTGTTTGAAGATTCTCCCTCCAAGGAGATAAAATGAAAATCTGGTGGTTTGAGAAAAACTCCCTCTAGAAGCTCCATAGGAAAATCTCTTTTTGGTCCTACTAGATCATGGAGTAAAGTTGTTACCTTGTAGCGGTGAATTCATGACCATCAAGCTATGGATAAACTTGACGTCAATAAAACCAGAGTCGCCACCATGCTTTTATTATTTCCAAAGAAAAAGGGAAAAGTACGAACAAAACCCAAAAATAAGAAGTTTTCAAATCAAAACTAATACAATGCTAGAGATTATAGGTAAGGGGGTTGGTTGCACAGAGGGAAGGTGTTAGCACCCAAAGAGTCCTAGGTACTCCTAGGGAGCCCTTTTTTATGTGTGTATATGTTTTCGGTATAAAAGATGTTTGATAAAATAAAGAGTGTGGGGATGAGAAAAGAATTCATTGAATATATTTTTGTGTTTGACAAGACATTCGGTCGTATGCCTACGTACCAACATAAAAATGAGGGATCAAAACCCCGTAGTTCGTGATAAAAATTTCAAAGAAGTTGGTGGATTGATTTTAACAAAATTTTAACAAAAAAAGGCATAAAAGGCCAAAAATTTGAATGGAGTTGTTAATTCTTTTTGTCTTTTGAAATTTAAGTCAACATGATTAAGTTTATTTACAAATTTGATTTAAGAAAAGAAGTTTTAAAAATTCAATAGCATAAGGCCAAAGTTTCTAATTGTTAAAACATGCATAAATTAGAAAACAAGCAAATAAGATTTTTGAAAAGAATGAGAGGTTTTGAAATGTAAGAAATGGGAGGAGATGAAGAGGCTATCCTAAGCACAAATTTAAAAGTTAAGAGTTGAAAATATCTGACAAATAGGATGCAATCCAACAGAGAAGAATGTCATATAGAAACCCATTTTCCTTTGGACTTTGATCAAGCAATAAGAAATAAGCAATAAGTAATGAGAAATATCTAGACATCATAAATATTAAGGCATCAATAAAGATAGCCACATCCAAGCAAGCATTCCAATAACTAGTAGTCTTCATTGTCTTCTAGTGTATCAGATGAAATATTCCTTGATCAACTCAGAACAAAACATCGGTCATAAACCATAACAAAATAACAATTAAGCATAGAGACAAAGTAGCAAATGAATCAAAGAGATCCCTAAATCTTGGATCAGATGAAGGCACAATTCAAGATAGCTCAATCTCAAATGTTGGCATTGGCCAAGTCCTTTAGCACAGGGAATGTTGCCTAATTCTAAGTCCAAAAGTTCAGATCAAGTCCAACAGTCCACCAATTTTTTTTATGGTTTTTGTTATTATTAGATGTTTTAAGGTCCTAAGACCACAAACAAAACCAAAAGCAAGCAAACAATATATGCAATCACAAGATATAGCTCAAGTGAGCAAAGTGAAAAATGACTTAAACATAAACAAGTTATATGAAATGTAAATGGCAATGGATGATAAATGACTGAAAATTGCATAAAGTAAATGACTTGAAAGTAAAAGCATGATGAATAAGAGTTAATCAATAGTTAGTCAAATGTTAGTGTTGAGTTTTAATTGATTAAGTCATTCTTTGGAGAACACTCAACCATTCATTCACAAGTCTGAATCCTTAAACCAAGATATCTTCCATGAGAAGGGCTCCAACTTAGATAATTCAACAAGTATGCCACTAGCTCTCATGAAAGGAAAAAATGCCAAGTCTCCACACAATGCCATGAAGAATGGGAGACTTGCAATCTCACTTACTAGAATGTTATGCCTTGAGAATAAAATTTAGCTTTATGTTAAGCAATCGTAATTAGACTTATGTAGAAGTCACAACTATCTGAGGCCGAGTAATACAAATATAGGTGTTAATGTGTAGCGGGAAATTAATGATCATCAAACTATTGACAAGCTAGAGATCAATTAACAAGAGACGCCACCGCGCTTTTATTGTTTCCAAGGGAAAAGGGAAAAAGTACGAACAAAATCCAAATAGTAAGAAGTTTTCAAATAAAAACTAATAAAAGTCAGAGATCACAGGTAAGGGGGTTGGTTACACGGAGGAAAGGTGTTAGCACCCAAAGTGTCCTAGGTACTCCTAGGGAGCCCTTTTTGTGTGCATGTGTATTTTATACAAAGTGATGTTTACAAAAAAATAGAATGGGGGGATGAGAAAAGAATTGATTAATTATATTTTTGTGTTTTACAATACCTTCGGTCTTGTGCCTACGTATCAACATAAAAATGAGGGATCAAAACCTCATAGTTCGTGCTATAAATTTCAAAATGAGTGTGTTGGTTTTAACAAAATTTAAGTTTGAAAGGCACAAAGGCCTAAAAATGATTTGAATGGGTTAGTCCTTTTTGGCTTCTTGAAGGTTTAAGTCAAGTGTGATAAAGTTTCTTTACAAGTTTAATTTAAGAAAATAATTTTGAAAATGCAATGACATAAGGCCAAAGTTTCTATCTCTTTTGAAAATAGTCAAAGTTTAGAACAAAAGGAGTTCACACAAAGAAGATTTTAAAATTGGAGGGAGAGATTTTGAAATTAAAGAAATGGGGAGAAGATGAAGAGACTATCCTATGCATAAAATTTAAAAGTTTAAAGTTGAAAAGATCTGACCAAATGGGAGCAATCCAATAGACAAGTATGTCAATAGAAACCCATAATTCCCTTGGACTTTTTAGAATCAAGCAACACACAAATGCACAATTATATCAATCTTGAAGAGCAAAGGCATCAAATAAAGATGGCCTCATCCAAGCTTATCCACTTCATGATCTTCTTCAAAATATCCTATGTAGAAGATGAATTCCACAAGTCACAGGTTCAACATAACAGCTTAGCAATGATCAATGTTGCAGATGAATTGGCGAGATCTTGAATGATGTATCAGATGAATCAAATTGCAAGCACTTGATTCTTCAACAAATAGGCATTGGCCAAGTCCATTAGCAAAGGAATGTTGCCTAAATTCTAAGTCCAATTGGGGCAAGATCAAATCAACAGGCCACTCAAAAGTCTTTTAGGTGTTTTTGTTATTATTAAGTGTATTCATGGTCAAAGACCAAACAAGCAAACAAGCTATACACAAAGCAAAATAATATCATACAATATGGTCCAAATGGACAAAGGAAAAATTACATTAACATAAACAATTAGGATGATATGTATAATGGCAAAGGATAATAGAATACTAAAAGTAAATTGCATTAAAAGTAAAAGCTTGAAAGTAAAAGTTAATGGTTAGTAAGTTAGTAGTTAGTTTTATTTCGCTTTTTGATTTCAAGACATTCTTTGGAGAACACTCAACCCACTTGCCACAAGCATGGATCCTTGAACCAAAACATCTTCCAAAGGAAGGAAAGAAGGCCAAGTTTCCACACAATACCATGGAAGAGGGGAGACTTACAATCTCACTAACTAGAATGCTTATGCCTTTTACGTCACAAAATTAAGCGCTATGTTAAGCAATCGTAATTGGACTTATGTAGAAGGCACAACTATTTGAGGCTAGGCAATAGACTTTTGGTGTTAATGCATGTTGGAGACATAGTATTAAGAAATATGCTCATTAAACATACCACACACAAAAATATGCAAACGGTGTGGCCTAATCTCATCCATACTCATGTTAATCTTTCAATCAACTAGCATTAGGACTTTGAGATGTCATTGGCCAAGGGGAAATGAATGAATGAAGAAGGGGAATTAGATGAAGGGGAAGGGGATGAGTGAGATCACAAATTGGTCAAAGGAGGACTTTTACCAAATTAATAGCATTCATTCATTTTGGGAGATGGAGTGTACATTCCATCAATCCCCTAAATCCAATGATATTAACTTGACAAACTCAAATTAACCTTGACCAAGGCCTAACAACAAACAAACAAACTCAATTAAGTCAATACAAATGGTTAACACAATTAAAATGGCATTTATTCAATTAAAAATAGTAAAATAATGCATTAAATTCAAATATATTTTGTCCAAATCCTAAAATCTCATCAAAACACCAAATAAATGGCCATGAGATTTATCATAGGTCAAACAAGGTCAAAGGATCTTAGAGAAAAAATTTCATAATTTTTGGACAATTAAAAACAAATGAAAAATCAATTAATTAATGAAAAATATTAATAATGAACCAAAAAATAATTTTAATTCAGAATATGAAAGAGAAAAATATTTGAATTTTTTTGGTGAAAGTCCCATATTTTTTGGATTAATATTAAATTTTTTATGAATTATTAAAAAAAATGGAATTAAAATGAAATTTCAAAAATTCAAAAATACGTGGACCATCAGATCTCCCTCATTAATTGAGGTGGCAGATCTGATGATCCAAAACGGTCGTTCCATGTGTTCTCTAGTCAACAGCGCTGTAACATGAGTAATCACAAGGCACGACTAAGAATAAAACGTGTAACATGGATCACATGGTTCAGACTCAAGACACATCATCACTGGAGCCAGAACACCGGTTGTCTTCTCCGGTGAGCTTCACCAGACTGGTCAACATGAACCATCACCAAAACTCTAAACATGGACATAATTTTAAAGAGAAAAGATCACTAAGCACGAATATCACCTCCAATTCATCCAATTCCAACTATATTGAGAGATATGTGGAATTGAAACATGAGGTTCATGATCTGAGTTGCTTCGATTTGGCCTCAAAGCAACTCAATCTTCTTGCCTACATTGGTAGGACTTCAGACAACACAAGAATCAGTGGAATTGAGCAAGAATCAAGGAGAATCGAAGAGTTTAAATTTTCTGCAAATTACCTTCAATGGAGGTCTGAGCTTGCTAGATCTTGATCTGAACCGCGCTTGGCTTCACTTCACTTTCTTGTAGGAGAGGAATGGAAAGGTTTAGAAGCAATGGACTCTTGGAGAATTGAATTCTAAAACAGTGGAGATTCAAACTCAAACTCAAATGAATTTATCAGGGTTATCCTTTTAGTGTGAAGGATTTTCAATGGAGATTCAAAGCTGGCACAATGTGTGTGTCAATTCTGAGCATAAGGGCTTCAATTTATAGGGAAATCAAATGATATTTGCACACTCTTTTCACTTTCCAAATTTGGTAAAATGATGATGCCATGCTGCATGAGCGCGTATAGGCCCACGGAATGATGGTTTGAAAGTCCAAATGAATGATCAGATGCTTTGAAGATGGATTGGATTGCAAGGTACGTGTGCATTGTCACTTGAAGATTGATCCATGCCAAATGATATCAGCCTATTTAAGCCATGCGCAACCTATGTATTTCAAGTCCAAAATGAATGAATTTGAGCTCTTTGGAAAGGTGAGATCAAGAAGAACAAGTTTGATGTTGAACACTTTTTCATTTGAACCTTGGAACCTGGGGATACTTAAGGTGGAAGTTTGTCAAAATTTGACATATCAAAATTTTTCTAAGTGTCAAGCCATATGTCTCAATATTCCACCTTTCTTAACTTTTTATAGGATCTTCAAATGAAAAAGGTGTCTTCATAAAAGTTATAGCTGTCTCAAAGTCCTTTAAAATGGTCACCAATTGCATTTCATTTGGATTTGAAATGATATAGTTATGCATTTTTGAAGTTTGGAAAAATCACTTGATCAATGGTATAGGTCAAAAGTGACCTATAATGTAGCCTCATATCACATGTTCAAAGAAGTTGAATTAGCTCCCACTCCAAACATAAAAGTTGAATTAGACATATTGAATTTTATTGTGCAACTTGTAAATATTTCATCTCATAAAAATTGAGCAAGTTATGGCCTTGGGAAGTTGACTTTCAAATTAGGGTTTAGACAAAATGACCTATAATGTCTCAACATAGAAAATGATTTTCCAAGCCAAACTAGCTATAGGTATCAACATGAAAGTTGTTTATAATGTAATTTAGAGTAAGTTTTATCTTGGAATCATTTTCATATGGTGAAAATTGTCGGATATAGGGTCAAGGGAGACCCAGTTTTGACCAAATGAATTCATCTGGCCAACCACCATCAACCAACTTGCTAACTTCCAATTATATTGACTTTCTTGGTTCATGGTAGATCATATATGAATAAGATGATGAAATTTGAAGTTTCCCTTGAGAAATTTGATCAATTGGTGAGATAGCTTGTTGGAGAAGTTACTTAAGATACCCAGTCAAACTAGGGTTTCCAAGGCAAATCACCCTCAAACTCTTGAAGAAATCTTGATTAATATGACATGTAGATATCATTGGGACTCATATATGATGCTCATAACCATTCTTCAATCAATTCTTGGTTGTGCTCTTTGTTTATGAGGGTCTCAAACCCTAGATGTGATCGATGAATCAATGAGATCATGCCCTACCTACAAAAGAGTTAGATAGATACAAAGACATATTTTTGGTATTTTGGTTAGTGAAATGATAAATACAAGTATGATATAATCACAAAGTGCTTGGTGATCTCTCCCAAAACAAATCCAATGAAGGAGGGATAAGGAGGCAAGTCATGATCCCAATGCTAATGTATATGATGAAATTGCATGAGCGATCTTAGGGTCAAAATTTGGGTTCTTACAGCTGCCCCTATTTAAGGACATTCTAACTGAGGAGGTCAAGGTTAAAATCTTCGGCTCGACTCAGTAGAATGGGCTTAAATAACAACATAGAGAAACAAATTTTAGTCCCTAAGAGACCTCATGATGTATATGTTATGAATGCAAAAGTTAATACTCTGTGGGGAGATATTGCCACTAAGGAAAAGAAATCAGAGAGACCAAATGTCCGCAGGAGTGTAAGACCCCAATTTTGGGCCCTAAGATCCCTCATGGCCCATAACATATCATATCATTTTCTCAAGGATCACTGCATGCCCTAGCTTTCCTCCCAGTGGGTTGGTTGCCTTGTGAGTTGATTTCTTGATCACCAAGCATACTTTGCATTTGTATATTATTGCTTTTCATATGTTTATCATTCAAAAAGTACAAAAATATTGTCAGTCTAACCTTTTTGCTTGCAGTTGAAGCAATCATCAGCAATTAGGTCAAAGACAGTCAACAGTCAGGCACTGAGCAATAGATGGTGGCAATTCTTGAAGAATTTGGGCACCATGATCAATCATCAAGAGTTCATACAACTTGTGACATCATTTTGAATCAAGATATCAAGTGGTTAGGGCTTGGAACTCATCAGAACATGGTTCAGTCAAGCAAAACCCTAGCAAAGTCAACTGAAGTCAACCTTGGTCAACTGTCCATTTAATCATGGATTTGAAGGTGGAAGATGGTTAGAGACACTTCATTCATGTCCAAAAGAGGTTTATTCATCATGTCAAAACATCTACCTTGAAGATTTTGAAGCCAGATCAAGAGTTTCCTAAATGGAAAGTGACATGTAATTTGAAAGTTTCCAAAAATGGCAAGTTTTTTGGAACGACTTCAACTCAACTTTCCAACATCAAAAAAAGCTTCAAATGGAATTTTGTTGAACATGAAAGTTGTAGATCTTTCTCTCCCATTTCCAAAAAGTCCAAGATCGTGAGAATCGGATGAACGGTTGAGGAGATATGGTCAAATTACCACCGGGCGTGCATGGCAAAATTTTCCATGTATCGATGCACACGAGTTATGTATCGATACACACTGTTAAAAAGGGCCATGTATCGATGCACACGAGTTATGTATCGATACACACTGTTAAAAAGGGCCATGTATCGATGCACACGAGTTATGTATCGATACATACTGTTATAAAGTGCCTTGTATTGATACACACGAGTTATGTATCGATACACACTGTTAAAAAATGCTATGTATTGATACAAACGAGTTATGTATCGATACATACTGTTAGAGGTGTGCTAGGCATCGATGCAGGAGCTTTTGTATCAATATATAACCCTGTTTTGAGCTCTCATACAGCCGGTCCAAGCCCAAAACCTTGCACATACACCTCCATTTTCCACTTATGCAAAAGTTAGCAAAATTGCAATTGGTCATTTTGAGCTAAGCAAGATTAAGCATTTCATTAAGCCTTGCTAAACAGTCACATATAAGCTTCATTTTCTGACATTTCAACCCTAGAGAATCACAGCCTCCATACAGAAAAACACATTCTCTCTCAATCAACATTTTTTCATTTTTACAAAATTCTGCAAAACCCTTGAAAGAACTCGAGCAACCCTTGCATCCTTCATCATTTAGTTCACCTTGTGAAGCATTTATTATCATCAATCATCATCTGCACAGCCTTTCCTTGTTCTGTTTTCCTCAAGATCTAACAATGGCAAAACATGAGCTGAGCATTTTCAAGCATGGTTGAGCTAAACAACCTCAAGTATCCTTCATTACAAAGCATAATCTCCACCTGTCTGAGCTTGAATCGCTCAAAGAACTACTGTTTTACAACTTGCTTCAAAAAACAAGTAAGTTTTCGACTATCTTCTTTCCATAAACCATGCCATGTTTAATATAGAGCCTAGCATGCTGATTGCAATGAAGTTTGTCTCGTGTGATTTGGTTGAGTAGATTGTTAGAAATCTGAAAAATAAGATTGATGACCATTTGCATTTTTGCTCGATTCTCATTCATTACTTTGTTTCCATGAAAACTAAGCTCGGATTTGTTATGTACATGCTTCAGTGCTTCTATTAATATGTTCACTAGCCATTTCTGGAAAGTTTCATGCATGACCATATGTTGGATGATTGATGTTCTTCTGTTTGATTCATGGACATTGTTGTGTTTTATGGAAAATTGATGCTGGATGTATGACATTTGATGTTTGAAGAGTTGATTGCCATGTTCAATTTCTGTTTCTGGGCGAATTTGTTTTTGATCAATTGTTGAAGATGATGAAACCATGCTGTTGTTAAAACCCTAGTGATTTTCCAGAAAACTTGCCCTGTTCACGTATCATGCATGCTGAGGTCACTGTTCCATTGGGAACTGACCAATCAAAACATTTCCTGGCTTTGGCTTAAACTCTGCGTTTAGATTAGTGAAAGGCATATTTACAGAAATGCCACGCTGACCACACTTTGACCCATTAAACCATGTTACTTGCTCATATTTCATCCAATTATTCATCAAGCTTTAAAAATTCATTTCTCTCTCAATTTTCATCCAGAAATCATGAGAATTTTTCCATCATGTTCATGAATGCGTCTAGTATTTAATCATGATTTTTGTTGAATTTTTGGTTGGCTGGATTTTAAATGATAATTGGTTTTCTAACATGTGTGCACATTTGACACCCTTAGCCATTCCTTTTGTGAAATTGTCATGTTACATCCAATGAGCCTGAAATTTTTTGTGGTGAAACTAGACACATTGACCTTCATTTCCATATAAAGTTTGTGCATTTATCATTTGTGGATTGAGAGTTATGATTTTCTGAAGTTATGTGTTGCATTTGGTGTCACAACATGAACATGTATTTTCCCAATTTTTGTTCACATGCTTCCTCTTATCCAAATCACTTGAAATTTTGCATGAACCATCTATCACTTGTCTAGTTTATGTATGATTTTTCTTGGAATTAATCTTGCTGTTTTCCATTTGATTGAGAATTCTCTTCCATACTTGGTCATTTGTTGACTTTTTGGGCTATGCCTTGCCAAATCTTTTGTGAAATTCTCAAATCTTATTGTATTACCATGAAATTTCATATGTGATAACTAGACACCTTGAGCTGTGCATTGGTGTTAATCTCACTCATTTCTCTCCTGTTTTCAAATTGATATGATTTTTTGAAGTTGACCCATGCTTGTTGACTTTCACCATGCTTACTTGAATTTGGTTTGACTTCATGAATTTATTTGACTGTCTTCCTCTCATCCAAATGCCATGAAATTTTACACGTATACCATGCTAGATGTTAGGATTGAGTGTGATTTATTTCATGATTTTTGAGATTGATTGAGTTGACTTTTGGAAGAAGTCTTGCTGTTGACTTCTTTGTGCTTGCATTTGCCATGCTTTGCACTCTTTTGCATATGAAATGACCATGATGCATGATTTGATGATGAATCCAATTGAGATTACTTCTTAAATGTTTGAACTTGAATTGAGTTGACTTTCCTTTGCTGTTTGACTTTCTTCTTTCACCTTTGACCCTAGGCTAGTCCTAGTGGTCTTGTAAGCTTACCATTGAGTTGTTGTTTCAGGTTAAGCACCAATGCCTCAAAGACTATTCAAATTGGCTTGAGTTGAATTGTTTATATTGTGCTAACCTTTGTTTTGTAGGTGTGACTCACATACTTGAGTCTTTGTGCCTTGCACAATTGATCCCTTTGTGGTTGACTTCTGTTTATCCATTTGCCTTTGATTTTGACTGTTGACTTGTTTACTAACTAGTTTGACTTTTTCAGGTATTTTAGTTGCCTAAGTTCTTTGAACTTGCTTGCTTGCTTTGCTATTTAGCATCTGCTTTGAGGTATAATTACTTCTTCTTCATGTAGTCTGGAGACCCGGTCTGTTATTTGACCGGGCAAACTGTCTGAAGTCCTCCTTAAGAGGCAATGCCTGTGTGTGTTTAAATTTGTCCTCAGCAGGAAAAATCCTTCAAGTAAGGCAATTGGTGGAAGGTAGGGATAAGCAATCTATCCCCCACTATTCAGTGTGTCCTCTCTCTGCTCCCATTTCATGGTAGAAGCATTGAGACAAATACCCAAGATCTAATCGAGTCAATAATGTGGAGAGAGCTCCATCTTTCTGAGCTCCCACACTTTCTTACATGCTCTCTCAGACCTGAGATAAGAGCAATGAGGCACACCCCTCATCTCCTTTTCATCTGCTTCACCTGAGCCCCTCAATGGCCAGGTTAAGAGCGACCCTCACCTATTACAGTGGACTTTTAAAGTCAAACCCTCTTGTGTGAGCCCCCCATTGTTTGGCTATAGAGTGTGTTGATTGCTATTCATTGATTGACTGTTTGTTTCATGTGCACTTGCTTGTCTATATGCTATACATTTAGCATCATCATCAATTGCCATTAGTGCATGTTCATCTCATTTGCTATTGTTTGCTATCATTGATTGTTTACCCATTGAGGACAATTGTAAGTCCATCTCTTTTGGCCATTGCTCCTATGACATGGAAGTGAGTATAAGATCATCACCTTGGCCACTCATCTTATCTCTGCTCATTGCTTTGTTTGTCTATGTGAGGATACAGCTGTAAGTCCCTGCAAGTTGGCATCTGTTTTCCTGTGATCATAAGTTGATTTGTTTTGATTGTATGAGAATTTGCAATTGTAAGTCCCTGCAAGTTGGCTTTTGCTTTCTCATCATTTCATATTGCATTGTTCTTGTATGTGAGGATACAACTGTAAGTCCCTGCAAGTGGCATTTGTATTCCTAGGACCATACTATGGAGGTCAGAGTAAGCCCAGACAGATTGGCATCTGATATCCCTGTTTTGTTTCTCTTTGTTTATGTGAGGATCCTTGTAAGTCCCTGCAAGTGGCATTGGTGTTCCTATGATCATGTGTGTGGAGTTAACCTAAGTCCAGACAGATTGGCAGTTGACTTCCATTTTCCACATTTTATCTTTATCTTCTTTTGGGATCGTGGTATAAGACCATTGAGTGGCATCCAGTATCCACATTTCATTTCTTTTAGTAGGAGATTAGTGTAAGTCCATTGAGTGGCATCTGATATCCAATTTTAGTTTTAAGGATCGCGGTATAAATCCATTGAGTGGTATCCGGTGTCCGCTTTTTGCTTTCTTGTCTGTGAGATTGGAGTAAGACCATTGAGTGGCATCCGGTATCACTTGTTTGTTTATTTCACTATCATTATTCATTGCTATTCCAAAGGACACACTTGAATCATCCTCTATATGATTTCAAGAAGTGAACCTTCTAAGAAGTTTTACTATCCACCCTCATCCATTCATCATTCATTATGTCCTAGACCTTTTCACACTTTACCATTTCAAACTTGACTTAAGTGTTGTGCAAACATTTTCATGCTTTTTAACTGAAAACCTGGACCCAAATCCTTGACATTTTTCAAACTCCATTTCATAATACTCATTTGAATCAATCTTAATCATACTTTGACTCCATTTTCATAATCACAATCAATTAATTTCACTCATTCACTTGTTTTGGCTCTGTCCATTAATCTTTTCATGCATTAGCCATAGGCTTCAATTATCTTTGTGGTTGATGTAAATCTTGCCTATCCTTAGTGAGTTGACAGTAAGACTTCCGTACTAAAAACAGGGTTAACCCCTCCAGTACGTCGAAGCTATCCTCGCATGGTGGATGTTGTTTTTGGTCGAGTGTTCTCCCATTGATAATGAAAAGCCTCAGTGCTTGTGTTTAAAACTGAATCCACCAACTTTTTGAAATCTTTTAGCCGAACTACGGCGTTCTGATCCTTACCTTTGATGGAAGGTACGTAGGCAACGGGTTCATCCGTTCGAACCCAATAACAATAAAAACTTGTACATTCTTTTCTCATCATCCCAATCATGTTTGCACAACATTTATGTCAATAACAAATACTTTTACAACAAGTGTGAAAAAGGGCTCCCTAGGAGTACCTAGGACGTGGTGGGTGCCTAACACCTTCCAATTGCGTAACTTACCCCTTACCCCGAATCTCTGATCTTTTTATTAGTTTTCTACGTGTAAAACTTCTTAGGCTTTTGTTCGCTTTTTAGCCAGTCCTTTGGATAAATAAAAGTGCGGTGGCGACTCTAATTCATTGTATTACCTAGCTTATGATTTAATCAATAGATCATATAGCGACGAATACACCGCTACAGAAAAAGTGGCGACTCCACTGGGGATCAGACATCCTTGGTGGTAGTGCCTACTTTTTCACCCTTGTTGTGATATATTGTACATTTGCTTCTGACATATTTTTGTACAATTTGGGATGACTGTATTGATTGTAATGTGTGAATTGCTTGATATACAATGCTTGTTTGCTTTGGTGATCTGTGAGATGAGTTCTATACCCGAACTCGAGTGCACTCTAGGATAGGAGAATGGCATAGTCTTGTCGACTGGTGTGGAGTAGTCCTTAGCCAGTTGACTTGCGAGCCCATTCACTTGGTGGAGGTCATGTTGAACTAATAATGTCACACAAGTTATTTGTGGTTAGACATTATTCTTTCAATCATGTTCCGCAGAAGCCAAGGACCTTAGTTTACCAAACCCATCTTGGCCTATTTTTAGGACCGTAGTGCGAAGGTCGTTCAGATGTCAGTTCTGATACGATTGTTACGCGATACTACACTCATAAGAGTTTCTCTTGAGAATATTCTTGGAATACGAGTATTCGTTCCTCCGACAATATTCGAAAGATGGAACGATGACTATGGGAACCTCTGATAGAACATGTCTGGCAGGTTTAAACCCTAGTACACTCCCTTTGGGTGGTTCTTAACCGAGACCCCATGCTCGTGACTCTCAACAAACCCGTGATTCGTGGTTGAGTCGTTCAAACATTGTTAATATCAATGGATCCCGGATCAGGTGTAAAACCTAAAATCCATCAAAGCGGCTGGTTGATATTAAGAATGTCTGAACCGGTTCATGTACCGTTAATATCAATGGAACTTGGGTGTCGATAAGGTGAGAACCTAAATCCACCAAAATGGATGATTGATATTAGGGATACATAGAGCTTTCCCACGACCTTTGTTTGGTGTGCTTTGCTTGATCCTTGAGTGTGTTTGTTGCATCCATGCATTCACGCATTCATCCGCATTCATGTCATCAAAAGAGAAAATTTTCAAGGAACCTAAAAGGGGTGTATTTGCAAAATTTCAGACATGGAAAGACCAAAGAGGTATACAAAGAAGTACAGCTTCAGACAGCCTGATGTCAAAGAGTTAAGGAATCTGACATCATATGTACTAGATCCCGTGGGTTTCAAGGCTCGCTATGGGAAGCTTCTGCCGTTGCTGACTACTCAAGTGGATGAGGGATTGATGAGCACTCTTGCTCAGTTCTACGATCCGCTCTATCATTGCTTCTTATTTCCGGACTTCCAGCTATTGCCGACCTTGGAAGAATATTCTCACCTTATTGGGATTCCTATTCTGGAACAAGTGCCGTTCAGTGGCTTAGAGGATATTCCATCTGCTCGAGAGATTTCTCGCCTGTTGCACATAGATGAAGACCTGATTAGAGCTAATCTGACTACCAAAGGCGGAATTCAAGGGTTTCCTTCCGAGTTCCTTATTGCTCAAGCCACTTTCTATGGGAAGGCCATGAGTGAGGATGCCTTTGAGGCTCTGTTCGTTTTACTCATCTATGGATTGATGCTGTTTCCCAACTTCGACAAGTTCGTCGACATGAACGCCATCAGAATCTTTTCAGTTCTGAATCCAGTTCCGACCTTGTTGGGTGATGCGTATGTCTCCATGCATCTGAGGAATATGAAGAATGGAGGAGTCATCGTCTGTTGTCTACCCCTGCTGTACAAGTGGTTTATTTCGCACTTGCCTCAGACGGTCGCTTTCAAGGAAAACAAGGGATGTCTACGGTGGTCTCAGAGACTCATGTCTCTCACCAATGATGATATCACCTGGTATGATCGCGTGTATGACACCGTCCAGATCATCGATTCTTGTGGTGAATTCCCCAATGTGCCTCTTCTGGGTACATGTGGTGGAATCAGCTACAACCCTACGCTCGCACGTCGTCAGCTTGGGTTCCCCCTAAAGGATAAACCCCATAACATTCTGTTAGAAGGTGTATTCTTTCAGGAGGGTAAAGATCCCCAAGGCCTGAAAGCCAGATTTGTCCGCGCTTGGCGCAATATCCGCATTAAGGGTAGGAATGAGTTGGGTCCAAAGAACTGCATTGCTTTGGAGCCGTACACCTCTTGGGTCAGACAGAGGGCTGCTACCTACATGATGCCATACGACTATCCGAGACCTACACCGTTGGATATGGCTGGGCCTTCAACCCTCCCTACCCAACGTGTAGAGGAGTTGAGAGAGGAGGACCTTTCGCGTGCCTGGATCCGTGAAAGGGAGGAATTGCTGCAGCAGCTCAAGGAGAAGGATGCTATGATAGAATTTCTCGAGCACCAAGTGATCGACGATCCGAATGACGCTTGGACTTCTCTGTTTCCTCAGTCTTCCAAATTCTGGAAAAGGAAGTATGATCGACTTGCGAAGGAGAAGGCTGATATGGAGGCTGCCTATGAGAGAGAGATCAAGAAGTTGTGCACTTCTCGTCCTCCAGCATCCCGAGCTTCTAGGGATCCATAGGATGTCATTTACCTTTACTCTTTGTAAAAATTTAAATCAAAAATGCTGTACTTCTTTGTTTCGCAATATATTTGAATGAAATATTTTCCATGAGTTAAAATATTCAAAAATTCAAAATATTGCAAGTAATGCCCTAAGGGTTCCTTGAAAAACAAAGCATTTGCACAAGCATTACATGCATCATTCTGCATAAACAGGTACCCCCTTGTTTCTGGTCTTCTGATTCTAATCCTCTGCTCTTCATTTATTTTGAAGACAAGCTGACTCACCGGTACTATACGAGGGTCAACTCAGCAAGAATCATGGAGCAGTTAGAACAAGAGAACCAGAGTTTAAGGGAAGAAGTCGCCAGACTTGGCGCTCTGATGGAGCAACTGCTTGCTGCCCAGAATCAGCCCGCTCTGCCACAGCCAGCAACTCCTGTTCAGAGGACGGTGATTTCTGAAATTTCTACTTCTGCTGTGCCTGTCAGCGCCCCTGCGCCCAATGCCATGCCGCCCGGTTTTCCTTGGGGCATGCCTCCTGGTTTTATGCCAGACATTCCAGCACCCACATTTGCACATATGCCGGCATCTAGCCCGGTCCCTGTCGCTGCTCCTCCTGTCGTGCATACCATGCCTAGGGTAGATGACACCATTTATCACTCCGAGGCATCTGAAGGCTCAGATGTTCACGAGAAAATGGATGCTATGAACGATCAATTCCTCGAGCTGAGGAAGGAATTGAGAACTCTCAGAGGTAAAGATCTCTTCGGCAAGACAGCAGCCGAACTTTGCCTAGTTCCCGGCGTCAAAATACCAATCAAGTTCAAGGTCCCAGACTTTGAAAAATACAAGGGGAACACTTGTCCTTTGGCACACCTGGTCATGTATGCCAGGAAGATGTCCACGCAGACCGACAACGATCAACTCTTGATCCACTACTTTCAAGACAGTTTGTCTGGTGCTGCTCTCCGTTGGTACATGAGCCTGGATAGTGCCAACATCCGATCTTTCAATGATCTTGGCGAAGCTTTCGTCAAGCAATACAAATACAACGTTGACATGGCGCCTGACAGAGATCAACTCAGAGCCATGTCCCAAAAGGACAAAGAATCGTTCAAGGAGTACGCCCAGAGATGGCGTGAGCTGGCAGCTCAAATCACTCCACCATTAGAAGAGAAGGAAATGACCAAGATCTTTCTGAAGACTCTTGGGTCATTTTACTATGAGAGAATGGTGGCAAGCGCTCCTTCTGACTTCACCGAGATGGTGAACATGGGGATGCGACTTGAAGAAGGCGTCCGGGAGGGACGATTGGCTAAAGATGACAGTTCCTCCTCTAAACGATATGGAGCATTTAAGAGGAAGGAAGGGGAAGCCCACGCCGTGCAGTCCCAGCCAAAACAACGAAGACCCTCTGTTCAGAGGAAGCCTGCACATCGTGCCAGTCATCAGCACCAGGTGGCTCATGTAGCGCCTGTTTTCAAGGCCAACACTCCGCAACCGCAACAATATCAACCTCAACAGTACCAACATCAGCAACAATACCAACAACAACAATATCAACAGCAACCTCGTCCACAGCAACAGGCTTACCAGCCTCGTGGGAATACGAGTAATCAAGCAAACGCAGGTTATGAAAGGAAGAAGATCAGTTTCGATCCAATTCCTATGTCGTACGCGGAGCTATATCCCTCTCTAATAGAGCGGAAGCTGATTACTCCGAGAGATCCTCCGGCTATACCGGTCAACCCCCAGTGGTGGTACAAGCCTGATCTACACTGTGCTTATCATTCTGGCGCTCCGGGCCATGATATCGACAACTGTTTCCAGCTGAAGACCAAGGTTCAAGACCTTGTGAGAAGCGGTATTCTGGGTTTTGAGGACTCAAACCCAAACATCACCAAAAACCCATTGCCTTCGCATGGGAAATCTGTCAACATGATCCAGGAGGACCATGGAACGTACAAGGTTAAATACATCAGCCATATCCGGCAGTCATTGGTTGATTTACATAGAATGCTGTGTCAGCACAGTCATTTGGAGCATAACCATGACAAATGCCGCGTCTGCTCGGTCAATCGCCTGGGTTGCGATCGAGTTCGCCGTGAACTGCAAGAGCTGTTGAATGAAGGTACCATTGAGATTCTCCAGAATCGCAATGTTGATACTGTTGAGCCCGAAGTGAGTGTCATCTCTCCGGTGTTCAAACTTCCAGAGCCTGTTGTTATTCGGTACAACAGCAACAAGCCGAAGGCTTCCCCTGCTTTGATCATCAAGCCAGCCGGCTCTGTGCCGTATTCTTCCGACAAAGCCGTACCATTCCGGTACAATCCTGTTGCTGTCCAGGATGGGGTTGAAACACCTTTGCCGTCCACTTCTGTGACCACTATCGCTGATGTTAGTGGGTTGACCCGCAGCGGTCGCGTATTTTCTGCGCCAGCTAAGGCTACCGCTTCTGATACTGTTGTGCACCCTGTTGGGAATGCAGTGAAAGTTCAGAATCCGGCACCTGCTGTCGTCCAGCCATCCTCCTCTGTACAAAAGACTCCCGATTCTTCAGTTGTTGGCCCGAGTGGCATTGTTGATGAAGAATCTGATGAGATACTGAGGCTCATCAGAAAGAGTGAGTACAACATTGTAGACCAGCTTCTACATACGCCTTCCAAGATTTCAATCCTTTCTTTATTGCTGAATTCAGAACCCCATCGGGAATCTCTGCAGAAAGTCTTGGACTTGGCGTACGTTGATCACGACGTCACCCTGGAACAATTTGATAGCATTGTTGCAAACATCACTGCTTGCAACACTCTGAGCTTTTGTGACGCTGATCTCCCTGAGGAGGGAAGAGACCACAACATGGCCTTACACATATCAATGAACTGCAAATCTGATGCAATGTCCAACGTGTTGGTAGACACTGGATCATCTCTGAATGTGTTGCCAAAACCCACACTCTCACGTCTATCATATCAAGGTCCTCCTATGAGGCAGAGTGGGGTTGTTGTCAAAGCTTTTGATGGGTCGCGCAAGACCGTGATTGGGGAAGTTGATCTCCCAATCAAAATTGGACCAAGTGATTTCCAGGTTACTTTTCAAGTAATGGATATCCACCCATCTTACAGCTGTCTCTTGGGCAGACCATGGATTCACGAGGCTGGCGCCGTGACATCCACCCTACACCAGAAGCTGAAATTTGTCAAAAATAAGAAACTGGTTGTAGTAGGGGGAGAAAAGGCTCTCCTGGTCAGTAATCTTTCTTCCTTCTCGTACATTGATGCAGAAGGTGAAGTTGGAACTCAGTTTCAAGCTTTGTCTATAGATGAACCTGTCGAGAAGAAGCTTCCTTCATTCACTTCCTACAAAGGTGCAAAACTGGCCATTGAATGTGGTGCAGTTGCTGGTTTAGGGAAAGTGATTGAACTTGAAGATAACCGATCCCGGGCTGGCATTGGCTACGATTCTGGGGCATTCAACGAGCAAGGTCTGTTCACGAGTGGAGGATTCATCCATGCTGATCAACCTGCAGAAGAGGAAGCTGCTGCTATCATTGAAGAAGAAGATGCTGAAGACTTGAACAATTTTGTTATTCCTGGTGGTGTCTGCCACAATTGGGTCGCTGTAGATGTTCCTACAGTTATCCATAGATCAGAGTAAATTGTTCACTTTTGTTTAAAACCCTTCTCCCATGCCAAAAGGAGAAGTGATGACATTGTTGGCAACATATATATACAATGATGTTTTCATTCAATTTTTGCATTGTTAAACATTTGTTTTTCCTTTGTTTTCACTTTTTGCTTTTCTTGATGAAATCAGTGATCACAAAAAACCATAAAAAAACAAAAATAAAAGCTGTAAAAGCGACATCTTTTCATCTGCATAATGATTTGTTTGTCTAAATCTTGAAAGTTTTTCTTAACCAAAATCATTATGCAGGTTGATCCTAAAACCCATTGAACATAATGATCCAACGCCATCTCCCAACTTTGAATTCCCTGTATTTGAGGCAGAAGAAGATGATGTTGAAGAGATTCCTGATGAGATCACCCGTCTCCTCGAGCACGAAGAGAAGATCATTCAGCCGCATCTCGAAGACTTGGAAACAGTCAACTTGGGGTCTGAAGATTGTGTTCGCCTGGTGAAGATTGGGGCACTTCTTGAAGAGTCTGTTAAAGAAGATTTGATCAGCTTGCTACGAGAATATTCAGATATCTTTGCTTGGTCCTATGAAGACATGCCGGGTTTAGATACAGATATTGTGCAACATTTCCTGCCTTTGAAGCCAGAGTGCGTGCCAGTGAAGCAGAAGCTCAGAAGAACTCATCCAGATATGGCAGTGAAGATCAAAGAGGAAGTTCAGAAGCAAATTGATGCGGGGTTTCTGGTGACTTCGACATATCCTCAGTGGGTGGCCAACATTGTGCCTGTTCCTAAGAAGGATGGAAAAGTCCGTATGTGCGTCGACTACAGAGACTTGAACAAAGCTAGCCCAAAAGATGATTTTCCTCTACCACACATTGACATGTTGGTAGACAACACAGCTAAATTCAAAGTCTTTTCCTTTATGGACGGATTTTCCGGATATAATCAAATCAAGATGGCACCAGAGGATATGGAGAAGACAACATTCATTACACCTTGGGGAACATTCTGTTATCGAGTGATGCCCTTCGGTTTGAAGAACGCCGGAGCCACGTATCAACGAGCTATGACTACCTTGTTTCATGACATGATGCACAAGGAGATAGAAGTCTATGTTGATGATATGATTGCTAAGTCCCGAACGGAAGTTGAGCATATTGAGCATTTGTTGAAGCTTTTTCAGCGTTTGAGGAAATTCCAGCTTCGTCTGAATCCGAACAAATGTACTTTTGGAGTCCGTTCCGGCAAGTTGTTGGGTTTTGTGGTAAGCGAAAGAGGTATTGAGGTTGATCCCGCAAAGGTCAAAGCAATACAAGAGATGCCCGCACCCAAAACTGAGAAGCAAGTTCGAGGTTTTCTTGGCCGCTTGAACTACATTTCCAGATTTATATCCCACATGACTGCCACATGTGCGCCGATATTCAAGCTCCTCCGGAAAGATCAGTCTCATGATTGGACCGAGGATTGCCAGAAAGCTTTCGACAGTATCAAAGATTATCTGTCCGAACCTCCGATTTTGTCTCCGCCTGTGGAAGGAAGACCTCTGATCATGTACTTAACAGTTCTTGAAGACTCAATGGGTTGTGTACTCGGTCAACAAGATGAATCAGGGAAGAAGGAGTTTGCTATCTACTACCTCAGTAAGAAATTTGCTGATTGTGAGTCTCGGTACTCTACGCTTGAGAAGACGTGCTGTGCTTTAGCTTGGACAGCTAAGCGTTTGCGCCAGTACATGATAAATCATACAACTTGGTTGATATCCAGAATGGATCCAATTAAGTATATCTTCGAGAAGCCTGCTTTAACTGGGAGGATTGCCCGTTGGCAGATGCTGTTGTCTGAGTATGATATCGAGTATCGAGCTCAGAAAGCTATCAAAGGTAGTATCTTGGCTGACCATCTAGCGCACCAGCCAATTGAAGATCATCAGTCTGTTCAGTATGACTTCCCTGACGAGGAAGTTCTGTATTTGAAGATGAAAGATTGCGATGAGCCTACTCTTGATGAAGGTCCAGAACCTGGTTCCAGATGGACGATGGTGTTTGATGGCGCTGTTAATCAATATGGAAATGGAATTGGGGCAGTGATCATTAATCCCCAGGGTTCACACATTCCTTTTACAGCAAGGCTAACCTTCAAATGCACGAACAACATGGCGGAGTACGAAGCCTGTATCATGGGACTTGAAGAATGCATTGACTTGAGAATCAAATATCTTGATGTCTATGGTGATTCAGCTTTGGTTGTCAATCAGATTAAAGGTGAATGGGAGACAAATCAGCCAGGTCTCATCCCGTACAGAGATTATGCAAGGAGGATTTCAACGTTCTTCACAGAAGTTGAATTTTATCATATTCCTCGAGAAGATAATCGGATGGCAGATGCCCTTGCTACGCTTGCATCTATGATAGTTGTCAGATGGTGGAATGATGTCTCCAACATTTCTGTGATGCGCTTGGACAGACCCGCTCACATATTTGCAATCGAAGAAGTGAAAGATGACAAGCCTTGGTATTTTGATATCAAGAATTTCCTCCAGAACCAGGTCTACCCGCCTGGGGCATCTGTGAAAGATAGGAAAACTCTGAGAAGGTTGTCAGGCAGTTTCTACCTCAGTGGTGAAGTGCTATACAAAAGAAATTTCGATATGGTTTTGCTCAGATGCGTGGATAGACGCGAAGCAAACCTGTTGATGACTGAGGTCCATGAGGGTTCATTTGGTACTCATTCCAATGGACATGCCATGGCTAAGAAGATGTTGAGAGCAGGCTACTATTGGCTGACAATAGAGTCTGACTGTTGCAAGTATGTGAAGAAATGTCACAAGTGTCAAATTTATGCGGATAAGATTCACGTTCCTCCGACACTCTTGAACGTGATTTCATCACCATGGCCTTTCTCTATGTGGGGAATCGACATGATCGGCATGATTGAGCCGAAAGCGTCCAACGGACATCGGTTTATTCTCGTAGCAATTGATTACTTCACCAAATGGGTTGAAGCCGCTTCGTATGCGAATGTAACCAGGCAGGTGGTTGTGAAGTTTATCAAGAATCAGCTGATTTGCCGTTATGGTGTGCCAGAGAGGATCATTACTGATAATGGATCCAATCTGAACAATAAGATGATGGATGAGTTGTGCGCTGAATTCAAGATTGCACACCATAACTCCTCTCCTTACAGGCCTAAGATGAACGGGGCTGTTGAAGCTGCTAACAAGAATATCAAGAGAATTATCCAGAAGATGACTGTCACTTACAAAGATTGGCACGAGATGCTGCCATTCGCTTTGCACGGATATCGTACGTCTGTACGCACTTCAACAGGGGCAACCCCTTTCTCTCTTGTTTATGGCATGGAAGCCGTTCTCCCAGTAGAGGTGGAGATCCCATCAATGCGAGTCTTGATGGAAGCCAAGTTGACTGATGCTGAATGGATTCAGAGTCGTTATGACCAGTTGAATTTGATCGAAGAGAAGCGTTTGACTGCCATGTGCCATGGTCAGTTATATCAGCAGAGAATGAAGAAAGCATTCGACAAGAAGGTCAAGCCTCGTGTGTTCCGAGAAGGTGACCTTGTGCTCAAGAAAGTTTTGTCTTTCGCGCCCGATTCCAGGGGCAAGTGGACTCCAAACTACGAGGGTCCATATGTTGTTAAGAGAGCCTTTTCAGGCGGTGCTTTGATGCTTACAACAATGGATGGGGAGGATTTCACTCGTCCTGTGAATTCAGATGCAGTTAAGAGATACTTTGCCTAAAAAAAAAAAGTATATGCAAATGAAAAAAAAAAGAGAATGAAAAAACAGAATAACTCGCTAAGTTGAAAACCCGAAAGGGCGGCTTAGGCAAAAATGAGCGTCTCGGTGGAGAACCCGCAAGGGTAATCCAGGCAAAAATTAGAGACTTGAAAAAAAAACAGATACATTTGCATCCCGCTAGATTGAGTACCTCACCCTGGGGCAATCTAGGCAAAAATTAGGGATTCGGCAAGTAACTGCATCCTGACAAGACTTTCTGGTTCATCAGTCGTCATTTCGTCAGAAGATTCTCGATTCGTCGTCAACCGAAACTTCGGATACATCGAGATTCAAATTGGTAGAGAAAGGATCATTATGTTCAATGTAGCCCTCTTCCAATATATATCACTGATTTCAAATTTGTACAGATCTATGGAGTCTTGCCATTTGCAGACTACCATTCTATCAAATCAATTTGAGCTTTTTATCCAATTATTTGCACTCTTATTTGTTTCAATTCAACAAATGTTTTGCATGTTTTAAATTGATAAAAATGTCATTGTTTTAAACAAATCAAATTCTTCAAAATTTTTTGTTTTAAACAAAGTGAACATTCACAAGATCGAAAGGATACTCAAGAATATCTCAGTGCTCTCCCGAGGGTGGCATGATTCCCAACAGGTAAGACATTGGTTCATATTCCTGGTTTGGTGGTATCTTCTTTCTTCAGATCTTTGTTGAGGCTGTTCCTCAAACAAAATTTGTTATTGGGTTTGTTCCCCAGTACAGTCGCAAGCAGTGTGTTGTTGAAGACTTGGCTTTCTCCAGCAGCAGTTTTCCCCTAGCATGGGTGTTTTCTTGTGAAGTTTCGGCGGTTGATGGTTTGTTACCTTGGTGCCCCGTCACATTCTCCAGTGGGTCGTATGCCCCAGACTTTATCTGTCTCCTCAGCGCAGTCACGAAGTAGAGCTATTATTAATACTCCCACCAGAGTTGCAAGTGGAGTTGTTACCTCTTTTCCCCATGCGGTGTTGCCGGCAGAATTTGTCTGTTTCCTCGGCACGGTTGTTTTCTTCTGAAGATTTGGTAAGGCAGTGGTTTAATACCCGGTACTTTACCTTTTCCCCGGCGAAGTCGTCCGCGGATTTGTTGCTATCTCTCCATCAGAGTGCATATTTATCCTCAGCAGAGCAGGATTTATTTTCCTCTTCGATGGTTGATTGGGTCGATATCCCAGTGGTTTTCAACTACCCTTTTCCTCAGCCTAGTCTGCAGAGTGTTCGTTGCGGCAGTTTCGCCCGTTGAATACTCTTTCAATCCCCGGTGTAGTCGGATGATGGTTTTTTTTGCCTCCAGAGAATGGATTGATTTCCTGACTATTTGTGATCCCCAGTAGAGTGGCTTATATTGCAGAATCTACTTGTTGTGATCAGTTTGCTTCGAGCATTCTCCCCAAGCGGAGTGGTTTATCGCCGAATCTACTTGATTGATCTGTCCTCCCTCAGTGGCTTTGTCCCCAAGAGAGTGACCGACAGTCTTCCGGTTTTCCCCATTAGAGTTGCTTCTACAGCTAGATTCTATTTGGATGAGATCCTTCTCCTTCAGTGGGTTAGTCCTCAGCGGAGTTATTTGGATTTTGCTTCTACAACAGTTCGTGCTTATGCACTCGTTGTTTCTCAGTTGACACTGAGATCCCCTGCAGATATCTTGGGCTGTTTCTCTTGTTCCTACAGATTTGTCTTGGTGGCTGTTTTGCCCGTTGTGACTTTCTGTACCCCGTTCGGGTGATATCTATGATTCTCTGCTTCTTCAGCAGTGCCTGCAGATCTTTGCTTTACAGCATGTAGATCTCCGCAGTTGACTCTCCAGTTGGTTTATTTCCCCTGGAAGTATAATACCGGACGTTTGTTCCTGAACCTGTTTGTGTTAGAATTGTCTGTTTTGTCAGCATTCATCAAACATAAATCACGCATATTCATGCATATTCATAAACATTCAGATATTCATGTTGCATTTTTTGCCATATATCTTTTGTTTGTCGTGTCTCCTGCTTTTGGATGATGTGGATCTCTTTATAGATCTTCCCAAGCAGATGTCGGGTGTTAAAAATCTCTCCACATAGAGTCAACCCCATAAGCAGAAAATGTCTGTATTTCATTCTGCAGTTCCCCACTGAGATATATCCTCGTGGATGACGGTTTCTTCCGTTTCCTCCCAACATATATTGGGATGGATTTTCCTATTTGAGCTACATCCTCATTAGGACGTGTCTTTACTCAGTCTGTCTTTTCGGATCATTCCCGAATTTGGCTGTTTCGTCAGATATCTTGTACTTCCCAGTGGGTTGTTCCCCAGCGGAATGTTTTTGGGCCTCTGCCTACAAACCAGCAGTTGTAAGTCCTATCTTTCCTGGCTTTCTTGACAGAATTTGTGGTTATACACCCTTTTATTCTCCAGCCAGGGATTTGGTTTTCTACCTCATAACCGGTAGTCGTAAATCCTATATTTGTCTGCTCTACAGCAGTTTGTGGTTTATTGAAAACTCTATTATTGGTTTCCCGTGAGGATTGGTGATTTATTCTATCCCCACGCAGAGATTTGGTCTTCTACCTCATAACCGGTAGATGTAAACCCTAATTTTGTGGTCACCTCCACTATCTTTTGGCCTTCTGCCTACAAACCAACAGTCGTAAGTCCTATCTTTGCGGTTTTTCTACCTACAAACCGGTAGTTATAAACCCCGTTCTCCCCCCTCGGCAGAGTTAACTTTGTTGTTCATCCCAACCGATGACAATTTCTCTTGTGGATATCTTCATCTAGTTCTTGATGTTGATTTTCCTTTTGCTTGGATAAGTTGCTCAGATCAGCACTTATATCCCTAGCAAGTTTTGTGGATAATTGCCGTATGCTAGCAATTTTATCCCCAGTGGGTCTTTTCACCGTACACTAGTGATTGTATTCCTCGGATCATTGATTGTTCATCAATGCATCCCCAGCTAGTCCCTGTGGATGATTGCCGGATGCTCGCAATTTATCCTCAGCAGTTTGCCTTTCATTTACCCTCCTTGTTGGTAATGTCTGTTGCTCCTTTTGATTGGTCATCATTATCTACCTAATCTGGTATCCCGATGCCTTTCTTTTCGGATTTTATCCTACAAACAACCTACAACCCGGTTAAGGATGATTTTCCATGCGAGTATATTATTCACGTTTTGACGGCTATGAATAATATATATCATGCGCTCTATAGTCGGAATCCTTTGTGGATTTTCCCCGACTGAGCAAGATTCGTATTCTCTGTAGAATCGAATATCCATCCTCTAACCAATTCGTGTTACGGATGATGAGTGTTTTGGAACACAAACCAATTCACGATTTCGGATTTTATCCTATAAACAACCTACAACCCGGTTCAGGATAATCTTCCTTTCGAGTATATTATTCACGGTATGCCGGTAATGAATAATATGTCTCATGCACTCTTTGGTTGGAGTCTTTTGTTGACCTTCCCCAGTCGAGTAAGATTCATATTCCTTGTGGAAATGAATGTCCATCCTTTAACCAATTCGTGTTACGGATGATGAGTGTTTTGGAACACAAACCAATTCACGATTCCGGATTTTTATCCTATAAACAACCTACAACCCGGTTCAGGATAATTTTCCTTGTGAGTATTCTATCCACGTTTTGACGGCAATGGATATTATATCTCGTTCACTCTCGAGTCAATCTTTTGATTGTTTTCTCCTCAGAGTAAGATTCGTATTCCTTGCGGAATCGAGTGTCCATCCTATAAACAAGTCTGCTGTTCTAGCTTTCTTCAGGGTGATGAGTGTCTTGGAACACACACCAATTCACATTTTCGGATCTTATCCTATAAACAACCCACAACCCGGTTCAGGATAATTTTCCATGCGAGGTTATTATTCACGTTTTGACGGCTATGAATAATATATCTCATGCACTCTCTTGTCGAACACTTTGTTTGTTTCCCCAACTGAGTAAGATTTGCATTCTTTACAGAATCAAATACCCATCCTATAAACAAGTTTGCTTTCGCTCTCTTCCGGATGATGAGTGTTTTGGAACACACACCAATTCACGTCTTTGGTCGGTCACCTGTTACATACCTACAACCCGGTATCCTTGGTGTTCCTTCCTGAGTTTGTTACCCTTGTCTGGTAACACCTCATTTTGCTTGTTACTTCCCCAGTGGAGTTTTCTTTTCTGCTTCTCCCCAGGAGTCAGCTTGTGTCTCCAATGGATTTATTTTCCTTTGGAATTCTCTTATTTCCCAGTGTGAGTCCTTCACTCCCCAGTGAGTTCTCCAGTCTGATTTTTTGTTATTCCCTAGTCAGAGTCGTGTTTTGATCACGTAATGACAGTTCTCTTATTCCCCAGTTTGGAGTCGTGACCTGTCCACGCATTTCTTTTTCTTTTATTATCCCCAATTAGAGTCTTATTAGAGTCTCTGTTCCTGGTGAGTGAACTACTCCGATGGATCGTCTTTTCTTCTGTGTGAATCATCATTCCCCACAGAATTTGCTTTTACATGCATACATTTGCATCATGAGGTCTCTCAGGGACCAAAATTTGTCTCACTACTGTTATTTAAGTCCATTCTACCGCGTCGAGATGAAGATTTCTAAACTTCACTTCTCCGGCTAGAACGTCCTTAAATAGGGGCATCTGTAAGACCCCAATTTTGGGCCCTAAGATCCCTCATGGCCCATAACATATCATATCATTTTCTCAAGGATCACTGCATGCCCTAGCTTTCCTCCCAGTGGGTTGGTTGCCTTGTGAGTTGATTTCTTGATCACCAAGCATACTTTGCATTTATATATTATTGCTTTTCATATGTTTATCATTCAAAAAGTACAAAAATATTGTCAGTCTAACCTTTTTGCTTGCAGTTGAAGCAATCATCAGCAATTAGGTCAAAGACAGTCAACAGTCAGGCACTGAGCAATAGATGGTGGCAATTCTTGAAGAATTTGGGCACCATGATCAATCATCAAGAGTTCATACAACTTGTGACATCATTTTGAATCAAGATATCAAGTGGTTAGGGCTTGGAACTCATCAGAACATGGTTCAGTCAAGCAAAACCCTAGCAAAGTCAACTGAAGTCAACCTTGGTCAACTGTCCATTTAATCATGGATTTGAAGGTGGAAGATGGTTAGAGACACTTCATTCATGTCCAAAAGAGGTTTATTCATCATGTCAAAACATCTACCTTGAAGATTTTGAAGCCAGATCAAGAGTTTCCTAAATGGAAAGTGACATGTAATTTGAAAGTTTCCAAAAATGGCAAGTTTTTTGGAACGACTTCAACTCAACTTTCCAACATCAAAAAAAGCTTCAAATGGAATTTTGTTGAACATGAAAGTTGTAGATCTTTCTCTCCCATTTCCAAAAAGTCCAAGATCGTGAGAATCGGATGAACGGTTGAGGAGATATGGTCAAATTACCACCGGGCGTGCATGGCAAAATTTTCCATGTATCGATGCACACGAGTTATGTATCGATACACACTGTTAAAAAGGGCCATGTATCGATGCACACGAGTTATGTATCGATACACACTGTTAAAAAAGGCCATGTATCGATGCACACGAGTTATGTATCGATACATACTGTTATAAAGTGCCTTGTATTGATACACACGAGTTATGTATCGATACACACTGTTAAAAAATGCTATGTATTGATACAAACGAGTTATGTATCGATACATACTGTTAGAGGTGTGCTAGGCATCGATGCAGGAGCTTTTGTATCAATATATAACCCTGTTTTGAGCTCTCATACAGCCGGTCCAAGCCCAAAACCTTGCACATACACCTCCATTTTCCACTTATGCAAAAGTTAGCAAAATTGCAATTGGTCATTTTGAGCTAAGCAAGATTAAGCATTTCATTAAGCCTTGCTAAACAGTCACATATAAGCTTCATTTTCTGACATTTCAACCCTAGAGAATCACAGCCTCCATACAGAAAAACACATTCTCTCTCAATCAACATTTTTTCATTTTTACAAAATTCTGCAAAACCCTTGAAAGAACTCGAGCAACCCTTGCATCCTTCATCATTTAGTTCACCTTGTGAAGCATTTATTATCATCAATCATCATCTGCACAGCCTTTCCTTGTTCTGTTTTCCTCAAGATCTAACAATGGCAAAACATGAGCTGAGCATTTTCAAGCATGGTTGAGCTAAACAACCTCAAGTATCCTTCATTACAAAGCATAATCTCCACCTGTCTGAGCTTGAATCGCTCAAAGAACTACTGTTTTACAACTTGCTTCAAAAAACAAGTAAGTTTTCGACTATCTTCTTTCCATAAACCATGCCATGTTTAATATAGAGCCTAGCATGCTGATTGCAATGAAGTTTGTCTCGTGTGATTTGGTTGAGTAGATTGTTAGAAATCTGAAAAATAAGATTGATGACCATTTGCATTTTTGCTCGATTCTCATTCATTACTTTGTTTCCATGAAAACTAAGCTCGGATTTGTTATGTACATGCTTCAGTGCTTCTATTAATATGTTCACTAGCCATTTCTGGAAAGTTTCATGCATGACCATATGTTGGATGATTGATGTTCTTCTGTTTGATTCATGGACATTGTTGTGTTTTATGGAAAATTGATGCTGGATGTATGACATTTGATGTTTGAAGAGTTGATTGCCATGTTCAATTTCTGTTTCTGGGCGAATTTGTTTTTGATCAATTGTTGAAGATGATGAAACCATGCTGTTGTTAAAACCCTAGTGATTTTCCAGAAAACTTGCCCTGTTCACGTATCATGCATGCTGAGGTCACTGTTCCATTGGGAACTGACCAATCAAAACATTTCCTGGCTTTGGCTTAAACTCTGCGTTTAGATTAGTGAAAGGCATATTTACAGAAATGCCACGCTGACCACACTTTGACCCATTAAACCATGTTACTTGCTCATATTTCATCCAATTATTCATCAAGCTTTAAAAATTCATTTCTCTCTCAATTTTCATCCAGAAATCATGAGAATTTTTCCATCATGTTCATGAATGCGTCTAGTATTTAATCATGATTTTTGTTGAATTTTTGGTTGGCTGGATTTTAAATGATAATTGGTTTTCTAACATGTGTGCACATTTGACACCCTTAGCCATTCCTTTTGTGAAATTGTCATGTTACATCCAATGAGCCTGAAATTTTTTGTGGTGAAACTAGACACATTGACCTTCATTTCCATATAAAGTTTGTGCATTTATCATTTGTGGATTGAGAGTTATGATTTTCTGAAGTTATGTGTTGCATTTGGTGTCACAACATGAACATGTATTTTCCCAATTTTTGTTCACATGCTTCCTCTTATCCAAATCACTTGAAATTTTGCATGAACCATCTATCACTTGTCTAGTTTGTGTATGATTTTTCTTGGAATTAATCTTGCTGTTTTCCATTTGATTGAGAATTCTCTTCCATACTTGGTCATTTGTTGACTTTTTGGGCTATGCCTTGCCAAATCTTTTGTGAAATTCTCAAATCTTATTGTATTACCATGAAATTTCATATGTGATAACTAGACACCTTGAGCTGTGCATTGGTGTTAATCTCACTCATTTCTCTCCTGTTTTCAAATTGATATGATTTTTTGAAGTTGACCCATGCTTGTTGACTTTCACCATGCTTACTTGAATTTGGTTTGACTTCATGAATTTATTTGACTGTCTTCCTCTCATCCAAATGCCATGAAATTTTACACGTATACCATGCTAGATGTTAGGATTGAGTGTGATTTATTTCATGATTTTTGAGATTGATTGAGTTGACTTTTGGAAGAAGTCTTGCTGTTGACTTCTTTGTGCTTGCATTTGCCATGCTTTGCACTCTTTTGCATATGAAATGACCATGATGCATGATTTGATGATGAATCCAATTGAGATTACTTCTTAAATGTTTGAACTTGAATTGAGTTGACTTTCCTTTGCTGTTTGACTTTCTTCTTTCACCTTTGACCCTAGGCTAGTCCTAGTGGTCTTGTAAGCTTACCATTGAGCTGTTGTTTCAGGTTAAGCACCAATGCCTCAAAGACTATTCAAATTGGCTTGAGTTGAATTGTTTATATTGTGCTAACCTTTGTTTTGTAGGTGTGACTCACATACTTGAGTCTTTGTGCCTTGCACAATTGATCCCTTTGTGGTTGACTTCTGTTTATCCATTTGCCTTTGATTTTGACTGTTGACTTGTTTACTAACTAGTTTGACTTTTTCAGGTATTTTAGTTGCCTAAGTTCTTTGAACTTGCTTGCTTGCTTTGCTATTTAGCATCTGCTTTGAGGTATAATTACTTCTTCTTCATGTAGTCTGGAGACCCGGTCTGTTATTTGACCGGGCAAACTGTCTGAAGTCCTCCTTAAGAGGCAATGCCTGTGTGTGTTTAAATTTGTCCTCAGCAGGAAAAATCCTTCAAGTAAGGCAATTGGTGGAAGGTAGGGATAAGCAATCTATCCCCCACTATTCAGTGTGTCCTCTCTCTGCTCCCATTTCATGGTAGAAGCATTGAGACAAATACCCAAGATCTAATCGAGTCAATAATGTGGAGAGAGCTCCATCTTTCTGAGCTCCCACACTTTCTTACATGCTCTCTCAGACCTGAGATAAGAGCAATGAGGCACACCCCTCATCTCCTTTTCATCTGCTTCACCTGAGCCCCTCAATGGCCAGGTTAAGAGCGACCCTCACCTATTACAGTGGACTTTTAAAGTCAAACCCTCTTGTGTGAGCCCCCCATTGTTTGGCTATAGAGTGTGTTGATTGCTATTCATTGATTGACTGTTTGTTTCATGTGCACTTGCTTGTCTATATGCTATACATTTAGCATCATCATCAATTGCCATTAGTGCATGTTCATCTCATTTGCTATTGTTTGCTATCATTGATTGTTTACCCATTGAGGACAATTGTAAGTCCATCTCTTTTGGCCATTGCTCCTATGACATGGAAGTGAGTATAAGACCATCACCTTGGCCACTCATCTTATCTCTGCTCATTGCTTTGTTTGTCTATGTGAGGATACAGCTGTAAGTCCCTGCAAGTTGGCATCTGTTTTCCTGTGATCATAAGTTGATTTGTTTTGATTGTATGAGAATTTGCAATTGTAAGTCCCTGCAAGTTGGCTTTTGCTTTCTCATCATTTCATATTGCATTGTTCTTGTATGTGAGGATACAACTGTAAGTCCCTGCAAGTGGCATTTGTATTCCTAGGACCATACTATGGAGGTCAGAGTAAGCCCAGACAGATTGGCATCTGATATCCCTGTTTTGTTTCTCTTTGTTTATGTGAGGATCCTTGTAAGTCCCTGCAAGTGGCATTGGTGTTCCTATGATCATGTGTGTGGAGTTAACCTAAGTCCAGACAGATTGGCAGTTGACTTCCATTTTCCACATTTTATCTTTATCTTCTTTTGGGATCGTGGTATAAGACCATTGAGTGGCATCCAGTATCCACATTTCATTTCTTTTAGTAGGAGATTAGTGTAAGTCCATTGAGTGGCATCTGATATCCAATTTTAGTTTTAAGGATCGCGGTATAAATCCATTGAGTGGTATCCGGTGTCCGCTTTTTGCTTTCTTGTCTGTGAGATTGGAGTAAGACCATTGAGTGGCATCCGGTATCACTTGTTTGTTTATTTCACTATCATTATTCATTGCTATTCCAAAGGACACACTTGAATCATCCTCTATATGATTTCAAGAAGTGAACCTTCTAAGAAGTTTTACTATCCACCCTCATCCATTCATCATTCATTATGTCCTAGACCTTTTCACACTTTACCATTTCAAACTTGACTTAAGTGTTGTGCAAACATTTTCATGCTTTTTAACTGAAAACCTGGACCCAAATCCTTGACATTTTTCAAACTCCATTTCATAATACTCATTTGAATCAATCTTAATCATACTTTGACTCCATTTTCATAATCACAATCAATTAATTTCACTCATTCACTTGTTTTGGCTCTGTCCATTAATCTTTTCATGCATTAGCCATAGGCTTCAATTATCTTTGTGGTTGATGTAAATCTTGCCTATCCTTAGTGAGTTGACAGTAAGACTTCCGTACTAAAAACAGGGTTAACCCCTCCAGTACGTCGAAGCTATCCTCGCATGGTGGATGTTGTTTTTGGTCGAGTGTTCTCCCATTGATAATGAAAAGCCTCAGTGCTTGTGTTTAAAACTGAATCCACCAACTTTTTGAAATCTTTTAGCCGAACTACGGCGTTCTGATCCTTACCTTTGATGGAAGGTACGTAGGCAACGGGTTCATCCGTTCGAACCCAATAACAATAAAAACTTGTACATTCTTTTCTCATCATCCCAATCATGTTTGCACAACATTTATGTCAATAACAAATACTTTTACAACAAGTGTGAAAAAGGGCTCCCTAGGAGTACCTAGGACGTGGTGGGTGCCTAACACCTTCCCATTGCGTAACTTACCCCTTACCCCGAATCTCTGATCTTTTTATTAGTTTTCTACGTGTAAAACTTCTTAGGCTTTTGTTCGCTTTTTAGCCAGTCCTTTGGATAAATAAAAGTGCGGTGGCGACTCTAATTCATTGTATTACCTAGCTTATGATTTAATCAATAGATCATATAGCGACGAATACACCGCTACAAGGAGCACAATGCATTCCATAAGAAAAACTCACTGGGGAGACAGAGACTCTGGGGGATAAAAAAAGAGTTATGCGTAGGCCAGGCTTACGACTTACAACTGCTAGGGACTCGAGGAAATCTATCTAAAATGGAGACTCAGCCGGGGAAATAACAACATCTGCAGGGGATACTAATAAGTCAGGATAACACTGAAATATCTGACTCGTGCAGGGGAGAAACACGATTTCACTAAGGAAAACACACTCAACTCAACTAGGGAGAAAATAAAATTTCAACACGGGAGGAGCAGAAATCTATTATCTACTACCTGTTACTAGGTAAGGAGATAATAATGATCTGACAGAGAGGACATCCATCACTGGTTAAGATGAACATATCAAGGATGACTCGCTGAGGACCGCCAGGAGGGAGTATTCAGTACCGGTTACTGGGTAAGAATAACCTTGTTGGGGAAAACTGCAGAAAATAGAATTTACAACTACCAGTTACTGGGCAGAAGACCAAGGGTGAGAGTATCTGTCATCGGTTAGGATGAGCATATCAAGGATAAACTCGATAGGGAAGAAAATCTGTCATCGGTTAAGATGAACATATCAAGGATAGACTTTCCTGGGGATGTCAAGGAGGATACCCGTCATCAGTTAGGATGAACATATCGAGGATATACCAACTGAACAACAAATGGGGAATTACATCTATCGAAAACTGGATAGAAAACCGTCGAGGAGAAAAATCCGTCATCGGTTAGGGTGAACATATCAAGGATTTACTCTGCGAGGGGTCAAAGCAGGATTTATAACTACCGGTTACTGGATAGAAGACCAATCAAAGAGAAAATCCATCACCGGTTAAAGTGAACATATCAAGGATATACTCTGAAAAGGGGAACAAAAGTAGGGATTACATCTATCAGTTACTGGATAGAAGACCAAAGAAGAGGAAATTCGTCACCAGTTAAAGTGAACATATCAAGGATTAACTCTGCACAGAAGAAAAGAAGTAGGATTTACAACTATCGGTTACTGGTAGAAAACCAAGCAGGAGAAGAAAGCCCGTCATCGATTAAGATGAACATATCAAGGATTAACTCTCTGAGGAACCAAAATAGGGATTACAACTACCTTTTTACTGGGTAAAATACCAAAGAAGAGAATATCTGCCACTGGTTAAAGTGAATATATCAAGGATAGACTCTACGGGGGAAGAAAAGATATCTGTCACTAGTTAGGATGAACATATCAAGGATATACTTTTCGGGGAATAAATCCACTAGGGATACTGCTGAGGAGAAAAAGGGTACTTTCTCCGGGTATTGGGCAAGAAGTAACAAACTACCAACTAAGAAGAATATTACCAGTTACTGGGTAATAGACTCTTAGGGGACCAAAATATCTATCTAGGTAAGAGCTAGAAAGAAAACGGTCAATCAAGACTCAACCCAATGAGGACATAGCTCAAGGGGAGTAATTCCATCCAGAAATTTTACTGGAGAGGAAACTGAAATAACAATCATCCACGAGGAAACAAACTCAGTGGGGAAACAGAGAAAGGTTAAAGTCTTTTCTGCTTAGGGGCTGACACTCTACAATTGAAGGAGGACAGACATCAGATTTGGTATGGGGATAAAGTCTTTTCTGCTTAGGGGCTGAAGTAAATAGGAGTATAAACAATTGGATAAAAGCTCAACTTTATTTATTAGCATGATAGTCTGTAAAAGGGGTACATTGAATACGAATGATCCTTAATTCCTCTACCAAATCTTGATATCCACTATGCTCTTGACTGCTGCTGGAGATGAACTAAGGTCAACCCTTGTGCTCAAACAAGTCTTCAAAATCACTAAAGATCAGTAGAATACAATTACTTGCCATAATCCCTAATTTTTGCATAAGTTGCCCCAAGGTGGGGTACTCAACTTATCGGGAAATTCTTTCTGTTTTTATGTCTCTAATTTTTGCCTGGATCGCCCTTTCGGGTTTTCAATCCACCGAGACGCTCATTTTTTCCTAAGCCACCCTTTCGGGTTTTCAACTTAGCGAGTTGTTCTTTTCTTTTTAGGCAAAGTATTTCTTGACTGCCTCTGCGTTCATAGGACGAGTGAACTCTTCACCATCCATAGTTGTAAGAATCAATGCACCGCCTTAAAAGGCTCTCTTGACAACATATGGGCCTTCATAATTGGGAGTCAATTTTCCTCTGAAATCTGGCTTGAACGTTAAAATCTTCTTGAACACATGAGGTTTAACCTTCTTATCAAAAGCTTTCTTCATTCTCTGTTGATATACTGACCATGACACATGCCAGTCAATCTCTTCTCTTCTATCAAATTCAACTGGTCAAAATTGGTTTGACACCATTCAGCTTCAGTCAACTTGGTTTCCATGAGCACACGTGTCATACGGTGAACTGACTTTGTGTGTTTTTGCTTTGGAAAGCAAATGTCGCGGATAGCAAGAGTCGCCACCGACTTTTCTTTTATCCAATAAGGAAAGGCGGAAAAGAACAGGAAAGACCTTGATTAGATTTTGGGTTCGGGAGGTACATTATACAAAGGGAAGGTGTTAGCACCCTTTGTATCCATGGTTATCCATGGGCTCTTAATTGCTTAATCACTTATGTTTTTCTTGTTTGAAAAAGTGTTTGAGAAATGTTTAGAAAATGTTTGAAAAGAGAGTTTAACTTTGTAATGATTCTTGTACGAATGTATACAAAGTGTTTATCTCGTTTAATTTTGAAAGTTGTTTAGAAAAATATAACTTGGCAATGATTCTAGTGCGAATGTATACCAAGTGGTGATTTTCTAATAGATGTTTTGCAAAGTGTGAGGTGTGAAAAGTATTTTAAGTTGTGAGTAAGCATTTAAGGGTTATACCTACCCAAGGTCTTTATGGGCATTTCCTATCCTTATGAGGGTAATGTCCTTACTATTGAGAAGTAAGTAGTCTTATCCTTTGGATGTAAAGGGACATCGTAGGGTCATCGATTGGTCATTGAAGGCAACATTTGTAAGGATACCTTAGCATTCGAAGGGACGATCATCATTTAACCGTAGGCTACAACGACGGGCCATCGAGGGACAAAATCATATATTCGAAGGCAACATCTGAGGGACTATGATTTATCTTATAGGGACGTGATGATTTAATCGAAGGGTCTTTGCTAAGTGTATCCCCACGTTCGCGGGACATGACCGTAATACCGTAAGGCAACAAAGAGAGGACCAAGATCACATGTATTCAAAGGCAACATTTGTAATCAGTTAGATAATTAGAATAGATCTCCACAAGGGTATCCCACAAATAAAGTGGAATACCTAGCAAGCTACCTTCTTCGGGAGTATGTGAACCCTCACAAAAAGTCAACAAACGGGTTAGAATACCAAAACGGGGTGCAATCGAGAGTTGCACCAAACAAAAGAATCACAGTAGTAAGAATGTCAGGCCAATAATACACAATTATAATAAAACATGTCAGATAAGCACAGAACAGAACAGCAAAATCAGCGACTGTCATGTTCGCTACTGCCTCGCCTAGCGAAGGCTTGGCGAACACTCGCTACATGTTCGCTGAGCGAGGTGCTAGCGAACGGCTGCGGGTTTTGAGTTTGATAACAGTACGATTTCCGGAACTCCGAACCCTATGGCATCCATTACAGAAATTACACGGTTAAACATTCAGGATATTCATGCATACTTAAACCCACATGCAAAGTCTAACTACATATCTAAAATTCAATCATAATGCATCATGTATTTAGAGATTACAAATTGGAAGTGTAAAACGGTAGTGATGGTGCAAACCTGTTTGCAATTGAATTGCACCAGTGAATTGGCAGATCACTCTTAGGGTTTGTACCGGATCGAGTGGGCGGAGGTAACCTTTGTGCAGATGAGTTTCCTTCAGGGTTTCCTTTAGGGTTGCTCTGAATTCTTTCGGTTAGCCTCCAGGGTTTGCTCTCTGTGTGTGTTTGTGTTTCTCCTTTTCTCCTCTGTTTTTCCGTCCCCCTCTTCTGAATGAGGTCTTGGTATTTATAATAGTTTTTGTGACCTGATGGGCTCAGAATGAAGCCCAAAATTTCTAGTATTCGCAAGCTTCGCTAGGCGAGTGGTGCAGCGAAGAGTTCGCTAGGCGAAGGATTTGCTCGCCTAGCGAGCATGCCAGTTTGAGTCATTTTCTGGATTTGGCCACCTGTGAGTTGGGTCTTCGTTCCTTTAAGATCAATGTCTTGAACAATGAGTTGGAGTGCCTTGAAGAATGTCTTGAAAGATTAACGGACAAATTTTGGGGTATGACAACACGCAATGAAGGAATCTCAACCTCTACGGGGAGCACTGCTTCCATACCATATACAAGAGAAAAAGGGGTTGCCCTTGTTGAAGTGCGATTGGGTGTACAATACCCATGCAAAGCAAATGGGAGCATTTCATGCCAATCCTTATATGTGACAACCATCTTCTGGATAATCTTCTTGATGTTCTTATTCGCAGCTTCAACAACCCCATTCATCTTGGGTCTGTAGGGAGAAGAATTATGATGTGCAATCTTGAAGTCTTTGCAAAGAGCTTCCACCATATTGTTATTTAAGTTCGATCCATTGTCAGTAATGATCTTACTTGGCACACCATAACGGCATATGATCTGATTCTTGATAAACCTTACAACAACTTGCTTGGTTACATTCGCATATGATGTCGCTTCAACCCATTTTGTGAAGTAATCAATTGCCACCAAAATGAAACAATGTCCATTCGAAGCTTTGGGCTCAATCATCCCAATCATATCAATTCCCAACATGGAGAAAGGCCATGGGGAAGAGATAACATTCAAAAGTGTCGGAGGAACATGAATCTTATCAGCATAAATATGACACTTGTGGCACTTCTTCACAAGCTTGCAACAGTCAGATTCCATTGTTAGCCAATAGTAACCTGCTCGCAACATCTTCTTCGCCATTGCATGTCCATTGGAATGAGTACCAAAGGAACCTTCATGCACTTCAGTCATCAACAAGTGTGCTTCGTGTCTATCCCCACATCTGAGCAAAACCATGTCGAAGTTTCTCTTGTATAGTATATCACCATTCAAGTAGAAATTACCGGTTAATCTTCTCAAAGTCTTCTTATCTTTCAAAGATGCCCCAGGCGGGTAAATCTGACTTTGGAGGAAACATTTGATGTCGTAATACCACGACATCTCGTCTTTGATCTCTTCAACAGCAAACACATGAGCTAGCCTATCAAGACGCATCACAGACAAATTGGGAACTTCATTCCAATATTTCACTATGATCATTGATGCAAAGGTTGCAAGAGCATCTGCCATCCGGTTCTCATCTCGAGGAATATGATGAAACTCAACCTTTGTAAAGAAAGTTGAAATCCTCCTTGCATGATCTCTATATGGTATTAAATCGGGTTGATTTTTCTCCCATTCTCCTTTGATCTGATTCACAACCAAAGTCGAATCACCGAAGACATCCAAATACTTGATTCTGAGATTCATGGCCTCTTCAAGTGCCATAATGCAAGATTCATATTCTGCCATGTTGTTTGTACACTTGAAAGTCAATCTAGCTGTGAATGGAAAATGTGTGCCTTGAGGAGTAATAATCACTGCCCCAATGCCATTTCCATATTGATTAACAGCTCCATCGAATACCATGCCCCAACGGGAACCAGGTTCTGGCCCTTCTTCAAGGAATGGTTCATCACAATCTTTAATTTTCAAGTACAAAATCTCTTCATCAGGAAAGTCATACTGTACTGACTGATAATCTTCAATTGGTTGGTGAGCCAAATGGTCAGCCAAGATACTACCTTTGATCGCTTTTTGAGATCGGTATTCGATATCATACTCTGATAACATCATCTGCCAACGGGCAATCCTCCTAGTTAAAGCAGGCTTCTCAAATATATACTTGATTGGATCTATTTTGGATATCAACCAAGTGGTATGATTCAACATATACTGACGCAGACGCTTATTAGCCCAAGCCAATGCGCAACAAGTTTTTTCAACCATTTGAATACCGAGTCTCACAGTCGGTGAACTTCTTACTGAGGTAATAAATTGCAAATTCTTTCTTCCCAGTCTCATCTTGCTGACCAAGAACACAACCCATACTATCTTCTAGCACAGTCAAATACATGATCAACGGTTTTCCTTCAACAGGCGGAGACAAAATCGGAGGCTCAAGCAGATATTCTTTGATACTATCAAATGCTTTCTGGCAGTCTTCCAATCACAAGACTGATCTTTCCGAAGAAGCTTGAATATAGGCGCACATGTGGCAGTCATGTGGGAAATGAATCTGGATATATAATTCAAGCGCCCGAGAAAACCTCTGACTTGCTTCTCAGTTTTGGGCGCAGGCATCTCTTGTATTGCTTTGACCTTGGCAGGATCAACTTCAATACCCTTCTCGCTGACAATAAAGCCCAACAACTTACCAGAACGAACACCAAAAGTACACTTATTGGGATTCAAGCGGAGTTTATACTTCCTCAAACACTGGAATAACTTCAACAAATGCTCAACATGTTCCTCTTCACCAATCGATTTAGCAATCATGTCATCGACATAAACTTAAATCTCTTTATGCATCATATCATGAAAAAGAGTAGTCATTGCTCTCTGGTAAGTTGCACCAGCATTCTTTAGACCGAAAGGCATTACTCTATAACAGAATGCTCCCCAGGGTGTAATGAATGTGGTCTTCTTCATATCCTTGGGCGCCATCTTAATCTGATTATATTTGGAAAATCCATCCATAAACGAAAAGACTTTGAATTTAGCAGTATTATCTACCAACATATCAATGTGTGGCAGGGGGAAATCATCTTTTGGACTAGATTTATTCAAATCTCTATAGTCAACACACATGCGGACTTTTCCATCTTTCTTCGGCACTGGCACAATATTGGCCACCCATTGCGGATACTTAGCAGTCACAAGGAAACCGACATCAATCTGCTTCTGAACTTCCTCCTTGATCTTCACAGCCATATCAGGATGCATTCTTCTCAACTTCTGCTTAACTGGTGGGCATTTTGGCTTCAACGGCAATCTATGCTCCACAATCTCAGAATCCAACCCAGACATGTCTTGATAGGACCAAGCAAACACATCTGAATATTCTCGAAGAAGATCAATCAACCCCTTCTTAGCATTTGGACACAGTCGAGATCCAATCTGGATTTCTTTCACATCATCTTCGGAACCCAAGTTGACTAGCTCGATCTGCTCTTCATTCGGCTGAATAATCTTTTCATCTTGCTCAAGAAGACGAGACAATTTCTCACTCACCTCTACATCACTTTCCTCCTCGACTTCAAACACAGGAAATTCAAAATTTGGAGAAGGATCATTGTATTCAATGGGGTTTAGAACCAACCTGCATAATGATTTGATACTTTGATTTTAGAGAAGTGAATTTGTGACCAAATATTATGCAGATGGACAATTATATTGTTTATTTATGTTTTTTCGTGATTACCATTTTCAGAATAAAGCAAAAAGTAAAAAATAAACATCAAAGATGTGGATGAATAGAATTAATTTTATTGATGATCAATTTCAAAATGCCCAACAATGTTCACTTCTCCCTTAGGCATAGGAGAAGGATTTTAAAATATAAAAGCAATTACTTAGATCGATGCAAAATAATAGGAATATCAACAACAGTCCAATTGTTGCATGTTTGTCCATGCGTTACAAAGTTGGTGCAGTCTTCCTCTTCGCTATCTTCTAGCACAACAGCTAAGTGTTGTTCATTCCCATGAATGAACCCTCCGCTACGGAAGCTAAGTTGCATCTCTTCAGATCTAACGGTTGACGAGCCTTTCTGGAACCCCAAACTAGTTCTGCCCTTGTTGTCGGAGACCTCTACCATGCTCCCCCACTGATCAACAGGACCTTATTCCACAATCTTCTAAGCATCTTTCAGAGAGGACATTGGTGCCCCAACTCTCTTCTCAGCAGCAATAGATAAGACTTGGAACGGAGTTCCAACCTCATCCTCAACTTCTACATACGAGAAAGATGGCAGATGGCTAACCAACAGTGCCTTCTCACCTCCCACAATTACCAGCTTGCCATTCTTGACAAACTTGAGCTTCTGGTGCAGAGTAGAGGTAACAACCCCTGCCTCATGAATCCATGGCCTTCCCAATAAACAACTATAGGCCGGGTGAATATCCATTACCTGGAAAGTAATCTGAAAATCACTCGGGCATATCTTGACTGGGAGGTCCACTTCTCTAATAACTGTCTTGCGCGAGCCATCGAAGGCTTTGACAATTACCCCACTATACCTCATGGGAGCTCCTTGATAAGATAACTTTGACAATGTTGACTTTGGAAGCACATTGAGTGACGACCCAATGCCAACTAGCACATTTGACAAAGCATCTTCTTTGCAATTCATAGAAATGTGTAAAGCCAGATTGTGATTTCTTCCCTCCTTAGGGAGTTCTTCATCGCAAAAGCTCAAATTGTTGCATGAAGTGATGTTATCCACAATGTGATCAAACTGATCCACAGTAACATCTTGCTCCACATATGCCTGTTCAAGAACTCTCTAAAGTGCTTCTTTGTGCACTTCAGAATTCAAAAGTAGAGACATCACAGAAATCTTCGAGGGAGTCTGAAGCAACTGCTCAATCACATTGAATTCGCTCCTCTTGATCAGTCGGAGCACCTCATCATCATCACTATTGGCTTTCAAATTGTTGGATTCATCAGACTTATCCTTTGAACAACCAACCGGATTTACAATAGGCATCTCCGCCTTCTTACCAACAATCAATTCTTCTTTATTCTCCGGGATCACCGATCCAAAAACTCTACCACTGCGGGTCACCTTTGTTACATCTGTAATGCTTACTACTGAATTGGTCGTAGGTAACGGGACCTTTTGACCATTCTCTAACATCGTAGCATTGTATTGATACGGTACAGCCTTATCAGATGCATATGGGACTGGGCCCGCCAACCGTATTACCAACGGTGAAACTGATCTATTGTTGACGCTCTAACTACTGCTGCTATCATACTGAATCACCAACCGCTCTGGTTGTTTGAAAATGGGCACAATGACATTAACATCGTCATCTACATGACGGGATTGAACAATCTGGATCATGCCTTCATCCATCAGACGATGGATGTCCCTTTTCACTACAACACACCCCCTTGGGTTCACACTATAAATATCACAACCATCGTGATCATGTTCACAGTCACTCACAAAACAAATATCTTTATGCATTTGCACCAAAGATCTTCGGATAAACCGGACATCAAAAACCCTGAATTCACTTGGACAGCCGTCCACCATGTTCACTGAAGAACTCCCATGAGCGGGAAAAGGATTAGCTTTCACATTGGGCGTGCAGTCTTCAAAAGACACCATGCCACTCTTCATAAGCTTTTGCCCCTCGTACTTCAGTGATAACAGTTATCAATATCGTGCCCAGGTGCACCCTGGTGAAAAGCACAGCGAAGCTCGGGTTTATACCACCAAGGAAGTGGTTCTGGGATCTGCGGCGGATTCCTCAGTTGAAACAAATTTTTTAGGACCAGGGATGGATACAACTCTGCGTATGACATAGGAATTAGGTCAAAATAGACCTTCTTCCTCTCGAAGTTTTGTTGCTGGTGATGATTGTTGTTGGAATTGTTATTGTCGTAGGTGTTTGTTCTTTGTTGTGGTTGTTGTTGTTGACGTTGATTTTGATACTGATGTTGTTGTTGTTGTTGAATTGGTATTGTTTGCTAATTTGAAAATACTGGAATGACGGAAGATACTTGATGATGGTGATGTTGAAGGGGTGGTGGATTTCTTCTTACCTGAGGCCTCCTTTGCCTCCTAATGGAAATAACATTGGTCTCCCTTCCCTTCCTCTTGCTGAAACTACTCTCATATTTCTTGCTTGTCGATGCCTCATCTTTCGACAATCGTCCTTCACGGACCCCTTGTTCAAGTCTCATCCCCATTTTAACCATTTTGGTAAAATCACTAAGGGCACTGGCAATCATACGTTCATAATAAAATGAACTCAGGATTTTCAGTAAGATTTTTGTCATCTCCTTCTCCTTGAATGTCTCCTTATCTTTTTGAGACATGGACCTCAGCTGGTCCCTATCTGGTGCCATATCCACATTGTATTTATACTGTTTCACGAAAGCCTCTCTTAGGTCATTGAAAGTGCGGATGCTTGCACTATCTAGCCCCATATACCAACAGAGTGCAGCGCCTGTCAGGCTATTCTGGAAATAGTGAATCAGCAGTTGGTCATTATCTGTCTAGGTTGACATCTTGCGGGCATACATCACAAGATGACTGAGTGGACAAGAGTTCCCTTTGTACTTCTCAAAGTTAGGCACTTTGAATTTTACTGGGATTTTCACATTGGGTACCAAGCACAGTTCAGCAGCACTCTTCCCAAACAGATCTTTACCTCTCAACATCTTCAATTCCTTACGCAGCTCAAGAAATTGATCCTTCATCTCATCCATCTTCTCATAGACATCCGGGCCCTCAGACGGCTCGAAATGATAGATGGTATCCTCTACACGAGGCAAAGTGTGCACAACTGGAGGTGGCACAGACATGACCGGGCTAGATGCCGGCATGGAAGCAAATGTGGGAGCAAAACCTTCTGGCATAAAATTGGGAGGCATTCCCCAAGAGAATCCAGCAGGGAGATTCAGAGCAAAGTGGGCGGTGGCAGCAGGCACTGTAGAGGTAACTACTTCGGAAATAACTGTCCTCACGGGAGGAGTTGCAGGAGTTGGAGATACTTGGCTTTGGGCAACAAGAACTGACTCCATCATGGTAGTCAGTAGGGCAATCTCCTCTTTCAAATCTCGGTTCTCTTACTCAAGGTGTTCCATGATCTTTGAATGATTAGCTCTGGTGTTGTACCGGTGAGTCAGCTTGGCTAAAGCACAAAAGAACACCAATCAGACACCTGGCAAAAACCTACTTATGCAAATGATACATGGAATGCAATGCTTGATTATTTTTATTTCCAAGGAAATTACTATATCATTTGCAAATATATAAAAATTGAAATGGCAATTGCAATAACTTTGATATGACCAAAAAATATCTTTTTATTTATATAAATTGGAAGGATTACACTTAGTACATTTTCAGAAACCAAAATAAAAGATACAAGAGAAAAGGAGACTAGTCATCCTAAGGATCCCTAATAACAGTGTCAGAAGATCTGGTTGAAGGCGCGTACTTCCTTCGAATGTGACGAATCTCGGTCTCAAAAGAAGCCTTCATCTGAGTCTTCTCGAGGACAAGCTGGTCAACAATCTTCTTCCAAGCAACGAAAGGCTGAGGCATGCTAGAAGATGAAACCTCTGGCTCTCTCTGTCTCTTCGTCACTCGGTCTTCAAGTAGCTCAATCAGTGCATCCTTTTCCTTATACTCCAACTGCAACTCTTCATGCTTCTTGCTTAAAGCATGGAAATGCTCTTCCCACATATCCTTCTCTTGCTTCATCTTGGCGAGCGCGTCTTCCAACTCCTCTACATCCTGGTTAGGGAGAGTTAATGGCTCAACCACAACCATAGACATAGGTCTTTCGCAAGGATAAGGCATCTTCAACTCCATAGCTCTCTTCTTCACCCAAAGAGTGTAAGCTTCCAAAGCTACACAATTGCGCAGACCAAGCTCGGATCTTCCTTTCCTATGCACATTATGCCAAGCGTGCACAATCTTCTGCTTCAAATGTTGGGGATCTTTACCCTCTTGATAGAAAAGACCTTCTAACAACATGTTATTAGGTTTGTGTCTCAAGGGGAACCCAAGTTGACGACGAGCTAAAGCAGGGTTGTAGTTAATTCCTCTTTGTGTACCAGTAAGAGGTACATTAGAGAATTCACCACAACTATCAATAATCTCCAAACTACTTAAAGACGGATCATACCAAACTATATCATCATTAGTGAGAGACATAAGTCTCTGAGACCACCTTAGACATTGTTTGTTCTCCACAAAAGCAGGTGTCTGAGGCAAGTGCGAAATAAACCACTTGTATAGAAGAGGAGTGCAACAGACAATTGTTCCACCACCCTTAGAATTCCTTAGATGCAAAGAGAAATACATATCATCCAACAAAGTAGGCACAAGATTCTCAATCAAGAAAAGTCTAATGGCGTTAACATCAACAAAACCATCAATGTTAGGGAACAAAGCTAATCCATAGATGAGCAATACAAAGATAGATTCAAAAGCATCCACACTACCAGCTTAAGCAAAAGTGGTAGCTTCCTTGATGAGGAAAACATATGGCAACCCAAATAATCCTCCTTTCTTCACCCAATGAGCCTTTATCTCAGACTTCTTCAAGTGAAGAGCTTCAGCAATAAGATTAGATCGGGGAATCTCCTCCAATCCACTAAAGGGCACTCTACTAGAAACAGGTATCCCCAAAAGATGAGAATACTCGTCCAAGGTAGGCACAAGCTGAAAATTTGGGAAAGTGAAACAATGGTAGAGAGGATCATAGAACTGCACCAATACACTCAAGAGTCCTTCAACTACATCAGCAAACAAGATGGATAGAAGCTTCCCATGATGTTGTTTGAAGTCCAAGGGATCTAATACAAAAGATGCTAGCTTCCTTAACTCTTTCAAATCGGAACATCTGAAACTGTACTTCTTAGTGTTCCTTCGCCCACAATCCATGGTCTGAAAATATCTGCAAATGATACCTTAGTTCCTTGAAATTTTGTGCGATGAATGTTATGATGCGCATGAAATGCATGAATGCAACAATCACAAGTAAGGGATCACACACAAGGAAAACAAAGGTCAAAGGATGAATCAAGTTATTGTCAAGATCAATCATCCATTTTGGTGGATTATGGTTTACACCTTATCAACACCCAAGTTCCATTGATATTGACAAGACTTGATTGGATCAACCAAGAATCAAGGGTTTGTTGCAAGTCAAGAGCATGGAGTCTGGGTAAGAACCATCCCAAAGGAGTGAACTAAGGATAAAACCTGTAGAACATGTTCTAAAAAGTTCCCAGCATCTTAATTCCATCTATCGGACATTACAGGTTAAGATGACTGACTCATCGACCCATAATATTCTCAAGAGAAACTCGTCTGAGTGTAGTATCGCGTAACAACTATTATCAAGTCTACACCTGAACAGTTTCCGCACTACGTCCTAAATAGGCCAAGATGGGTTAGGTGTTCTAAGGTCCTCAGCTTCTCAGACCCAATTAGAAATACTCATGCCTAACCATAAATACTTGTGTGACATTTCCAAATCCAGAGGAGTCTCCACTGAGCAGATGGATCTCAAGCCAACTTGTTAAGGACTACTCCACACAAGTCAAACATGACTATACCATCCTCCTATCTTAATTGCACTCAAGTTCGGGTTAGAACTTATCTCACCACTCAGAGATTACCAAGCACGATAAGCAGATTATATCACACATACATATATACAAATATATTCACACAAAAAGTAGGCTAAACCCACTGGAGACTACTCTCCAGCAGAGTCGCCACTTAATTTCTGTAGCGGGAAATTCATGATCATCAAACTATTGACAAGCTAGAGATCAATTAACAAGAGTCACCATCGTGCTTTTATTGTTTCCAAGGGAAAAGGGAAAAAGTACGAACAAAACCCAAATAATAATAAGTTTTCAAATAAAAACTAATAAAAGTCAGAGATCATAGGTAAGGGGGTTGGTTACACAGAGGGAAGGTGTTAGCACCCAAAGTGTCCTAGGTACTCCTAGGGAGCCCTTTTTGTGTGCATATAGTACAAAGTGATGTTTACAAACAAATAGAATGGGGGGATGAGAAAAGAATTGATTAATTATATTTTTGTGTTTGACAAGACCTTCGATCTTGTGCCTACGTATTCAAAGTGGATGCATTGCTTTTAACAAAATTTAAGTTTGAAAGGCACAAAGGCCTAAAAATGATTTGAATGGGTTAGTTCTTTTTGGCTTTTTGAAGGTTTAAGTCAAGTATGATTGAGTTTATTTACAAGTTTGATTTAAGAAAATAATTTTGAAAATGCAATGACATAAGGCCAAAGTTTCTATCTCTTTTGAAAATGGTCAAAGTTTAGAACAAAAGGAGTTCACACAAAGAAGATTTTAAAATTAGATGGAGAGATTTTGAAATGAAATAAATGGGGAGAAGATGAATAGACTATCCTATGCATAAAATTTAAAAGTTTAAAGTTGAAAAGATCTGACCAAATGGGAGCAATCCAATAGACAAGTATGTCAATAGAAAACCATAATTCCCTTAGAATTTTTAGAATCAAGCAACACACAAATGTACAATTATATCAATCTTGAAGAGCAAAGGCATTAAATAAAGATGGCCTCATCCAAGCTTATCCACTTCAATTATCTTCTTCAAAATATCCTATGTAGGAGATGAATTCCACAAACCACAGGTTCAACATAACAGCTTAGCAATGATCAATGTTACAGATGAACTGGAGAGATCTTGAATGATGTATCAGATGAATTAAATTGCAAGCACTTGATTCTTCAACAAATTGGCATTGGCCAAGTCCATTAGCAAAGGAATGTTGCCTAAATTCTAATTTCAATTGGGGCAAGAACAAATCAACAGTCCACTCAAAAGTCTTTTAGGTGTTTTTGTTATTATTAAGTGTATTCATGGTCAAAGACCAAACAAGCCAAACAAGCTATATACAAAGCAAAATAATATCATACAATATGGTCCAAATGGACAAAGGAAAAATTACATTAACATAAATAATTAGGATGATATGTATAATGGCAAATGATAATAGAATACTAAAAGTAAATTGCATTAAAAGTAAAAGCTTGAAAGTAAAAGTTAATGGTTAGTAAGTTAGTAGTTAGTTTTATTTTACTTTTTGATTTCAAGACATTCTTTGGATGACACTCAACCCACTTGCCACAAGCATGGATCCTTGAACCAAAACATCTTCCAAAGGAAGGAAAGAAGTCCAAGTTTCCACACAATACCATGGAAGAGGGGAGACTTACAATCTCATTAACTAGAATTCTTATGCCTTTTATGTCACAAATTTAGCGCTATGTTAAGCAATCGTAATTGGACTTATGTAGAAGTTACAACTATTTGAGGTCGGGCAATAGACTTTTGGTGTTAATGCATGTTGGAGACATAGTATTAAGAACTATGCTCATTAAACATACCACACACAAAAATATGCAAAAGGTGTGGCCTAATCTCATCCATACTCATGTTAATCTTTCAATCAACTAGCATTATGACTTTGAGATGTCATTGGCCAAGTGGAAATGAATGAATGAAGAAGGGAAATTAGATGAAGAGGAAGGGGATGAATGAGATCACAAATTGGTCAAAGGAGGACTTTTACCAAATTAATACAATTCATTCATTTTGGGAGATGGAATGTACATTCCATCAATCCCCTAAATCCAATGATATTAACTTTACAAAGTCAAATCAATCTTAACCAAGGCCCAACAACAAACAATCAAATTCAATTAAGTCAATACAAATGGTTAACACAATTAAAATGACATTTATTCAATTAAAAATAGTAAAATAATGCATTAAATTCAAATATGTTTTGTCCAAATCCTAAAATCTCATCAAAACACCAAATAAATGGCCATGAGATTTATCATAGGTCAAACAAGGTCAAAGGACCTTGGAGAAAAAATTTCATAATTTTTGGTCACTTAAAAATATTTTTAAACAATTAAAAACAAATGAAAAATCAATTAATTCATGAAAAATATTAATAATGATCCAAAAAATGATTTTAATTCAGAATATGAAAAAGAAAAATATTTGAAATTTTTTGGTGAAAGTCTCATATTTTTTGGATCAATCTTAATTCTTTTATGAATTATTGAAGAAAATGGAATTAAAATGAAATTTTAGAAATTCAAAAATACGTGGACCATCAGATCTCCCTCATTAATTGAGGTGGCAGATCTGATGATCCAAAACGTGCGATCCATGTGTTCCCTAGTCAATAGCGCTGTAACATGAGTAATCACAAGGCACGACTAAGATTAAAACGTGGAACATGGGTCACACGGTTCAGACTCAAGACACATCACCATTGGAGCCAGAGCTCCGGTTGTCTTCTCCGGTGAGCTTCACCGGACTGGTCAACATGAACCATCACCAAAATTCTAAACAGGGACATAATTTTAAAGAGAAAACATCACTAAGAACGAATATCACCTCCAATTCATCCAATTCCAACTATATTGAGAGATATGTGGAATTGAAAAATGAGGTTCATGATCTGAGTTGCTTCGATTTGGCCTCAAAGCAACTCAATCTTCTTGCCTACATTGGTAGGACTTCAGACAACACAAGAATCAATGGAATTGAGCAAGAATCAAGGAGAATCGAAGAGTTTAAATTTTTTGCAAATTACCTTCAATGGAGGTCTGAGCTTGCTAGATCTTGATATGAATCATGCTTGACTTTACTTGACTTGCTTGCAGGAGAGGAATGGAGAGGTTTAGAAGCAATGGACTCCTGGAGAATTGAATTCCAAAACAGTGGAGATTCAAGCTCAAATTCAAATGAATTTATCAGGGTTATCCTCTTAGTGTGAAGGATTTTCAATGGAGATTCAAAGCTGGCGCAATATGTGTGTTAATTATGAGCACAAGGGCTTCAATGAAGGAGAATTGCCATCCAAGGCGCAGCGGAATTTAAAAATTTCTCCTTTAATGATCCTTACGAGTGGGCATGATCAGTGATAGAATCGTTACCTCTTGTGGCAATTCAAACATTTGGTGCAGATCTCTGATAACAATAAAAAACCTTTGATACAGATCCACGGAGTGATCACGAACGTTGAACGATGACAACGTCTCTACTCAGTCCACACGAACGGATTCCTTCAATCGCAGTGCTAGCTGTTATGAATGAAGGCTTTGAGTGAGAGAAAGAGAGATACGAAATTCCAACTCTTCAGTTGTGTTGTATTCCCATACAAAGCTTCTGCACAAGAGCTCTATTTATAGAACCACTTGTGTGGGCTTCAAGCCAAAAATCCCACTTAAGTGTATTTTGGCCCATATCTCATAATATGCCAAAATCACTTAAGTATTTGGTACCTTACCATACTTCGTATTCTACTTAAGTACATCGTACCTTACGATGTTCCTTAGTTGCTCTATCTCTCATCAATCCGTCCTTTGTGTGTGACCCTGTAGGTTTTCGCGACGTTGGCAATTATATTAAATCACGCATTTAACATAATAAACAGTGAGCGGTATCTAGCAACATATCATTGCTACCCAAGACACGAAAATGTCATGTGATCTGACAAAACCTCCTGTGATAATAATTATGTGTATAATTACCCCTTTGCCCTTATGTTTATATTGAACACAAGGTATAGACCGTGTCACTCTTGTCCAGTTCAATATTAGGCCCATAGACATTTATCCTGTTACGCAGGATGGTCAAATTCCATCTAGGACACTCATGTCCCTCAGCATGCTTTGTGGAGTGCCCATCAACTGTCTTTACGGTTATCCAGTTACGGACAACGTTGGGTCAGCAATAAAGCACTCGACTCTACATCTAGGATCCATAGTGGTTTCAGGTCGAAGAGTGGTATACACTGTTATCACCATGAGAATAACTTATGACACTTTGCATAACTTTCTATATAGTATTCTCATAGTGGGTCAATCCGGTATAAATATTACTCCTAATATTCATACCTATGTTTAAGACTTGATAACTCTTTATCCATGATCCATGAGATGTGATCATCAGTCTACAAACATAATAGTCTTAATGCTTTAATGTTATCCCACTTCACACTAAAGCTCGACTACGGATACTTTAAGAATAGTGTCCTTATGTTTAATGTGTTCTCATGATTAAGTCACACTTAATACATTAAACGGACTATCTATTCCAGGGACTTTATTAATCAACCATAATAAAGAAAATACCTTTTATTATTAATAAATAATTCGATACAAGTACCAAAAGTATTGGCCTCTAGGGCTTACACCAACAATCTCTCACTAGCACTAGAGCCAATCAGGCATACCCTTTATACCCATTGATCTAGTATGGCCATCATGCTTCTGCTGCGCAAGAGGCTTTGTCAGTAGGTCAGCAATATTGTCAAGTTTAGGTACTTTACATATTTTCACATTTCCTCTATCTATTATCTCTCGAATGAGATGATAAAGCCTGATTATGTGTTTGGATCGTTGGTGAGATCTAGGCTCCTTAGCTCGTGCGATAGCACCGTTGTTATCATAATAGAGACCAATGGGATCCACAACGCTAGGGACCATGCCAAGTTCACTAATGAACTTCCTGATCCAAACAGCTTCCTTTGCTGCACTTGAGGCAGCAATATACTCGGCCTCGGTTGTAGAATCAGCAACTGTATCTTGCTTTGAACTTTTCAAGCTCACAGCACCACCATTTAAGCAAAACACATAACCATTGGAATCATTCATATTAAGGTGTCTCAGCACTTTGTCTATGTACTCTGACTTAGGCCAAGCAGTTTTTGTGATCTATCTCTATAGATTCTGATTCCTAATATATAAGCTACTTCACCTAGGTCCTTCATAGAAAAGCATTTCCCCAACCAAGTCTTTACTTGTTGCAGGGTAGGGACATCGTTTCCAATGAGCAATATGTCATCTACATATAATACCAGGAAAACGATCATGCTCCCACTAACCTTCTTGTAGACACAAGGCTCATGTTCGTTCTTGATCCATGAGTGATACATCACCTTGATCAGTTATGAGATATCAATATCTCTCAGGTAGGTGACGTATCCTGCCTGACCTACACTGGTCTTGTTCTACTTGAGCAGGTTGCTCTTACACAACTACTTGTGTTTCCTGCTCTAATTCCTCCATAGGTGTATCGATGCTTTATGGTTCTTGAATTTCTTCAAGCTCTACTTTCCTCCCACTGATTTCTTTAGAAATAAATCCCTTTCCAGGAAAACTTCAGTTCGAGCCACAAACACTTTGCCCTCTGAAGGATTGTAGAAGTAATACCCTCTTGTTTCTTTAGGATACCCCACAAATAAGCATTTGTCAGATTTGGGCTCAAGATTATTTGAAATTTGTCGTTTCACATAAACTTTGCAACCCCAAATCTTCATGTAAGACATATGTGGTCTCTTACCACTCCATATCTCATATGGTGTCTTCTCAACCTTTTGGATGGAACACGGTTAAGTGTATAAGCTGATGTATATCCTCAAAAGGAGTTTGGAAGATCGGTGTGACTCATCATGGATCGCACCATGTCCAACAGGGTTCGATTTCTTCTCTCAGATACACCATTCCATTGGGGTGTTCTAGGAGGAGTGAGTTGGGATAGGATCCCACACTCTTTCAGATGGTCATCAAACTCTAGGCTTAAATATTCACCACCTCGATCTGATCGAAGAGTTTTAATATTCTTACCTAGTTGGTTTTGTACTTCATTCTTGAATTCCTTGAACTTTTCAAAGGACTCTGATTTGTATTTCATTAAATACACATAACCATATCTAGTGAAATCATCAGTGAATGTGATGAAGTACTGAAAACCTCCTCTGGCTGGTATGTTCAGTGGTTCACATACATCAGTACGTATGAGGGCCAAAAGATCATTATCTCTTTCACCTTTTCCTGTGAATGGAGACTTTTGTCATCTTTCCAATTAAACAAGATATGCATGTCTCATATGATTCATAATCAAAAGAGTCCAAGAGTCCATCTTTATGGAGTTTGGAAATGCGTTTCTCATTTATGTGGCTTAATCGACAATGCCAAAGGTAAGTTGGATTTAACTCATTAGGTTTCATCCTTTTAGTATTAATGTTATAAATAGGCATTTCAAGATCAAGGACATATAGTCCATTGTTCATTTGCGCAGTAGCATAGAATATATCATTCAAATAAATTGAGCAACAATTGTTCTTTATTATGAATGAAAAACCAAACTTGTCCAAACAAGAAACGAAATTAATATTCGTGCCAATTGCAGGTACATAATAACAGTTCTCTAACTGAATTATTAAACCACTAGGTAAAGTCAATACATAAGTCCCTACGGCTAAATCAACAACCTTTGATCCATAGTCAACTCGTAGGTCAACTTCACCTTTTGCCAAATCTCTACTTCTTTTCAGCCCCTGCACATTTGTATAAAGGTGAGAACCGCATCCAGTATCTAATACCCATGATGCAGAAGTAGATAAATTAATAACAAAAATACCTGAAGTTGAAGTCTCTACTCCATTCTTCTTATCTTCCAGGTACTTTGGGCAGTTCCTCTTCCAGTGTCCGGTCTTACCGCAATGGAAGCAGGTGCCTTCTTTTGCTATGCCTCCACTAGGATTTAAAGCAGCAACGGTGGGTTTGGGTCTGGCAACTTCCTTGCCTTTCCCTTTATCACCCTGCTTAGTGGGCCTTTTGTTCTGTCTCTTTCCATTTCCGATCATCATAATGGACTTCCCTTTTGACTTCAGATTCTGCTCGGCAGTTCTTAACATGGCGAGCAGTTCAGGAAGAGATTTGTCCATATCAATCATATTGAAATTTAGGACAAATTGACTGAAACTATCTGGCAACGATTGCAAGATCAAATCAGTCGCAAGTTCCTTTTCGAGGGGAAAACCCAATCTCTCAAGGTTTTCCACATACCCAATCATCTTGAGTACATGGGGACCTACAGGGGCTCCCTCAGCTAACTTGCCTTGAAAAAGGGATTTTGAAACTTCAAACCTCTCATGCCTTGCTTGCTCTTGATAGAGCATCCTCAGGTGTTCGATCATATCGAACGCTGACATGTTCTCATGTTGCTTTTGCAATTCTGAGTTCATGGTAGCTAGCATGAGACAAGCAGTTTCATTGGCATCATCGACATGCTTCTTATAAGCATCTCTTTCTGCCTTAGGTGCAGAACTAGGAGGTTCCTCTTCAGGAACAGGTGTCTCCAAGACATACAGCTTTTTCTCATGTTTGAGGACAATCCTCAGGTTTCGGTGTCAATCCAGAAAATTTGTCCCAGACAATTTTTCCTTATCAAGGATTGATCGCAAGATGTTGTTAGAGGTGTTTGTTGTCATGGTAATCTACACAAGGATTAATGAAAATATAAGTATCATTGACATATTTAATTAGGCCTTTAATTAAACATGCTCCCACTATTTTATTCAAAACAAATGACCCTCATCATTTGATTCGGAAAATCCCGTTGGAAGATTTTCTAGTGGGTCGAGATCCATATTTCACTTCGTTCTAAGTCCGCGTAGGCGGATTACACAAAACTAGGTTATTTAGGTAGGAACTCCTTCCAATTGTATCTCATACAACTCTCGAAAATTTCAGTTGGGTGAATAACTCCTTATTCCAATCCATCATATGGATCATTCCCAACTCTTGCTTCTAAACATTTATAATCTTATTATAATTTGTTTAGTTAAGTTTGACCCATTGTTTTAACAGTTGGATATTACAATTATCCCATCACACCTTACTAATATATAGATCATGCACCTCGCGTAGGCGAAACCTACATTATCCATTACTAGTCTTGATGAGTGTTAAAACTTGGAAAGCATAAACTTAATATTTAATTTGAGGGAATTTCAATTTTTTTTCTTCTCTCCGGCTTGTTTATCATATAAACCGTCTCTCACATGCATCAACATACATTCACATGTATCAACATACATACAAATAAAATGAAACAGTTATGGCCCCTTGCGCAATTGTTCTCCCAAGCCAATGAGAGAACCTAAGCTAACCTACAGCGATTTAAGCTTCTCCAAGCAAGATCTTCAAGGTTGTCCTCCTTTGGCACTGACTTCTTTGCTTTCTTCATATCATTACATTACATAAAAGAAACTCGTTTTACATAGGAGGAAGTGAGATGAGAAAAGAAGTTACATTTGGGAGATAAAGAGAGAGGCACGACACGCAGGTCGTATTTTAAAACCCAAAGCAGAATAAAGGAAAACTAAGGACATAACCGATCACCACAAGACAATAATAAACACTTTATTATTATTATTCCTTTAATTAATTAAAATCAAATTAAATCTCGATGAACGATCACCACATTTTAATGAACAATTCATTTAAAATCAATGTCGCTTTTCGCATCAACACTTGATACTTTTAAAGCACTAAGTTAGCCGAATGGGTGAATTTTGCCTTGCGTTAACCGGTTAACCATATGCGTTAACCGGTTAACACTGTTTGAAAAACTGTTAGAAAATTCTTTTCTGCCTTGCGTTAACCGGTTAACCAAATGCGTTAACCGGTTAACACTGTTTGAAAAACTCAGAAAACTGAATTTCGTCTTGCGTTAACCGGTTAACCAAAAGCGTTAACCGGTTAACACTGTTTGAAAAACTCAAAAAATTTAATTCGCATTGCGTTAACCGGTTAACCATATGCGTTAACCGGTTAACACTGTTCCAAAAAGTGTTTAGAAAGCACAACTCTTGTGCAGTCAAACCCCAATCGCATAACTCTCTGACAACACAACCCTTGTGCCGTCACTAACCCTGATGCACCAATTTCAGACCGTCAAACACATCTCGATTGTTAATTCAGTATGATTGATCAACACGTCATTGCTTCACCATACTAATGTCGGATCAAGAAGCAAACGACCATTGATCGCTCAAAGGAAAACAATCATTGAGTGTTTGAATGAACGAAACGAGAACACTATATCATATATAATGTATTTTGCATCAGGATTACATATATCAAATATATGTAACTTGATCGATCTCAATTTAATCTTTGATTCATTCTATCTTTAATCATATTAATACAGAACAAAAATAGTTATCAGATTCATGGTTTCGTAAGTGGCTCTGATACCACTGAAGGAGAATTGCCATCCAAGGCGCAGCGGAATTTAAAATTTTCTCCTTTAATGATCCTTACGAATGGGCATGATCAGTGATAGAATCGTTACCTCTTGTGGCGATTCAAACATTTGGTGCAGATCTCTGATAACGATCAAAAACCTTTGATACAGATCCACGGAGTGATCACGAACGTTGAACGATGACAACGTCTCTACTCAGTCCACACGAACGGATTCCTTCAATCGCAGTGCTAGCTGTTATGAATGAAGGCTTTGAGTGAGAGAAAGAGAGATACGAAATTCTAACTCTTCAGTTGTGTTGTATTCCCATACAAAGCTTCTCCATAAGAGCTCTATTTATAGAGCCACTTGTGTGGGCTTCAAGCCAAAAAGCCCACTTAAGTGTATTTTGGCCCATATCTCATAATATGCCAAAATCACTTAAGTATTTGGTACCTTACCATACTTCGTATTCTACTTAAGTACATCGTACCTTACGACGTTCCTTAGTTGCTCTATCTCTCATCAATCCGTCCTTTGTGTGTGACCCTGTAGGTTTTCGCGACGTTGGCAATTAAATTAAATCACGCATTTAACATAATAAACAGTGAACGGTATCTAGCAACACATCACTGCTACCCAAGACACGAAAATGTCATGTGATCTGACAAAACCTCCTGTGATAATAATTATGTGTATAATTACCCCTTTGCCCTTATGTTTATATTGAACACAAGGTATAGACCGTGTCACCCTTGTCCAGTTCAATATTGGGCCCATAGACATTTATCCTGTTACGCAGGATGGGCAAATTCCATCTAGGACACTCATGTCCCTCAGCATGCTTTGTGGAGTGCCCATCAACTGTCTTTATGGTTATCCAGTTACGGACAACGTTGGATCAGCAATAAAGCACTCGACTCTACATCTAGGATCCATAGTGGTTTCAGGTCGAAGAGTGGTATACACTATTATCACCATGAGAATAACTTATGACACTTTGCATAACTTTCTATATAGTATTCTCATAGCGGGTCAATCCAGTATAAATATTACTCCTAATATTCATACCTATGTTTAAGACTTGATAACTCTTTATCCATGATCCATGAGATGTGATCATCAGTCTACAAACATAATAGTCTTAATGCTTTATTGTTATCCCACTTCACACTAAAGCTCGACTATGGATACTTTAAGAATAGTGTCCTTATGTTTAATGTGTTCTCATTATTAGGTCACACTTAATACATTAAACGGACTATCTATTCCAGGGACTTTATTAATCAACCATAATAAAGAAAATTCCTTTTATTATTAATAAATAATTCGATACAAGTACCAAAAGTATTGGCCTCTAGGGCTTACACCAACATTCAATTTATAGGGAAATCAAATGATATTTTGCACACTCTTTTCACTTTCTAAATTTGGTAAAATGACGATGCCATGCTGCATGGGCGCGCATAGGCCCATGAAATGATGGTTTGAAAGTCCAAATGAATGATCATATGCTTTGAAGATGGATTGGATTGCAAGGTACATGTGCATTGTCACTTGAAGATTGATCCATGCCAAATGATATCAGCCTGTTTAAGCCATGCACAGCATATGCATTTCAAGTCCAAAATGAATGAATTTGAGCTCTTTGGAAAGGTGAGATCAAGAGGAACAAGTTTGATGTTAAACACTTTTTCATTTGGAGCTTGGAACTTGGAGATATTTGAGGTGGAAGTTTGGAAAAATTTGACATATCAAAAAATTTCTAAGTGTCAAGCCATATGTCTCAATATTCCACCTTGCTTAACTTTTTATAGGAGCTTAAAATGAAAAAAGTGTCTTCATAAAAGTTGTAGCTCTCTCAAATATATTTAAAATGGTAACCAATTTCATGTCATTTGGATTTGAAATGATAGAGTTATGCATTTTTGAAGTTTGGAAAAATCACTTGATCAATGGTATAGGTCAAAAGTTACCTATAATATAGCCTCATATCACATGTTCAAAGAAGTTGAATTAGCTCCCACTCCAAACATCAAAGTTGAATCAGACACGTTTAATTTGATTGTGCAACTTGGAAATCTTTCATCTCACAAAAATTGAGCAAGTTATGGCCTTGAGAAGCTGACTTTAAAATTAGGGTTTAGACAAAATGACCTATAATGTTTCAACATAGAAAATGATTTTCCAAGACAAACTAGCTCTAGGTATAAACATGAAAGTTGTTTATAATGTCATTTAGAGTAAGTTTTCTCTTGGAATAATTTTCATATGGTGAAAATTGTAGGAGATAGGGTCTAGGGAGACCCAGTTTTGATCAGATGAATTCATCTGGCCAACCACCATCAACCAACTTGCTAACTTCCAATTCTCTTGACTTTCTTGGCTCATGGTAGATCATATATGCATAAGATGATGAAATTTGAAGTGTCCCTTGAGAAATTTGATCAATTGGTGAGATAGCTTGTTGGAGAAGTTACTTAAGATACCCAGTCAAACTAGGGTTTCCAAGGCAAATCACCCTCAAACTCTTGAAGAAATCTTGATCAATATGACATGTAGAGATCATTGGGACTCATATATGATGCTCATAACCATTCTTGAATCAATTCTTGGTTGTGCTCTTTGTTCATGAGGGTCTCAAACCCTAGATGTGATTAATGAATCAATGAGATCATGCCCTACTTACAAAAGAGTTAGATAGATACAAAGACATACTTTTGGTATTTTGGTTAGTGAAATGATAAAATACAAGTATGATATAATCACGAAGTGCTTGGTGATCTCTCCCAAAACAAACCCAATGAAGGAAGGGGTAAGGAGGATGCCAAGATATGATCCCAATGCTAATGCTTATGATGAAAATGCATGAGGGATCTTAGGGTCAAAATTGGGGTTTTACAGGAAGCTCTGCAAAAGAAATATGATATTGAAGAAGCATGTGCAAAGAAATATGATGTCAGTCACTACTTGAACTATAAGATGGTGGATGAAAGGTCTGTGGAAGCTCAAAGCCACGAAATTCAAAAAATTTCTCATGAAATCATAACTGAAGGTATGCCCCTCGATGAATAATTTATGATTGCTATTATAATTGACAAACTTCGAGGTTGGAAAGATTTCAAAAATTTGCTTCGGCACAAAACAGAAGAGTTTTCAATCGAGAGTGAAATCACTCGCCTCCGAATTGAAGAGGAAGCTAGGAGACAATATCAGAAAGATGAAGTCTTAGTTGTTTTTAACAACAACAAGAGATTAAATATGGTTCTGAAGCCTACACGAAAACCATTAAAGAATCAGAACCACAATGATGTGAACCGAATTAAGAATGGGAATCCCTCAAGGGCCTCATATGCTTCGATTGCTAGACAGCAACCACCACCTCAGAGAAATGAAACTTCGATCTTCACTTACTTTAATTGTGGAAAACTGGGTCATATAACTAAGAAATGTAAGAGCAGACATAAACCTATTGGCTCTAATGCACAGGTTAACCTGACTGATGAGTAATTCATTGTTATGATCACTGAAATCATATGGTTGGTGGAAGTGATGGTTGGTGGATAGACACTGGCACCTCACGTCAATTCTGTTGTGACAGTGCTATGTTTAAGACATACATGAATGCTGAAGATAAAAAGTGATATTGCGAAATGCTCACACCACTAATGTTGCTGGAATTTGAGATGTTGAGATGAACTTCACCTCAGGAAAGGCTTTGATCTTGAAGGATATCATGCATGTTCCTAAAATTAGGAAGAATCTTATTTCTGGTTTTCTTTTAAATAAGGTAGGGTTTAGTCAGTCTATTTGGCCAGATTTGTACACCATCACTAAGAATGGTATTTTTGTTGGGTAAGGGTATGTCGTTGATGGCATGTTTAAGTTGAATGTTGAATTGAACAAAAATTTCTCCTTCTGTTTACTCTTTGTGTGGTTTTAATATTTGGTATGCTAGACTTTGTCATGTTAATAAGCAAGTTATTTCTAATGCATGCAACATAGGCCTAATCCCTAAATTAAATGTCAATGATTCAAACAAATATGAATATTATAGTCAAGCTAAAATAATTAAGACTTCGCATGAATCAATCATTAAAGAATATGATCCCCTAGATCTTATACACTCTGATATATGTGAATTAGATGGAAATTTAACTAGAAATAGTAAACGTTATTTTATCACATTTATTGACGATTGTTCTGATTACACTTATGTGTACTTAAAGAAGAATATAAGTGAAGCGATTGACATGTTTAAGATGTATGTAACTGAAATTGAGAATCAACTTAGTGAGAAGATTAAGAGATTTCGTAATGATATGGGAACTGAATACGATTCTGGGTTATGTAATGATTTTTATATTAAATAGGGAATCGTACATGAAACGACTGCTCCATATTCTCCTGAAATAAATGGTAAAGCAGAAAGCAAGAATAGAACTCTTATTGAACTTGTTGTTAGAATTATGATGAATTCTGGTGCTGCACCTCACTGGTGGGGAGAAATTTTATTGACTGTTTGCTATGAGATATTAAATAAAAGACAACCAAACTTGTCTTATTTGAGAAGTTGGGGTTGTCTGGCTTATGTCAGATTTTTTGATCCCAAACGAGTTAAACTCGCTAGTAGAGCCTATGAATGTGTATTCATTGGGTATGCAACAAATAGTAAGGCATATAGGTTTTATGACCTAAATGCAAAAGTGGTCATAGAGTCAAACAATGTCGAATTCTATGAAGACAAATTTTCTTTCAAATCGAGAAATAGTGAGGGCACTCAATCGAGTCACATTCCCGTGATTAGAAGCACAGAAAGGGACGACAATGTAGAAATAAAACTTTGACAAAGTAAAAGAGTAAGAACTGCTAAAGACTATGGGCCCGATTATGCCGGTTATAATGTAGAATAAGATCCAATACATCTTCAAGAAGTCTTGTCATCTCTAGATGCAGATTTATGGCAAGAGGCTATTAATGATGAGATAGAATATTTAGAAACTAACAAGATATGACACTTAGTAGACTTGCCTCCTGCTAGCAAACCAATAGGTTGTAAATAGGTTTTGAAATAGAAACTAAAACTTGATGGAACTATTGATAAATACAAGGCTCGCCTTGTAGCCAAGGGTTTTAGACAAAGAGAAAACATAGATTTCTTCGACACCTTTTCTCCAGTCACTAGAATTACATCCATCAGAGTACTTATTTCAGTAGCTGTTATTTATAACTCAATAGTACACCAAATGGATGTTAAAACAGCTTTTTTAAATGGTGACTTAGAAGAATAAATCTATATGGAACAACCAAAAGGGTTTGTGATCTATGGACAAAAAAACAAGGTCTGTAAATTAGACAAGTCTCTGTATGGACTAAAATAAGCTCCTAAACAATGGCATGAAAAGTTTGATAACTTAATGATATCGAATGGGTACAAAGTGAATGAAAGTGACAAATGCGCTTATTACAAAACTGAGAATCACATATGCATTATCATATGTCTCTATGTTGACGATCTACTCATATTTGGATCAAACATTCAAACCATTAATGATTTGAAATCATTGTTGTGCAACAACTTTGACATGAAAGGCCTCGGAGAAGCAAGTGTGATCCTTGGTATCAAGATCATGAGATCCAAACAAGAAATTTCTTTGGATTAATCACATTATATGGATGAGATATTAAAGAAATATAAATACTTTCACTGTAAACCTGTGTGCACACCATATGATCCAAGTGTCAAATTGTTTAAGAACACTAGTGAAAGTGTCAGACAAACAGAATATGCGAGAATCACTGGCAGTCTTAGGTATGTCACTGATTGTACTAGACCTGACATTGCATGTGTCATAGAACTGTTGTGCAGGTTTACGAGTAGATCGAGTAACGAGCACTGACAAGCTATTGAGCGATTCACGAGGTACCTTAAAAAGATCATGGATCTCGAACTACATTATCAGAAATTTCCTGTTGTATTAGAACGATTCAGTGATGCAGATTGGAATACCTTATCAGATGATTCCAAAGTTTTAAGTGGCTATATATTTAATATAGCCGGAGGAGAAGTATCTTGGAAATCGGAGAAACAGGTTATCCTGGCTCAGTCCATAATGGAGTCTGAGATGATAACACTAGTCATAGCTAGTGAAGAAGCAAGTTGGTTAAGATGCTTGCTAGCTGAGATCCCTTTATGGGAAAAACCTATGACACTAGTGTTGATCCACTATGATAGTACCGGGACTATTGCAACAATTGAGAACCGTTATTACAATGGTAAAATACGTCAAATAAGAAGAAAGCACCTCACTATCAGAGACTGTATCTCTAAAGGAGCTGTAAGAGTGAATCATGTACGCACTGATGAATATTTAGCAGATCCTTTGACGAAAGGATTAGCTAGAGAGAAAGTCCACAATACATCTAAGAAGATGGGACTAATGCCTATAAAGAAATGAGTTGCTCATGATGGTAACCCAACCTAGATGATTGGAGATTCTAATAAATAGGTTCAATGGGTAATAACAAGTTATGAGTAGTATGAGATGATCATGCAAGTGAAGCATGAATCCTGAAGTAATAAGAGGATGAGATAATATAAGCTCTTAATGAGATTTATATTATGTATGAGGGAGTATCTATACTACATGAGTACTCTTGATAGACTCACCTTTGTGATTGTGGAACTTGGGTCGGTTCCTATGAAATTTCGGGGCAGAAATCCTAGAGTCTTCACTCAACCGGGATACACGTGTAGGGCCATTAAAGCACAGATTATTAGAATACACCTTAAGAAAAAGTTGTGTGCATGTGTGATGTCTGAGATAGAGTTCAAGACAATTGTGTCACTCTTGTTAAATTGGAATCCTACTTGCTATGCAAAGGTTTAAGTCGTAGACACCTTTACTTATGCACAATCTTAAAAACGTTTGATGTTACTTCTAAAATCATCTTTTAAATTCAAGTGGATGATTGTTGGAAAACTTGATGTGAATTTAAAAGAGTCACCTGTATTAATTAATGGGAGTTAATTAGGTGGAAATTAATTAATTAATATTAATTAATTATTAATTAATAAATATAAGGTGTCACTCATCGAAACCTAGTTTTAACCTAGTTTTGACTAAGTAACTTTCTCCCACTATTTTCTCTTCACTCAGTTGAATCATTTACCCATAAATAGGGTTCCTCAGTTCCGTTACAAATTACTCCATATTTTTGAATTTTTGGAATCCCTCTTCTCCCTCTTTATTCTCTTCATCTCAAATTATTTCTATTCTTCTTTATTTTTCGAGTGACTTATTGTGTCATCAACGACTGGATTTTTTCAGATACTGCGAGTGATTTAAACACCATCTAAGAGTGTATTTCTTTGAATTATTATAGTGCAAGTGATAATCATAAAAACGAACGAGTTATTTTATCCTCGAGACGTCGTCGAAACTCGACTGCATTGCATAATTATTGTAAAGAAAGCTACTTAATACACGACTCGTCTCAATAATTTTTTTTATGGCAAAATTTTCAAAACCGAAAACAACCGAATTAGTTTCTATGTTTAAGGAATACTAAAGGAGAAATTGAGTAGTAACCCAACTAAGAGACGACATGTTCGATCTACTTTTAATGGCGAAACAAGCACAAAATCTAATCTTCTTGTTATGCCCTCTAACCAATCTGGTTGGAGTAAGAAGTTTGACGAGATCAAGAATAAGGTAACTGCGTTATAATTCTTTCGTTATTGGATTGCCTACATTATCTTTCAATTAAGATATATTCTCGATCTTTTCATTTAGGTGAAAACTCTTCCTGCATTCAAGCGATTCATCAAGTATACTGACCCAGTGAAGACAAAGAGTCAGGGCGTATGTTCTACTCCTGAGGTTATGATTCTAATGTAACAATTATTTTTTCTATCTGCTTTTTGCTCTAATATTATGTATTTTGCAGTTTGCCTCAGCCCTCTTAAAAAATGTTGGTGTTCAGTGTGCTTTTCACGTGAGTTCCGAATCATCTTTTATTGGCTTAGTATTTTACATGAATGAAATTGGAAGATAGTAGAGGATTTGCGGGGAAAGAAATGACACAAGTGACAACCCCATTATTCACAAATAACCATGTGACTGGTTATTGTAAACATGGTTAGTGTAATATTTGTCTAGTTATAATCTAAATATTTGTAACATATGGTGCAAATAACAGTATTAATCTATTAAACCCATTTACTCCAAAATTGCTTAAGTATCAATTTCATACCCATATCTAGTATCGATAATAATATCTACTATCAGATTAACCATTCATGGATGATGCTGCTCAAGATAGGAACTACTTATAAGATAGAAATTAAGTCAAAGTCAATGAAACAGAAAATATTGAGAGAAATATGGTTGAAGTCCTAGTTTTTCCAATAAAAAATATTAGTGTTTATATATGTGAAACAAACACATCATAATGTATAATTGTGCACTGAAGAATTCGGTGTAACTTAAAATCCAAAATTATTCTTTTAAATAGTAAAATTTGTATTAATAAATAGTTTTTAAATAAACTTTTAAATTATTAATTAATTAATTAAAAAATATTAAATAATAAATGCTCATAATCATCATTGTCAATTCATCAAAAATAATTTTTTTTCTCAATCATCATTATCTCATGTGCAAAATATTGATACCAAGACTAAAAACTCATAATAAAATTAGTAGGATATCTTAGTAGTGGTGCATGTAATTCAGGATGCTCTGATAGAGTAAATGCAAGTTATCTATCATACTCCTCCTATAAAAATAAATAAATTATATGTTATCATAATTTAAATACGCACATAAAAGAAATAAATAAAATGGCTATATATAAGAAAAACTTATTTGGGTGTTTATTGAGCGTTCATCGACAAACTCTCAATTTCTCTTAATATGAGTTTTCAGATGGATCTCATTAAGAAGTTGAGTTCTACCCACTCGTCATGCTAATTAAATGAAAACACAAGTAAAAATATAATTAGTTTTAATTAATCTAAAATCTAAATAAAAATTTAATTAATAAATAAATAAATTTACCATCCTTCGTGCAACTTCAGTAACACTAATATTGTTTGCTGAGTAGTTGCAGCCGCCAACTTCAGATGCTCTATTTTTTTTTCCCATTTCATATGTTTTTTAAAGGCATCAAAATTTAATGGGCAATAAACTCTTTAAATACATCTTCTCCTATCCAACAAGCACATGATCCTTTTCTTTTCCAAGTAAGTCTAACACGCCTAAGCGTGTCGGAAAATCGGGCAGCACATTTCGAGTAAAAAATTTCCTTAATTTGGTGATGATCTCTGATGTCCCAACAATATTTCTCCTATATTGTTGTATGCATTAAAAAAATATTAAATAAAGTATAATCATGAATATCCCAATAAATATAAAGGAAATTAAAATAATAATTACTTAAATGAGTTAGTTAATTACACTTGAAATAACTTAAATCAATCTTCCTTGTCTTCACTCGAAAGTGCTCTAGCCAAAACTTTTGTTATTGCAGGATGTGACGGTACAAGGCTAAACAACAAAATTGTTAGTTAGTATTAATTAAAAAAACAACTCAAATTTAAAATACAATATAAAACATAAACACTTACGATTATCCCTCGGGCTCAATGATAAATCTACCAATCCTAATTATTGATGCTTGTCGTGACTATATATAAAATATAGTCTGTCGGGTACTTGACTGCAAGTGCACAGTCTAGTCGCTTTAGTTTTAAAAAGATATCGATCCCACAGGGACCTATGGTCAAACTAGTGCTACTAACGTCACTATGTTTAGCTAAGGGAATTGATTAGTAGAAGTTCGGGGGTAATATAGTAAATCTAAGGGAAATTTTTGGTTTTAATAAAGAATTAATGGAAGGAATCAGTATGCAGCGCATTAATCGTCAGGGATTCGATAAGTTACCGGTGAATAGTTTGAATGTCAAATATCTCTCAGTAGAAAATGTTTATTTAAAAGACTTTATCTCACACTCTCGTGGTTGTTGATTCGGCCTATAACTTTAAGTCAAAATGTACACTCTCGCTGTCCCATTTGAAGTCAAAATTACTTTTTGAAAATAAATAAGTTCTAATTGTTTTTAAAGTGCTCTCGCTGTTTTTAAACTCAATGCCTAATTTTTACTATCCAGCTCGAGCCTCACGCTCTCGCGATTGTTGGTTCTCACCTTAGTTAATTCCCCACTCTCGTGGCAAAATCGTGTTAAATAGCTTTTCACGCTTTTGTGATAAAGTTAATTAAATTTAGATTAAAAACTTCAGCCTAAAAGTTTATTTGAGAAAAAAGGTTTTCACTAGTTATTATTGAATCCCATCAAATTAAGTTGCTACATACCGATACCGGTAGTTTAGCCGGACATATTAAATAAAGCAGACACAAGGCATACACAGATCAACATTGTGGCAAACATGCTTTTAACAATAAATGGGCAATAAAAATAATAATTCAATAAAAACCTGGAGATCAAAGTATAGAGTATAGCGATTCTTGGAGCACTTGAACAGTCCTCCACAAGTCGGTAGGCTTTGCTTCTTCAATACAGATTACTACTAAAATAAAATAAAGTGTAGCAGTTCCCCAGTGTAGGAAACTACTACTATGGCTAACTGGAAAAAGGGAAACTATAAAAAGAATGACGAATACAATAAGGCAACGGAAAACAAGGTTGCTGAAAAGAAAGAAAAAATGTTGACAATTGGAAAGCTGAAAATTAAATTGCAGAGCGTAAATATCAAAGTAGTCGTCCCCAATTTTTCCCAATTGAGTCCTTTATATAGTGTCCATTAGGTTTTGGTAGTTGAGAAAATCAAGGAACACTTGGTCTTGAGAGAGGAATCCGTGGGAAAAGTTTGTTGGAGGAGATTTAGGCACGTTTGGGTGCCTATTGCTGACTGCTTCAAAGCGCACTTTGTGGCCGCGTGACGCTCGTCATGGGCCTGTGACGGTCGTCACAGTCTAGGTCGTGACGAGCGTCATGAATGTGTGACGATCGTCACATCAGCAAAATCTGCATAATCTGTTTTTCTGGTTTTTCTGTGCTTTTTCACTTGTTTCTTCTTCTTTTTCTTCCTTTTCTTCATTTTGCTCTTTAGTGTATGGAGATTCAAATATCTGCAAAAACAACACAAATAGTTGTGCAATAATTGGGATATTAATCGAAATGGTTTGATCTTTGAATGTAAATTAAGGAAATTATCTAATGTGTTTTCGTGTTATCAAACTCTCCTAAACTTGAATTTTTGCTTGTCCTCAAGCAAAACACAATTTGAAAACAAAATTAAATGCGAATACATTACCCGTTCGTACGTGGTTGTCAGGCGGATTAGTAAGATGTCCGATATTGAGTAAAACACCAAAGATATTATGACGACACGAGCTTTCAGCTTGATCATAGATCTCTCCTTTACACAAGCCAGTTTGAATCATGCTATTATAGCTCGACCTAGTGTCTCTGTTTCTATTTCACCCGGTTTCATTCTAGCGCAATCACATTAAGCCCTTTGCCTCCGCACGCACTTAGTGAAGTAGCCGATTAGTGACTTTGATCCTTTTCTTAGCATGGGGGTCTGGTACACTAGTGTGGTACCCCTTTATATATCCCATTTTTGAAGGTTGTGGGGGATCGAGCCGTAGTTCGCCCTACCGAGTCCAGTACCAGGTGCCTATGGACCAACCAACTGGGGTTTATATTCCTCCTTTTTGCATAACTTTGCAACCTTTTGTATGGTTCTTTTGTCAATTTCTTGATAGAAACAGTATGAAGGAGTTTCTTGATTTGTAGGCATCGAACACTTATATTCATCGGCTCTCCACGTGGTTTGTGCTTGAGACGGTGTTGACTGCTAGTATAAACTACTGGGAGTTAATCTAGAATGGAGACTTAAGGTGTCGGTATAATGGTTATTCAAACTAAATTCGTAGAAATAAGGGATCTAGAGTGTCGGGACGGTGTCAATCTTGTCAGATCTTTCTCAGTTTTCCTAACAGAATCTCCACAAGACAACCTATATACTCGTAGGGTATGCATTTAATATTTAGGAAAATCTTTTGTTATGCCAAAATATGTAAAAATGATTGAAAAGGACAAGCAAAATTTTTTGTATTAGCAATAGAAACAAGTAGAGGAGTGATAAGTATTTCCTCCCATATTTAAACAATGCATTGTCCTCAATGCGACAGTACACAGAAGTAAAAAAAAAAAGGAAAGAAACAAAAATCATTGTTCATCATTACGCGGCTGGCTTCTTCGTGCTCTGGCTCTTGTTCTTGCGCGCTCACTTCGTCCTCGCTGGGTAGGATCCAACCCTACGTGCTAAGTGTATTCCTAGATGGCATCTACGCGATAAGTCAAGGAACTCATATGGTCTGAAAGTTCTGCCATCCCCTGATCATGCCAATGAGCATAATCGTGTTGATCCCGCTGCATTTGCTGGATCGCTTGCATCATTTCTGTTTGGCGGTCTTTCATTAGTTCGTTGTGTTGCAACATCTCGGCGTAGATGTTTTCCATGAAGGCGGGTCTTTGTTCGTTTCTTCGTTGTCCTCGGGAGAAGGTCTCTGCAGCGTGCTCTTGAGGTGGTTGAGGCATGCCTCTGTCAAGCTCTTCTTCGACTTCATCTGTACCATTACCAGGATTTCCATCATTTGGCTCGGGGGCCTCTAGATCAAAAGTCCAATTTGTCATTTCTCTTGGATCTGTGCGGTTCCTGTTGGGCATGATGATGCTTCGTACTGTCTTGTTTCTGACAACAGGATGATACTTCCCATCATCTCTTACTTTGATTAGGTGTGAGGCACAGCAGTAGTCGATGTCGAGGAATTCTGCTTCCAGGGATGGTAAGTTGGCTAGCCTCTCTCCCAGGTTCAAGCCTAATGCTATGGAGGTGATAATTCCCCCACAACAAAACATTTGGCTGCCTCTCATGCAAGCAGCCTGGATGTTGGCAAGAAGGAAAGGAGTAACATTGAACGCAATTTGGGCAAACACACAGTGAAGTAGGAAAAGTTCCTTAGAGTTTACCTTGTGGTTGATGACTCTTCCAAAAACTGTGTGCCCCAGGACTCGGTGAAAGTATCTAATGGCTGGGTTGTGGATATATGTTGCGTTAAGTGTGTCCCAGCTCGTTGCGTTCATGTTGGTGAGGTTGTGCCAGACTTGGAATGCTATCTCTGACCATCCTTCCGGGATGCAGCAATGGATACCTTCTCCATGTCGGAAACCAAGCATTCTCGCAATTTGGGTTTGATTAAGGGAATACTCGGTGCCGAACATTCTAAATGTGGCCACACCGGTGAGATATTGTTGAGTGCCAGGGGGAGTGATGTATGAGTAGGAACTTAGAAATTCCAGGGTTAACGCTTCGTAGGTTGGCTGCGGTGTGGTACAGAGCTGCGTCAAGTTGGAGGCAGCTAGCATCCATTCCACACCCTCCAAAAGTCCTAACTCCCTTAGGCATTCATGATCCACATACCTCGTGGCTTGAACGGAGCATTGGCAGAACTTGAGATAGTTGCTTCTTTGGCGCTCGTTGGCTTCTCCATCACGGAATGTGACGGTTGATAGGTCGGGAGTGCTTCTTTCTTGATGGGCCATTTGGTGAGTTGGATGAAACTTTTGGTGTTGGTGGGTGAGGTGGAAGGTTTGTGAGTTTCGCACTCGAAGAAAATAGTGAAGAATTTGATAGATGATGATCAGAGTGTAAGAGAGTAATAATTGGTGAAGAAAAAGGGAGAAAGAGTGCCTGCTTTTATAGGCGAGCTCTCTGGAATTCGTGACGGTCGTCACAAGGGTGTGACGGTCGTCACGCACAACGGATGCGTAACGGTCGTCTGCAACGGTCATATGCTCGTAATGGTCACTTTCATGTGTGTGACGATCATTCCAAATTCGTGACGGTCGTCACGTCTATGAGACGGACGTCACCCTATAGTGACGGTCGTCACGCGCTGAATTTCAAAAATTTCTAACACAGGTTGCAGCGGAATTTGATGACAGCATAAATAATGGCTAAACAATTTTAATTTAACAGCATAAATGCAGAAAAAAAAATAGATGAAATAAGCGTAAATAAATAGATAGCAATTGAATTAATAAATTGAAATTAAATGTAACATAGGAAAAAAAATGTTGCGATAACATAGCAAATGAAAGCAATAGAACAAAAGTAATGCAATAAATAAAAGTGCTCCCTCCCCACACAAAACAAAGCAGTGTCCTCATTGCTTAGTGCGAGTAGGAGAAATCAATGGTCAGTAGTTTCAGCCATGTTTTTGTCCCAATGTAGCTATGGCTTCGTTCAGATAATGAAACTGCTCAACGGCGATATCCATCAGGCCCAGGACATCAAAGCGTATGAGCTTTATCTCTTCTTTCACAATGGTGATGTCAGCTTGGAAAGTATTCAAACGGGTGATGATCATGGCATGATTATCAGCACAAGATGGAGGAACCGGTTCAGCAATGTTATAATAGTTAGGAGGTGTTTCAGGGTCAGATTCTTCCTTATGGATAGGGTCATTAACACACTCATATTTGGGCGGAGTAGCGGGAGGTGAAGGTGGGTCAATAGGGTGTTCCTCTAAGTCATAGAGCCAGTTGTCTCGGTTGTGAACACTCGTTTTCTCATGGTTAGGCAGGGTGAATAATCGAACCACTTCGTTATTGATTAGATAATCAAAGGTATCCTTCCCAAGGTTTCCTATGATTCTGTGGTTAAAGCAAAAGTCGAGATCCATGGGTCGGATGTTTCCAAAAGGTATAAGCTCATAAAGTGGGCGTACAAGTCATATGGCGTCTGCAATCATGGTAACTAGGCCACCTATGATGATTGGGGTACGGTTATTCTTAGCAAGGTGGACAAATCGTTCCATCAAGAATGATACTATATTGACGTGTCGACCTTGATCGACACACAACAGGATGAAGAGTTCATCGCGGGACACTAAGGTGTTATTCTCTTCCTTACCAAATAAGGTGTGGGCTAGTATTTTATGAAAATATCGGATAGCAAGGTTATGGATCATTTGTGAGTGCATCTCATTCGGGTTTGGGTTGGATTCTCCGGATATGAAACCCCAGAAGTCATCGAGATCAATGTCATTGTTAAGGTCCTCCTGGCGGGTGGTAAAGATGAAAGGGCCGCTAGGGAATCCTAAGAGGTCAGCAAGGTCTCGATGGATGTAGGTGAAGTCCATGCTAAATAACCTAAAGGATATTAACCCTTTGTTCAATCCGTAACCATGCTCAGGGATGTATACAAGGGAACTCAGGAATTCTAAGGTTAGTTCACGGTACGTGACAAACCGTCTCTTAATGGTTGCGTTCTCCCACCCAAGCTGGTTAAACATATATAGGATGCTATCTCGGATGCCTAATTTATCCATGGTCGGTCCATCATAATATATGGTCAATGCCATATCCTTTCGGGTTAGATAATCATACCGCCTGCGTTGAATTCGGCCTCTGAAAACTGTCTCTGGTTGTTGCATGATGAAAGTAATTAGCTAAGTAGTTAGTAATTTTCCTGTTTGTCAGTATCCAATATGTCTTAGTTAGTTACTAGAAACAACAAGAGCGACCGCAAAGAATCAAGAAGGGGGAGCAAACAAAATAAAGAAGAAAACTAAAGAAGAAAAGAATAGAGTGTAAGAAAAATAACGAAAAGAAAAAGGTGGGTTGTCTCCCACTAAGCACTTTGTTTAATGTCGCAAGTTCGACAGTAGTGTCGTGTTGTACTAGGTTTGAGGTTGAGCGGGAAGCTCTATGAGTCTGAGACTGTTCGAATAGTCTCTGTTTTCTATATTATGATAATGCTTTAAGTGCTGCCCGTTTACTACAAAAGGGTCGTTATTTCTACCTTTTATTTCTATCGCGCCACTAGTGAGAACTTTGGTGATCTCGAAAGGGCCAGACCACCGAGATTTGAGTTTTCTTGGAAAAAGTTTAAGTCTTGAATTAAATAGCAGCAATACGTCGCCGACTTTAAACTCCTTCCTAGAAATGCGTTTGTCATGCCATCTTTTGGTTCGTTCTTTGTAGATCCTGGCATTATCGTAAGCGTCCAGTCTCAGCTCTTCTAATTCGTGGATGTCCAAAATCCGTTTCTCTCCTGCGGAAGTGTAGTTGATGTTAAGGGTTTTAATCGCCCAATACGCTTTGTGTTCCAGTTCTACAGGGCGGTGGCATGATTTACCATAAACAAGTTTGAAGGGTGTGGTTCCTATCGGGGTTTTGTAAGTCGTCCGGTAGGCCCACAAAGCTTCGTTTAGCTTGGATGACCAGTCCTTTCTAGATATTCCTACGGTCTTCTCAAGAATTTGTTTTATTTCTCGGTTCGAGACTTCGACTTGCCCGCTAGTTTGTGGATGATACGGTGTTGCCACGCAGTGTCGGACTCCGTACTTCAGAAGGAGTTTTCCAAATATATTCGATATGAAGTGGGAGCCGCCGTCACTAACTACTAGTTTCGGCACACCGAATCTGGGAAAGATAATGTTTTTGAATAGCTTGATTACTACTCGTCTGTCATTTGTTGGAGAGGCTACAACCTCGATCCATTTTGAGACATAGTCGACAATAACGAGTATGTATTTATTACCAAAAGAGGCTGGAAATGGTCCCATGAAGTCAATCCCCCATACGTCAAAGACTTCAACTTTTAAGATTCCTGTTTGTGGCATTTCATCGCGTCTTGAGATGTTGCCAGTGCGTTGGCACCGGTCGCATTTTATAACCGCGTTATGGATGTCTTTCCATAGAGTAGACCAAAATAGGCCGGATTGAAGGATCTTAGTGCAGGTCTTTGAGGTACTTGCATGCCCTCCACAGGGGGCGGAATGGCAATTTGAGATTATGTCTTCGATTTCATCCTCAGGAACACATCAACGGAAAATAACGTCAGTCCCTCTTTTGAAAAGAAGGGGTTCATCCCAGTAATACTGTTTTAGGTCATGAAAGAACTTCTTCTTTTGTTGATAAGATAGGTCCGGTGGAAGTACTCCGACGGCTAGGTAGTTGACAAAGTCAGCGTACCATGGCAGAGTTGCATTTGCGTGTACTTCTTCCACGGAACCTTCTATTTCAGTATCGCTTAATGTCAATTCAGACATATCACTTTCCATTTGGGCTATGAGTCGTTTGTAAGGGAAATCTTCATTAATTGGGATTGGTTCAGGCTTGTTCCCTTCGATACGAGATAAGTGGTCTGCTACTACGTTCTCAGTACCTTTCTTATCTTTTATTTCTAAATCAAATTCTTGTAAGACCAGGATCCATCTTAAAAGTCTTGGTTTGGCATCCTTCTTACTTAATAAATATCTAATAGCGACGTGGTCGGTATAGATGATAATCTTCGCCCCTACCAGGTAGGAACGGAATTTGTCCAAAGCGAACACGATAGCTAGAAGTTCATTTTCAGTGGTGGCGTAGTTCATTTGGGCAGGATCAAGTGTTCTACTCGCATAGTAAATAGCATGAAGCTTCTTATCCTTCCTTTGTCCTAGTACTGCGCCCACTGCATAATCACTCGCATCGCACATGATTTCAAATGGTAATCTCCAGTCAGGTGGTTGCATTATGGGTGCGGTGATTAAAGATGTTTTCAGTTGGTTGAACGTTATTAGGCATTTTTCATCGAATATGAAGTCAACGTCTTTCATTAATAATCCTGTAAGTGGCTTGGTTATTTTTGAGAAATCTTTAATAAAACGTCGGTAGAAACCGGCGTGTCCTAGAAAGCTTCTTATCTCTCGAACAGTTTTCGGAGGTTGAAGGTTCTCTATAATTTCGATTTTAGCTTTGTCCACTTCAATTCCTCTATCAGATACCACATGACCTAATACAATTCCTTGTTGAACCATAAAATGGCATTTCTCCCAGTTTAAAACGAGGTTTACTTTCACGCATCTTTCGAGTACCATTTCGAGGTTAGATAGACATCCTTCGAAACTCTGATCGCAAACAGAAAAATCGTCCATGAAGACTTCCATGATGTCCTCTATAAAATCTGCGAAGATTGCCATCATGCATCTTTGAAATGTTGGGGGAGCGTTACATAGGCCAAATGGCATTCGTCGGTAGGCGAATGTACCATAAGGGCATGTGAAGGTAGTCTTTTCTTGGTCGTCAGGATGGATTGGGATTTGAAAGAATCCTGAATAACCGTCTAGATAGCAGAAGTGAGAATGCTTAGTCAGTCGTTCAAGCATTTGATCTATGAAAGGTAGATGGAAATGATCTTTTCGAGTGGCTTTATTTAGTTTTCTATAGTCAATGCACATTCTACTTCCGGTCACAACTCTTTGTGCTATGGATTCACCCTTCTCATTCTTAACAACTGTAGCACCTCCTTTCTTGGGTACTACATCAACGGGGCTAACCCATTGACTATCTGAGATTGGGTATATGATTCCAGCGTCTAGAAGTTTCTTTACTTCATCCTTGACTATGGTACTTAGGATTGGGTTGATCCTTCTCTGGTGCTCTCTAGAGGTTTTGCAATCTTCCTCCAGCATAATACGATGCATACAGATCGAAGGACTTATTCCTTTTAGATCGGCGATGTTATATCCTAACGATGTTGGATATTTTCGTAGGACATCTAATAATTTCTCGGTTTCCATCTGTCCTAAGTCAGCATTGACTATTACTAGTCTTTTAAGTTCAGTGTCTAGGAATTCGTATCTTAGGTTCTTTGGTAGTGTTTTTAGTTCCAAGTCAATTTTCTTTGGGCATGGCACGTGGTCGGGTGTAAGTGTTAAGCATTCGCTTAGACTTTCGTTTTGGTATGGTTCATGCCAATTATTGTCTTCAAGGATTGGAGGGATTTGGATTTTCATTATTTTTGAGTACGTAGTTTCTTCCATCTCCATTTCTCTCACGCATTCGTCTATGACATCAAGCAGATAACAGGTGTCGTCTATAGCTGGCGCTTGTAAGAATTGGGTTAAGATGAATTCAACCTTTTCCTCTCCAACTTCGAATGTCAGCTTACCTCTCTTTACGTCTATTATGGCTCCGGCGGTAGCCAAGAATGGCCTTCCCAGAATGATAGGTGTACTGGCATCTTCTTTAATGTCCATGATTATGAAATCGTAGGAATGTAAAATTGACCTACATGAACTGGAACATTCTCTAGTATACCGACAAGATATTTAATCGAGTGGTCAGCTAATTGAACGGACATCTTTGTCGGTCTTAATTCTCCCACACTGAGCCTTCTACAAATGGTCAGGGGCATTACGCTGACGCTGGCTCCTAGATCGCATAGAGCTTTGTCTATGACGAATTTTCCAATGACACAGGGTATGGAGAAACTACCCGGGTCTTTAAGTTTGGGAGGCATATTATTCTGGATTATGGCGCTACACTCGGCAGTAAGTGTAATTGTTTCGTCATCCTCAATCTTTTTCTTATTGGATAGGATTTCCTTTAAAAATTTGGCATAGGAGGGCATTTGTGTGATGGCTTCTGTAAAGGGTATCGTAATGTTTAATTGCTTCAGAAGCTCAACAAATTTCCTAAATTGATTCGCAGTTTTAGAAATTTTGAGTCTTTGAGGATACGGAATGGGTGGTTTATAAGGAGGGGGAGGCACATAAGGTTTCTCTTTCTCTTCGGCCTCCTGGGTATTATCTTCTGTTTCCTTTGGTTCATTCACCTGCTCAGTTGAGGTTTTATCTGGTTTTTGGTACATGGCAGGGTTTCGGAGTCTCGGATCTACGGGTCCATCTACTTCTTCTCCACTCCTCAGTATAACGGTTACATGTCCCTTCGGATTAGGTTGCGGCTGTCCAGGAAATGTTCCAGCTGGAGCGGCTGTAGATGCTTGATGTTGAGCCACTTGTGAAATCTGTGTTTCAAGCATTTTATTGTGGGTGACTAAGGCGTCTACTTTATTCGCTAGTTGTTTAAGTTGCTCGCTAGTGTGTATGTTTTGGTTCAAGAAGTCCTTGTTTGTTTGAGCTTGAGTAGCTATGAAGCTTTCCATCATCAACTCGAGATTTGACTTCCTAGGCATGTTAGGAGCATTATTAGCAGGCTTTTGATATCCAGGCGGAACAACTGGTGCTTGGCCAAGTGCATAAAGGGAATTGTTATTCTTATACGAGAAATTGGGATGGTTTTTCCAACCAGGGTTGTAAGTATTTGAATAGGGATTTCCTTGTGTGTAGTTCACTTGATCTGTTGGGACTCCTGCTAATATTTGGCATTCATGTGCAGTGTGTCCAAGGTTTCCACATAACTCACATTTTGGAGTTACAGCAGCCATGGTGGCTGCGGGTGGTATGGTCAAGTTGTCTAATTTTTGGACAAGGGCATCTACCTTTGCATGAACATGGTCAAGGCTACTGATTTCGTACATTCCACCCTTAGTCTGGGACTTTTCCACTGGAGTTCGTTCACCTCCCCATTGGCAATGGTTTTGGGCCATGTTTTCAATGAGTTGATAGCCTTCGGTGTATGACTTATCCATAAGTGCACCACCCGCGGCAGCGTCTATTGTAAGTCTTGTGTTATACAGAAGCCTATTATAAAACATGTGAATGATCACCCAGTCTTCTAGACCGTGATGTGGACATATTCTCATCATGTCCTTGTATCTCTCCCACGCTTCGTAGAGAGATTCCACATCTTTTTGCCTGAATCCGTTGATTTGAGCTCTCAGCATAGCAGTTTTGCTTGGCGGAAAGTATCGGGATAAGAAGACGTTCTTCAGCTCCTCCCAGGTTGTAACAGAGTTGGAGGGCAAGGATTGCAACCAAGCCTAAGCTCTGTCTCTTAGTGAAAAGGGAAAAAGGCGCAGTCTTATCGCATCTTGAGATACACCATTCGCTTTTACAGTATCGGCGTACTGCACAAACTTGGTCAGGTGTTCATTAGGATCTTCTGTTGGATTTCCAGCAAATTGATGTTGTTGGACGGCTGATAAGAGTGAGAGTTTCAGCTCGAAATCGTTTCGATTAATAGCGGGAGCAGCAATGCTGTTGTGAGGTTCTTGTTGAGATGAGGTAGCGTAGAATTTAAGAGGACGATTCTGGGGTCCTTCTTCAGCCGTGTTTGGTTTTTCTTCTGATTTAGGAGGAAAGGAGATATCGGGAATACCGTATTTTTGTTGATATTCGTGTATTCGGCGTCTCACGTATAGGAAACGTTCTAATTCAGGGATTGGTGGTGCTAAGTTATCGCCTTGTGAGCGAGTACTTGGCATACAATCAGGGAAAGAAAAAAAAGAGAAGATTAGTTTTTGTTTTTACCTTAGTCTATACTGTGCAACGAAAGAATCGCACTATTCGACTAAAACAGGTCCCCGACAACGGCGCCAAAAACTTGATGCTTGTCGTGGCTATATATAAAATATAGTCTGTCAGGTACTTGACTACAAGTGCACAGTCTAGTCGCTTTAGTTTTAAAAGATATCGATCCCACAGGGACCTATGGTCAAACTAGTGCTACTAACGTCACTATGTTTAGCTAAGGGAATTGATTAGTAGAAGTTCGGGGGTAATATAGTAAATCTAAGGGAAATTTTTGGTTTTAATAAAGAATTAATGGAAAGAATCAGTATGCAGCGCATTAATCGTCAGGGATTCGATAAGTTACCGGTGAATAGTTTGAATGCCAAATATCTCTCAATAGAAAATGTTTATTTAAAAGACTTTATCTCACACTCTCGTGGTTGTTGATTCGGCCTATAACTGTAAGTCAGAATGTACGCTCTCGCTATCCCATTTGAAGTCAAAATTACTTTTTGAAAATAAATAAGTTCTAATTGTTTTTAAAGTGCTCTCGCTGTTTTTAAACTCAATGCCTAATTTTTACTATCCAGCTCGAGCCTCACGCTCTCGCGATTGTTGGTTCTCACCTTAGTTAATTTCCCACTCTCGTGGCAAAATCGTGTTAAATAGCTTTTCACGCTTTTGTGATAAAGTTAATTAAATTTAGATTAAAAACTTCAGCCTAAAAGGTTATTTGAGAAAAAAGGTTTTCACTAGTTATTATTGAATCCCATCAAATTAAGTTGCTACATACCGATACCGGTAGTTTAGCTGGACATATTAAATAAAGCAGACACAAGGCATACACAGATCAACATTGTGGCAAACATGCTTTTAACAATAAAAATAATAATTCAATAAAAACCTGGAGATCGAAGTATAGAGTATAACGATTCTTGGAGCACTTGAACAGTCCTCCACAAGTCGGTAGGCTTTGCTTCTTCAATACAGATTACTACTAAAATAAAATAAAGTGTAGCAGTTCCCCAGTGTAGGAAACTACTACTATGGCTAACTGGAAAACTAACTGGAAAAAGGGAAACTATAAAAAGAATGATGAATACAATAAGGCAACGGAAAACAAGGTTGCTGAAAAGAAAGAAAAAATGCTGAATATTGGAAAGCTGAAAATTAAATTGCAGAGCGTAAATATCAAAGTAGGCGTCCCCAATTTTTCCCAATTGAGTCCTTTATATAGTGTCCATTAGGTCTTGGTAATTGAGAAAATCAAGGAACACTTGGTCTTGAGAGAGGAATCTGTGGGAAAAGTTTGTTGGAGGAGATTTAGGCACGTTTGGGTGCCTGTTGCTGACTGCTTCAAAGCGCACTTTGTGGCCGCGTGACGCTCGTCATGGGCCTGTGACGCTCGTCATGGGCCTGTGACGGTCGTCACAGTCTGGGTCGTGACGAGCGTCATGAATGTGTGGCGATCGTCACATCAGCAAAATCTGCATAATCTGTTTTTCTGGTTTTTCTGTGCTTTTTCACTTGTTTCTTCTTCTTTTTCTTCTTTTTCTTCCTTTTCTTCATTTTGCTCTTTAGTGTATGGAGATTCAAATATCTGCAAAAACAACACAAATAGTTGTGCAATAATTGGGATATTAATCGAAATGGTGTGATCTTTGGATGTAAATTAAGGCAATTATCTGATGTGTTTTCGCGTTATCAATTATCTGCGGTGCATTTCTCATCATGTGTACCCTCATTTACTCCTTATGAGCACTTGTATCTCCATGATCATCCTCATCATCCAACTCATCACGCAGAGAATGCATGGGTGATAAATGTGGCATGCTATATTGTCATACCCCAAAATTCACTCTACCATTCACAAGGATCATCTAGATCACTAACCCTAATCATTTGCACATCCTCGTAGGAATTCTTTTCATCTGCATAATCACCATCCAATACAATAGGACATATATCATGGATCCAATCTTTGTGCCTAAACATAGTGGAAACTATGGTTTCTCTGTAACTAGAGGTGGCTCAATAATCAAAACCTAATATGAGGGTAGTCCTTGATGGTTGTGCATTGTACGTGACATTGGGTGATTAAAATGTGGCTTCTTGGTGAAGCAAAACCTTAATTTGGTATCCTCACTTGATCATGGTGTCCCCAAATCCTAATTTATGTCCCATATCCATTGTGTGGCCTCAAAACCCTAATTTTATCTAGTTCACCATCATCCATTTATGCATGGTTCACTAGCTTGTTCAAGCTCTATTCAAGGATTTTGTTATTGGCTCATCTGGAGGATTCTCTGGTTGGATTGGATCCATTTCAAGTCATCACATGTTCATTTATTGCTTGATGGTACCTTTTGGTCCCAAGCCCATTCTCATGGCATCCAAAGTCCAACTTGGTACATCCATAACCATTTCATTTGATCATTTCATCTGATCATTACCAGTCTTGTTTGGTTCATCCATGCTTATCCATATTAGGGGTGTTCGTGGTTCATGAATTGAATTGAACCGAACCATATTAATGGTTCAATGCAGTTTTTAAAAACCACTTTAGCAAAAAGTGGTTAATTTGTTTAATCAATTCAATTCGGTTTAAAACCAATTCAGAACCGGTTCATAATTTTAAACCAGTTTAATTTATTTAAACCAGTTTAATTTATTTAAACCAGTTTAAAACCAATTTTTTAAAAAATTGGATTAATTTTTTCACCAAATTCCAAACTGGTTTTTTTATATATTTAAAAAAACTGTTTCTTTTTTGTTTTTATAATAAAATTGAATTCAAATCTGGATTTTTTAAAAACTGTTTCTTTTTTCTTTTTAAAAAAATTGAATTCATATTCATCAGCGAATGCCACAGCCGACAACTTTTTCTGCTATACACTTATATCATATCAGAAAATGGTCCACATACATAATCATGAACCATAAGTTCATCTTAATACATAGTTTCCATGATAAACTCATTGCACATTACAAATGAACATTCCAAAAATGAACCTAAACTAACATGTGACTAAAAGTTCTAAATTTTAATCTAAGCTCATAAGCATTAACATCCAATTTTCAACCACAATTTCCCATGGCCATCTTCTTCAAAGGCAATCCAAGCCATCTCCAACATGCAAAATCATCCATGCACGGCAATATGAGTTTCACCATGTGATATCATTCAATTCCAAGCAAAAAAAGAAAACAAGTTAGCATGAGGATAATGCCCTACTGCTACACCAGAACGAGACCAATAATTTGTCAGGAAAAAAATTAACACAAACATTGCCCTGCTAACAACATTATGCAAAATATGCAAAATAATACTAACTTTAAAATCAACTGAAATTCCACTATAAACTGATTCTCAAATTGACTTCGAAACTAACCTAAAACGAAATTACAATTTAAGTCCAAGTTCATTTCAAAATAGATCAATAACTACTGTATTTCACAAGCAGAAATTGAATTTAAATTTACATTTCGCGTGAATTTCATTTGAAACCATTCCACCTAACTTCTCAACATTTCAATCTAATAGAAAAAACCAATTTCCTAACTAACTATTCACACTAACCAAACCTGCACATTTTGATTCAAAAGAACAAATTGAGCTCCATGATAAGCTAACAAACGCACCACAGAGAGTCGAAACCTCACTAACAGATTTATTCATTTCCAACTAACTGATTAATTTCAACATCCACATACATAATCAGCAGCTAACAGAGATTAATTCCAATCCCATTCAGCAGAGATTGATTCATTTAGTAGCCGTGCAAAATGAGAAATACACTAACTGAAACATAAAGTAATATTGATCTGCACCAAATTGCAGAGAACAAAATCAGCAAAAGCACGCTCGGGCGCAAGATCCTGCAGAAGAATGAAGGACTAGATTATTAAAAGAATATATCAAGTGAAAAAAATCTTACCCTCAATCATCAACAACTGACACAAAGGATGAGCAACTTCCGGCATCTGGCGCAGAATATAGTTCTGCAAAAGAAAGAATGAAAATTTAACATGTAATAATAAAGTAATAAGACACTAGTTTTTATATCTTTTGACATCTTACCGTCCTCAATTCGATCAATATTATCGAGATCCTCACTACTAAGAAAAGATGGAACTACTCCTTTGAGCCAATCTTCAGTACACATAAGTGCTTCCACACTAGCCGATGTTAAAGAACTACAATATGCATCAAGGATTCTTCCTCCGGTACTGAAAGCTGATTCAAAGGCTACACTGGATATCGGTATGGCTAAAACCTCTCTTGCAATGCTTGCAAGTATTGGATATCGGCTTGAATTCACCTTCCACCACTCTAGCACATCAAAATTTGGAGGACGGTTTTCTACTTCTTCTTGAATATACTTCTGTAATTCTGTCTCTGATGTGCTGCACTCATCTGATTGGTAGAATTCAGCACAATGGTACGGATCATTAACTGCATTAAAACCACCTGATAGATTAACTGAACTACCTAGACGAGACACTGCCCTACCAGAGTATTCATCAAAAATAGACTTCAAATATGAACCCAACTTGGTTTTCAAATATTCTGCATCACTAGTATCATAAATCCTAGCTGCCATCCATACCACAAGCTTCAATTTACATCTAGGGTCTAATACCATTGCAATCAATAACAACATGTTAAGGTGGTCAGGTTTTCCCCAATATTTATTGTACTTTGCCTTCATCTTTATAGCCATTGACCTTACCTTTTGATCTTCCGAATTACACATGTTCAGAATGCTTCTTCCAACACCAAAAACCTCAAGCATATACATGTTGCTTGTCACATAAGAAGATCCTGAAATACGCTCTGTAGCTTCATGAAATATCTGTAGAAATGGAAGGATTAACTCAACATGCTCCCAATCTTCCGGTCTAGGCACTCCTTTGTCCTTACTCATTTCATTAAAATATTTCCGATCTCTGAATTCTAACTCTGTAAAGGTCTTATTATGTTTTAATGCACCCTTTAACATTAGATATGTTGAGTTCCACCGAGTCTCACAATCTCTCCCAACATAACATTTATATCCAATTGTTTCATGATCAATACATTTCTTAAATCTCTGAAACCTCGAAGGAGTACGCCTCACATACCTCACCGCTGCACGAATTATTACAATAGAATCATCAACTTCTTTCATCCCCTCCTTTACAATAAGGTTTAATATGTGGGCACAACAACGTGTATGAAGATATTCTCCATTCAAAACTATGCCATTCTGAGAGTGAAGCCATCTTTTGAGATGTTGAATTCCGACGTCATTTGAAGATGCATTGTCCACGGTAACACTAAGCACACGATTTAGTACCCAACCATTTAAGCACTTCTTAACTGTTTTGGCCATAATCTCTCCTGTGTAGTCTGTGACTTGAGTAAAATTCAAAATATTTTTTTGTAGCTTCCAATTGTTATCAATGTAATGCCCTGTGAGACACATGTAATTAGAGTCTTGGGTAGATGTCCATGTGTCTGTAGTGATACAAACTCGGCGACAATTTTGTGACAAAATAGTCTTCATCTTCGCTTTCTCCACGTCCCAATTCTTCAAAATATCACGTGCTAGTGTATTGCGTGATGGAAACTTAAATTTTGGTTGTAAGCCATAAATGAACCTATGTAAATATGGATGCTCTACCTTTTGAAACGGAAGTTCCATGGCTACAAACATTTTTGTCAAGTCCATTCGGCTAACTTCTTGGTCAAATTTGGGAGCTGAAGGAGATGAATTAACAACCGCTTCCCTATTTTCCATTGAGCTTGAAGATGGTTCATGCATCGTCACATTCACCGCATTGTCTGGATTATCACTACATCTTCTCAAATGAGCTAGCATAGCGCTTGTTCCACCATTATACTTGATTAAGGAGCCACAATGCTTGCATTTTGCTAACTTTGACATTTCTGTGTTCGACGGCATCGGTGTAAAATGATTCCATGATTCTGACCGATTTTTACGCTTTTAAGGCAACAAACCAGCATTATTAGAAACTGGAGGTGTAGAACCAATATGTTCTTCTGTCTCAAAGTCCATAACACTGTCATGACCATCCATGTCGAAGTTACTAGAATTTTGCTGAAAAGTTTTAAGCATCCGTCCGATCTATAAGGAGAAGCTAGCTGCAAAAGCCATAAGATAAATTGTTATTCACTTATATTCTTACAATAATCTTCTTTTGTTATGTAAATTAGAAGCAATTTCCAGCATGGTTTTTTCCAACAATAAGTATTTTACTTTAAAAAGCTATATTAGGCCTCAGTTACTATAATCCGAACATAAACATGGTATGTAAAAATGTCCTGATATGATTCATTATTAGTTTTCCTATCAAAATATAATACAGACCAATCTCTCGATAATGCTGGCCAGCTTTTCAACTATGTCAGCCTGTCTAAATAAGTTGTAAAATGCTTGAGATTGTCTGTCCCATCTCTTTCTGAAATCCTGTATATGTTGTAGAAGAATTATGAGAAACAAAACCTGAATGTTAATAACAAGACTTAGACTGATAATTTATGATAGAACAAGTTTAAGACTACCTTTACAATAACTTCAACTCCTGCCTCACGGAATTTCAGCAACTCCAAGGCATAACTGCAAGACTAGGAGATAGTTTTGTTAGATATGCAACGCAACACAAATAGTTTGAGGCTTCACCTTTATTTTATCTTAGAACATTAAAGACCTGAAAGGACAAGAAACAGAAACAAGATAGGAAAACAAAACTACGCAAGAGCACTAGCTCCTCTGGACAAAAACTTCTAAGTACTCTTTCTGTAACAAAATATAAGCAAAAAAGATCCAAAAAAAACTTTCTTCACTAATTACTAAATATTTTTCAACCCTACATTAATAAACATATCATGATTTAGTCACTCACCAGAAACTAAAATCACAAATTCCACTATGTTTTTCTACAGAATGAAAGCTGATGCAACTTAACAATTTTCAGTTAGTGTTTTTTTTTACAAAAGTTTATAATGTTAAGTTTTTTACTTTCACATACTCTTCTTGAGACCCTTTTTTTTCTTACAAAAGTTGATAATGTTAACTTTCAGTTCTTTACCTTCACACACTCTTCTTGATACTGCTGATTATAAATAGCAGTTATTTTTTTACTTGTATAGATTAGTTCAAAATTACCCAAAATTCACGAAATAAAATTTATTATACGCCATTTATTTCTTTGCTCAGTTTCAACAAAAAAATTGTCAAATTTGACAGAAACCAAACTAATAATTTGTAAATTTTCGCGAAGAAATATCTATCTCCAAATAAACTAATAATTTGAAAGAAAAAAAAAAGAAGCAAACCTAGTATAAAATACAAATTAAACTACTAGAACAGAATTACAGGGTAGGACATACCAAACAAAAGAATCAAACCATGATCCAAAAAAGTGAAATTGAGAGAAAAAAATAACAGGTTTACCTCAAAAAGAGTCGAGACAAGAGTTTCTACGAGCAAGATCCGAGTAGAGAAGGTGAAATCTGGTGAAATCGAAACCGAGTTAAATCGAAACCGAGTTAAATCGAAACCCAATGAAAATGGAACATATCGAAAATGAAATCGAGTGAAAGTTGAAATCAATTGAAATCGAAATCGATTCAAAACAAATAGAAGGTGAAATTGAAATTGATGTTGAGTTTGAATTGGAGAGATGATTTAGGGTTCATATTTCATATTTGGGGAAGAACACAAAATGGGAAAATGAAAATGTTACGATAATAGTAACTAACTAAAAAATATTAAAAGATTATAATTAAAATATTTATCATTTTAATATAATGATTTATTAAGTTTATTGAATTTGTGAAATAATAGTATTTATATTTTAGATAAAATTGTGGAAAAGTTTATAAGAGTTTAAACTGGTTTTTAAATTCAATTAGATTAATTGAATTGGTTAAAATAAACAATTCAATTTATTAACCATTTAAATGGTTTAAGTTTTTTATGGTTCAATTCAATTCAGATTAGATATTTGGATCAGTTAACCAAATTTTTGAACACTCCTAGTATCAAAGACTAAATCAAACAACATTACATAGATCAGAGTACATAGTGAGTATCATGTTCTAAAAATGGTTTGGATTTATAATTTAGTTATTATTTTAATACTTTATAATTTTTTTTATCTAATTAGTTTTAACTCAACCATATTATGGATACTTTGATGACTTCAAGTATTTTACAAGATAAATTGAATGAAATTAGGAGGATTGACTTCAACCATATCTGAGTGTCATTTTGGCTTATTTTCACATGACTTATCCCACCACTTCAAGTGCAACCTTGAAAATATGCATTTTGATGAACCAAAATTTTCAATTTAATACAAATACAAATATGATACTCACTAGTTTCAAAATTTCTTTATCACATATGATGATTAGTCACTAAAATATTGGTTGAAATATAATAAACATGATATATATGACATAAGTTGATATCGAATAATCAGACTAAAACATATCTTGATTTTAATAGAAAAAAATTGATTTAAATTAAAATAAAGATAAATGCGAGGAAAACTCAAATTTAAAAACAGGGGTGGACCTAGCGTATTGAATTCATTGATACACGTCATATTCTGTCCTATCCTTCCTCACCTGATTTACTTAAAATCACTAAATTATTCTTTTATTTATTAGCTTTATTATATATTTAACATTATTAAGATAATATGTTGTTTTTTATTTAATATTTAAAAAAATTATTTTTTTAAAATATAAATTGTATGAATGATTTAGGTTAATTTTTGATTTTTGATATTATGAAAAAGTGATATACAAATATTTTAAAAAGTTTAAATCCATTTTGTTTCGATGAAAAAGTTATAATTTATGAGGATGTGGATGAAACAAGAAATTTGTCCCCCATCGGGGACAGGAACTAGTGTTCAATAGTAATATTCAATTGAATTTATTTCATAGGCGTTGCATTTTTTTAAAGAGGAAAAATGTTCATCAGCGACTCGTGTTTCTTTGAATCTTCGTCAACAAATATTTGGCTTATAAAGCTTAAATATGATTTTGTAAGTATCATCAAATTTTTGACTTGTAGAGTTTTATTTTCCATCATTAATATTTGATCTACTAGATCGACTAATATGATTCGATAATCAATTATGACAGTCAGTGGTTCCAATCCTTTCTTAATCGCAATTGTAGGGATCGAAACGTAATTCTCCTTATTAAATCCAACATCAGTCATTATTGAACTAAATAACTTTGGTTGGCTTGGAGAGCTTTAACTCTAACCATGACCTTTTTTATTTTAGACTTTAATGCAATAAATTTTGTCTTTTGCTGGAGTTCATTTTATTTCAATTTTGTTGAGCTCTTAAAAAAACTAAGAGGAAAAAAAATATTAACTAAGAATAATGTATTTTTAAAATAATTAAAACAATTCTAAATACTTTAATTTTTTTAAATGCCCACGGTTATTTATTTTAAAAACAACTTTTTTCTTAATAAGTTTAAATGAATTTTTTTAAAGTATTTGTTTGATCGACAATATGTGAAAAATAAGTTAGCAGCCACAAAGAAAAAATATATTCCCTCTTCATTTTATTATAAATCATTTTGAAAAAAAATTGAATCAAGATTTTATAATAGTGAAAAATTATTAAATATTTTTTTATTATACACTCAAGCATTAATTATTTCTTTTTCTTTCAATATTAAAATTTTATATTTTTAATACCATTAATAAAAGATTATTCTTAAAAAATATATTTATAGTTTAAGACGTGTGAAAATGTTAAAATGATTTATTAAAAAAACGGAGACAATATTACATTTGTTTCAAAATTAATGTCATTCACACTTTTTAAAAAATTATTATTATTTTTTCAATTGTGTCCTTTAATTATTACTCTCTACATTATTTTCAACACATTAATAAGGTTATTTTAGTAAAAGTGCAATGTCAGGAATATTTAGGATTGGTAAATGGGCAATGCCCGTTCCGTTTAGGCCTCTCCCGCAAAATCCCGGAAAAATGGGATGGAGTGAGACGGGACAGACATATTTAAGAATTCAACACACACACATATATATATATATATATATATATATATATATATATATATATATATATATATATATATATATATATATATATATATATATATATATATATATATATATATATATATATATATATATATATATATATATATATATATATATATATATATATATATATATAATGTTTTATCTTGAAAAAACGACATGGGACTTCAACAGTATTTCTCTCAATATTTTCTGCATCATTGACTTTGATTGACTTTGTTGGAAAACTTGATGTGTATTTGAAAATGTCATCCGTATTAATTAATGGAAGTTAATTAGGTGAAATTTAATGAATTAATATTAATTAATTATTAATTGATAAATATAACGTGTCACTCATCAAAATCTAATTTTAACCTAATTTTGACTAAGTAACTCCCTCCCACTATTTTTTCTCCACCAAGTTGAATCATTTACCCATAAATAAGGTTCCTCAGTTCAGTTGCAAATTACTCCAGATTTCTGAATTTTTAGAATCTCTCTTCTCCCTCTTTATTCTCTTTATCTCAAATTATTTCCATTCTTCTTTATTTTTTGAGTGACTTATTGTCCCATCAACGACTAAATTTTTTCAGATACTACGAGTGGTTTAAACACCATCTGAAGGTGTATTTCTTTGAATGATTTATTATAGTGCAACTGATAATCGTAAAATTGAACGAGTTATTTTATCCTGGAGACGTCGTCGAAACTCGACAGCATCGCATAATTATTGGCTTTACGGTGAAACGTCTTAAAGAAAGCGATCAAGTACGCGACTCATCCCGATAATTTTCTTTGTGGAAAATTTTTCAAAACCTAAAACAACAATTTTAAGATGTTGCTTTAACTTCCATGGCTACTGAGGAAATTATCGGTACTACTGCGGTCGCTGCTGTCTCTGACAAACCATTCAAGTTTGAGGGTTTTCATTTCAAACGTTGGCAAGCTAAGATGAAAATTTTCTTAACTTTAAAGAAGGTTGTCCATGTTCTGACTGAGGATATCTCTGTTGCTCCTTCTGGATCATCCGGACAAACTAATGGTAAGAACTCTGCATATTCAAATGGAATTGCTAAAACTAATGAATCTGCGAGCAATTTACAATTCAGGAAAGAAATCGGCTTATGGCATGAGAGTGACTATCTTTGCAAAAATCAAATTTTGAACAGTCTTGTTGACGATCTGTATGATTATTATAGTAATTGTAAGACTGTTAAATAGGTATGGGAACCTCTGCAGAAGAAATATGATATTGGAGAAGTAGGTGCAAAGAAATATGATGGTAGTCGCTACTTGAACTATAAGATGGTGGATGAAAGGTTTGTGGAATATCAAAGCCACAAAATTAAAAAAAAATCCCATGAAATCATAACTGAAGGCATGCCCCTCGATGAACAATTTCATATTGTTGTTATAATTGACAAACTGCCCCCTGGTTGGAAAGATTTCAAAATTTTGCTTCAACACAAAACAAAAGAGTTTTCAATCGAGACTCTGATCACTCGCCTCCGAATTGAAGAGGAAGCTAGGAGACAAGATCAGAAAGATGAAATGTTAGTTGTTTCTAACAACAACAAGAGATTCATTGTGGTTCTGAAGCCTACGGGCAAACCATTAAAGAATCAGAACCACAATAATGTGAACCGAATTAAGAATGGGAATCACTCAAGTGCCTCATATGCTTTGATTGCTAGACAACAACCACCACCTCAGAGAAATGACGCTTCGATCTTTACTTGCTTTAATTATGGAAAACCGGGTCATATGGCTAAGAAATGTAAGAACAGACCTAAACCTACGGGCTCTAATGCACAGGTCAAACTGACTGATGAGCAATTCATTGTTATGATCACTGAAATCAACATGGTAGATGGAAGTGATGGTTGATGGATAGACACTGGCACCTCACGTCATGTTTGTTATGATTGTGCTATGTTTAAGACATACATGAATGCTGAAGATAAAAAAGTGATATTGTGAGATGCTCACACCACTAATGTCATTGTAATTGGAGATGTTGAGATGAACTTCACCTTAGGAAAGACTTTGATCTTGAAGGACGTCATGCATGTTCCTGAAATTAGGAAGAATCTTATTTCTGGTTTTCTTTTAAATAAGACAGGGTTTAGTCAGTCTATTGGGGCATATTTGTACACCATCACTAAGACTGGTATTTTTGTTGGGAAAGGGTATGCCATTGATGGCATGTTTAAGTTGAATGTTGAATTGAATAAAATTTCTCCTTTTGTTTACTCTTGGTGTGGTTTTAATATTTGGTATGCTAGACTTTGTTATGTTAATAAGCAAGTTATTTCTAATGCATGCAACATAGGCCTAATCCCTAAATTAAATGTAAATGATTCAAACAAATGTGAATATTATTTCGCATAAATCAATCATTAAAGAATTTGCTCCCCTAGATCTTATAGACTCTGATATATGCGAATTAGATGGAAATTTAACTAGAAATAGTAAACATTATTTTACCACTTAGTAAGAAAAATAAAAGTGAATTTGATCAATCATTAAAGACTTCTTGACGATTGTTCTGATTATACTTATGTGTACTTAAAGAAGAATAAAAGTGAAGCGCTTGACATGTTTAAGATGTATGTAACTGAAATTGAGAATCAATTTAGTAAGAAGATTAAGAGATTTCGTAGTGATAGGAGAACTGAATACGATGATGGGTTATGTAATGATTTTTATATTAAACATGGAATTGTACATGAAACAATTGCTCCATATCTCCTGAAATAAATGGTAAAGTAGAATGAAAGAATGGAACTCTTATTGAACTTGTTGTTGCAATTATGATGAATTCTGGTGTTGCACCTCACTGGTGGGGGGAAGTTTTATTGACTGTTTTCTATGTCCTGAATAGAGTTCCCAAGTCAAAAAGTAAGATCTCTCCCTATGAGATATTAAAGAAAAGACAACCAAACTTGTCTTATTTGAGAACTTGGGGTTGTTTGGCTTATATCATTATTTCGGATCCCAAACGAGTTAAACTCGCTAGTAAAGCCTATGAATGTGTATTCATTGGGTGTGCAACAAACAGTAAGGCATATAGGTTTTATGACCTAAATGTAAAAGTGGTCATAGAATCAAATGGTTCTGAATTCTATGAAGACAAACTTCCTTTCAAATCGAGAAATAGTGAGGACACTCAATCGAGTCACATTCCCGTGATTAGAAGCACAAAAAGCGATGACAATGTAGAAACAGAACTTCGATGAAGTAAAATAGTAAGAATTGCTAAAGACTATGGGCCCGATTATGTCGGTTATAATGTAGAAGAAGATCCAATACATCTTCAAGAAGTCTTGTCATCTCTAGATGCAGATTTATGGCAAGAGGTTATTAATGATGAGATATAATCTTTAGAAACTAACAAGACCTGACACTTAGTAGACTTGCCTCCTGGTTGCAAACCAATCAGTTGTAAATGGGTTTTGAAATAGAAACTAAAACTTGATAGAACTATTGATAAATACAAGGCTCGCATTGTAGCCAAGGGTTTTAAACAAAGAAAAAACATAGATTTCTTCGACACCTTTTCTCCATTCACTAGAATTACATCCATCAGGATACTTATTTCAATAGTTGTTATTTATAAATTAATAGTACACCAAATGGATGTTAAAATAACTTTTTTAAATGGTGTCTTAGAAGAAGAAATCTATATGTAACAACTAGAAGGGTTTGTGATCTATGGACAAGAAAACAAGGTTTGTAAGTTAGACAAAAAAACCCTCTAATAGAACTCATAACAACCTTCCAATATGAAATCACAACAACTAATAAAAACAATCATGGATACTTAGTTTGTTCGTCCAAATCGAGTTACCACCTAGCTTTCAGTTAACTGCATTCATTTCCACTAACAGAAAATCGAATCAATACTTATCCATTAACCTCACCATTTGGGCCTATAAATCAAACTTAATCTAATATGGCAACATTACTGGACATTGGTCCATCTAGAAAAATCAATTTCATAAATCATTTAGAAATTTACACTCTTCAAAACCCAGATTCCTCATTTCACAACAATCCTAACTGCTTTATAACCACTCAACCTCCTAGCAAAATTTTCCAACTAACTTTTATAACAACATATAACCATCCCATAACTGTTTTCAAACAAGCTTCTAACCTCCAGCTTCCTCTTCAATCCTTTAACAACTTAACCAAATTTAATAGAACTTTACAAATGGTAACAAATTTTCTAACAAAATCAATAGTATATCAACAATCATCAACACCTATATAAGTAGAATTCCCTTCACATTTCAGTCCCCAACTAATTTTCTCGTTCTCACGATCAATTAACCACTCGTTCTCTCATCTTTCACTTCTCATAATCTCAGAATTCACATTTCATCACAATCACTGCAAATAGCTCGCATTTCTCATAATCTCATAACACTCATCACATTGAACTCAATTCATCATCACCTTCAACAATCATTCCTCACGACACATCCACAACAACCTCACTTTGATCCTCAATTCACAATAACTCATGCATAGCAAGAATACAACAATTTCACGTTTGTTTTCATACATATGGACTAAAGAAAGAAGAAAAAGGCAGAATCAGTGAAGAAAGAAGAGAGACTCAAGGAGTTCATACCTGTATCATCTTCGCCTTCATCCTCGGGTTTCAACTCATACTGGAATTTATTATCCTTGGAGGTAGGTTCGCAGTTCTCCCTGTTTGCTTTCATTTGGGTTACTTACATATGATTTAGAGCGTGGGGAATCAAAGCCCCAACAACGTGGGCTTTGATTCCTTTGATTTAGGGTTTTAATTTGAGTCTCTCGCGTTAGGGTTCTTGAAGTTCTTCTCTCGATTTGCACAACTCACGTAGAATTAGAGGATTTCATGAATAGATTCGGATTTAGGGATTGAAATTGAGTAAGATGATGTTACTTATTTGAATTTGTGAGTGCCTCCTCTGTTGAGGACAACCTCGGCACGACGGAGGGAGAACGGAAACAAGAATGTGAACTGAGATTGAAGAGAGAGAGAGAGAGAGAGAGAGATAACACATTTCACTTTTGACCTGAGGTTGTTTATGCTCATTCATCACACGCGCTTTATCCATAGCCATTAAATGCATTGACTTATTCCAGTTTCTGACTCACTACCGACTACAATCCATGTCAATATGCCTTATCCGTTCTCTCATGGGTCAGATTCCATTGGGCCCTTCTGTTTGGGCTTAAGGCCAAATTGTTGAATTTACATTGTTTCATCCAAGCACCCCCTGACTCAGCATGCATTCGTGATTAGGCTTGTGGTATCCTAGGCCCATGCGCCTGGATTGCATTTTGTTTCACACCTATTTCCAGATTAGCACCCCCTGGCCCATTAGTTAAATTTAGTGGATTTCCTTTGTTTTTTCTTTACATTGTCCTCTCTTGATTTTTTTTCTTTTAGTATTTTTGGTTTTAATCATTTTTTACCATGTTAGAAATAATAAAATGATGTTAGTTGTTAGTTAATTTTCATGTAGAAATTAATTTGTTAGGTGATTGTCTTGATAATCCTTTTAGAAAAATACCAAAAAAAATATTTGATTAACATGTAATTTTGATTTAGTAAATCATGTTAATTCTTGGCCTTTTTTATTCATGTTTAGATAGATGAATTGATTTAATTCCATACTATTCATTTCAATCCTTGACTTTTAATGGAATTAATTTTTCATGTTCATGTATTGGTTGATTTAAATTCCATTTTTAATTGATAAATCTCTTTGATTTTGGCTATTGAATCCAAATTGAAAATGGCATTTCAATTTGATATAACGTTAGCATGTCCATTATTTTCACCATGATCTCTATATCATTATATCATTTCATCATAGAATTGCATGATTCATTTGTGTTAGCATTTTAATTCCATTTGCTTCATATTGTTTAACTAACCTCATTTGTTGTTTGTGTCCACATATGAATTTGAGCTTCAAGTACAATCTAACATATCCCATTGCCTTTAATCTATTCAATTGATTTTTATTGTATGGAGTATCATGCCACTTGTATGTTTTAGGCATGGTACATGGTTTGTATTTATTTAATTCATTTCCATTTCCTTTTATGTTGTATTGCTTACATCTCCCCATAGTGGGTTATATGTCCACTCACCCCGTGAAAGTGTAATAGTCTAGGTTTATTCCTTTATTAGTTCATCATGCATTATAATTAAAAAGATAAAAACAAATGATAAAAATAAACCATTTCAAAAGAAACAAAAGTTACTTGATCCAAACTTTTTCATAATTCAAATCTCTTTTTGGATGAAAAGTGTGTTTAGGATAATATTGTCCTCTCAACTCCCGAGTTTTTGGACTGTTGACCGTATCTAGCCAATGGTCTGATGCTTGTCTCCGCACTGAAATCAACCCCAACAAATCAAATCATCTTTTGCCTCAGTTCATTTCTCTTCAAACCTTTCAAAAAGGACGTGTTACTTTCGTTCTACCATGAATGACGCTTAAGCCTCCATATGTGGGCAAGTAATGTTTAACTGCTAAAGTGTGATCCAAGCGTATCCATTTTACTGCAAACAAATAAATACTTCCTTCTCCCATGACAGAGTATACAAGCAAGTGAACAGTAACACGCGAACATCAACATTGTTCAGTAAAAACAACCAAACACATACTCTGTTTGTGAGCAGAACTACGGAGCTCTTATTTCCTTATTGCACGTATGAGGGTACGTAGATACAAGGGCCCAAATCCTTGGCAAGCACACTAAATTAAAACTTATTATTTCCCTCATCTCACTTTATTCATCTCATTCACTGATAGCGAGCAACATACATATAAACAACATCCATACGCATTGATACAAGCAACTGGTTTCCATGGAGTACCATGGATATGATGGGTGTTAATACCTTCACCTTGCATAACTGACTTCTGAATTCACTCTTGGTTGCGAGACCATTCTCATTTGGGGTTCTATCGTTATTTTCCCTTTCCATTAGAATAAATAAAATCCGGTGGCGACTATGTATTTTTCGCGGCGCAACATATATCCACCTATCTCCATATATTACATAGGCACATCCACGGAATATGGAAAGATAGGTCAACTCAGATGCAAGGAAGGCATAGGAAAAGATGTTAGATGCAGGGTGCTAGGTCCACCCGACTGCATAAAAGATGTATATCCAGGAGGACTAATAAAAGCTGGCGCGGATGTGAGTGGGAATATAGAAAAAAAATCAGGCGTGGATAGTAATCCAATGAAAGATCCAGATATGGGTGAAGTAGGATGCATAGGTGATGGAGTAGGATGCATAGGCGGTGGAGGTGGACGAGCCCCATGACTCGAAAGTGGCATAGGAATAAACAAAGATGAAGCAAGAACCTCTTCTACCATGAATCTTTTGCAACATGTCTTATGACCTTTTTCCTCGGTTTGGGGTGGCATTTTTTTCTTAATTAGGCATGCATGCATGTAACTAATCGATGGTTGTTCACCCGTGCTTTAAAAATAGTAGGTATTAAATACCCTATTTCGAAAAACATTATAGGTTAGACAAGGTGGCAAGTATTAACCAAAAATAAATATATACTTATTCAATATATGTTTTAACTTCAACATGGTTAATCAACACATGAACATGAGCATATTGCATTTCTTTTTCAGACAGCCAATGCATAATTGTCTTTCTAGAAGGACGATCGGGATGACCGAAAACTGATAGGGTGATTTGATTTATTTCACTAAAGTGAACTTCATTCCTTATGATTCTTGGAGTCAACATCATGTGATTTAAATAATGACAACAAAAATGTGATGTATCTCGATGCAAGTAATGCGCACATATTGATCTCTCAACTCTTGCCTTATTTTTCACTGATCGCTTTGAATCACCCATGAATCATTCAAATGGATATATCCATCTATATTGAACAGGTCCATCAAGGTAAGATTCATAAGCAAGATGCACAAGGAGATTCTCCATAGAATCAAAGAAACATAGCGAAAATATTTGCTCTAACTTTCAGAGAATGACAGGAATATTTTGGTCTAATTAATGATGTTGTCTACTCTTAAAGTTGACACACAAATATCTTTAAAAAATTATTTGATCTTAAATTATAAATTACACGAGATATGTCCTTTATACAATTAAGAACTACAATGAGATTCTAACACCACTAGTCCGCAGATTTTAATCAGCACTGAAACTGAATTACGTTCCCACTCTAACAAAACCTAAATCGCTACCAACAAGAATTAATGATAAACTACACTAAGAAATAATAACCTAAACATGCAATAACCTACAAAAATTAAAATGGTCGCGCGCGCGAGAGAGAGAGAGAGAGAGAGAGAGAGAGAGAGAGAGAGAGAGAGAGAGAGAGAGAGAGAGAGAGAGAGAGAGAGAGAGAGAGAGCATTAGGATTTATAATGCTCTATCATCCTCGTAGGAGCCTACTCCACTCTTCAATGGTTTCCCATTGGAAATTGCTTTCTTTCACTATGTCTTGAAAATATTACACGAGTTCATACAATCACCAATCCACAATAATATTGAGAAAAATTAATCTCATATCTGGATTTTGACTTGTATAGAGTTTGACGTTAAACTCTCTACGAAAGCATTTCTCAATTATCACTTCTTGAATCTTCCATTTCATCAATCTTCTCACAGTCTTCGTGTGTGGCAATTACCCCTGATCCCACCGATTTTTGGAGTGGTGAACTGTCTGAAGATTGAGAATAACTTATACCCTATATGTAGGCTTCCACACAGCACTACAAAGGTCGGTCAAATGGTGTTGGCTGGGATATAGGTAGATCCTAATGTATGACTTTCAGTATATGTTACCCTTCCAAAATAGTAAGAACACTTATTATTTTCAGCTGATTTCTCCCGGTAAATGACCCCTCTTATGTTTTATGACAAAGACAATGTATTTGTTGGTAAAGTTTATATAAGTGGTGAGTTTATTTAGATAACTTGATATGCTAGAAATGATAATTTTCTATTGATAATAACAATCATTAATTTTGTCCATATTACAAATTACATTTCATGTTGTATTTATATCAATCAAAATGCTAAATAGCTATTCACTTCTATCATTGATGCATATCATATTTCTCTTTTGTCATATTTGATTCTATAAAGTTAAAGGGGAGAGTGATGCAGTATTATTTTTTGTGAAAATGTGTGAATTTGGGCGGTTGAAAATCCCATTATTTACCAAAACAAAACCGCCATTTTATTCTAAGTAAGTTACGGCGTTTTGTGTGGTGGTTAGTATGAAACCTCCCTTTTTTACTTAGTGCAGCCAAATTTACGAAATCATGGCGGTTGTAACTGCGGTAATAGTACTTTAAATTATGGCGGTTGTAACCTCCATTTATTCTAGTTTTTTTGTAGTGACTATTAGTACATGACACTTTGTTTAGTTGCTATGTTGTTTCCATCCTTCAAGATGAAACTGTAATCGAGCAGCTCAAAGGTCACTGGGAATAGGAAAAGGTATTTTTCCCACATTATTTATGGGACAAGTTAAATAATTGCACACACGTGACTCTTGTTTTTCTTTTACAATGTTATTCCTTTCATTGCCATTAAAAAACATTAAACCTTCCTTTAATGTTTTTGGTGTTTATATTATTATATTGGACTGTTTTACTGCATGGCTTTTTGAAGTGGTATTATTTGGCATGGCTTATTGCACTGTTCTACTGCACTGGTGCACTGGTGCTTTATATTGAAATATCTTTATATGGTTTTTCAGTAACTTATGAATTTTCAATGACATTTTAACTATAGATTATCAGCGACATTTTCAGTGTATATATTTATCAAATAATTTAACAATTTATGGATTATGGCCAGTTTATACTTAAACACGCAACAAAACATGATATATAACAAACCATTACTTTATTTGTTCCAAATTCCAATTCGGATCCAAATATTCATATTCACCCGTGCCATTTATTTTCAAAATGAATTCATTTTTATTTAATAGTTGGCTAAACTATAATTTTATAGTATATTTATATTTGTCAAAATAACTTTAATGTTCATGTTTTAAAAAATATATATTTATTAATGTATTAAACATAAATATTTTTTTATTTTATATTTGATTACTATTTATTTTCGATTTGTTATGTACATAACATATTATTTTATAAATATCTATTTAAAATATACATTATTTTACTTTTTTATCTATGACCAAATTTTAATTTTAATATATATATATATATATATATATATATATATATATATATATATATATATATATATATATATATATATATATATATATATATATATATATATATATATATATATATATATATATATATATATATATATATATATATATATATATATATATATATATATATATATATATATATATATATATATATATATATATATATATATATATATATATATATATATATATATATATATATTTAATTTATGCATTTTGATTTTTTTACAACATTTTCTCATTTGACTGATTTATGTATAACACATCATTTATTATTATTTAAAAATCTCAATTAAATAATTCTTGGCTTATAAATTTTCTATTCAACATAATTTTTTTATAGCAATATTGTACAACAATTATCTATTTATTTAATTATTCAAAAGTATAAAAAAATTCATAACAGTTCCGTGTACCACATCATCAGTATTCATGCATTCCGTGGAGTATCCCTCTGGTTTATAACAAAGTTTCTAGAAAAGCAAAAGAATAAGGCACTTATTTGTGTGGTACTCGTGAAGAGGGAGGTGAGTACGACAATTTTAATTAATTGTAGGAATACGCATGTGAAGAATTAAGCAAGCCACGCCGTGGAAATATACTTGGGAAACATAGGGCCACGACATAGAGAGAAAAACATAGTATCGTAATAGAAATGTTTCTGCTTAAAATTTAGTACTTGTTAAAGAGAATAATTAATATGTATACTCATTGTAAAACATTTTACACATTCAATTCATCATTATAATTCGATTGCATTATTTTAGTGATGATTAGAATAAAAGTTAAATTTTTTACAGCATCCAACGTCTCAGATTAATTGATGTAAATTCTTTTTAAACATTTTAATTAAATTTATTTTTTAATAATTTTGATTTTTCTTTATATAATTTGGGATTCAACCCTACATGCTGAGTGTACTCCTGGATGACATCTACGCCGATATGCTGCGACACAACCAAAGAATGGAAGAACGCCAAACGGAAATGATGCAAGCGATCCAGCAAATACAGCGGGATCAACACGATTACGCTAACTGGCATGATCAGGGGATGACGGAGCTTTCGGACCATTATTGTATGTTATCAACCCAATATACAGTACAACAAACCTAATTGTATGTTATCAACCCTAATCTAGATGGCACCCATTCAAAAAATGATTATCTGTAGTTTGATTGTGTGTATGCATAGATGTAATTGAAGATGATGAGAATGCTTTAAAATCCTGGATTCATGCAAGTTTTACTCACTCTAGACACCTTACTAGAGAATGATGCATGTATCGGGTATATATATGGCCGCAAGTATAAATCAAAGGACATGCAAAAGGAAAAATGAAAAGAATGCAAAAATTCAAGATTTTAGGTTTATGGGTCGATCTATCAAAGCTATGTGTCGACCTATAAAGGTCTTAGGTCGGCCTATAAGAGGCAGAACATGGACAGTGGCTACAGGCTTCAAAATTGAAGCATGTGTGTCGACCTATGCATTATATGTTTCGACTTATGCTAAAGAAAATCTTCTATAGGTTGACCTAAAGTCGTATGTATCGACCTATAGAGTTTTTTCACACAAACACTCAATTTTAGATGCATAAAATCTTTTCTTGATGCATGAATCATTTCTAGACCATTCCCAAACATATTGACATGCTTCCTAATTCTAAAATGCATAATGCACACCTAGAATCAGTTGATACCGTCCAATGTACAAAAACGCTAAAGGTTCTCCTAGTTTTGACATCATGCAAAAGACATCTAAATAGAAAGTTGCACTCACATACTCCCCCTTTTTCATGATGTCAAAACTTGAGATGATGTGTTTCTTATCTATGAAAACCTCCCCCTGAATGTGTGCATCATAGCTTCATATACTTCTACCCCTTTGACACCATCAAAAAGAGACAAAGCACACTATTAGCAGTATCACATATTCAATATATAATACATAGGTAGTTGCAAAGATAAGAAGTGAACTCACATATATTCATCATATATAAAAACACATGATATTAATAAACATAATAATATTAAACCATAACCATAATCATTCAACACAACAACCATAATACAATCTTGTCTTAAATTCAAACAAAAAGATAATATTGGCAATACATATACCAAAAGCAACAACAAACCAGAAACAAAATGAAGATGCACACTGACTCAAAGCATGATTCAACAAAATGCATGACACATGAGACTAAAAGACATAAACCAAGACAATATCACAACACTTCATGCAATCATCACTTCATTCCCTTCCATGTCCTCTTGGAATTGGTCTTTCTCCCATATACCAACCTTTCCCTTCATTGTGATAGTGAGAATCCAAGAAGTCACACATCTCTTAATAGAACCTTTTATAATGACCTGAATCTGCTTCTCGGGCTGAGATCAAGTGATTAATCATGGCCAGAATAGCAGCATGATTTTCGTTCATATTAGTCTGTAAGGACACCAGACTCTCAATCACAAACGAAGCAAAATCCTCAAAGTTGGAATCCTGAGTAGACATGTGCTGATGCATCATACAAAACTGCTTCATTTGTACAACTTCAAACTCATCTTTTACAATCCTTCGCATATCTCTCATCTTGTCTCATCTGCATATTCTGCAGCATTATCATGATAGAGGAAGTATTATTAAAACCAGTACCAAAATCAATACCATGATCAACTCCTTAAGGAGCATCTTGCATTGCAGCATCTCCCTCAACAACATCATAATGAACTCATATGGGCTTTTCATCATCCATATTTGTTTCATCTGCATCATCACCAAATTCAACAGGATCATCAAAATTTTAACCTTCCTGCCATGCTTACCCATACGTAGATAGTACACCCAACGATTTATGTATTAAAAGTAGTTCATGTTAGTCAGTGTACATTGAGAATCTTAGCAATCATAGATACATATCACAATGAAGTCCATATGTTGCATTCTTTATCAGCAAACATGCAAGATACAAAGTAGTGAGGCCAATTTATTTTGACCTTGTGCAACAAAATGTATACCAAATGAATCTCAACAAAGTCAATTCGTGATAATCAACCATTCTTAGGCCGTAAGATATGAGATACCACCCACAATAGAATTCTTGGCACCATCTTCAATTGACCAGTGATAATAGGATCATAACAGTCCTCGACACGAGGAGCCTTGAGTAGCTCATTCACATGAATACCCCCAATCAAAATTCACATAAGCGTCAACATCCATAATCAATGGGCTAGCCTCATCACAATCATCAGGATCAACCACAGTAATACAAAATAAGGATTTCCACAGGTATTTAGTAAACTGATAAACCTTGGTATCTATAGAGAACTTGAAGCAAGATCCTTGCATATCATGTAGCCGGTAATAGAATACACGAATCAGGTCCTCATTATAATCCTAAGAAACCTGTAGGAAATAATCAATATGTTGATGCTCAACAAGCTTAACAACATCAGGTATGTCTAAGCAACCAACCGTAATCGCCTTCTAAAAATATTGTTTTACAACAAGTCGGTTTTGATGTTTTAGTTGAAAATCCTTGACATACTTTATTGAAACCAATGTGAATGTATTTTCACCAATAGTAGCAGAGGAAGTAGCCTTCTCCTTGCCTTTAGCATCAACTTTGATCTTAGAGAGCTTACGAGCCATGGAAATTGTTGAAATAAAGTGTGCAAACCAAGTGTTTGATGATATGTTTGAATGAAAAGTGAATGAGTATGATAGATCACCCACACACTAAATTAAGACACACTTTTACCAATTAAAAGAACACTAAAAGTTAACCCCTTTAGTAACACAATCCATATTGCTTGCCACATAGTCAAAGCGGTAAGGAGATGTCACCCTTGTTATGCCTTGAGCTTCCATAATAAATATCTAATACTCTCTTCATAGATCCAAGACATTTATCCTGCAAGATCAACAAGAAGTACTAGGTACCTAATTTTCATTGGGTCCTTGTGGGTGAGTGAAAACCAGTTGCATTTGGGCAACCATTGAAAAGCTCCTTTAGGAACAAAAAATTTCCTAAATTTTCATTTTTCAACAGTATGACCTTTCTTGCAATAGTAGAGACAAAATAAGTTTTGATGAGACGTGCTTTTGCTATTAGACTCCCTTTTGACAAATTTATACTTCTTATATGAACGGTTTAAAGACCTTTCATACTTTGATAGATCAATAAAAAATGTAATCTTTGATTGTAAGGCTTTGTCTAATTTGACTTGGAGAGCATTTATTTCTTCTTGCCAATCATGACAAGTTCACAACCAAACCTAGAAGGGTTTTCATCCTCAATCTTGTCCTTTTGAATATCTAGCACAAATAGCTTAATTGTTTCCATTTTCTTTTCAGATTCTAAGACCTTGGCTTCTAATTATAAAAATATATTTTCATCTGAAGAACTTCTTAAAAGAATTCAATGTTTCTCTATGAAGATTTTCAAAAGTATCTTGTAATTGATAATAAGATAAATCACTAGTAGACTGAACTTTAGAAAGACTTACATTTTTCATCTTCTTTCCATTTGCCATAATACAAATTCGAGCCGATTCTACACTTGAAGTAGAGCTTTCATCGCTTGAGGAATCACTTGCACTCTCACAATCAACATAGGCTCTTATAGACTTGTTAGATGTCTTATGATGCCCTTTCTCTTTGTCTTTCTTAATCATGGGACATCCCGGTCTAAAGTGACCAACTTCACCATAATTATAACAAAAGATTCTAAATTTAACTTTCCTATTCTCATCATCTTTTGAGGACTTGGATACCTTTCTAAGTTTGGATAAGTTCCTTTCGGAGTGCTTGACTCCATTCTTTCTTATATACCTTTGGTATATCTTAACAACAACCTACAATCATCATCATCGAAATTTTTGTCATCCCTTTCTTCATAATCACTTTACTCATTCTTTGAGGACTTTAAGCTTGAACTCTTTAGAGCAATAGACTTCCTCACTTCCTCCTTGTCTTTACCTTTATCCTTCTTCATCTTCTTTTCATACTATTTTTCATGTTTTTCAAACAAGTTAATTCTTGCTCATGTTCTTCCAATTCGCCAAACAAAGTAGTGAGATCAAGTACTTTAAGATGACACGCCTCCTTGATTGTGGTGACCTTGGGTGTCCATTCCCTATTAAGACATATCAAAACCTTATTAGTAGCAATATCATTATAAATAGGCTTACCTAGAGGATTCAACAGGTTAATAAGATATGTGAGTCTCTTTTGCATGTCGGCAATGGTTTCACCATGCTTCATACAAAAGAGTTTAACCTATTGATTCAGCGTGTTGATCCTAGCTTGTTTGACCTCATTAGTTCCCTCATGGGAAACTTCTAATGCGTCCCATATAGCATTGGTGGTTTCACAATGGGAAACATGATAATACTCATCAACATCTAATGCAGATATGAGAATATTTTGTGCCTTCCAATCATGTGACCATAACTTCATATCATCATCATTCCATTGACCCCCTTCTAGTTTTGGTACGATGACGCCTTCACCACTTGTCATTGTAATTTCGTTAGGACCATTGATGATGGCGTCCCATACACCCTTATCAACAGAATTGATATGGATACGTATACAAGCTTTCCAATAGCCATAATTATCACCGGTAAAAACAGGTGCTCTATTATATGCCCCTTTAGGTTCGATAGCCATTACCTAATAAGAAAATCTTAAGTACGTAATGAACTGGAGCTCGTGATACCCCTTGTTAGATGATAGGCCAAGATCTAGAGGGGCAGGGTGAATAGATCACAAGTTAAAACTTGAACCCAAATTAGTTTTGAAAAAGTTTATAGCACGGAAGCCAGTTTCAAATTTTTTCCAGGCTCAAATAATCGTCTAACCGAACCTACTATCAAAAAGCTCAGATATTGTAGAGGTGTCAATGCAATGATAATAATCCACAAGTCAATCAACAACAACTAATCACAACTAGTTGAATACAATACAATAGGAAAAGTCTATCTCCAATGAAAAATACACACAAAAATTAAGTCAAGCAATTTGTCAATCACTTAGTGTATGATCAACAATGTTTGGAATTTTATGTAGAGTTTGTTGTTCTAGAAATCCAATCATAACCAAATGTTTAGTGATCTACAGAATAATACAAATTTCAAGATGCATTCAAAATTATGATCCAAACAATATTGGTCAAACTATCAATGCAGTCGATAATTTGAAAACCAAAAAACAAAGAGAGAGAGAGAGAGAGAGAGAGAGAGAGAGAGAGTACACAAGGATTTGTTTAGGAATTTCCCCAATCTACCTCGCTATGGGTACGTCTTCCCTCAATTCGAATTCGAATTGAGATATTATATTATATCTTACTTTGCAAAATATGTGTATACAAGAGATGAAGAAATAGAACCCTACAAACCCTAAGTTTATGTTGACTCTATCACCTCTAGAAGCCTTGATCAAACATTGATCAAGTAACCAACAATGCCGCTTCAGTTCACCTATTGTTTCTACTTCTTTGAATGAAACCCCTTGTTCATAAAAGCTTTCAAATGGCTGAATTAATCCCAAGTGCAAACTTGTTAAACCCAATATTTGTCAATATGATCCACCGCCACACGCTACTCCCTTGCAAGGCACCCCTTATCCCAAGGCTTTCACTCGATCGGATCCGAATTGCACAATCTTGTCCAAAACCTTCAAACCCTAAGAGATCTTAAAGGAAAACCCCATCTCGGTTTTCTGATTTGAATCCCTCAAAATTCTCAAACCAATATACGGTACAACAAACCTAATTGGACGTTATCAACCTTAATCTAGATGACTCCCAATTTAAAAATGATTATGTGTAGTTTCATTATGTGTATGCATAAATGGTGTTGAAAATGATGAGAATACATTGAAATCCTGGATTCATGTAGGTTTTACTCACCCTAGAAACCTTACTAGAGAATGATGCATGTATCAAATTATATATGGATGCAGGTATAAAGCAAAGGACATGCAAAAGGAAAATGAAAAGAATGCAAAAAAATTCAAGATATTAGGTCTATATGTCGACCTATCAAAGTTATGTGTCGACCTATAAAGGTCTTAGGCCGACCTATAAAAGGAGGCATATGGACAGTGGCTACAAACTTCAATATTGAAGCATGTGTGTCGATCTATGCATTATATGTATCGACCTATGCTGAAGAAAATCTTCTATAGGTTGACATAAAGTCGTATATGTCGACCTATAGAGTGTTTTTCACACAAACACTCAATTTTAGATGCATAAAAATATTTTCTTGATGCATGAATCCTTTTTAGATCATTCCCAAACATGTTAACATGCTTCCTAATGCTAAAATACATAATGTACACCTAGAATCAGTTGATACCGTCCAATGTACAAAAACGCTAAAATTTCTCCTAGTTTTGGCATCATACAAAACACATCTAAATGGAAAGTTTCACTCACAAGTCCAACAATGTATTGCCTCATAGGGAGATAAGGATCTTCCAATGGAAGTCCAACAATGTATTACTCCGTAGGGCGACAAGGATCTTCCAATGAAGATCCAATATTTGTATTCACATGTAGGGAGACAAGGATCTTCCAATGAAGGTCCATCTTTTGTATGCACCTCGTAGGGCAACAAAGATATTCCAATGGAAGTCCAACAATTTATTACACCGTAGGGAGACAAGGATATTCCAATGGAAAACCAGTAATGTATTACCCCGTAAGGTGGCAAGGATTTTCCAATGAAATTCCAACATTTGTATTTGCCTCGTAAGACAGAGAAGATATTCCAATAGAAGTCCATCAACGTATTATCTTGTAGGGCGTCAAAGATCTTCTAGTGGAAGTCCATCAATGTATTATGCAACACCCTGATTTTTGATATATTATTTTTATGTAAGTTTTGGAGTATTTTTAATTTAATTATTTAAGTTGTATAACGATAGTTCCTTACCCTCCTTCTTTTTACCTTTTCTTTTCCTCTTTGATGATGTTTTGAGGCTGAAGAAGGTTTGTGCAAAACCTTTTTAAGACTGTTGATATGATATGATTTCCTTTTAAACTATATTGATTTTTGATTCTGAATTGATAATATAAGTTGATGGCTTATGATAAGACGATAGTTGATTGATGAAATATGTTGACGCCTTATGATAAGACGAGAGTATAAAAGTTATGAATCGATAAAATATGTCGATGTATTATGATAGGGCGAGAGGATAAATCTTGAATTGATAAATTATGTTGATGCCTGATGTGATAAAATGTTGAATTTATGATGTTTGAAGTGATAAAATATTGAATCTGTGATATTTAATTCATATTGTTCATGTTTATGTTTATATGTGTGTATTAGGGCGGTTGAAGCTAAAATAGGTGAGTTGTGGATCTCTTCAATAGAAAGAAAAATGCAAAAAATTGCAGATAGACATAGGATTAACCATCTTCTTTTTTTGAACTTTTATCATCAATTTTTTTTGGCTTGTAGAGCTTTAAGCATGACCTTTTTAGCATCATCAAAATTTTGACTTGTAAAGCTTTAACCCTGAATTTTTTAGTTTTTGACTTTAAAGCCATAAATTTGGTTTGGGGTTCGTTTTTGTTGAGCTCTTTAACAACTGAGACATTGAGAGCTCCTTTATTTTAGTTTTAAAAAATAGATTTTTTTTTGTATTTTATAAAATAATATTTTACAAAAATGTTTTTTTAAATATTAAAAGTTTTTTAAATTTTCTTTTTATAAATTGAAAGATTAATTTTAAATTTCTGTAACATAAATATATATTTTTAAAGATTAAAACATAGTCGAAATTACATTTTTGTAAAATATATCTCAAAAATTATTTTTATAAAAAGTTATTCAGATTAGTTTTAAATTTAAGTGATAAAAAAATATAATAAAATGATAAAAATTCTAAAATAATATTTTAACAGTAACTATTTAAAATTAATTTAAATTTAAAATTTTAATTAAAATAAAATAATAATTTTTTAAAGAATTTTATCTTACTAAGATTAATAATTTTGTGTTAGATCAATTCATATCGAATTTTGTTCTACCTTTTAAACGAGACTTAGTGAATGGTAAAATTAATCAATCACAATATCACATATCAAAAATTAAAAAATAAAATAAAATATATATTATTATTATAAAAATCACTTTTAGAAAAAACTGAAATAAATAGATACTAATTATATAAAAAGATAAGAGAAGAAAAAACGATATGATATAAACTGCTGCTAACGCGGGTAGTTTATATTATTTCAACCGTTTTAATTATAATTAACACGTATGGTCTATGGATGGATCCATCCAACCCAAATCCATTGAAAGTTAAGATTCCATTTAATTCATGAGCTATATATCGGATCACGGATTTTTTATAAAAATAACCCATTTTTTAAAAGAAATTCTTAAAATACCTCCGGTTTCAAAAAAATTCTCAAACTACCTCATTTTTAGGAGGAGTCGCCAATTGAATTGGAGACTCCTCTTAAAAATTGAATGGAAGTGTCAATTGGATTGGCTAGGGCAGGTGCTCTAGCCAATTGGATTGACGCCCCTGTGTAGAACTTAAGAGGAGGCGCCAATTCAATTGGAGCCTCAGTGTAAATGCTATTTTTGTGTTATAAATATATGCGTTGTGTGAGTAATTGTTCGACATCTCAAATAATCATTTGGCAATCATGTTTGGTGTTCGTCGCCGATACAGAAAGGTGATTTATGCGAGAGGCAAACCTCAGATGCTGATGTTGTTCTAGAACATCACTACGTTCGATCAACTGAAGAGGGAGCTGGTTCGTTGGTTAGATAAGAAAATATCAGAAGGGAAAAAAATTAGAAGTATCGAGAGACTTGACAGTATCTTTGGTTGGGTGCGAATGAAGACTGATAAGGATGCTAGGGAAATGATGTTCGGTCGAGACGACATCAATTTGATTGTTGTAATCAGTTAGAAATATTTTTGTTTTTAGATAGTTTATTTTGTACTGATGTTTGTTGTGAACCTCGTTGTAACAAAAACTTAATGATATATAATGATTGAAGGTTACAGAAATACAATGTTACAAAAAGCTTAAGACCTAGATGATGCTCCTCGATTGGGACAGTTGTTCTTGTTGTGTCCTGGTTGACGATAGGTACTACATAATCTTATCATTTTATCTGTGGAATCCATCTCTGTTCTGATACGTGTGCTGTTTGGCCTTCCTTTTTTCTTTCTACGCATCTCGTCATTGTGCCAAACAATATCACCTTCATATGGAGGCCAGTAATCCTCCATTGGTAGTACCGAGAAGCTTTGATTATATACATTCATGACGGTGTCGGCCTTGTACACATCAGATAAATGGTTGTAAGCATCTTGACGAGTATAAGTGCATGCTACAATGACATGGGAGCAAGGTATGCGGAAGGCCTGGAATTTTCCACAATCGCACCAACTTCTGTTTAGTCTAACAGCGTAGGCTAAATTTGGTCTCCCCTCGTTGTGGTCCATTGTTTCGTGGACGCTGAAATTTTGCCTATGACGGTCAAAGACTGTTACAGCGTGTGTGCTAGCTTTGATGCTCTCCTCTTTCATGACCTTCATGCAACACTCACTGAATACTTGCTCAGACATTAACACCGCACTCCATCTTTCACCTCTGGTTGCAAACGTAGAAGCCAACCTATAATATCTTACCAAGGCGGTTATCGGCAGATTTCGAATTCCTTTGAATACCCCGTTCATGCATTCCACAAGGTTTGTTATCATGTGGCCACATTGACAACCTCTGTCAAATGCCCTTGTCCACTGCTTTACTAGTATGTTATTTAGCCATCTCCTTGCGTCTTCATTAGACAGTCTAATTTCATCACGATAATATTGAAATGACGGTTGAGTTAGAGCATACCCAGCATTCACCACCTTCTTGTGAAGATTCTTATCTTTTATAGCATGCATGAAGTTTTGTGCAACGTGTCTAATGCAATAGACATGGGTAGAAGGAGGATCATGCCATTTGTTGTCATGGTTGTTGTAGGCACTCTCAATGGCAACATGTCTATCAGAAATCAGACAGAGATTGGCTTGTGGAGCCACATGCGTTCTGAGATGTCGAAGAAAGAAACCTCATCCACCAACCGTTTCACCTTCATCAAGAGCAAAGGCAATGGGAAAGACATTATTGTTGCCGTCTTGTGCAACCGCCATGAGCAAAGTACCCTTGTATTTTCCGTATAACCAAGTGCCATCAATTTGAATAATAGGTTTGCAGAATGCGAAACCTTTGATGCACGGGTCAAATGCCCAAAAGAGACGGTGAAAGATTCTATTACCTATAGCACAGGTTCCGTCTAGCATCATCGCTGGCAATGTCTCCATAATTGTCACAGTTCCTGGGACATATGTTTTTAGTGCCCATAAAAACCGTGGCAATTCCTTGTATGAATCCTCCCAGTTGCCGAAAACTTGTTCAACAGCCTTTGTCCTCGTAATCCAGGCTTTCTTGTAAGATGGAGTATAATTATATGTTGTTCTGATATGGGATATAATTATACTCACCTTCACTGATGAGTCTTTATTAACCAATGGCAGAATGTCTTGACATATCAACGTTGCGCTTAGTTTACGGTGATCTTGTTCAACGTTAGTTGCAATGCAACTGTGAGGTGAGTCTATTGAAGCGATCTCCCAAGAGTCGTTTTTCTTCTTGTAAGACGCAACCAAACGAAACTTACAAAGCATGTTATGACATTCGATAACATACCTTCTAGAATCAGTGCATTTCACTGTAAAATCATCAGAGTTGTTCATGTGGAATTTTTTGATAGCCAAAACACATTCTTCTTTGGTACGAAACATGTCTCCCACCTTTAATTCGCCTTCTGATCTCGGATACGGATTATAGAAAACACTGTTGGATGTTTCATCGTCGTCCAGATCCATATTTGTCAGATGTTGAGGCGGGTTATAAACATGACTAGGAGGTATTGGTGGTGGTTGATCATCATCTTCATCGTCGTTGTTCAACATATGATCAACCTGTATCTCGGTCTCCTCTTCTTCTTCATCAACGACATCCACTTCTGCTTCTGCTTCTGGCTATTCATCAGATTCATCTGACCATTGTGGATCAAATTCACCAAATTCATCCTGACTGGTTAGTTGAGACTGTTGAGATGGTATACATGGTTGAAGAGTAATGTACAACCCAATACAGTTGTAGCCTGAATGTTCATGACTAACAAATATGTATTCAACATCTTCATCGTCTCGTACCTTAAGGGGAAAATACTTGCATTAACTATTCTAAAAAAATATTGAATTTTGATATGTGATCTTTGACACAATACCCGATCCTATACAGGATTGTATTCCTTTTAGACTCGTATGTTTCACCGTTGCAGTGAACGTTGACACTGTATAATGATGAAGATGACATTGTGCAGATGAAAACTATTTTCTTACTGCAGATGAATGTGAGTGAAGTGTCTTGGATGTTGATAGTAAGACACTTAAATAGAGGAGTGAAGTGTCTCACATGCTAGCTAGTTCGAAGTGACGTGTCGCACATGCAAGCTACTCTGAAGTGATGTGTCGCACATGCAAGCTACTCTGAAATGATGTGTCAACCATGCAAGCTACTAATAAGTGACATGTTCAGCATGCAAGAGAGAGGACAACCACGTGTTAGACATGCAAACACACACTCCAAATGAATTGGCGCCCCCACTCATTCCTTGCACATGGGCGCCAATTCAAGTGGAGACACCTTGTCAAAGCATGCATTCAGACCTCGAAACCAAGCAATCAGACTAGGTCTTGCATGCATGTCCTTATGGAGGCGCCAATTTGAATGGTGATCCCTCTTAAAGGTTGTACATGGTGGCCAATTCAAGTGGAGACACCATGCAAGCACAACTTTTCATGCTCCCATCCATTTGCCTATAAATACATCCACTCCATCAACACTTCTTCCACACCATCACTCTCACTACTTCTTCTACAATACTTCTTCTATAATTTCATCTGCAACAACTTCTTGTAGTTTCATCTACACCAACCCCCTGACAAAATGTCTATCCTCACAATGGGCGAATCACATAGAGGAACGGTTGTAAACATCGCAACATATGTAAGTTTTTTCTTTTGTTAACTTTTTATCTTTCATCTTCACCAACCCCCTTTTATTTTAGCATACCAACTTAGTCAAGTTTTGTTTTCTTTCTTTTATATGATGAATCAAGGTTCCGAATTCGGGTCCACGAATATGTCCATATGGACCCGATGATTCAACCTTATGTTGAACTCGTCGGTTTTGGTCATATAAGCAAGAATTTGTCTTGGTTCGTAGATAAAAAAATTCATTCTAGCTTTATGCGAAAGATGGAGACCAGAGACACACACATTTTGGTTCTCAACCGGTGAGTGTACCGTGACGTTAGAAGACGTCTACATGCTTTTGGGACTATCCATTGAAGGTAAGGCTGTTAATGGTAAAACTAACTATGCGAATTCAATTTGCATGGATTTCTTGGAGACTGATTTGTTAGATGATAACGCAAGAGGTCAAGGTATACTACTTTCACGCCTTAAGTTGTACTATAATAGTTTATACTTAGATGAGCATTCTACCGAAGATGCTCGAATAATAAAAACTAGGTGTTACATTCTGTTGTTAATTGGCTCGTTTTTATTTCCCGAAGGTAGTGGTTCTAGCATGCATATTATGTATTTACCTTTACTTAGACATGTAGATAGAATAGGAAGTTCCAGTTGGGGATCTGCTTGTCTAGCCTATCTCTATAGCTCCTTGTGCAAAAACTCACACTAAGACATATCTACATTTTCTGGATGTGCTGTTTTGCTACAAGCATGGGGTTGGTCAAGACTACCGTCCCTAGCACCCGTCAACAACAACCCTTTCACATTTCCGTATGCACAAAAGTAAGTTGTTTAAATTGCTATATCTTTACTTACTTATTTAAAGATTATTACCTCTAACTAATATTTTTTGACTTTTTCATGTAGATGGTCTGCACGTGGTATGAGTCACAACAGATGTCCAAGACACTGTATTACTCAGTATCGCAACCTGTTGGATCACCTTCGACCGACAGACGTAAGGAAAATAACTTAATTATTTTGTTATATTTTGTTAACTTCTTCTACCTTGACTATAATCCAATCTTCTTTTACATTTCAGTTTATTTGGCGTCCATACCTTAATTTGGATCATGACCATCAAGTCAACGTTGAAGACGCGGCCGTATGGACTGCATGCACACCGATAATACGGTTCACAACTGTGGAGATGCACAATAGTGATCGTGTGAAGCTGCAGTTCGGTATGCCCCAAAATATCCCAGATCCCCCAGCTAGCCTAGGAGAATGGCATCTGCACAAAGTTAACGACCAATGGAACTTCAATCCATGGCAAAGCTTCGGAAGATTGGAGTGTCGCAAATGGAAGCACCGTCATGACCATGTGTTAACTGACGCAGTCATGCCAACTGAAGAAAAACCAAGTCGTACTTACATGGCTTGGTATAGATCGGTTGGTTTTCAGTTCATCGCCGAGGATATGTACATGTACGACCCACGCCAAATGACTTACACACCTGACACCTCAACATCAAACCCCTAACAACAGTGTCAGACCGGATACACACAACCCTTTGTCCGTCAAACGTTTTGTTCAACCAACACACAAACATACAACCAAAACATTCCATACACCCAACCCCAATACCAAGGGTATACCCCATACCACCACCAACAAATTGACCATCAACCTGAGACTCAACATCACTTTGCACCCACCCTATCACCCTACTAAAGTCGCCTAAGCCAGAACACCCAATGATCATTCAACACCAACCGCCCCTCCTCCTACCGTAGCCAAGAAGCCCAAACCTCACAAAACCAAAACATCCAACAATCCTATCTCTACCAAACACCCCAACAACCTTTCCAACCTTTCCTCGACGCATCGTTCACACCCATGTCTCCCTTCAACCGTCTCGGTCGCCCATGAATGAGTCAACCACATCCCAACTTCTCTGGCATGGGTCATGAGCTCAGCTACGATGGTACACCATCGATGCATACTGAAGACTATGCCGACTTGTCTGACTACCTCAACAGACATTCTCTTGTAGTTGGTAGTGACGCTTCTGGCCCCTCAGATGCTCAAACATCGGTACCGAATCATCAACGTGGGTTAGGGCCACGGGTTAGGGTAGCTAGAGGATGTGGGACCGGAGGTCGGTTAGGTGATCCCGGTCATCACCATTAGGTTTCTTTGTGTAAACGACAAATTTTATTAATATCAATTGGTCCTATATCAAATTTATCTATCACGTATACCATTTACAAAAAAAATAGCATTTTACACTGAGGCTCCAATTGAATTGGTGCCTCCTCTTAAGTCCTACACAGGGGCGCCAATCCAATTGGCTAGGGCACCTGCCCTAGTCAATTCAATTGGCGCCTCCATTCAATTTTTAAGAGGAGTCTTCAATTCAATTGGCGACTCCTCCTAAAAGTGGGGTAGTTTGGGATTTTTTTTGAAACCGGGGGTATTTTGAGAATTTCCTTGAAAAAGTGGATTATTTTTGTAAAAATTTCTCGGACCACAATAACATTAAAATTATTTGGCATATTGACTGTGAATGAGTATGAGGTTATTCATTCCTTTAAGGAATTTTTCAATAATTCATGAATCATTTTTGTTTAAAAAAAAGAAATTTATTGAGATTATTTTGGATAAAATAAAATTATTTACTGACACACTAATTTTTACAATTAATTATTTTAGATTTAATTTAAATTTTAAATCCTTTTACCTATAAAATATTAGAATCCAACAAAGTCCAAATTACCATAAAACATTCCTAAAAAGAAAATATGGATGTTAGAAGAACTTTCAAAATTGTCTACTTTGAGGCAATTGAAATACAATTAAGAAAAACACAAAAATAAAACTATGAAAGGAAAGAAAAAATAAAGAGGAAAATGAAAGATAAGTCAGGTACACTTTAAGGATGTGAGCAGTACACGTCTCTCATACAAGTTCATTTTCTGTAACAAAAAAAAATACTCCTCCAATATTTGTTTAAGTACCCTTATTTTATGCATGTTTTTGATAAAAAGGAGTGAAGTTTAAAGCAAAGATTCCAATGGTCACATGTTCAAAGCTTCTCACTCCTTTATTCTTTGCTCTCATTATTTTGTTATTCACCACTAAGTTCTCAAATTTCTTCACGGTTGAAACCTTTTCTAGTAACCAAGAAAGCAATGTATTGCAACAAAGCTTCAAACCCTTTCTAAAGAGATTGAATTGGCGATATGCTTTCATTGGTTTCAAAAACATTGAAGATCCATATTCCATTAGTCCGTTGTTGCTCCCGAAATCCCCAGAAACTCGAAAAAATCGGGCCATTCACCTCGAAGCAAACAAGTGTTTTCCCGTGGTTTTACCTCATGATGCAATAACAGGCGACAATTGTTGTCCTCCTTTGCAATCACCATTTAAGTTCAAAGATTTCAAATTCAAAGACTATGCATCTTCAAATAGTCCTCTTAGAGTTAGAAAACCATGCCATTTAGTTGATCAAGAGTTTATAGCCAAACTTGAAAAAGGCATTGCTCTAATGAAAGCATTACCTAAAGATGACCCACGTAGTTTCTATCAACAATCTAAAATCCATTGTGCTTATTGTAATGGTGCTTATCATCAACAACACCCTTTTGAGAATCTGAAAATTGATGTCCATGATTCATGGTTCTTTTTTCCTTTCCACCGTTGGTACCTTTATTTTTTTGAGAGAATCTTAGGTAATTTAATTGGTGATCCAAATTTTGCTATGCCCTTTTGGAGTTGGGATACTATAGATGGCATGCAAATCCCATCCTATTTCACATACCACAATTCTTCACTTTATCATAAACTAAGGCACAAGAACCACATGCCACCACATATTATTGATCTTCTATTCTTTGGAAATGAAAATTTTGTCTCTTCTCAAAAACAAATTTCTTTCAACATTGCTACTATGTACAAACAAATGGTTTTAGCTTCTACCAAAGAAATATTCATGGGAAGCCCTCTTAGACATGGAGATGAGTCTAATCCAGGTATTGAATCATTAAGCATGTTTAATACAAGACAATTTTTTTAAACATATTTAAAAATTTCTAGGATTAAACTGAGGTTAAATAGAGTCTCATAAAAAATTTCCATTTATTTTTTTACGATTAAACTGCAGATAATCTACACGAAATCTTTATAAACTTGCGACGGACAAGTTTAACATATTGAAATGTATTTATTATATACTATTTTTACTATAACTTATCAAAATTTCTGCATCTTTTTCTGGTAATAGGTATTGGATCAGTTGAACTTGCACCTCATAACACTGCATCTTTTTCTGGTAATAGGTATTGGATCAGTTGAACTTGCACCTCATAACACTGTCCACACATGGGTTGGTGCTGCCGATACTCCAAATCGTGAAGACATGGGAACATTTTATACAGCTGCTAGAGATCCTATTTTTTATCCTCATCATTCCAACATAGATAGAATGTGGGCTATCTGGAAAAAATTGGGACAAGGAAGAAGAGACTATAGTGATGATGAAGATTGGTTAGATTCTACTTTCTTTTTCTATGATGAAAATGTGAATCTTGTTCGTGTTAAGGTAAGAGATTGTCTTGATACAAAAAAATTAGGATATGTTTATCAAGATGTGGATCTTCCATGGCTAAATTTTCAACCTTCACCAACAAGAATGAGTAAGGAACAAAGGAAAGCTAAAAGAGCTAAAGTTTTGAGTTCAAAAAGGAGAAAGCATTTTCCATTAGTTTTAGATTCAATAAAAAGTGTGATTGTGAAGAGGCCTAGGAAGTTGAGGAGTAAGTTGGAGAAAGAAAATGAGGAAGAGGTTTTGGTGATTGAAGGGATTGAATTTGGAAGTGATCAATATATCAAATTTGATGTTCATGTTAATGATGATGAAGATGAGTTGAGTGAGCCTGATCAAACTGAATTTGTGGGAAGTTTTGTTAGTTTGCACAATGGTCATAAGAGTAGAAGAATAAGTACTCGTTTTAAGATTGGGATGTCAAAAGTATTGGAGAATTTGGAAGCTGATGAAGATGATGATGTTGTGGTTACTTTGGTGCCTAAGGCAGGTAAAGGGGAGGTTATTATAGGGAATATCGTGATTGAGTTTGTACCTAAGTACTAGAATTGAGAGTTATAAAATTTGAAGTGTGTATGTAAAATAGTCTAAGCACAACTTAAGTAAGTAAAAGTGGATGAATATGATTAAATTTTATGATTTTTCAATCAAGAAATAAAAAATTGTATGTGATTAGTGCATTTTCATGTAATTTTTTACTATTATATTGCAATAATTCTAGAGTATTTTTGCTTATTTCTACTATTTTAGTTTTTTTTTAGTTTATAATTATATTTATTTTAATTTTTTATGGTATTTTTTGAATAAATAGTTATTTACACCCTCTCACTTCACATGTCATAATTTGGGCTACGAGAATCGAATTGACGTATAATAGGTGTTGAAAAGTTAAGAGAATAAGTTAAAAATTTCATGTTGAAGTCAGAATCAGATTCAAAGTGTAGAAGACTCGAATAAATCATTTAGTTTCAAACTTAAGAAAATACTTAGTTTTTGTGCGATTTTTTATTTTTTCGGGTCGGTTGCTATTAGGCCCAAATTTCCTTGCTCTATTTAAACAAACTAGTAGTTTTAGGATTCATTATTCAGCATTCACGATTTTAGCTTTGCTTTGTAATTTTCATGGAGAACTAATCCCTAAGGCGAATTCTGCTGATTTACGGGTTCCACCACTTTAAGGTTATAATAATTTCAATCTAAATTTTATTCTGTGATTCTTGCATACTTAATTCTATTTTCATAGAGTATGTTGATTTAATTTGATTGTTGTATGATCCTTAACTATAATCACGTTAGCGTAGCTTTTTCGTTACCGTGTTTGATTAAGTCGCGTTTACTTAATTCGCGACAACTTAAATATGGTTGCTTAATTCGGAAATTAGGAACATACGTCACATAATACCAATTGCGCTTGTCAGTAGGTGTTGTAATCGAATAGAATTGAATCCGCTTAGGGAACTGGAATTATAAGAATCAATGATAAGTAGAAAATCGATACAGTAAATTAGTTTATTTATCAATTTTGTTTTTACCTTTAATCATCTTCAATTTAAGTTCTAAACCTTATAATCCACATTCTTTTCATTCGTTTGGTTACAACATTCAAGAGTCCTTGTGATACGACATTCGAGTGTCGCTTTCGTTTTACTACACTTTTAAACTTATTTTTTACCCGTGTGCGACAGCGAATCCAATTAGTGTCGTTGCCGGAGAGTCTTGTCAATTTTAACCAATATTAGAGTCATAGGTGTTGCATTTCAGCGTTCTTGCCCTAGCGTTCTTGCGTTCTGGCTTTTCGTGTTTTAGTGTTAGAAAAATCATTTTTTAGGAAATTCATCTCAGATTAGTCTGACTCTTTTCCGATTCATTAGAAAATGATAAAGGATCAAAAATCTCTATTTTGGGACTAAATTGAGCCCCCCCAAAAATCCGAAATTTCTTATTTTTCTATTTATTTTGATTTATCGTTTTCAGATTTTCAAAAAAAATATGAAAATATTTGTAGGGTCCTATTTTAATTTTATTTGATTTGTAGTGATATTTCTAGATTTTATTTTATTTTGATCATTTTATATTATTCCAATTGTTTTTGCTTATTAGGGACATTGTCGATATTTTCTTAGTTGTTGTTGCATTGCTGAATTAGTTATGCGTTTTCTCATTCTTTGTTTATTTTTATTTCTATTGTGTTTAACATGGCCGATCAAAGAACTCTTAGAGAACTTGTTACACCATATGTGAATTATATGCATTTTGTATTGAGTATCCTGAAGTTATTGCACCTTTTGAATTTTGAAATCTGGTTTAATACACTTGTTGTCAATGTTAAGTGGTATTGTAGGTGATGATCCGCATAGGTATCTAAAAGAATTCCAAATTGTGTGTTCTACGCCATTGAGACCTCAAGGAATTACCAAAGATCATGTCAAGCTTAGAGCCTTCGCATTCTCACTACAAGATGCTGCGAAAGATTGGTTATACTATCTTGAGTCAAATTTTGTTACAAGTTGGAATGATCTGTAAAGAGTGTTCCTAGAAAGATTTTTTCCTGCCTCAAGAGCTTCTTCAATCAGAAAAGATATATGTGGTATTAGATAGGTTGACTTGGAGTCATTGACCGAATTTTGGGGGAGATTCAAGCAGTTAGTGTCGAGTTGTCCTCAACACTAGATTTTTAAACAACTGTTAATTCAATACTTTTATGAAGGGATGTTACCTATGGGCATAAATATCTTGGATGTTACTAGTGGATGATCCCTTGTTGATAAGACCTTGGTTGAAGCTAAGACCCTAATCGAAAACATGTCACTCAGTTCACAACAATTCATAACCATAAAAAACTCTATCATTCTAACAACAGGAGTGCATGAAATTCAAGCTTCTTCTTCCAACAAGGCTTTAGAAACCAGAATTGATGAGCTTACTTCATTGGCAAGAAAATTAGCAGTAGGAAAAACTCAAAGTGAAAGGTTATGTGGCATTTGCACCTCCCTTGAACACCCAACATATACTTGTCCTACCTTGCAAGAGGGTGTGAATTCTGATTTTCCTCAAGCATATGCAGCAAACACTCACAATCAAGGCAACAATCAGAACAGGTACAACATTCTTGACATGTCCACTTACAAGTATCACCCAATTGGAGGAACCACCCAAACCTTCAATATGGGAATCCACAACCTAGCCAACAACAGTTGATGTTACCATTACCACCACTACAAAACACTCCACTAGCAGAAACTAGTTATGGACCTTCACTAGAGGACCTTGTCAAGCAAATGGATGTAAATAGTCTCCAATTTCAGCAGCGAACAAATTCTAGTATTCAGAGATTGCAGACATAGATTTGACAGCTTGTCACTTCAATGAATGCCATGTAACAAACTCAAGGATCAAACAAACTACCTGCCCAAACAATCGTGAATCTAAATGGACCTAATGTGAGTGCAATTATTTTGAGATCCGGAAAGAGTTTTGAACCATCCTAATATTAGAACAATATTTGGTTCTGCATCTATACTTTGAGTTTTTATGATAACAAATTATATTTGTGTGAGAATAATTTTGATACCCTAATGGTTTGTTATTGTGTAGCTTTAACAGCCAGTTCGGACTCTGAATATATGATGTGCAACTTCATCAGTTTCATAATAATGAGTTCCAAATCCGCTTATGTGTCAGTTATTAGAAGTTCTGAAAGATGTTCAATGTTGTTGCTGCAATGATCTTTCTGCTTCTATGTTGATTCACTCCTGAGAAGCTTATGAGGAAATGATATGTTATTGTTGCAACGTTCTCTCGGTTTGTGCTTTTGGACGTGACTCTGATCACAAACCTTCTAAAGAATGGCAAGCTTCTAAAGTTGTGTTACATAGCTGTAGATTCTAAAGATCTCAAGTCAAACGATTGAGGTTATCAAGGTTATGACTGTAGTGTTGGTGTAAGCCCTAGAGGCCAATACTTTTGGTACTTATATCGAATTATTTATTAATAATAAATGGCTTTTTCTTTATTATGTTTGTTCAATAAAGTCCCTAGAATAGCTAGTCCGTTTAATGTATCAAGTGTGACTTAATCATGAGATCACATTAAACATAAGGACACTATTCTTAAAGTATCTGTAGTCGAGCTTTATTGTGAAGTGGGATAACATTAAAGCATTAAGATTATTATGTATATAGACTGATGATCACATCTCATGGATCATGGATAAGGAGTTATCAAGTCTTAAACATAGGTATGAATATTAAGAGTAATATTTATACTGGATTGACCCGCTATGAGAATACTATATATAATGCTATGCAAAGTGTCATAAGTTATTCTCATGGTGATAATGGTGTATACCACCATTCGACCTGAAACCACTATGGACCCTAGATGTAGAGTCGAGTGCCTTATTGCTGATCAAACATTGTCTGTAACTGGATGACCATAAAGACAGTTGATGGGTACTCCACGAAGCATGCTAAGGGACATGAGTGACCTAGATGGAATTTTCCCATCCTGCATAACAGGATAAATGTCTATGGGTCCAATATTGAACTGGACAAGGATGACACGGTCTATGCCTTGTGTTCAATATAGACATAAGGGCAAAAGGGTAATTGTACACATAAGTATTATCACAAAAGGATTTGTCAGATCACATGACATTTTTGTGTCTTGGGTAGTAGTGATGTGTTGCTAGATACCGCTCACTGTTTATTATGTTAAATACGTGATTTAATATAATTGCCAATGTCGCGAAAACCTACAGGGTCACACACAAAAGGACGGATTGATGAGAGATAGAGTAACTGAGGAACACCGTAAGGTACGGTGCACTTAAGTGAATTGTATAACATCGTAAGGTACGGTGTACTTAAGTAGAATACGAAATATGGTAAGGTACCACGTACTTAAGTGATTTTGGCATATTATAAGATATGAGCCACATACACTTAAGTGGGCTTTTTAGCTTGCAGTCCACACAAGCGATTCTATAAATAGAACCCTTGTGCAGAAGCATTTGTGCAGTTTCAATTTCGTTTCTCTCTGTCTCACTCAAAGCCTTCATTCGTAGCAGCTAGCACTGAGATTGAAGGAATCTGTTCGTGTGGACTGAGTAGAGGTGTTGTCATCGTTCAACGTTCGTGATCGCTCCGTAGTTCTGCATCAAAGGTTACAATCGCCACAAGAGGTAACGATTTTATCATTGATCATGCCCATTCGTAAGGATCACTAAAGGAGAAATTTTAAATTCCGTTGTGTTTTGGATCGCTCTTCTCCTTTAGTGGTATCAGAGCCACTTACGAAACCATGCATCTGATAGGTGTTTATTTTTTGTATTTTCTGTATTAATATAATTAAAAGACAAAATGAATCAAAGAATAAATGAGTAATTAAATTTGGCATCATGTGTGTATGATTTGGATGATTGATGTTGACTATGCTTCGGAATCCGACATTAGTATGGTGAAGCAGCGATACATCGATCGTCCATAGGTTATGCAATTGAGATCGATCAACTTATATATATGATATAAGTAATCCTGATGCAAAATACGGTATATATGATATACTGTTTTTGTTTCATTCATTCAAACACTTAATGGTTGTTTTCCTTTGAGCGATCAATGTTCATTTGCTTCTTTATCCGACATTAGTATGGTGAAGCAATGACGTGTTGATCAATCATACTGAATCAACAATCGAGATGTGTTTGACGGTCTGAAATTGGTGCATTAGGGTTAATGACGGCACAAGGGTTGTGTTGTCAAAGAGTTATGCGATTAGGGTTGTGACTGCGCAAGAGTTGTGCTTTAAAGTATCAAGTGTCGATTTCAAATGAATTGTTCATTAAAAAATTTGGCCAGGGGCGCTGCCCCTTCAACCCCGCAAGGGGGCGCTTCCCCCTTGACCCCCGTCCCGCTGAACGGGCAGCGGACCCCCCGCTAACTCTGCGTAGTGTGATCGGTCGCCGAAATTTAATTTGGTTTTAATTAATTAAAAGAATTAAAATTAATAATAATAATGTGTTTATTATTATTGTCTTGTGGTGATCGGTTATGGCCTTAGTTTTCCTTTATTTTATTTTGGGTTTTTAAAATACGACATGCGTGTCGTGCCTCTCTTTTAATCTCTTAATGTAACTTCTTTTCTCATCTCACTCCCTCGTATGTAAAACGAGTTTCTTTTATGTAATATAATGTTATGAAGAAAGAGAAGAATTCAATATCAAAGGAGGACAACCTTGAAGATCTTGCTTGGAGAAGCTTAGAGCGTTATTAGGTTAGCTTAGGTTCTCTCATTGGCTTGGGAGAACAATTGCGCTAGGGGCCATAACTGTTTCATTATGTATGTTGATGCATGTGAATGTATGTTGATGCACGTGAGAGATGATTTATATGATAAATAAGCCGGTGAGATCAGAATAATTGCAAATTCCCTCAAATTAAATATTAAGTTTATGCTTTCCAAGTTTTAGCACTCATCAAGACTAGTGTCGAATAATGTAGGTTTCGCCTACGCGAGGTGCATGTTCTATATTGTTAAGGTGCGATGGGATAATTGTAATATCCAATTGCTAAAACAATGGGTCAAACTTAACTAAACAAATTATAATAAGATTATATATGTTTAGAAGCAATAGTTGGAAATGATCCATGTGATGGATTGGAATAAGGAGTTATTCACCCAACTAAAATATTTGAGAGTTGTATTAGATACAATTGAAAGGAGTTCCTACCTAAATAAACTAGTTTTGTGTAATCCGCCTACGCGGACTTAAAACAAAGTGAAATGTGGATCTCGACCCACTAGAAAATCTTCCGACGGGATTTTCCGAATCAAATGGTGAGGGTCATTTATTTTGAGTAAAATAGTGGGAGCATATTTTATTAAAGGCCTAATTAAATATGTATTGATACTTATATTTTCATTATTTTCATGTAGATTACCATGACAACAAACACCTCTAACAACATTTTACGATCAATCCTTGACAAGGAAAAATTGTCTGGGATAAATTTTCTGGATTGGCACCGAAATCTGAGGATTGTCCTCAAACATGATAAAAAGTTATATGTCTTGGAGAAACCTGTTCCTGAAGAGGAACCTCCTAGTTCTGCACCTAAGGCAGAAAGAGATGCTTATAAGAAGCATGTCGATGATGCCAACGAAATTGCTTGTCTCATGCTAGCTACCATGAACTCAAAGTTGCAAAAGCAACATGAGAACGTGGCAGCGTTCGATATGATCGAACATCTGAAGATGCTCTATCAAGAAAGGCATGAAAGGTTTGAAGTTTCAAAAGTCCTTTTTCAAGGCAAGTTAGCTGAGGGAGCCCCTGTAGGTCCCCATATGCTCAAGATGATTGAGTATGTGGAAAACCTTGAGAGGTTGGGTTTTCCCCTCGAAAAGGAACTTGCGACTGATTTGATCTTGCAATCGTTGCCAGATAGATTCAGTCAATTTGTCCTAAATTTCAATATGAATGATATGGAAAAAATCTCTTCCTGGACTGCTAGCCATGTTAAGAACTTCTGAGCAGAATCTGAAGTCAAAAGGGAAGTCCATTCTGATGATCGGAAATGGAAAGAGACAGAACAAAAGACCCACCAATCAGGGTGATAAAGGGAAAGGCAAGGAAGTTGCCAAACCCAAACCCACTGTTGCTGTTTTGAAGCCTAGTGGAGGCATAGCAAAGGAAGGCACCTGCTTCCATTGCGGTAAGACCGGACACCAAAAGAGAAACTGCCCAAAGTACCTGGAAGATAAGAAGAATGGAGTAGAGACTTCAAATTCAGGTATTTTTGTTATTGAAATTAATTTATCTACTTCTGCATCATGCGTATTAGATACTGGATGCGGTTCCACATTTGTACCAATGTGCAGGGGCTAAAAAGGAGTAGAGATTTGGAAAAAGGTGAAGTTGACCTACGAGTTGGAAATGGAGCAAAGGTTGCTGCTTTAGCCGTAGGAACTTATGTATTGACTTTACCTCGTGGTTTAATAATTCAGTTAGAGAACTGTTATTATGTACCTGCAATTAGCAGGAATATTATTTCCGTTTCTTGTTTGGACAAGTTTGTTTTTTCATTTATAATAAAGAACAATTGTTGCTCAATTTATTTTAATGATATATTCTATGCTACTGCACAAATGAACAATGGACTATATGTCCTTGATCTTGAAATGCCTATTTATAACATTAATACTAAAAGGATGAAACCTAATGAGTTAAATCCAACTTACCTTTGGCATTGTCGATTAGGCCACATAAATGAGAAACACATTTCCAAACTCCATAAAGATGGACTCTTGGACTCTTTTGATTATGAATCATATGAGACATGCAGATCTTGTTTAATTGGAAAGATGACAAAGTCCCCATTCACAGGAAAAGGTGAAAGAGCTAATGATCTTTTGGCCCTCATACATACTGATGTATGAGGACCATTTAACATACCAGCCAGAGGAGGTTTTCAGTACTTCATCACATTTACTGATGATTTCAGTAGATATGGTTATGTGTATTTAATGAAACACAAATCAGAGTCCTTTGAAAAGTTAAAGGAATTCAAGAATGAAGTACAAAACTAACTAGGTAAGAATATTAAAACTCTTCGATCAGATCGAGGTGATGAGTATTTAAGCCTAGAGTTTGATGACCATCTTAAATAGTGTGAGATCCTATCCCAACTTACTCCTCCTAGAACACCCCAATGGAATGGTGTATCTGAGAGAAGAAATCGAACCCTGTTAGACATGGTCCGATCCATGATGAGTCACGCCAATCTTCCAAACTCCTTTTGGGGACATGCACTATTGACAGCAACTTACACACTTAACCGTGTTCCATCCAAAAAGGTTGAGAAGACACCATATGAGATATGGAGTGGTAAGAAACCACATATGTCTTACATGAAGATTTGGGGTTGCGAAGTTTATGTGAAACAACAAATTTCAACTAAGCTTGAGCCCAAATCTGACAAATGCTTATTTGTGGGGTATCCTAAAGAAACAAGAGGGTGTTACTTCTACAATCCTTCTGAGGGCAAAGTGTTTGTCGCTCGAACTGGAGTTTTCCTAGAAAAGGATTTTATTTCCAAAGGAATCAGTGGGAGGAAAATAGAGCTTGAAGAAATTCAAGAATCACAAAGCATTGATACACCTATGGAGGAATTAGAGCAGTAAACACAAGTAGTTGTAGAAGAGCAACCTACTCAAGTAGAACAACACCAGCGTAGGTCAAGCAGGATACGTCACCTACCTCAGAGATATGGATATCTCATAACTGATCAAGGTGACGTATTACTCATGGATCAAGATGAGCATGTGACCTACCAAGAGGCCATAATTGGTCCCGAGTCTGAGAAGTGGCTAGAAGCCATGAAATCTAAAATGGATTCCATGTACACAAACCAAGTTTGGACCTTGGTAGAGCCTCCTGTAGGAGTTAACCCTATAGGATGCAAGTGGGTCTTCAAAAAGAAGACTGACATGGATGGTAAGGTACATACCTATAAGGCAAGACTGGTTGCAAAAGGATATAAACAAATTCATGGGGGTTGACTATGATGAAACCTTTTCACCAGTTGTAATGCTTAAATCTGTTCGGATTTTACTTGCTATCGCTGCATATCATGATTATGAAATATGGCAGATGGATGTCAAAACTGCTTTCCTTAATGGGAATCTTCTTGAGGATGTGTACACGACACAACCTGAAGGATTTGACATACCAGAAGAAGCCCAAAAGATATGTAAGTTACAAAGATCAATCTTTGGATTGAAGAAAGCTTCCAGAAGCTGGAATCTTCATTTTGATGAAACAGTAAAACAATATGGATTCATCAAGAACGAAGATGAGCCTTGTGTCTACAAGAAGGTTAGTGAGAGCATGATCGTTTTCTTGGTATTATATGTAGATGACATATTACTCATTGGAAACGATGTCCCTACCCTGCAACAAGTAAAGTCTTGGTTGGGGAAATGCTTTTCTATGAAGGACCTAGGTGAAGCAGCTTATATATTAGAAATAAGAATCTATAGAGATAGATCACAAAAACTGCTTGGCCTAAGTCAGAGTACGTACATAGACAAAGTGCTGAGATGCTTTAATATGCATGATTCCAAGAAAGGATTCATACCTATGCAACATGGCCTGTGTCTATCAAAAACACAATCCTCTTCAACTAAGAAAGAAAGGGATTGCATGAATAAGATTCCATATGCATCTGCAATAGGATCTATCATGTATGCCATGTTATGTACTCGACCAGATGTCTCGTATGCTTTAAGTGCAATGAGTAGGTACCAATCTGATCCTGGTGATGCTCATTGGGTAGCTGTCAAGAATATCCTTAAGTATTTGAGAAGGAATAAGGATTCATTCTTGATATATGGAGGTCAGAAAGAGCTGGCTATAATTGGATACACTGATGCTAGCTTCTAGGCAGATAAGGATGACTTTAGATCGCAATCTGGTTATGTGTTTTGCTTAAACGGTGGCGCTGTGAGCTGGAAAAGTTCAAAGCAAGATACAGTTGCTGATTCTACAACCGAGGCCGAGTATATTGCTGCCTCAAGTGCAGCAAAGGAAGTTGTTTGGATCAAAAAGTTCATTAGTGAACTTGGCATAGTTCCTAGCATTGTGGATCCCATTGGTCTCTATTGTGATAATAATGGTGCTATCGCACAAGCTAAGGAGTCTAGATCTCACCAAGGATCCAAACACATACTTAGGCGTTATCACCTCATTCGAGAGATAATAGATAGAGGAGATGTGAAAATATGCAGAGTACCTACACTTGACAATATTGCTGACCCACTGACAAAGCCTCCTGCGCAGCAGAAGCATGATGACCATACTAGATCTATGGGCATTAGGGGTATGCCTGATTGGCTCTAGTTCTAGTGGGAAATTATTGGTGTAAGCCCTAGAGGCCAATACTTTTGGTACTTGTATCGAATTATTTATTAATAATAAAAGGATTTTTCTTTATTATGTTTGTTCAATAAAGTCCCTAGAATAGCTAGTCCGTTTAATGTATCAAGTGTGACTTAATCATGAGATCACATTAAACATAAGGACACTATTCTTAAAGTATCTTTAGTCGAGCTTTATTATGAAGTAGGATAACATTAAAGCATTAAGACTATTATGTATATAGACTGATGATCACATCTCATGGATCATGGATAAGGAGTTATCAAGTCTTAAACATAGGTATGAATATTAAGAGTAATATTTATACTGGATTGACCCGCTATGAGAATACTATATAGAATGTTATGCAAAGTGTCATAAGTTATTCTCATGGTGATAATGGTGTATACCACCCTTCGACCTGAAACCACTATGGACCCTAGATGTAGAGTCGAGTGCCTTATTGCTGATCAAACATTATCCGTAACTAGATGACCATAAAGACAGTTGATGGATACTCCACGAAGCATGCTAAGGGACATGAGTGACCTAGATGGAATTTTCCCATCCTGCGTAACAGGATAAATGTCTATGGGCCCAATATTGAACTGGACAAGGATGACATGGTCTATGTCTTGTGTTCAATATAGACATAAGGGCAAAAGGGTAATTGTACACATAAGTATTATCACAAAAGGATTTGTCAGATCACATGACATTTTTTGTGTCTTGGGTAGCAGTGATGTGTTGCTAGATATCGCTCACTGTTTATTATGTTAACTACGTGATTTAATATAATTGCCAATGCCGCGAAAACCTACAGGGTCACACACAAAAGGACGAATTGATGAGAGATAGAGTAACTAAGAAACACCGTAAGGTACGGTGCACTTAAGTGAATTGTAGAACATCGTAAGGTACGGTGTACTTAAGTAGAATATGAAATATGGTAAGGTACCACGTGCTTAAGTGAGTTTGGCATATTATAAGATATGGGCCACATACACTTAAGTGGGCTTTTTAGCTTGCAGCCCACACAAGTGGTTCTATAAATAGAACCCTTGTGCAGAAGCATTTGTGCAGTTGCAATTTGGTTTCTGTCTCTCTCTCTCTCTCACTCAAAGCCTTCATTTGTAGCAGCTAGCACTAAGATTGAAGGAATACGTTCGTGTGGACTGAGTAGAGGCGTTGTCATCGTTTAACGTTCGTGATCGCTTCGTAGATCTGCATCAAAGGTTACAATCGCCACAAGAGGTAACGATTGTATCACTGATCATGCCCATTCATAAGGATCACTAAAGGAGAAATTTTAAATTCCGCTGCATTTTGGATCATTTTTCTCCTTCATGTAGATACTGAAGACGCTGAAAATTCTGAAGATACTGAAGATCTCAAGCCAGACTACTGATACTGTCAAGGTTCTGACCAAAGATTCTGAAGTTTTTGAATCCAACTTTATGTTTCTTCATTTCATGCTTCATCAACTTTCATTATAAGCCAATGAACTTGAAGATAAGATCAAATGGGAACATGATCAAATAGTACATAGTACAAATTGAATATCCTTTCCACTACCTGATTTCATGGGCAAGGACAGTACTATGCATCACATGTCACTGATTTTGTGGGTGAAAGGCAGTATGTAGTATCACTCCTTTCACCATCCAATAGTGGACAACCACTCTATGAGCTTTCCCCATATTCCCTTCAATGGTGTTCTTCTTATGCTATATAAGTGAGACTTGGAGACTTGAAGAAAGCGTAGATGATACAACATTTGACAAGTGTGTTTCTTTGTGAAAAGTTATCATTCTTTTGTACACAGGTTTTCTTTAAGTGTTTGTTTATCATCTGTGTAAAATTTGCTTGTATAAAAGCAACTTGTAACACACAAAATATTATTCAAAGTTTTTGTTTGATTCCTTAAGGAGGTTATATTTAAGAAGACAAAGAAGGTTATTCTTTGTGAGTCCTTAAGGAGAATAGGGTATAGTCGTATCCTTGAGAAGACAAAGAAGGTTATTCTTTGTGATTATTGTAATCTGTTGATTATAGTATATTAAGTCCTTGTGTATAAGGCAAAATCACTTTGGCGAATGGACTGGATTAACTTTGAGTTTCAAGTGAACCAGGATAAAAATACTTGTGTTTTTATCTCATTATCATTAACTTGTTAGTGGTGTTCTTGAGTTGGTAAAAAGCTTTTATTTTGTAAAACCCAATTCAAACCCCTTTTCTTGTGTTTTTCACACCTTCAATTGGCATTAGAGCTCCGGTTCTGATTGTAATAAAAGTTTTATCAACATTTCACAGTGTTCAATATCGATCCAGTTTGTGTGAAAAATAATTGTCACTACTAACATTGTAAACAATAATGAAATAGATCACTACAATGCAAAACACAAATCTTTGTTAGTGAGAAATTTGATTATTGGAAAGATAGAATAGAAAGCTTCTTTGTTGGTTACGATGTTGATCTCTGGGATCTTGTAGTCGATGGCTATGTTCACCCAGTTAATGCTGAAGGAAATGATATAGTAAGAAGTGATATGACTAATCAACAGAAGATAGATTTTAAAAATCATCATAAGGCCAAAACTATATTGCTAAATGTTATCTCTTATACTGAGTATGAGAAGATAACAAACAGAGATTCTGCCAAATCCATTTTTGACTCTCTGATGATGACTCATGAAGGGAATGCACAAGTGAATGAGACAAAGCCATGGCCTTAATCCAGAAGTGTGAGGCATTCAAAATGGAAGATGATGAAACAGTTGAGACTATGTTTTCAAGGTTTCAAATGCTTGTTGCGGGACTGAAAGTTCTGGACAAAGGATACTCTATAGTTGACCATGTCAAGAAGGTTATCAGAAGTCTTCCTAAAAATTAGAGACATGTGGTAACTGCTTTGAAGCTGGCAAAGGATCTAAACAGTATCAGTCTTGAAGAACTTGTTAGTTCTTTAAAAAGCCACGAGATTGAGCTCGAGGAAGATGAACCTCATAAGCGAGGTAAGTATATTGCTTTAAAGTCTAAGCCTAAGAAGAACAAAGCTTATCAAGTTGAGGAAGAATCAGAAGGATCTGATGAAGATTCAGAAGATGATGATGAGTTGTCTCTAATTTTAAAGAGAGTCAACAGACTCTGGAAGCACAAGCACAATGGTCAAGGGAAGTTGAGAGGATCCATAAGGAGTGCTGGTCATTTTGATTCTTCGTCTGTATAGGAGAAGTAAGGTTCAGGAAAATAAGTTATCTACTTTGAGTGCAATGAGCCAGGTCACTACAAAAATGATTTTCCTAAGCTGAAAAAAGGACAGAAGGCCTAAGAATGTTTTTTTCTAAAGGCAAGAAGGGGCTGATTGTAACAACCCATTTTTTTTAGTATTTATTTATTATACTATTATTATTATATTTTAATTTAATTATGTGGAGTATTAATTAATTAAATTGGTATGCATAGTGAGTGGTTAATTATTTAAATTTAAATAGAGGTATTTAAATATTAGGTATTATTGGGCCTAGTGATTAAATTATATGATTTAAGCCCAACTAGAATACTATTATAAATAGTAAGAGTGAAGGAAGTGAGAAGTAGAATTCACTTGAACACTGAAGGCAATAGAGAAAGAGGAGAGGAAGAGCGAGAGGAGTCAGGGTTTTCATCAGATTTACAAGGTAAGGGGGGAAATCCTTATCATTGTGGGTTAGTATGATTGGGTTAATGGATAGGAACATGATTTAGGTTGAAATCCTTAATTGGCATGGTTTTGGAATTATTAGGTCTTGATAAATACTCTTGAATTGTGATAATTAAATTATGCTAAAACTATGAATGAATATATATTTGGATGAGTCATAATTTTCTGAACGTGTAGCTTTTTACGGAATCGAAATCGGAGGTCCGGAAGTCCTCCAACGATGAAAAATGCGAAGAATTCTGCATTCTGTTTCGTTGTTAGCGCAGGAACATCTTTCTGTTTTGCGTTAACCGGTTAACCCATGGCGTTAACCGGTTAACACTGTTACGATTTATGAAAAATTACATTTTGTCTTGCGTTAACCGGTTAACCCAGGGCGTTAACCGGTTAACACTGTTATAATATTGAAAAACTGATATTTAATTGTTGTGTGCGTTTTGGAATGAAATCTATGTGTACCTATTTGATGGTTGGCCTATATTGGTGGATAAAATAATGTATGATGTATATGTATACCATTATTGGATTGTGAATGATTTCTGGTTATGGATGTGTATATGTAATCATAGATGATGTGTGGTGATGAATGTGTATACGTACCAATTGTGAGTTATGGTGGTATGTGGTATGTTAAGATGATATAGATCTTAATTGGATATGTGTTGGTATGTGTGCATTCATTCATAGCATGGTTGACTTCATTGTGGAAGTGGTGAAACTGTGGGTTCACATGAGCAGACGTTGATTCTTAATTAGAATCAGGCGTAGTATTAAGCGGTGATCCTTCATTGGAAACAGACGTAGCAGACGTTAATCCTTAATTGGGATTAGGCGTAGTATTAAGCGATGATCCTTCATTGGAAACAGACGTAGGGCTTTGGTCTTGTCCGGATCGGAAGCGTGGCTTGGATTCTAGATATTGAATCGGAAAGCGGTGAAACTTTGAGTTCACATTGAGGTACCACATGCATGGAGTCACATTGTCTTGCATGGAGTCGTCTATAGTTATGTGATCATTGAGTGCATGTATTGATGTGGATGCGATGTACGTTTGAAATATGTGAGATGATTGTTGGTTAAAATTTATTGACGTGGTTATACAAAGTGTGATGAATTCTTGAATTGTTGTTTTGATTCATTGTGCCTTATTATGCTATTTCATAATGATTTGAATTCTCACCCTTTCTATTTGAATGTTACCTTTACATGGGTATCGTGCAGATACTACAGAGTAGTATTGCTGGAGTAGGTGGACGGTAGCTCGCTCAAGATTAGCTGGAGAGTTTCCGTATTTAGTTTGAAATTAGGTAATGAGTCAATGCTCTGGTCATGTAACACTGGGTAGATTAGTGGTATTGAACTCATATCTTATTTTGATATGCTTTATGTCATTAATGGTTTTATCTGAATTTGAAGTGATTATTGAGAGATGGTCATGGTATGGGACATGGATCATATTATGAATTACATGAGTATTCTTTATTTTCCGCTGCGAACACATATTGCTTGAATATTCATGTTGAGTGAAATGTGTTATTTTGAATGACCAGGTGTATTGTTGGTTTTTTGAAAGTTTTAAGTTTCGAAAACGTCGATGTGACACCCTTTTCTTATACGCGTGCTTATTTACTCTGATTATATGCAAAATAATTTGGGGTAGAAAAAGGGGTGTTACATTAGTGGTATCAGAGCCTGGTCGACCAGTTGGTCAATAGTAGTAGTTTTTCCGTGGTATTTGATTTGTGTATCTGACACGATCGATACTGTTTGTTTGAAGTTTGTGAATGGCTTGAGACATGATATCAAGAAGGCCATTGGTTACCAACAGATTACTCGTTTTACAGAATTGGTTAACAAGAGCCGGATTTATGACGAGGATAGTAGGGAGAGTGCTTCTGTCTACAAGAGTCTGAAGGGGAAAAACCAAGATCGGGGGAAACCGTATGATGACAAGAGGAGACAATCTAGTGTTGGCAAGAAGCCAAGTGGGGGAGTATCTTCTATCCCACTTAAGTGCTTCAAATGTGGTATGGAAGGCCATCGTGCTACGGAATGTAGTAGAGATTCTGGGAAGTGTTTCAATTGTGGCAGGATTGGTCACAGAGCAAACCAGTGTAGAGTTGGTTCGAACGTAACTTGTTTCAACTGTGGTGAGAAAGGTCACATTAGTTCGCAATGTGATAAGTCGAAGAAGGAGCAAGTGAAGGGAAGGGTGTTTTCATTGTCTGGTGCGGAGACCACTACCGATGAAGACTAATCCAAGGTACGTGTTTTATTAATGGTACACCTTTGATTTCCATTATTGATACCAGTGCAACACATTCTTTCATTTCTTTGGATTGTGCTAAGAGGCTGAATCTCATATTATCTGATATGCATAGAAGTATGATTATTGATACACCTGCTATGGGTTTTGTTTCTACTTCCTATGTGTGTTTGAATTGTCCGTTGAGTATATTTGGTAGGGATTTTGGAATTGATTTAGTTTGTCTTCCGTTAGAGCAACTCGACGTGATTTTGGGTATGAATTGGTTAAAAGTTAATCGGGTGTATATCAACTGTTTTGAGAAGACGGTTATTTTTCCTGAGATTGATGCTAAGGAAGATTGGTGTGTGTCTGCTAAGCAAGTTGATGAATCGGTGCAAGGTGGTGCCGAGTTGTTTATGTTGTTGGCAACTTTGGATATTCGTGAGAAGAGGACGATCGAAGAACTGCCAATAGTTTATGAATTTGCGGAGGTATTTCCGGAAGATATAAGTGATTTACCGCCGGAACGAGAGGTCGAGTTTTCGATTGATTTAGTTCCTGGAACTAGTCCTGTATCGATGGCTCCCTATCGAATGTCCGCTTCTGAGTTGAAAGAGTTGAAGAGTCAACTTGAAGACTTACTCGAGAAGAAGTTTATTCGTCCTAGTGTGTCGCCGTGGGGTGCACCTGTGCTATTGGTCAAGAAGAAAGAAGGTTCTATGAGATTATGTGTTGATTATAGACAACTGAATAAAGCGACGATTAAGAACAAGTATCCACTTCCGAGGATTGACGATCTGATGGATCAGCTGGTTGGAGCTTGTGTGTTTAGCAAAATTGATTTGAGGTCTGGGTATCATCAGATTCGTGTAAAGGCTGAGGATATTCAGAAGACTGCTTTTAGGACAAGGTACGGTCACTACGAGTACTCCGTGATGCCTTTTGGGGTGACGAATGCACCTGGTGTATTTATGGAGTATATGAATAGAATCTTTCATGATTATCTGGATATGTTTGTAGTTGTGTTCATCAATGATATATTGATTTATTCCAAGGGCGAAGAGGATCATGCAGAGCATTTGAAGGTTGTGTTATCGGTGTTGAAAGAGATGAAGTTGTTTGCTAAACTCTCTAAATGTGAATTTTGGTTGAGTGAAGTAAGTTTCTTGGGCATGTGATTTCGAGCGGTGGAATTTTTGTGGATCCTACGAAGATCGAAGCTGTATCTCAGTGGGAAGCTCCTAAGTCTGTTGCTGAGATTCGAAGTTTCCTTGGTTTGGCTGGTTATTATAGGAAGTTCATTGAGGGATTTTCTAAGTTGTCGTTACCGTTGACGCAGTTGACTAGGAAGGGTCAAGCTTTCATTTGGACTTCGCAGTGTGAAGCGAATTTTCAAGAGCTTAAGAGAAGATTGACTACGGCTCCTATTTTGATTTTACCGGATCCGTTAGAAACCTTCGTTGTGTATTGTGATGCTTCTTTGTTGGGTTTGGGAGGTGTTCTGATGCAAAAAGGGCAAGTGGTAGCTTATGCTTCAAGGCAACTCAAAGTTCATGAGAAGAATTATCTGACTCATGATTTAGAGTTGGCCGTCGTTGTGTTTGTGTTGAAGCTTTGGAGACATTACTTGTTTGGATCGAGGTTTGATGTGTTTAGTGATCACAAGAGTTTGAAGTACTTATTCAATCAGAAAGAATTGAATATGAGGCAAAGGAGATGGTTGGAATTCTTGAAGGATTATGATTTTGGTTTGAATTATCATCCTGGGAAGGCGAATGTTGTAGCCGATGCATTGAGTAGGAAGTCATTGCATATGTCTATGTTGATGATGCAAGAGTTTGAATTGTCGGAGCAATTTAGGGATTTGAGTTTGGTTTGTGAAGCGACGTCTTCATGTGTTAAGCTTGGGATGTTGAAGCTTACGTGTGGCATTCTTGACGAGATTAGAGAAGGTCAGAAGTCAGATTTGAAGTTAGTCGATGTTATGACATTGTTTAACCAAGGTAAAGGTGGTGACTTTCGGATTGATGAGAATGGTATCATGAGGTGTCATGATCGAGTGTGTGTTCCGAATGTTATGGATTTGAGAAAGAGGATTCTTAAGGAAAGGCATAGAAGTGGCCTAAGTATTCATCCTGGTGCTACTAAGATGTATCAAGACTCGAGGAAGATGTTTTGGTGGCAAGGTATGAAGAAGGATGTAGCGTAATTTGTGTATTCATGTTTGACTTGTCAAAAGTAAAAGATTGAACATCAAAAGTCGTCTGGTTTGATGCAATCGTTATCTATTCCCGAGTGGAAGTGGGATAGTATCTCTATGGATTTTGTTTCAGGATTACCAAGAACATCGAGTAATTGTGAGGCGATTTGGGTCGTTGTGGACAGGCTGACGAAGTGTGCTCATTTTATTCCGATGAGGATGGATTATTCGATGGAGAGACTTGCTAAGTTGTACATCGAGAGGATTGTGTGTTTGCATGGTATACCGTCGAGTATTATTTCAGATAGAGATCCGAGGTTCACTTCGAGATTTTGGGAAGGTTTGCAAAGTGCTTTGGGGACGAAGTTGCGTTTGAGTTCAGCATATCATCCGCAAACTGATGGTCAAACGGAGAGGACTATTCAGTCACTTGAAGATCTTTTGAGGTCTTGTGTTTTGGAACAAGGAGGAAATTGGGATAGTTTCTTGCCTTTAATCGAGTTCACATATAATAACAGTTTCCATTCGAGTATTGGAATGGCACCTTTTGAGGCTCTTTATGGCAGAAGGTGTAGAACTCCTTTATGTTGGTACGAATCGGGAGAAAGTGTTGTGGTTGGACCCGAGTTGATTCAAGAGACTACATATAAGATTAAGATGATTCAAGGGAAGATGAAGGCTTCTCAGAGTCGTCAAAAGAGTTATCATGATAAGAGGAGGAAAGCTCTTGAGTTTGAGAAAGACGAGCATGTGTTTCTTCGAGTTACGCCAATAACGGGGGTTGGTGGAGCTTTGAAGTCGCGTAAGTTGACGCCGCGTTTC